>NC_136516.1:8322500-8475000 GCF_053919585.1 Euprymna scolopes
ATAAAACCAAATAGGAGATAGAGCTTATAATATATATATATATATATATATATATATATATATATATATATATAATATATATATATATATATATATACATAGGGTTATCATTTACTATAAACGTTACTCAGTTTAGATATACCAATCGTAATGGATTCAAATATTTTTTCTATAAATAAAAAGTATTCTATATTAAAAAAAATATTATACAAGTTTTGAAAAAATCCAGGCTCAATGAATGCCCTTTTTAGGGGGTTCCATAGCATATATAGTGTAATATAATAGTTCTCCAAGTTCCAAATATCAAGTTTTATCAGTTGGTCGTTTATTACTTTTCAAAAGGTATTGATTACAATATTGTTTTTATTGGTGACTTACAACTCTGCAAAATGGTGTCTTTGTTGCATTTTTAGGCACGTACTCATTGGCTGTTCAAATTAAAAGCATAGAAAAAATAACATTTTGAACAACTTACACAGTTCATACAACCGACACACTCTGCCACATCGGGTGAATGTCTAATATCCGGTAGGATTATCCATCTCTAGCTACAGCAAAATGATAAAAGAAACCTGAAAAACGAAGCTGATACAGTCAAACAAACGAACTAAACCCTCTTTCTTTTCCTAATATTCTCTCTCTCCCTTCCTCTTTGGCGCTCCCTCTCTCTCTCTCTCTCTCTCTCTCTCTCTCTCTCTCTCTCTCTCTCTCTTTCTCGCCCCTCCCTCTGTCTCTGTCTGTCTCTCTCTTTCTTTCTCTCTACTTCCGTTCTCTTTCTCTCTTTATATATATATATATATATGTACGTTTGCTTACTTTTTATGCTTTTCTAATCTAACTCATTTTATACTAGATTGTGGAGACGACAATTTCTAGTTCCTGGGGTCTCTCGCCTCCAAAATAAAGTGTATTATTCCTCTTCAACACCAGCCCCCGCTCATTGATTTATTAAATCGACCATTCTTTGTTGACTACATTTAGATCCACAACACCTTCCATGGAGAGTCTGAATAAATTTGTCGGATCTTTACGACACCAAAAATAAAATGAAGGCCATTTTTTTTTTGTTTCCGTCGGTTCAAACAGAGTTCATAGTTTATCAAACGTTGCGCGCCGGTGAGCGCGCGTGTTTTTAACACACAACACACCCACACAATACACCCGACCTCTCACTGCCCACCCGGTCGTATTATTTTTCTCTAAACGCCGCGGCCTCCCCACAAAACCTCTTCCTCATCCTTTTTTAATCAGGTATCATCTGGCCACACATTTGTTCTTGCCTCCTAAATCCGCTACTCCTTTGCCAATAATATATTCTGCGATCACAAAAAACTCTTTATAACTCATAGAACTTGTGCCCACCTCCAAGTCTGTATTCCCGACTAACCCGTCAAGCAGTAAATTTCCACCCTTTCACTGTTGAGGTACCTAGATGCCGGAAAGACTTCTACTCTAATAGCTCCTTCCTCTCTATGTATATATGTGTCTGTATATTTATGTATATATTTGGGATATGTATGTTAATATATATGTGTATGTATGTATATGTGTATGTATGTATGTATATATACATCAATATGTATTAATTATTATAGTAAATAATAATGTCAGCCCTTTTAAGAAACTTGTTTCTCATCGTTGAGCACTTTTCAACAAAAAAGCTACAATAATATCAGAGCGTCTCCATTCACATGGAACATCTACAGAATGCCAACATTGATATATTACATATGAATAAGACCCCTGTAGAATTTCCACTGGTCCCGATAACCATTATTTATATCATATAAAAGAAAATGCGTATGTTTGTATGTGAGTCTGTTTCTGATGGACTCTAAAACAGTTGGGCCGTTTTTTTTTTCTAAAATCCCACATTCATGTACTTCATCTATCTGGCAGTGTTCTGAGAAACGTTTTCTATCGGAATATAAGTATTGATAATCGGTAATTGAAAAATATCTGATTAAAAAAGAAACAATAAATTTTGACCAAAGTCAACACTCTTATACAGCCTAACACCAAAAGTCTATTTAAGAAGTTTTAGTATCACATGAGCAGAAAGGTCCGGCATATAAAATCAACAGTAGATTCTTCGATATGACGCGGGCGCTTTCGAAATGAATGCTTGTGTGTATAGTATTGACGCATGGCATGTGACTTTCGCATTTTATACTTTAATCAAAGCCGTTATAAATGATAATAATTTTATAACATCGGCAGTAGGTTCTTTACAGTGCAATGCTACTTAATTTAATGTGAACTAAGTCACTACATGGAGGCATTTAAAGCATTATTCCCGGTTCATCGCGATGGACCCCCAACTAGAGCAGGCAATCATTCGACTCTTGATCGAAAAATATGCGATTTGAGCAGCTAAATAACAATAAAGGTATGGGAGAGTAAAATATTCGTTGATTCTCATTCAATCCCGGGTAACATCGGGCTCTCTCTCTTCTAATTAGTGTGTTGACAGTCAAAGTCTTAGATGATTTTCTCTGTCTAATTTTCCAGAGACCCGAGCCTTTGAATAATTCTTAAATAATCTCTAGACTTTGGAAGCCCCCCCCCCCACATCTGGTTTCCTGCTTCCATAATTGTACTAATCTGCTGAAGTTTAAATGTAATGTGAACAAACATATCGTTGCTCAACTTCTCACCGTCTCATGTTCGACGTGATTTCAAATAGTAGTCTCTTACGTTCCAAGTGGCAATATCCCTTGTTTCGGGCGGAAAAGGGTAAAAATAAATAAATAATTAGACAAAAGATCTCTGATATTCTGACCAAGGAACCTTTAAATTAATAACCATGCAAAAGAGCAAGCACCATTAGATTGATACTTGACGATGTAAAAAGCGAATAGAAAGGACTGGTAAGTGCAGATGTTCAGGAAGAGAATGTGATAAAAAAAATTAACATACTTTACTCAAAATACGGAAAGGCTCATTTTCAGTGTCGATAACACCATAAAAATGAAAAGCAGAGAATTAAAAAGTGTGAAATGCAAAACGAGATGAACAATTTATAAAACTAGAAACTAGCCTGAGTTCCCGTCGTTTCCTAGGTGTTTGGAGGTGTGTGTGTTAAACAAAAAAGAAAGTGGTAGTAGACAGACAGGCTCGAACACGTGACGCGAAGGTGGACAAGAAAGTGAAAGAAAATCTGACGTTTTACCGCTACTCCATGATGCGACCGGAATTTTGGAATGTTAAAATTAAGCAAAGTCAATTCAACCGATAAGATGACTTGCAAAAATGGCTCGCAAAAAATCGACCCCTCCTTATAGAAAACTGCTAAGTTGGGGCCAATTTTTCAATATTTGTTGTCCGAGAGATCGAGCTTCAAAATGATACGGATCTCGTGAAAATCCGTCGAAAGTTTTAGGCATACATACATACATACATACATACATACATACATACATACATAAATACATACATTGAAACAGACAGGTGAGATTTATATTATAGAAAAATGTGTCGTTTGTCCTACCGTCGTCGACGCGCTCTGCTCTTCCCGTTGTCTGCTGCCTCTAGTTTATTGGCACAGATGACGTCAAAAAATTCCACCGCGCATTGTCTTGAAATATCGGTCAGCCGCGCTGGCCTAATAACCAGGGATTCTACATACCTCATTTTGACTTCTTTGGTATCATTCCCGGGGCATCCGGATCCAAGATGTACCCGACTTTTCTTTGACATCATTTCCAGGGTACTTGCTGAATATCCGACAGCTGTTCATAATCGTATACACAGTGACATGCTGCAGTTAGCTTGTTTTTGCTGTATATGTTCATATAAAGTTGTTACTATTTTTCTCTCTAAATATTCCGACAATGCAACTTTACAAATCGTAGTGGGGGAAAAACAGAGTGCCGTCTAACGTGGAAACGGGGTATTTCATGGGCGTCCGTTTGGAGAATCTGCCCGGCTTATCTAAGTGCAGTCTTTTATAGCTGTTTGCATATAACGTTGGAGAAACATTTTCCCTACCGTTTAACGTATTTTTGTAACAGAGCCGCTAGCGCTTGTAGCAACAGCAGCTGAATGACACATATGCAAATAATCGATCCAGCGCGAAGTGACGTCACAGCGGAGAAAGAGAAGGTAAAGAAAGAAAGAAAAAAGGGTAAACGTGAACGGAAAACGACGGTAACACACGTGGGTGGCAATAGACTAGAAAAGGCATGTGCTGGCGTGAGATGGCCTGTAGCGACGAGATACTTTTAAGCCCGTGTTGAGTCGGCACGGTTTTGTTAACTACACAGCAGACAAGACTTTTAAAGCAATATGCAACGCGTTGTTGAAAAGCACCTGTAATATATGCCTTTTGTTAAAACTGAAAATAAAAGCCAAGTTGAATTTCTTTCCTTTGTTTCCTTGCAACTGTTCCAGACAAGTGTTGGGTCTGGCTGTTAAAATATAACGACAAAGTTAAAGAATATTAACGACTACATTACATTTGTTTATCAGTTGTTGAATAGGTGTAAGGTTCGCACTTACGTTTTGTCACCTCTTAATACTACTCAGGTTGATAACGTAAACTTTTGCTTCATCCCGATACTTGAATTAAAACGAAAATGAACCGACAATATCTAGTGTGGTATTAGCTCTGAGCGATCTATGCCGGCTTCCTCCGAAGGGGAAAGTTCACAGGGAATATCGTTGCATCGGTGACGGATAACACCGGAAAATATTAGATCCGGGCAAAGCTAGTTGTAAATTAGATTGCTGGCGATGACGTCAACCCTACATTCCGATTGAAGAATCGAGATCATGAAACAACGAGAAAAACATTTAACTCTGGATTGGAATTGCTAAAAGAATTTCAAATCGAAGGTTAAAATAAGAAAACAAATTAAATTCCGATCAAGGAATGTGAGACGATGTAAATGTAAAAACAAAGTAAGGACAAAGACCCAGAAGACAGAGAGAAGATAGCGAAGCCAGCAACACACTTCTGTTGTCGTTCATACCAACTAAGCCACTACCCCAACTCTCTCACCTGTCAGATTATAAGTTTGTAAAATAAATAAACTTTGTTGATTTCACAAGTTTTCGATTACAAAAACCACGATCATCAAGGTGTATACATTTTGTAAAAGTGTGTCTGTAAAATATATAGACGAAATATAGCAATATGAAATTCATAAACGATACCCAGCCACATGAATATCCCAATCATGGAAAGATAACATAATACGCCTAGCATTCCCAAATTGACACCTATCTGCTACTGACTGCTTCGTGTCGCTTAACTTCAGTGATCTAAAGAGAGCCGGTGTATCAACGCGATTTGCCGTATCACTTAGATTTGAAAGTTTAAAGGCAAACGTAAAGTCGTAAGACGCATGCGTGCTCCTAAACCAAAGTATAATACGAATGTTTGTGGGCGACGGCGCCATGTTTTTTTGGTTTGTTTGTTTGTTTGTTTTACTAAATCCGCCATATTGAACACGTCATCTAATTTCCGGCCGTCTCGACCGATGAATTGTTACATGAAAAGGAGTTACAAAGATTAGGAGAAAAAAAAAACTCACTCTTAATCTGACATTTATCTCTCATTAATATTCCGTTCAAGAACTCTCGATAATAATCGAATCCTTGACATGAAAGATTCCATGACAGGAATTATGTTTCTGTTTTTACAAGACATACGCCCAAGTGAGGAAAAAGTCTGCTCAATCTGTTTATCAGATAGAATAAAACTTATTTTTTATCGTATTATTATTTGATTTGATGAAAAAAACAAACAAAAAAAAAAAAAACAGGTGTTGCATGAGAATATTGAGTAAATACTTCTCTTGGATCAGAACCAAAAACATGAAAGGATATGATGTTTAGCACTGATGATGAGGTGGAGTTAAAGCTGAATAAAGATGGAGAATAGAAAGTGGATCTTGGGTTTACTTTCGGCAACCTTGTAACTCTCGCTTCCCTTTGTTCTTTAATCATCGCATTCCATAAGCGATCTATCAGACAAAGGAAAAAAAACTGCTGTTTTTTTTTTAAATCGGAATATATCAATCTAACGGTTATAGTTGGCTAGTTCTTGAATTTTTAATTCAGAATCACCACTTATCAAAACCCGAAGGCCACTCGAGGATAAGAGTTAATGAATGTAAGGTGGTAGTGTAGTAATCGTTAATAATGTAAATTAGGTAGAATTTGATTATTTATGAGGACAGCTAAACAAGAACTTGTTTACATTGGATTTGAAGGCTACCATGTTGTATTAAACCGGGGAGCCGGTCAGCGGAACAGTGTTTTAAAGGCAGCAGTCTGGGAAAGAAGCTCTGTTCAAGGAATGTGCATTCAGATTTAGGCACAGAAAGAGTGGGGGAAATCATATATACTGGTTGTAACTAGTCGAGTATTTTTGTGAAAGTTTGGCAAGGGGGGGGCATAGATTGGAGTTTAGTCGAGCACTTGCTATGAAAAAGCGATAGAGCAGAGACAGGCTTGAAGTAGTATTTTTAGCTCTTTTTATCAAGTAGCTTCATGCTTAATCTCTACTCATCTCTCCTGAATAATTACTTGTTAAAATGATCTCATCTGAATAAGTACTAGCTAAAATGGGAATGAGCTCTTCAATTTTGAAGTGCAATAAAGACTGGAACATACGTAATCCGAGATTCAAAAGCGGGGCTCGACATTTTTCTAGCTTCTAGTATTGAAGCTCGGCTATGGATTTTTATTCTCGATCCCCAAAATCAACAAAGATTAAAACCATTCTTCTAATGATCCGGCCTCTGTTGATTTTGCGGCGGGTGTTGAGTTCTGTTCAGTTCTAAGAGGTTCATCCTCCAAGGTTTTGCCTTCTTTCTTTGATAAGGAGTTAGTTTATTGCTAATCGCCTGAGGCGCCCTTACCGGGGAATTCCGACGGAGCTGACCAGGCATGTTTTGCAGGTTAGAGTGCTTCTCTTCTGGGGCGATGACTCTCATACTTTCCGGTTCTGGTGTCTAAGTTCTTGCAGTGGAGGAGAACTAAAAACCCTTGAAGTTATATGGACGTTTTCCATCTCGGCCCGCCTCGCCTTATTACGTGTATTTTACACTATTGGCGGCATGTCGACAGATCTGGTTTATCGTGGCACTTTAGACAGGACTTCACAGACAACGAACCATTTCATCAAGATATTTTCTGCTGATTGCATCGTTCATATCAAGAATTGTCATCAGACAATACATCTATCATTTTTATATATTTTATTCTACATAAAAAAGGCATATGTAAAGGTGTTATACTTCTTTACAGCTGTTTGATGTCGATGTTTATTTTAACTCGTACAATGTATCACAATGATGTTAAGTTAAACAGAGGTGAGGGAAAAGATAGCAAAATACCAAAGTTTTATGTACGCCATGAAAAGAAACTGGAATCTTAGGAAGATCTCTATCATTCCAGTAATTTTAGAAGCAACCGAACTCTTAGAAAAGATTTTTAAAATCTACCTGGCAAATATATCCGGTGAACCAAGTGCGAGAGATATTAAAACAATTACACTTGAAGGAACGGTTAGAATATTAAAATGATCTCTCGGTTGGAAAGTATGAGATAGCAGGTGAATATCTGACATTTGGTAGGATGCCCCATCCTCAGCTTTAACAAAATGATAAAATAAAAAAGAGTGCTAGTGCAGAGAGTGATCCGCGCTATATTTTAAATCGTATTTCCAAGTTTCATTAAAGTTTTATATGTTTCCCCATGTTAAGAATGGCTTTTTAAATAATAAGGTTATTATTTACGTCCGGATCACTCTCTGCACTAGTACCTAAAAAGGGTATTAAAAAAGGATTATTTAAGCGGAAATACAAATCAATAATGTCCAAAACTCTGCAAAAATTAAAAGAATCAAATGGTTGTCAAAAATATCGGTGAAAATTATTAATTATTAAAATTAATTTTACATCATAATGCTTATTACCATAACCGATGTTTTCTTTCTGCCAGGGGTACGCACATCATTGCATTTTTTTTTTTTTTTATTATTATTATTATTATTATTATTATTATTATTATTATTATTATCATCATCATCATCATCATTATTATTATTATCATTATCATCATCATCATCATCATCATAGGAGGAAATTCTAGACAAGAAACTGCGCTTTTTAATTTGAACAAGTTTTTTCTTCTCTTTAAACCTAAAAAGAAATTTTAGAATGAAGAATTTGGAAAATAAATTAGAATCGTTTAGTTTTATTTGTGGGGGTGGGGACATTCAACAACTGCCATCCATGGGTAAACGGTGTGTGTGTGTGTGTGTGTGTGTGTGTGTGTGTGTGTGTGTGTGTGTGTGTGTGTGTGTGTGTGTGTGTGTGTTCATATACTAAACATCCCCTCTCTTCCCTCCTTCCTCTTTCTCCACCACCTCCATCGCCACCAAACGTGCACACTTTCCCGATGAGGTCATCGTTTCTCAACGCCTGCTCTTCGGGTGGAGGAGGAAGTGTGATGACCGCCGAAATCCCAATATGGAGTCTTTTCCTTCCCCTCCCACCCGCCTATCCGGTGCCTTTTTTAGTGGATTCTCACCCACCCCGTCTTCCCCCACCGTCACCTATTGTAATCCACTGCCGATGATGTACGTTTCTATGGCTGAATGCCAAAAAACAAGACAGGTCCAATAATTTGCGAGCCGCGGTGGGTGGGGGTTTGAAGGAGAGTAGCGTATCAATAAGGGGTCTCTTCTTTGTCTTCCGAACCCGGTCACGTTCGGGTTGCAGATGAAGCAAACAAACAGATTAAAACGCGGCTCGACAATTGTCATCTTTTTTAAATTTTATTTTCTTTCTATTTGTTTCTCTTTGTTTTTGTTTCTCTTTTCTTTCTTTTCTGTTTCTTTTTGTTTCTCTCTCTCTCTCTCTCTCTCTCTCTCTTCTCCTTTTCTCACTTTGTCTTTTTTTTTTTTTGCTTCTCTCTCGGTTCGTGTCCCAAATTCAACCAAATTAAAAAAAAAAAAAAATACAGATTTTTATAAAGTCTAGTCTCACACAAAAACACGCGTTCACATTTCACATCTCAAACTATATTACTTGTCATATACATACGCGCACACAAACCGCGCACGTCCACACACGTACATATATTCACGTTCGCGTATATACCCTCACATTCACGTGTATGCACACACACACACACGCCAACGTACACACATGTACTCACATACGCGCACACAAGGGCAACGTCACTTGCCCTTTCAAAGGAAATCCACACATGCGCAAAAGACCACCGGAAACACCTATAAAAGCAAGAGCAATAAGCAGCTTCTTTCTTTTCGGACCAGCTTCCGAGCTGGGCGGTCTACAGACCGACGGCGTGCCTTTTCGGCAGGCGCGTGCCTCACGCCACTTGCTACCATGTGGGGAAAAAAGCTAACAAACAGTACGTACACTTTATATGCTTTCTCTCTCCATGAACTGGATTGACATTCTCACTTTTTCTTTCTATATATATACAACTTGTCCTTGAGAATACTTTCGCGTAGCTGACTGCTAACATGGCGCGCAGTTTAACTGATGTCAACTCTCTATCCTTTGCTTTCTCTACACGCTGGACTATCATTCCTATCTTACACTATATTACGCACTTCTCTTCCTATGCGCGAACAAACGATAGTGACCCGAACGTGAGATGAACACACATTTCCTTTTTCCTTCTATACTACCAGTCCCGCAACAAACAATGGTTACACCCGCGCGGACATAAACACGTGTTATATCTAAAACATTCATTCTTTCAACAGTAAATAAACGACACGTTTATCTATTCCAGCACTTGAGTTTTTGTTTCCTTCATTCCATTCGTTTCATTATTTTTCTTTTGTAACGGGATTAGGATATATATATCCTAGTCCTCTATAACCGGAAAAATATCCAGTAAATAAAACATTGTTTAGTAAATCGTTATTTTTTTGCATTTTTTTTTTTTTAATTTTTATTTTATTTTCATTTTTATTTTTTTTATTTTTTTTTTATTTTCTTTTGCATCTCCATACACCAAACGTGGATATATCACTAAAACATCCGCTGGTTTCATTTCGAACCGCGTCTGTCTGTCTGTCTGTCTGTCTGTCTGTCTGTCTGTCTGTCTCTCTCTCTCTCTCTCTCTCTCTCTCTCTCTCTCTAACACACACACACTCACACACACACACACACACAGTAAATCGAATTAACTAAGGGAGATAATAACTTCCGGTGAATACCGGAAAAGTATCCAGTAAATAAAACGTTGTTTAGTAAATCGTTATTTTTTTGCATTTCCATAAACAAAACATGGACATAAATATCACTAAAACATCCGCTGGGTCATAGGCTTCATTTTGGTACCTAACTTGCCTTAGTGGATTGCTTGCGTCACACACACACACACACACACACACACACACACACACAGTACGAAAATTTATAATAGGATGTAGTACCCGTCACAGAACGAAAATGTTATATTCCAAAAATCACGTAAATTGTTCAGTAGTTTTGTTTTTGTTGTTACTGTTTTTGTTTTTTGTTGTTTTTTGTTGTTTTGTTTGTTTGTTTGTTTGTTTTTTTGCTAAGAAAAGCAAATATTCTAAGGATAGTGTGTCTTGTTCCGCCATCTAAAAATAAACAAAGATAGACAACCTACTTCAAACTACGGAGATCAAAATCAGCCTTGTAATGGTTATAATTTACTATTAACCACTAAAAATCGTATAAAATTATTTTCTATATAAAGAAAATTACTTGATCAATTGACGTGATTGTTTTCAAATATGATATTTTTGTTCCGTGACGAGTATGTACATCATAAAGATTTTTTAATGTATTTTTTAAAAAAATTATTTACGTTGAATTCTGGACAAGCATCCCTCTTTCTCTAATTTGCTCTTTCTAGTTGTTTAACTATTTGTTAATTTTTCACTCTTTTCTCTCTCTCTCTCTCTCTCTCTCTCTCTCTCTCTCTCTCTCTTAATTTTTAGACCTCTGTCTTTATATTTCTCTTTATACATCCATACATTTACTTTTTTACTTACGAAAGCCACTCGAGGATAAGGGTTAATGAATGTAAGGTGGAAGTGTAGTCATCGTTAATTGTATAAATTTAGTAGAATTTTATTATTTATGAGGACAGCTCAACAAGAACTTGTTTACATTGGATTTGAAGATTACCATGCTGTATTCAACCGGGAAGCAGGCCAGCGGAACAGTGTTCCAACGGCAGGCAGTTCAGGGAAAGAAGCTTTGTTCATGGAATCTGCGTTTAGATTTAAGCACGGATAGAGAGTGAGAATAATCGTATTTAGTGGTTTTATATACATATATATATATATATATATATATATATATATATATATATATATATATATGAAAGAGAGAGAGAGAGAGAGTTTGTTGATTTATTTATTTTTTATTAGCGATTCTGTAGTATTTTTTCTTTTTTTCTCGCTCCCTGAGCGATTTTTAACAGAGAAGTTATCTGCCCTTTGTTTACATTCTATTCGCCCCCTATTTGGGACATATTGTTTGTAATTATTAATATATTATTTTAAATATTTTAATATTTTTACGTGTATAAAAGTAAGTTATCCATAAGACATGAATGTTTCTAAGTATCACTCGTCATCAGTATGGCTAAACTTGTTGATAAGGATCGAACTCGTCACCACTTGGTAAGTAGTCTGGTGTTCTATCGGGACCTTATCAATTTTTATCGCTATTAAATGCAAGATTGTAAATTTATGTATATTTTTATTAGCAATTCTGTAGTATTTTTTCTTTTCGCTCCCTGGGCGATTTTTAAGAGAGAAGTTATCTGTCCTTTGTTTACATTCTAGTTGCCCCCCGCATTTGGGACGTATTATTTTTAATTATAAATATATTATTTTAAATATTTAAATATTTTTAAATATTTTTATGTATATAGTAAGTTGTCCATATACTTACTTTTATGAAAGTAAAAATATTTAAATATTCCAAATAATATATATATATATATATATATATATATATATATATCCTTTTATCCCTTTTTTCTATCTCACTCTATCATTCTCTATCCCAGTTCATTACTCTCTCTCCCTTTCTCTCTCTCTCTCTCTCTCTCTCTCTCTCTCTCTCTCTCTCCTTATTCATCACTTTTTATGATCTCTTCTATCTCTTTTGCTCTCTGTTTATTTCTCGCTTTTTTTCCCTCTCCCTCCCTTTTTTAATCTATTTATCCAACGCCCTTTTTCCCCTCTTTATCTCTTTCTTCTCAAGCCCTCCTTTTTTTTTTTTTTGCTTTCACTGGTTACATCGAAATAGTCAATTAAATTTTTTAAGTCATTTTAATCCCAGTCAACTACTTACGTTGCCATTTGATCAAATTTTATGTTGGGTATTTAACATCTTTTTTTATAAAACGCTTCATTTGTCTGAAAGATTCGCACATAATCTGTTTTTGCTGTGCTGAACATGTCCAAATGTTGATGGGTAGTTTTGCTAAACACTCGGATGTACAAAGGAAATATTATAAATATAACCAGATGTAGCTTCACTTTCTAAATCGTTGATGACATGCTAGGTTAAAAGTGGGATTAATAGACTATTGACAATACAGACTCTAGATCAATTTGGTGGATCAATTCGCTACGGATGACGCGTGATCAAGATCAAATTGTTTGGCTCAATTATCGTCGGATTCGAGTGAAAATAAATCCTGTCACCATCAACACAACGGATAGAAAAACTTCATCATTTCCAAAATGGATGAATGGCATATTCAAATCTGCTGATCCTTAGAGAAAATGTTCAGAATATTTCATCCTCAAATTAGTCTCGTGATTCAGTTTTGAAGAAACCATTTTTTTACAAACGAGTAATAAAAGTTGGAATCAAATTGCAACTTATGTTCAAGTACCTTTTGTAAATGGAAATTGATCCAGACCAGGCATGAAGCCATTTGTTGTAAGGAGCTAAAAATACCATTTCAAGGTTAAAAACTAGTCAATAATAGGTGATATATAGATAGATTCTTACCCAGAAAACAATAATATCCTCCTTTTACCAGAAATAATGCTCACGGAATGTGAGCACTAAAGGATAAAATAAGAGATGGATTAGGGTTAGCATAATGCTGGTAGCTAAGAGTTAAAACATTTTACCTATATTTAGCTTTTGGTTTAATACGTTCCAATATGTTTTCCAAAATAAACATATAATTCCGTATGAATATGATGGTTATTAACCACACACACACACACACACACACACACACACACACACACACACACACACACACACACACACACACACACACACACACACACGCACGCACACACACACACACACAGAGTAAGTTTTGAAAATATATATGGCAATTAAGCTATACAAAGTTTTCGCGTTCTATCCTCGTGATTATTCATAAGGTTATTGCATGAAATTGATGTTACGGCGTGTTTTTGCGTATAGATGTAATAGCCTGACGAATCCTTATAAGAATAAAATGCGGAAAATTCTCTGTAGCTTAATTGCGATATATATTTACATAACTTACTACCTAGCCCTACTCACGTATAGAGTATTGTTGAATTAAATACTGAAAATCGATACATAAAACATATTTTTTCATAGAATTTTATGTGGATACATGAAATAACATTAATAAATAATAATAATAATAATAATAATAATAATAATAATAATAATAATAATAATACCGAAAAACTTTGAAAAAAGTATGCGGGAAATTGGAATCAGAGGAATGGCCGAGAAGATACAACGATTTTCAATAATAAAACTGCAGAAATATTAAGGACAACCCTGGAATGTGGAGACTAACACCACACATAAACTACTCACAAACTGGACACAGAAACGACTACAAATGCAAAACAAAAAGGAACATCACATGGAATCATGAAAATTGCCAGATACGCCTCCTTTTTTTGTGAGTATTATAATTGATGGTCACCACACCAAATATTGAGGGTCAAGGAGGATGGAAAGACCGAGGGGAGAAAGCACTAGCCATGCCTCAGCTGGCTGAATGCAAAAAGAACTAGGACCTTGGGGAGGCTTACTGCTACCCAAATATTAGTGAAGACCAATGGTCGCCGCCAACGAGAAATCAATCGTAAGCGGCTGTTGTGATAACGCAAATTCTTTAACAAAAATTATCGAAAGAGGTAGAGAGTCCTGGAAATCTGGGGAAACTTGTCACTCAGACTCCAGGGAACACCACCAAAACAATCTTTGATGTTGACTTGTGTGACTACACCTAGTGAGTAAATAATAATAATAATTGACACAACCTACGCTTTCGATACCAGAATACAAAGGGAAGAACATGAAAAAAATATCAAGATATAAAATGAGAATTAAACTATGAAAATGTAAAGCAGTCACGGTGATCCCCATTGTAATTGGAACGCTTGGGACCATAGCGAAAAGCTACCATAAAGTGCTTAATCAGATTGACGAGACAATTTCTTTCCAATTTATACAAACGGCTTGACTGTTAGGAACGGCGAAAGCGTTAAGATACAGCTTAAATTAACCTGCTGTCCAAGAAGAATATCCAAATAAAAATATTTAAACTACTATGAAATAATAATAATAATAATAATAATAATAATAATAATAATAATAATAATAATAATAATTATAAACTATCCTCGGTCTCTGATAGATCCGTGGTTGAAAAAAAATCTGAAAGTGGAGATTGCTAGAGTGTGGAATAAGAAAACTTCCACCGTGCCAATCATCATACGTTGCGCTTGGCTCAATTCCAGATGATCTTAAGAAAGAGTTGAACTTCTTGAGAATCAAGTACAACATCACCGTACTCCAGAAGTCAGTTCTGTTTGGCACAGCAAGCATTCAACGCCAGGTGCTTTCCATCTAATTGACTCTTTGACTATGTTCACTAGCTTTGGTGTAAAAGCACGCTCTTGAATGAAAAAAACAATGTAAAACATCACAACACTGAAGTTAACAAACATACTACTACTACTACTACTAATAATAATAATAATAATAATAATAATAATAATAATAATTATACATATATATATATATATATATATATATATATATATATATATATATATATTATTGGTAGTATTATTTAAACAAAACCAAAATGTGTCAACCAAAGAGTGCTCAATGTTTAGACAGAGCAATATAAATATGTTGGATGTGATAACTAATGACTACACATATGCAAACATGTTTCAGTGACCACCCTGCCAGGGAAAATCACCTCATTAGGATATTCTTGGCCTGATGAGGTGATTTTCCCTGGCAGGGTGGTCGCTGAAACATGTTTGCATATGTGTAGCCATTAGTTATCACATCCAACATATATATATATTAAAAGAATAGAGAACGAGTAAAATTAATTTCACGAGCAAAACAACACTTTCGTGTCCCTTTTATGGTGATTAAAATCAAGATGTAATGATACTATACCTTATGTCTAGAATCGTTATTCCAATTTTGATCAAAATAATTATGTTAATCTGATTCTCGAAAAGGTCTTGAGAAGAAACTAAAATTCAAAGAATCTTGCTTCGTTTGTGTCTAATGATCATGAATCAGATTTAATGCAAATCTAGAAATATTTGAATTTCTAAATGGGAGGTTGTGTACACAATATGCCCCACTAATTCCCTTTAAACGGTGGCGTGGTCCCTGATCTTGGTAGGAGCGATAGTGTCTTTGAATACTGCCAAGACCTACACAAGCATCATGAATATGAATTGGGCATAAAAGCTGTGTTGTGTAGTAAAGGAAGAAAATGAAGTATATATATATAGTGAATGAATGGCAAAAGTCTATATTCCAAAGTTCATGATGTTGACCATCTTATAATTTATTCCTTTAATTCAGTTGACATTTACAATTCTTGACAGTATCTGTTTCGTAGCACAAAAATCAATCACTTAATTATTATATCAATCAGTACATCTATTTGGCCCTTAACTCATCAGAAGAAATGGCAACAATGTAATTGAAGCATATCATAAGGTATTTACAGCTTCTCTTTTTGCTATTTACAGCTTCTCTTTCAATTTTCGGATTTTAATCATGTCAAAACGCACTTTATCTCCTTTCGATGGATGGATTGATTGTTGCTATTTCTTCTTGGCGACAATCAGTCACTGAATAGAGATAGTATAGAATTTAACACGATATGAGAACTGTTAATTATAAATAATTCCAAAGAATCCAAAGCATAATAACAAATAACCAATCCTCATCTGAAGAATTTAGAAACGTAAACTAAATATAACGACCCCTTGCGCTTAGCAGTTGCTTTGCTTCAGTTAATTTGTTTACGAATGAACCCTGTGCATACAAATATATAAACGTACCTATTTTTATAGAGAATTTCGGAATTTCATTCCACTAAAATAATTGTGTGTGTTTTATCACATATCTTTACATAGATAGGCATATTGCTGACTGTGAGTATTTTAAAACTGATTCAAAGTTTCGAATTTACTCTTATATATGATGCTCGATACCTTCTGATGCAGAGTGTTATTTTAATCGAATAAAATACGTGGTTATGACCAGTGATGTCAGATTAAATAAACACGATTACATAGTTGCTTTTTGCACTTCCGGTTTCAAGTAACCTTTGTTGAACCTTGATTTTAGTCTTTTGCTCATATATTTGTTGTATTGTTAATTATTATTTTTTGTTTAATGCCATTTTTATCAAATTTATCTAATAAATTAATACACGTGTTATCTTATAATTTTTTGCCCAGGCGACTGTTTTTTATCGGGTTACTTTCCTTTCATGGCTAGCTTCTCTTTGTACTGAATAGCGATAATAACCTTTATTTTAATACTTTCGTTTTTATATAATTGTTAAATGTTTGTTCACTAAATAAAATATACATTGATTGGTAATGACGTAGATAATTGTTTTCCATTCTACAATTATTTTTATTTGTTTCAATTTCTTTATTAATCTTCGTGTATGCGTGTCGACAGTTCTATGGGCATATATGCCTACTGTTGTTATTTTTTATATTTATAGTTAAACCGGGGCTCATGGGACAGAGATTTATTTACATGTCTACAGTTAGCTATGAATCCGTGTTTTTTGCTTAATAGTGTATACTTTTGTTTTAAGCTTATAATTTGGTAATTTCTTTATAGATACAACCTACAATTACTATTGTTTATTTCGTGAAGTGATTAGATTAAGCCAAATAAGTTTGCGTTTTCTATTGTGTTTATTTGTGTTTGTACTTTCATTGTGCTGCCTGAATCCTTATTGTTTTGCAAAGACATTTATCCTCAGAACAAGCAGTTCTTTCATTTGAAGGCATCACATAAATACACATACACACGACCTCGAAGACCTCACAATTTTGTTTGCTCTTAATTGGATAAGATTTTAAAGACAATAATCGAGGTTATTACAACACGAGAAAAGTCGACGGAACACTTACATCAACCATCTTTTCCCCCGCTTCTAGTAAATAAAAATGACGTAATCAAAATAATGGCAAATTTTTTTCGCGTTACCTCATCATCTCACCTGGCGTCTCCATCGCAGGGTTCATTAACAACCAATAATCCTAGAAACCTGAAGCGCTAAGCAACGATTCGATAATCAATATAAAAATATAAGAAAATGTCACGTTTTGTTTATTCATTCCATCTTCTATTTTTATCCCCCCCTCAATCATCCATCCCATTTTCCGTTTGAATTCCGATGCTCATTCGGTGCAAATCTATGACGTTGGAAGCAGCAAAGAAGTCGTCAGGGCAACGGCCAAACACACAATTTATCAATAGACGGACGCTAGCTTAAAAGAAATCGATCGACGAAAGAAAAACAGCTGCGAATTAAATGTTTGTTGTGGATTCATCGCTAGTCGTTCTTTTAATTTTAATAATCTTCAGGTGGAAAACCAATGTTTAAATGCGTCATTACATCATTATGAAAGGCTCTGTCGGTCGGCCATATTTAGGTTTGGATTAGCATTTTCTGTGATCAGTCACGACTCGATTTGAAATAGTCTCTTGTTTGTCACACCTCAGTTTTAGTGTTTCCCCTGTTCTGTCTTGCCTCATTTTACAACAGCATTTTATGTTGTCTTTAAAGCTTTGTTTTTAAATACCGTTTTCGTCGGTCTGTCATGTCTCAGCATCAAATGACATGTTCGTTGGTCTGACACAATCAACTTTGAATGGTGGTATACTAAGAACATTAACTTTAAGATGTGTCCAAAAAATTTCAATAAAAACTTATCGATTTGTGCGTCCCGCCTTTGAAAACGTAGTTTCTGTGCTCTGTCACACATTAGTTTGCAAACGAAATGGCGTGCAACCCTAGAATAAAAAAATGTCGCAACAGAAATAAATGTAAATGTGGAAAAACAATTTGGATGTCTGGGTTGTCGGGGTAGAAAATGACTTACATTTTCAGAAGCTCGTCTGAAACAACACAGCGATGGTTCCTACCAAAAAGATATGTCCTTCCCTTGTATGAGTAAGCAGACAATGCCGCTATTTGTCCTATTTGTTGAACTATTGTTGAAGGTATCTATATCTGTTTAATATATGCGCTTAAAATACACGCACGCGCGCGTGCGCGCAACAAACAGTACATAGATGACTAGATAACATGTACAAAGTTTGGTCCCCTCGTTTATACATATCTGTTTTATATACACTCGCTATATACCCCTCCATATCATACAGAAGCCCTAGAATACATGTCTATTGTCTAGAATGTGCAAGGGGCATAACTGTATTCTTGAATATCTTTAAGCCAAGGGAGATAAGAAAAAATCCTTTTTAATCTTTTTTAAATGAAAAATCTGTTTCATCTAACAATTTCATCAACACAAGAACATAAAAATTTAAGACAGGCACGGATGGAAGGCATATACGATAGAAAAGTTTAGTCTTTTTTTTCTTTCTTTCTTTTTTGTTTTGTCTCGCGAAAATTATGGCGAGAGGCTAGCAATGGATATTGTCTTGTTACGTTAGCATTTCGACTGGAACTGTTTATGACAGGCGCGAAAGCAGTCTTGGCCAGAAATGGTTGAAAGGTGCGCATGCGTATAATTTATATGAACACTCGCTGTATTACTATGCGAGCTTGATCATGTCTGCCTTATTTGACGGAACAACATACTAATCATCACGTTGGAGATTGCGCGTAAATGAGAAATGAAGTAGCTCTCAATAATGTAACTGTTACGAACTTGATTCGTGAACGATAGCAAAACTTTTGACGACGCATCGTTTTTTTTTTTTCTGATTTGTTTGTATTTTGTTTTGTTTTGTTTTTTTCTGGAGGAGAAAATCTGAAATTTTGTTTTGATTTTTAGGGGTTTTTTTTTTTTTTTTGGTTTTTGTTTTTCATTTTTTTTAAAATAGCAAAACTTTTGTTTAACGTTATTAAAAAATAACAGAAAGATCCATTTCCAGATCAATTTCTTTTTATACTTTGATAGTGGGGGAGTTAGGATGAACGTGGTGTTTGCCCGACGCCCCGCCTGTTTGTTATTTCTTCACAACAAAATAATAATAATAATAATAATAATAATAATAATAATAATAATAATAATACGAGAAAACCTATGCGCCACGTGACTAAGCAATTAGCGCCAAAATTTGGTGTTTCCATTTGTTCTGCTCAATTTCGCGCTTGAAGGAGCGAAACAGAAAAGCGACTAAACAGGCACAATCTCTCTCTCTCTCTCTCTCTCTCTCTCTCTCTCTCTCTTTCTCTCTCTCTCACACACACACACACACTCACACACACATCGAATCCTCTCTTTTTCATTTACCTAATTCTAACAGTCTAACTCTCACCTAATTCACCTAACTCTTCCCCACTCTTTCTCTCTCTGTCTCTCTCTCTCTCTCTTTCTCTTTCACGTAACTCTCTTTCTATTCCTCTTTCCCTTCCTCTTTCTACTGTCTGTCTGTCTGTCTGTCTGTCTGTCTGTCTGTCTGTCTGTCTGTCTCTCTCTCTCTCTCTCTCTCTCTCTCTCTCTCTCTCTCTCTCTCTCTTATGTTTCGTAAACATAAAAATAAGTTACACCTGAACAGGTATGATTTTCAGAAAGGTAAGGTTGCCTCCTTCATTCGGGTTACGCACTGTTCTTGGACATTTACTCCATTATAAACTTTAGAAATAAAATAATAATTTTAAAAAAAATGATAATTAAGTGTATTACGCGAAATAGCCTACGTTTAGACAAGAAAAAAATCTAATTTTATTAAATTCTCTTAAGAGATTTATTCAATTAACGACACGCCACTGAAGTTTGTGAGGTGAATGGAGTTGCTATTCGGACGAACGCCAAAAAGCGACTGTCTTGAATAGCCACTTTCTTCTTTTCTCTAGTTCGTTTGGGTACGCTTTCCTCTTCACTTCATAAAGAAAATAAAGAGATTTTATAAGGTGTCGCTAATTAATTTTTTCGACTAACAAGAATGAGCCCTACGTGATTGAAACCCATAAGCCATAAGTCTGTGTGAAATGAAAAACCCAGTAAAAATGGAAAACTGAAAAGGCAAAAGCGAGGATCCAAGCCGGCAGACATCAAAAAAAGGGGTCCATAACGCATGCTAAACACCCCTTTCCCGGTAGCTTAAACCGAGAAAGACGAAACGAAAGGGAACATTTAAACCTCACGTACAAGCTCCGTCATCTCGCGCACTCATTCGTACGCACTGACAAATGAAACAAATTGCTTCTCATTCGTACGCGCTAACAGAACAAGGTAGGATCGCACATACACACATACACAGTAGTACACTGACTAATACTTACACACGCACATCCACACTAACAAATATATAGAAATGCAAATTCTTTAAACTTTCCCAAATTAATATTTCTTCAATAAAAAAGTACTTTTATCTTCATGTAAATCCATAACTGTATAAATGTTTTGTTATTTAATCACGTTTTCCTTGATTGTTTATTTACAAAACTCTGTTCATGTTAAGTTAGCACTTGCTAACTGGTGACCCTTATATTTTCTCACGCTTTATTTCTTTACATTTTAATATGCATGCACACTCGCCTATTTAATATTCATTATATTCCTTCCCTCCATAAGCTCATAAAGTTTTATCGGTCTCTTAATTGTTTTGGGCGTAAAACAGAATAGTTAGTAAAAAAATACAATAAAAAAAAAATAAAAATAAACCAGCAGTTGATCGCCTTATGGTCACGTTATCTTGCATTCCATGCATTAAAAAAAGCGATATAAGAAACCTGTTAACTTCTGAAGTTGACTAAGAATGTTCAAACCTTGAATGCAGTCATATTTCCATTTTTATGAAAAATATTCCCTTCTTTAAAAAAAAAACAAAAAACAACCCTACCATAAAAAACGCCTTATTTTCAAAATTATCAAATTTTGTCCGCGAGTACTACAATAGCTTAGTGGAGGGGTTGAAAATAATGTTCACATAAGGTTAAAATTATTTTGATTGTATAGCAAGAGTAATGAAACGGCCGTAATATCTATATAAATAAACCATTAGGTATATGTATGTGTATGCCTATGTGAAAATTTGTAACCGATAACCTCTTAAACTACTGTTCATATAGCATTGAAATTATCAGGAAATAGTAATTATATACCGAGGATAACGAGTAAAATGTTTGTTCGGATTGATGAATAACGCGTACAGAAATATGTCGCCAAATTAAAATGCAAAATATTCATTTCAATCTGTCAACATATTTCTATTACTTTTGCGCATGCGCAAATTCATTCATAGCTTCAAGTTGTTTACTTTAAAATCTATCTTATCTATCTGTCGATAGTGCAAACGGTAAGGAACACGACTGGACCGCTAAATGTACAAGAAGTCTATCCAACCACCAACACCCAAGACAAATAACGCCTTACCTAAGAATCATAAATGTTAAGGGGCTAAAATTGGGGCCAAAGTTTTTAAAAAATTTACATCTGCGGTCTCTACGAAATTACTCAGACAATTTCTGAAATCTTACATAAAATGTATTAACACGTAGGGCAAGTTATAAACAGTACATATGGCCCGAGAAAATCCGGGCTGAACTACTAGTAATCAATATAATTATTATTAAAAATTATTATTATTATTATTATCATCATCAATATCACAGTCATTAACCAGTTTATTTCCCATTACTTTCAATGTTTATGATTATTATCGCAATTATAATAAATAATTATATCTAAGCATGGAGGTTTAATTAATTAATTTAATTAATTTTGAGATTATTATTATTATTATTATTATTATTTGTGTTGTCGTTAATTTAATTAATTTTGAGATTATTATTATTATTATTATTATTATTAGTATTAGTAGTAGTAGTAGTAGTAGTAGTAGTAGTAGTAGTAGTAGTATTATACAACTTTTAAGGCTCCGAGTAGTATAAAAGTAAAAAAAAAAAGTTGGGATGAGAGATGGGAGTGAAGGTGAGGGGGGGGTAGGCATAGGTGAGGGACAAGTACGAAGGAGAAAGAACTGTTTTAAATCACAACCAATAAATTATTTTTGATTTTCCCTCAGAAAGATAGGGAAGAAAAGGAAAAGACACGAGGAAGAAAAAAGAAAATAAAAAAAGAGGAAAGGAAAGAAAGTTTGTTTCCTTTCCTCTTTTTTATTTTCTTTTTTCTTCCTTGTGTCTTTTCCTTTTCTTCCCTATCTTTTAATCTCTTCACGAATGTATGTAGGGATATTAGTAGTGGAGGAGCGGGGATGAGCAAGAGAGCAACAAGTTTTATACTTTTAGACCGCAGTAAATTTGAGTCAAATTTAAACGGTTTTGATAAAATCTAAACCCTTTTTCACATACATATTCCAAAAGTGTGACAAATTCACATTCTTCTGTTCATTGACCCTATACGCACTAGTATGTTTAAGATTTGAGGCGGTTATCACACACGCATACATATATCGTTCTTTGCAGTTTTTCATCGTCTCTATCTCGATCTTTTTAACTCCTCATCCTTTCCTTTTCATTCCTATATCTCAACACAGACCCTAATCCACACCCCTATTTAATCTTCTATACATACAACCAAATCTTATTCCTTGTTCCTATTTTTAACAACATTTAACCAAACGTCCTAATATTGACTCCATGTGGCGTTGAAGATCTTGATATTTTCATTGCAAAGTTTGCCTTCATATAAACTGCATTGCCTAAAGAGGTCTATCATTACTAATAACTCGCTGACCGAAACAAGCTCATGACTGTGTAGCAACATATTATTAATTATGTAAAAAAAAATGCAAAGTATACCTTGTCCCACTTCGGTATTGATATATATATATATATATATATATATATATATATATATATATATATATATATATATATATATATATATATATATATACTATGCTTATTATAGAAACATTATTGGTTACATATGTGCATACATATTTCAGTGGAATCTCTATTCAGAGAGACCCACCTTATTAGGCCGAAAAAAAAGAAAAGCAATACTTTTTCAGTCTGATGAATGGGCCTCTCTAAATTAAGATTCCGCTGAAACATGTATGCTCATATGTAATCAATAATGTTTGTATAATAAACATACTATATATCTGTGCTGTCCTTCATTGAGAACTCTTTAATAAACACACGGGTTTCAGTGGATCTACATCTAGGAAACAAAACTATACAACAATTATATATATATATATATATATATATATATATATATATATATATATGTATATATATATATATACATATATATGTATATATATATACATATATATACATATATATGTATATATATACATATATATGTATATATATGTATATATATATATATATACATATATATGTATATATATACATATATATATACATATATATATATACATATATACATATATATATATATGTATATATATACATATATATATATACATATATATATACATATATATATACATATATATATACGTATATATATATGTATATATATATACATATATATACATATATATATATGTATATATATACATATATATATATATATACATATATATATATGTATATATATATGTATATATATATATACATATATATATACATATATATATGTATATATATATACATATATATATACATATATATATATGTATATATATACATATATATATATATATGTATATATATACATATATATATACATATATATATACATATATATATATATATATATATATATATATATATATATATATATATATATATATATATAATCAAGCGAGTGAGGTGGTTAACGATGTTGAAAGATGTTAATCTCATGTGTGGCAATGACATTAACATTTCTTCATTTACCAAAACAAAACAAAAAAAAATTCCTCATCTCAAAAAATTCTTCTTCTCTTTACTTCTGCGTAGAATTCGAATCTTCAAGTACTTTGTTGCGGTTGGAAATCTCATCAGCTGCTCCGATGATCAGAGTATAACTAGCAACGGACGATGAAAGTAATTTGCTTTTTATCAAAAAAAAAAAAAAATGAATATCCTTGATTAGAAAAACAATCACCAAAAATATCAGAGAATCACCCGATCTTCATGATTTTTTCATAATTTATTGATTAATAAATAAATGTTAACATAAAGTATTGATTTTATATAAAATTCAAAAATTTATTAAGATTACAAAAATCTTATAGATTTCTATTTAGATTAATTTAATTACTTTATTCCTTCTTTGTTTTGAAACTCGCTGACCATCTTTACATTTTTATAAGATTTCTACTTACTAAGAAAAAAGCGGACCCTAAACTTGTAATTGGTCTCATTCCTTCATTTTTTTTTTCAAGAATTAAATGAAACTTTGATAACTGGTTTATTGTGTTTTATATATCACATCAAACCATGACTTAGACTTCCACGACCTTCGACACAAGAGGCAGTCAAAATATGCCATCATTTTCGATCTGAAACCAGATCCACGATGTCCTTCCAGTTTCTTCCCATTGCAAAAAAAAAAAAAAAAAAAAAAAAACTCTCTCGATTGTTTGTTTACAGTTCAAATTTTGGTCTTTGTCTTTTTTTTCCATGAGGGGACAATTGAAGCACTTGATTGGCAATTCTCTCTGGAGCTAATCTTTGTAATTAAAAAAGAAAGAATTCATTCTCAGCGTTCGTACTACTTTTTAGGGTCCAACCTATTCAGTTCGGTTCCAAGAATTCGATCCCCCCTGCACTCTCGACATCAGGTTTTTTTATAACGTCTTTTTGGGGGCGAAGCCTTCTGAATATGCAGATCCATGCATATCAAACTACAATATTAGCCTAGACGTCGTTTACAGATAATTGACGATACTACCTATTGACTAGTGCGATCTTTAACTCCTTTGTTAGTAATTCGATCGCCCCATTTGATCCCTAGAATCTTTCTACCGCATTTGGAATCAAACGCATCTAATTTCTTATCTTGGCTGATTTTGAGATGTCAAGTTTCACTTTTAATATAACAGTGTGATCAAGACGTTGCTGTTATGAAATCTTAATTTAGATCTGATTTTTTTTTCTCCGGAGCTGGTTAAATGTTGCTATCTTACACTGGAACTCATAGTCCATAATGCCTTTCTCGTCGAAATATGCCAAAGCATGGTCATCTTTTATTCATTTTAGAGCATGTGCTCGGGATGTATTCAAGATGACCTTCATTTAACTCTGCAGAAAAAAGTTGTCCATGGCATCCTTAAAAATCGATCAATAAATGTTTCATATCTTTTTGTAGTTCGGTAGAATCGATTACACACTTTTTCGATTATTTGTTCTATCATTCTAGTTTTCTTGCATCATTTACCTTTTTGTTAAGTTAATACAAGACGTGTGCATTGTATTATTGTATTACTTTATTTCTGTAGTCCATACATAATATGTGATCATGTTAATTAAAGTGAATAAACTGAATTGATCGCATATTTTGTTATAATACATGTCCTTCTCTTGTTCTGTTGTTGTTTTCGCTAATAGACTGAAGACTGGGGTTCAATCCTTAGCTTATTCACACCAAAGAATAAAAAATGGTATCTGATGCATTATAAGGGAAGGATCAAAAACAAATGGAGTAATCATGGGAATGGAGTGACGCCTCGATCTAGCAACTAATGAAAAGGGAACTTTCAGATCATCCTTGACTATAGTCGGCAACTTAGAGCTTTTTTATTGTTCTAAGATTGTCTTCTGTTCTTTAAGTTAATAAACAGTAAACAGGACATGTGCATCGTACTGCTACATTACTTGTTTCTCTTTTGTTCCTCTTTTTTTACAGACTCGATGTGTAACAGCGTTAATGAAAGTGAATAAACTGGATTTATTACATGTTTTTACTCAATATTGTTTTGTATTTTTGTATTAATTGTTCCGCTATTCATGTTACATTTTTGTAAGAGAAACAAACAAAAAATCAAATCTTTTACTGCACCTTCGTAATACATAAATTAATATTAGAAAAGAAATGCTTAACCAAAAAATCTATATAAAAAAGGCCTCCTCTTGTTGCTGTTGCTATGTTTAACAGTGGTGTGAACCATAAAATATTCTTATGTCGGTTTTACTTTTGAGCACTTGTCTGCATGCTTTATGCAATTTTAAACATAAAGCTGGTTCTTTTGAGGGTTTGCTAATATTCGCTCTTATTGTTCTTAGAAATATTATTTGAGGAGTTAACAGACAATGTGGCCATTCATTCTATCGTTAGGATTTGTTTAAACACGTGCTTGCAATGTTTAGACCCTTTGTTGACATTGCAGAATTTAGTACTGTTTTTATATAGACAGAGACAGAGACACTGTACTATTGTTAAGGATTAATGTCATGTCTAAAAAGTCTGCTCCTTTTTAAATTGGTTTCAGTATCGATGTTTAAATTAAAACTACAAAATAAAAAAATATTATTTAGACTACTAAACTTTTTGCCCATGTAACTACGATCGAGTGCTATATGCCAAATTAATGGTTTAATATGGCTAAATTTGGGCTAATCTTTGTATTAATATTAATTCCAATTAATCCCTATTAATCCCTTACTGTGCTTAGAACAAATACCCTAATACTTAGTTCGCTGCACCTAATCATAATTAAGGTCAAAACACAACTTCAGCTTGTCTGGAAAAGTATGAAGGTTCGTTCCGAAAGTAAGACCTATGTTTTTAATTCAAAACGTTGAACAGCCACAAAAATAGGAGTGGTACCATTAAAACGAACGATCGATCTTTTGTGCTCCATAATTTATTTTCTACATAGGCATTCCCATTCTCAATGTCCTTTCTTAGCCTTTTTGATGCCTCAGTCATAAACTTCCAGAGCGTGTATTTGTCACTCACATCTGTTACTACTCTGAAATCGACGAATCTATCTCCTAACTGCTGATATCAACTGCATCGGCTTTGTAAGCGTTCAACAGGCGCCGGTGAATGTTGATTTGTTCAGTTTTTTTCTGCATGGAAGAATTCAATGACGCACCTATGCTTCTGACACAGCTCACACTGTTATCTGCAACAGAAAGATGAAACTTTCAAGTCATGAATGCACAAGTTCAGTCATCATAACAATGCAATTTGCAATCTCTTCTGATCCATTCGGGCGAAATAAAAAATAGGTATTATTTTTAAAATGTCCCTCATAGTTTCCAAAATAAAATTGGAATGGACAAACAGGCAGACTAATATATATATATATAAAATTATTACAATAATAATTTTTTTAAATACTTACAGACACTAGTGTTTCATTCTTTCGGGAATCATCAGTATAGGGTGACATGATTACTAGCAGTTGGTGTATATATATATATATATATATATATATATATATATATAAAAATGTTTAGTAAAATCAGAAGTGTTGTTACACTGAGAAAACCTAACATTCAAGCTTGAAGTTTTTCTCATTTTTTTGGGGGGGGGGGAGGGGAGTTTCTTTGATACTTTGAGTAGATTTTACTTTGTAAAAATACATAGCCACATCCAAATTTAGGAGCTGCTGCGAGTTCGTGGTGACAATAAAAAGAATGGATTTTTTGTTTGACACAAGTCTTACAGTTTTGGACGTTGCTTCGTTCGTGTGTGACTTTATTCTCAGTTTGGAGAGGAAAAAAGAATAAAAGGGTTGTTGCTTCTGTTTAAATGGATAAGTGAATGTTTTGTCTTGAGAGAAAGAAAGAAAAATATCTGACTTGAGTTGTTGTGCTCGACTTGACAGCATTTACATGACTGAAATAGGAATTTGTTCATAAAAACATCGTTCGACCACAAAAAACTATAAACAATTTTACAAGCTATTTCAGCCATTATTATTATGAAGATATGAATAAGCAGTGAAATGGTGAAGCCATTTAGTGGCAAGGGAGATGTGGTTGCATAGCTGAAGAAACTGTGGTTAGTAGCAAGTCTTCAGAAGGTGGATGATGTAGCGAGTTCGCTCCCATTGTGTTTTAAGAGGGATGCATTGGCCTTCTGCTTAGAGATGAATGAGAGTGACCAACTGGACATTGAGACGGGACATTCAGATATGTTTGGTTAACTCGTAATATCAGCAGTAGCAGTGGTAATTTCTTTTGCCAACTACAACAATGGCATTCGCTCATTATATCATCCACAGCAGTAGTCATTGTCTCTTCTCTTCTGACAACACAAGAGAAAGACAAAACCCATAGAAACTAATGTGAACAACGTGGCATCCAAAACAAAGCTGACCCTTAAGCAAAAAACCTGCTTCCTTTTATTTAGCCATTCTGGATTCCAAACAGTGCCTATCTTGCATAATCACCCTCGCCTCATAATCAAATTGTTCTCGGTTTACGTGCCACTGTTTTCTTGCAGCATCTGCAATTCCACAGAAACACACTTAGGGATGTTGGCAATCTTCACACGGTCCCTCTCGTAAGTACCCGCTGTTTTTTTTCTAAAAAGAACTCTAGCTAAATAGATATAGGGGAAACCAATGCCAATAACAGAATTAGAGAGTTGGTGTGCCAAGTTCAAATCCAGTTCGATTCACAGAAACACTTTCAATTTACAACCTTCATTGATCCCACCTACTAATACGAGATAGATTTCTAGAAATAATTCTAACTAGAAAGATATCATGGATGGGGAAACCAATGCCAGCAATATTTATCTGATTTATATAAAATGAATGATGCTAAGCAACAACATCAGATTCCGCATGAAAATTGTGGTTTATTTCTCCATCTCTCTGCACCATCACCACACTATCCATATATTGAGTGGTTTCTATCATGATAAACGAACACTCCTTAATGAAAAGAAAAAGTTACATGTGAAATCAGTTGATGCGGTTTTCAGGAAGCTGATGGTGAATAATGGTGGCCATATTGAATTCTAAATAAAACTGCATGCCATATAGTCTCTTATATTTCACTAGCAAGGCCACCTGGCGGTGTTCGGGATCGTATAAGACAATGAGAAAAATTTTGAACACACCTGTTATTCTTAGAATAGAGGAAGTTTTTATGTTTATGTATCATTTGCCATTTTGAGCAAAAGAATATTTTACCTACCCTAGGACGGGTATTACACAACACATGTATGGAATAATTGTACCTTCATTGGACAGGAAATTTACAGCACGTATGTGGAAAAAAAAATTATTACCTAGGGCGGGTAGTGTACAACACATATTTAAAATTATTACCATAACTTTCTGTTGTGCTAAATTTTCGATATGTCACAGGTAAGAGTGTGTTTGTTTTTACATCAGAGTGCTATAGTGGAGAAGCACCAGATTTTTTTATATAAATGTTATACTACTCGAATATATTAGATGATTTTCGATTTTGATAACTTATGTACATCACAGATAAGAATTTCTTTGTTTTTCATATGGGTACTTCATTGTACAAGTATCTTATTTCCTGGGTAGGATACTGTAGAAGTACCATTTTTTTCTAATTTAAAAATGAAAGAACTCTATACTTTAAATTAATTTTCTGTTGTGTTAAATTTTCTGTGCGTCTAGAGTAAGAATTTGTTTGTTTTTTTCATCTATTGCTATAGTAAAGAAGCACCTTATTTCTCATTTAAAAGTCATACTATTTGCATATATAACGTGAATTTTTTTTATATAACGTGAATTTCTTTTATATAACGCGAAATGACTTTTATGCACATCACAGGTAGGATTTTATTTGGTTTTCATATGAGTACTATACTACACAAGTACCTTATTTCTTGGGTAGGATAATGTGCAAGTACCTTATTTTTAATATATAGATGAACTATTCGATGACTTGTCATAATTTTCTGTTGTGCAAACTTTTCCGTATGTCATAGGTGAGAGTTTGTTTTTATAATAGAGTGCTATAATAAAGAAGCACCTTATTTCTTATATAAATGTCATACTACTCGAATATATTATATAATTTTCGGTTTGGATTACTTTTATGTAAGTAAAATGTAGGTAGATTTTCTTTATTTTTCATATGGGTACTATACTGTACAAGTACCTTATATCTAATGTAAAAATGAAAGAACTCGATACGTTTATGTAATTTTCTGTTGTGTTATATTTTCTGTACGCCAGGGGTAAGGATTTGTTTATTTTGTTATCTGGGTGCTATAGTGAAGAAGCACCTTATTTCTCATATGTAAGTCATACTACTCGAATATTAAACGGGACTTTCGGTTTTAATAACTTTCATGTATGTCACATGTAAGACTTTCTTTGTTTTTCATGCGTACTGTACTACACAAGTACCTTATTACTTTAATAGAATATCTTGTAAACATAAATACATTTAAAAGTGATTATTGTATGTGATTTTTGGAATATGACTATACAAATATACAAACATATATAATACATTAAATTTATAATGATCACTCAATTAGTACAGGAGTGGATACAATACATACAAATATATAAGTATATGCGTATACTAATCATTCATAATGATCGGTTAATTAGTTTAGGAGTGAATCCATAGAAATATATGAACATATAAACATAATTATAATGCACAATGATCAGCTAATTAGTTTAGGAGTGAATCGAATACATAAAAATATATAGACATATACACATAATTAAAATTCATAATGAGCGGGTAATTAGTTTAGGAGTGATTCCAATACATAAAAATATATAAACATACACATAATTAAAAGTAATAATGATCGGTTAATTAGTTTAGGAGTGAATCCAATACATACAAATATATAAACATGTACACATAATTAAAATTCATAATGATCGGTTAATTAGTTTAGGAGTAAATCCAATACAAATGCCATTAATTGATCTATTTACATGATTTTTGGAATGTAACAAATAAGCCGATATGTCATATATATATATATATTTGAATATGACATTTTCGTTACGTAAAGCAAAAACATTCCTCTGTATTTATTTTTTTTATTAAAAGTGTTATTGTGTATTCATTATATAACATTTAAAAATCAAGAATATCAGAATGTAAAAAAAAGAACAGCAAAGATGGGGGATCGAAACCGCAACAATCGTGCAACTAATCAGTCACGTTTGCCGTTGCACCAAAGAGACAATCGCTTCCAAAAATGTTGTGAAATATCTTAATAAATATATTTCTCTTTTATTCGATGTCACGCATGCGCATAATGACGCCATTGTACTACTCTCGTCAAGGTGTTATTGCTTTCAAGTTTGAATCCTTTTTTGAAGCCCTTGGTAATTATTTTAATCGATTAAATGCTCCTAATAAAATTCTGCACTAAACCTGCAATCTTTTGAGCTATTGCACCTCGTCTAACGATCATCCATCTAGGAAGAGATACAAATTGAAAAAAGGAGAGGCACACACACACACACACACACACACACACACTCAGACATAGTAAGATTTATATATTAGATTATTTGTAAGAATTGTATTTCAGTAATAAATTATATGCACTTAATAATAAGAAATCTTGCTTCTCCACTTCCTACATAGTATGCCTGCAAATTATGTCCTACATAGTAGCCCCCTACATCAAAGTGACACTGAGCCGTATTTGGGTTAAAATGCAATAAAAAAAAAAATTTTAAGGAAGAAATTAATTTATTATATTTCTCTTTGTCTGTATATTTGTTTGCCTATCTGTCTCTGCCACTTTTTCTTGGAAACTACTGAGCAGATCTAGCTGAAATTCTGTATGAACCTTTGTCATGATAAGGTGCAGCGAACTAAGTATTATGGTATCCGTTTGATGCACAGTTAGAGATTAGTATATAATGCAAAAATGAGCACAAATTCAACCATATTAGCCCTAACAGGCTAAAAAGTTTAGTCTCATCACAGTGTATAATACATATACACATCTATGCGTGCAGCTGTCTACCTTGAAGTGCATATAAAGTCACACTTATGAAGGAATGCGTCAGCTTGATGCCGGGAGACGAAGTTCCCCCGGGAGTTAGTGAGAAATTATAAAACTATCTTAGAATAGCATTTAATTAGAAACTGCCTTTTTCTGCTGCTGCAAACATTACTCCCCCTTCAATTTCAGGCTTTAGAAAGGCCTAAAGGAGAAAGATGGATAAACAAAAGGAGAGAAAGAGAGGAAAAACTGAAATATATATATATATATATATATATATATATATATATATATATATATATATATATATATATATATATATATATAGGCTAAGTTTGTGTTGTGTTTTTTTCTTTTATCTCTTACATATGCTCTGCATCGCATTGAGCTCTCACGAGATTTTCTGCAAGAATTGCTTTATCTTTTCAGATTAGTACTCTCTTATATACACATATATATATATATACACACACATACACACACACATACGGTGGAACCTTGAGATCCGCAATTAATTGGTTCCAGCTTGCCTGTTGTATCTTGAAATTTTTGTATACTGAAAAGCGTTTTACACGTAAATCGCCTTATCTGTTCTAAGTCCTATGAAAAAACTCATTGAATTTTATAATAGGGTAAAACCATAATGAAACTTACTTCATTCTGGTTTTAAATAGTACGTAACCTAACCGTTAATACATATAACTCAAGTAGATATTAGAACATAATACAATGATGCCGGTGCTGATGATACAACGCTCTATAACATGCATGAGGGAAGAACGGATGTACACAAATCCAAGCAATGACAAAATCGTTAGAAAATGACTTCCAGACCGTAGTGGAATGGGGCCGCAAATGGATGGTAGCATTTAATGCTAGTAAGACTAAGCTGCTCTCCTTTAACAATTACAAGACATCTATCCAACCACAGATATCCTAGAGAAATAACACCCTACCTGAGAATTCTTCTTTCAAATTCCTCTGCTTAACATTCACAGGCAATATGAACTGGAACAAATACATTGAGGACATTGCAAAGGCTGCTGCAAAGGAGGTGGGTTCTTTCTATCTGGTTAGAAGACTACTCACACCTGAAAGTATCCTGTACTTTTACAAAGCCACCATTCGCCCATGCATAAAGTATTGTTGCCACATCTTGGCAGGTGCATCTACCACTAGTCTCTCTCTCTCTCTCTCTCTCTCTCTCTCTCTCTCTCTCTCTCTCTCTCTCTCTTGGATAGGGTCCAATAAAGAGTCTTTAATCTAACAGGTCCTGTTTTGTCAACTAACCTCCAACCCCTGCCCCATCGTTGCAATGTTGCATCCCTGTGCCTGCTTTACAAGTACTTTAATAGAATATGCTCTGATGAACTCATTGCACTTGTACCCCCTCAGTATAAATACTCCCGACAAATCGCTTAGCAACACAATCACACCCCTTCATTGTTGAGGTCCGTAAATGCCATAAAGCTTTCTACTCTAATAGTTTCTTTCCTCGAACAGTTAGACTTTAGAATCTCCTTCCTGCTGCCTGCTTCATTGACTGTACTGATATGCAGAAGTTTAAATGTACGATAAACCAACATCTTGCTGATCTCATTGTCCCAAATAGTAGCTCCTTACATCCAAGTGATGATCTGCCTTGTTTGAGGTGAACGTGACTAAAAAAATATGTATAACATTAATTTTTTAAAAATTTTAATACAAAAATATGGAAGCTTATTTTTCGAGTGAGGTGATGTCCAAACTTTGTGAAACACTTAAAATTTATTTTTACTTTTTCACTTTCTAATTTTCATCACTTTTTTCTTCTTTTCTCTTCATCCCTTTTCTATTGGATATCTTTGATCATCACCTTGGCTTACTGATTGGCCTCTTTGAGAAGAAACGATCGAAGGGAGCCTGTTTCTGTCTATTTTTAATATGTTTCTGAAATAACTTAGGCAGATTTCATTAAACTATGCAAGAGAACGACACGTGCAAACTTTTCAGCGTTTCTTTTCTATGAATTCTACCAGTTTATAATAGCATCTCCTTAATTTCTGCCTGTCATATCTATGGCCTCCTCCTTGCTGGCAGAGAACTGTTTCTGAACGATGTTTAGCTTCATAACCTCCAACTCCTTCAGGTCGTCCGTGGTAAGCTTCAGTTTGTGCTTTTGTGTTCTCCTCATTGACGACGAACCCCATTGACCTTCCGTGTGAAACAATTTCCTCAACTTCAAGTTGCGAAACATCTTCACATTTTCTGTTTGCAATAGACTGGCGCTTGAGGTTGTCAGAGATCCAACAACAGATCGGCTCAAGATGAAGTTGGACAGGTGCTGGTTAATTGTATTTCCATCTGATTTCGCAGCGTCCCTCCCTCTCTCTTTGTTTGCTTCCTCCCCCCCCTCTCTCTCTCTTTCCCTGCCCCTCTTAACAGCATCAAAACATGTAATATTTTAACCTGTACCGAATAAATTGAATTAAATTGAATCTTTATGATCTTCAATGGTTTCTGATTTGCCTTCAAATCTCCCAATGTCACATGTGGAGATGGCATCAGGCCGCAGCTTCTTCCACAAAGAGTCGAAGGTGTGTCTCAAATCTTCCTGCCATGCTTGACCAATGAGCCTGAAGCATCTCTATATATAAAGTAGTAGCATTCGTGTGTGTCTGTGTGTACAACTCTCCTACAGCCCACACCACTGGACCGATCATGACCAAACCTTGCATCATGATGATTCCCTACCTAGGGATAATGCACACCATTTTCAACGTTAAAGTTTAAGGTCAAGGTCATAACTTTGTGTATATACTCTCCTACAGCCCACACCACTGGACTGATCATGACCAAACCTGACATGATGATGGTCTCCGACCTAGAGATGGTGCACACTATATCTCAATGTCAAGGTCTAAAGTTAAGGTCAGGACTTTGCTGTACGCGCGGGTACCTGCGAAGCTGACACCCGAGCATACAGCAAAGTCCCACACAAAGCACAGGTATCTTTGCAAGTACTACAATATCGAAATAGTCTTTCTAAAATTCAGGAAGGTGAGGTTGGTGCTATTGGTGATTTAAAAAAAAAAGCTGGTGGTGAATGCTGGCGCACATATTAAATTTTAAATAAAACACTTTGTTAGAGACTTTATCATCTTCATTTCATGCAAGAATTATATTTCAGTAATAAATTATGCTTAATAATAGGAAAATTACTTTCTACACAATTTCCTCTATTAAACATGACGGTGAAACGTTCATTTTTTTTTTTTGCTTGTTCTTCCTTCATTCTTGGAAGTGAACAAACTGAATCCAACACACGTGTTTCGTATTAAACATGGTGGAAAACGTTTTATCTGGTACCGAATCTTGGTTTATGCCTGCTTTGTGTTCATATTTTTTATGTATTTGTTCTAACTTTTTTTTATTCCCACCTCCATCATATTTTTTATTCTGTTTCTCTTATAATACTGTCATGAGGTAAGCTGATCTACTCATTTCAAAAATAATGGACTAACCCCAAAACAATAAATATGAATTCCATATCTCAATTATTATATAAAAGGATATGTGTGTGCGTATGTGAAAGAGAGAGAGAGAGAGAGAGAGAGAAAGTTCTCTATGGATTCGAAAATTGCTGGGCTGATTATCCAGAGACAATGAATATATATATATATATATATATATATATATATATATATATTTTAATTCACCTTCACTCCAAATAAGGCATATCACTACTTGGCTGTAAGGGGCTACTAATTGGGACGATGCCTAGAAAAGATTAACAAGATGTTGGTTTGCATTTACATTTAGATTCTTGCATATCAGTACAGTCAAGGAAGTAGGTAGCAGGAAGGGAATTCCAAAGTCTAGCTCTTCATGGGAAGAAACTATTAGAGTAGAAAGCTTTCTGGTGTTTGGGAACCTAAACAATGAAGGGGTGTGATTGTGTTGCTAAGTGGGTTTGTTGGGGAAATGTACTTTCCTCTTTCTGAGGGAGAGGTTTCTAAACTTTTTATACTTAAACATCATTCTAGACCAGATCATCAGTTTATCCATTATATTGAGTAGCTTTCACATCTCAGCTTGTTTTGATGTAAGTTCCATAGTTATCATCCATGACAACCTTCAATAGAAGCATTTGCCATTTTTTCCCTAATGTAGTAGAACTTGCATTGCTTTTTGCTGCTTTCAGAATTATCTACATCACTTAAACGAAAAGTATAAGTGACACTTTACATCCCATTACAATTCCCATTTCATCCAGTTTGTTGTGTAGTCATTTGTGGTAAACCGCATATGAAACCCATCAAAATATATTGCCAGCATCTTGTATATTCTCTCTATGATGTAGTGTATCTAAAGGGATACTTGAATCATTTGATGAGGTATAGACCCATATGTATTAGCTAAATCGAGCATATGGCATCTAAGTAAACTTTGTTAACTTTTGCTCTTTTGATAGCCTCCTATATCATGTTTCCATGCTCCAGGCAACCTGTTATTCCAAGTACACCACCTTCATGCACAGAAGTGTCGATATATCCATTTGCTAGTAGGTATTTGGTTAGTCTTGAAGCCATTACTGCAAAAAAAAAATTTGTTTCTTTAAGGATCTAATATAGAAGTAAAGGGACTTATTTTTATATCTGTTAAGAAATTCTTTTTGTGTATAACAATTTATGAATTTTCAATTGAAATGTAAGTGGAACAAATAATTATAGTGGCTGTGACCCAACGGGTTACAGGTACGTCTTGTATCTATTACTAATGGAGATTTAGTATCTGTGCCTGAAACCGAAGTTATTTTATTTACCAGCTTTCCAAAAAGTTAGACGCAAGGTCAACTGTTGGTTTGATGAAATAATTTCTGTGGAGTAAACTGGATTCAAACATGACCTACTCAGGTTGCAAGCCCGTTTCACTAAGCACTTAGTCACTGTTACCTTATGTCTGGAGCTGAAGCCATACTATTATTCATATTTTTATGCTGCATTCAGTTTACTATCCATCTTTCAATGCTCAATTCGAGGAGGGTGGTAGTGTAATACATGTTCTGTTGGCATAATATCGTCCTCCCATCTCCTTTTTTGGTGGTGGTAGTGGTGGGGGGTGTAATGTAGTAACTGTTCCTAGGGATTACCTTCTTCTTTTATGGAGAAGGGTCATAATCTAGTATTTATTCCGTTATCATGAGACCATTCTCCCAGGCATTACCTTTTTGTTTGAAGAAGCAATGTAGTACATGTTAGTTTATCATATATACTAGTCACCAAAAAGAGCAGATTGTTGCTAATACATACAGAGTGACTAAAAACAAAAACGGGCCCAACTCTAATTAGCCTCTGTTTCTTAGTGTTTTGTCCAAATGAAATGAAACTTTGGTCATAACTAGCTTATTATATTCAAAACATCACAAAAAAACACTAGGGTCTTTGGCTTTTTTTTCTTCGTTGACTGTAAAATTCTCAGAAAAACAATTGAATGTCCTCTGTTTTTTGGGGGTCACCCTGTATAATAGATGAATATGTAGATGTATCATTTTTAAAATAGAATCTAGTAATAGTTTTTTTGTTTGTTTTTAATTTATCCAACATTTTTTGGTTTTTAATTTATCCAAGATAAATTAATTGCAGATATGCAATGGGTCAAGGATGGGATCTGCCTTTCTAAATTTGCTGACAAATTGAAATAAAAACAATGCAAAAATTTCAAATAAACAATTGTTTTAATAATTCATGTTCAACAACAACAGACGAAAGCAAATTAAATTTATTTTTGGTGAAAAGTAATTTAAATCCTTTCAAAAAAATTACAAATTCTCCCACCAAATCTAAAAAAATAAAATTGAAATTTGTTTTGTCCACAAATCTAAAAGTTGCAGAGACACCTCATAGTCCAATTATATGACAAAGGTAAAAAATATTGTTTTTCGTTTTGGTTAAGGAGCAGAAAAAGTACCATTATACTGAAGTTTTGACTTTTAAACCTTAAATGTTCAATTAATAGCCTTTATCTTTGAGTAGTTTTTGGCCCTGGCAGTGGTAAAACCATAATAAAAAAAAATGACTTACTATTTTCCCATTAAAGGTTAAAAAATCACTTTCAGATTTCAACGTAAACAGTTTTAAACCGTTTCTGATCTGTTATTCTCTCTATAAAACTATTAAAGTAGATCTTTTGTGTCTGTGTGTTGATCATCTATATGAAACTTCGATAAATATATATTGAATTTATTTTTATTCACTAATAATCGAACAGTTACAAAATCAAAAATGAAATAAGAGAAAACTAAAAATCCTCTTTTAAAAAATTGTAAACATGATTTTATTTTTCAATTATTTTTCTCTAAGCTCTTCATCTGGGTAATGTCTTCATTTGGTCGACACTAGGTAAATACAGTTAGTCATATCTATAATGGAAACGCCCCAGGCAACCATGAAGCCACTTGATGAAAGGAGATTTAAAAAAAACACACGCAAGGTCAAAAACTAGCCAACGATAAATATTATATGAAGAGATTATTTCACCTTCTTAAGGAATATCGCTCATGGAATATGAGCACTAAAGGACAAAAAAAGGAAAGGTAATCTTGCATCCCTTTTGAAATGCAAAAGTGATTTTGAAGCCATTCAAACTATAGAATAGAAATTGATTTTCTGCTTGAAGTTTAAAAGAAAAAAAAGTCAAGCATTATGATTAAATTGTGTTACTAAAACCAACATGAAAAACACAACTTATTCTGCCACATTATTGAACTGGAACGGTTTTATCGTTCCATGGTTGACGACCACTGAATTTGTCAATCAAGATCCGGAAGCTTTTCCGTTGACTGGAAGAGGTAAAAAATGTGTCTTGGGTGGTTCTTGACCGCTTTCATCTTGAAAAGAAGAATAAGACGATCTGATCATTTAATGGTTGTTAAGCTGTTGCGTAACCTGGCAGTGGAAGTTTGAGGCCTTCTTTGGCCTCAAAGAATGTGTACGAGAGAGTGATGGAATCGACATGTTCAAGTTTGGGATCTTCTGCAAATCCAGGATCAATGTAGAAAAACACGGGCATGTCAACCTACAAAATAAAAACAAGAGAGAAAAAAGATCAAATGATTTTGTTATACTAAAGCGAAGCTAATCAATGTTCGTTTACCTAAGACATTTTTCCTGTACAATGGAACCTGAAAAGATGTTTGAAAACTGAATCCTATTTCCCTGATTAAAAATAATGTAAAAGAGATTCATTCTCAAACAGCAGATGAATTTCTTTTTTTTTTTTTTTTTAATTTTAGTGGTTTTATTTAAAAATACAGTTTCTCATAAAAAAAAACAGGTGAAAAAATGAAAATACAAATTGATTTAAAAACAAAACAAATCGGGATGAAAAAAAAAAATCTAGGAGTGAAAACTCTGCACGGAACTGTCATCGTTTCATCTGTTAGTATGTATGTATACCAGTGGCTTTTACCCTAGGCATGTTGAACCAGCTTCCTGCATAGGAGGAGGTGTCAAGGAAATATTAAATCAAAAAATCCATTAAGAGAAAAGATATGATTCAAAAACAGTAGTGATTTTTTTAAATATATGGTTAAGTGGCAGTTTTAGTCATTTAGAACTGCTTTAAAGCTTCACCGCTCACTCATTTTGTGACCAAATTTTAAACAATTATAGATTACTTTCTCAGCTATACTGTAGAAAAAAAATTTCAATTTTCGTTCAGTAAAACAAAAGTTATGATGAATTTAGCGGTATTCAAAATCATAAAAATGTAAGGAGGTGAGCGACGTTTTTTATGATTGGTTTCCATAACAACCACGTCGCTTCAACAACTTAATTTTTTTTTAATTCAATTTAAGATTATATAATCGATTCTTAATGCTGCAATATTTTAAGTTATAAATGTATTATATTTTTTACTAAAATATCTTGTCCTTTTCTTTTCCATTTTTAACAACTAGTCCTTTACTTTTCCATGTTTAAGCTTACCCATATTATTTTTCATGCTTGCATTTTTCTATTGTAATAAAGTTATGAAAATATATATGACATTTAAGCCACACAGAATATTCCGTGTTTCATTCTCGTGAGAATTTGTGAAATTAGTCTATTACTCTTCTTCTGCTATATATATATATATATATATATATATCGGACAGATTAATTTGCGGCCACCGCTTCCGTAGTCAGGAGGTAGAACTGCCGACTGTCATCACGACGGTTCTAGGTTCGATCCTCGGCTTGGGATAGGTGTTAGTCTAGCAGCACTGATGAGTTGTGAAACAACAAAACAGATCTGTATGTCGATGACTAAAAAATATATTTTATAAAGCCCCCCTCTTGGGTTGAGCACTATCGTAAATAATCTCACTCGCCACTTAATTTAGCTGAAAAAATGCGAAGCTCGCGGTTTGTTTACAAACAAACGTTTGAGCCCTTTACGAGCGGCGGACGGATGTTTATTTAAATAGACATTCGGACAGATTAATTTGCGGCCACCGATGAGTTGTGAAACAACGAAACAGATCTGTATGTCGATGACTAAAAATATATTTTATATATATATATATATATATTTTATATATATATATATATATATATATATAGCAGAAGAAAACTAATTTGAATGTTTTCTTCTTTATATTTAACTGGCTTTGCAAACTCACTTTTCCTGATTCAAAAAGGATCACACGGTTAGAAGAAAAGAGAAGAAAGTTCAATTCAAAATACATAAATTAAGTAAATCGGCTAGAAACACTAAGCAGGTGAAAATCTTCCTCTCTTTGGTCAACTCAAACAATGAAACAGATGATGTAAAATCCAAGTAGATTAAGATGCAACACACAATCCGTTGAAGAATGATAGATTAGTACAGTTATTGAATTAACCCATTTTTTTTTTTTTTTTTTTTTTGAGGATCAAGAGGATAATTAACCATATTTCAACAACATCTGTATTTTTCAGAGATATCTATAATTACTCAAAAGGATTGGAGTGTTTTTCAAATATTACACCTACTGTCTGATGGATATTGGCAACACTGAGGTCTCAGTTTTCAGTATATTTTGATACTTTGAAAATCTAAAGCGGAAGGATACAGTCAGTTTCATATATTATTAAAGAAAAATTTTTGGTAACCAACGCACATTCATATTTATTGTATAAATGAATGCTCTACCTCATAAAGTCAAGTAAACTTTTTATAATGATTTCAGTATCAAATAATATTGTATTTACAAAAGAGTTTTGGTAACAAATTTGAAAAAAGAAAAATGGGTTATTATTAGTAATATTCAATGTTTGTGGCTATCAATCTTAAATGCTTGTTTTAGTTAACAGAGAAGCTGAAGATTTTCTCCTAAGAAAATGTTCCGTACTCAAAATGGTGTACCTTGAAAATCTGGGCCCTTGTGAATGTTGTATTTTTAACATACAAAAATTTACTTCAACGCATAAGAAAATCTGAAAAATGATTTCTTTCATTGGAAACATTGAAAATAAAAAATTTTGCACTTGTGCAGTTTAGCATTCCCAAGAAAATTTAGTAAACTATTCTTAATATGGAAAGGGAAGGAAAAGCTTTATAAACTCTTTTCTTGTATGGACTGGACAGAACTCTCCTAAAATGAACACAATTAATTTGTTTGGGAATGCTAAACTGCATTAGTGCTATTTTTTTTATGAATAGAAAATGAATGAAATAAAAATCATGAAGTGAATGTTTTTCACATATTTATGAAAGAAAATTTGTATTTGTCTAAAAATATGAATTAAAAAAAAATCTATATATTAATAGAATAGCGTGTGTGTTATTTATTTATTTTGTGTCATGCTTACATCCAAGTGACTGTCATTTAATTGGTAGGGACTTCCATTTCTTAAAATAAATAATTTTACCAAGAATTCTTCATAAGTTTTGGTTTCGGTTATAGCTGATGACACTCCAGTAATCTCTAGTAATCTATTTTTTTTATATATAAATAATTATATCAAGAATTCTTCATAAGTTTTGGGTTTGGTTTCGATTAATGCTGAAGGAAGTCAAGTTATATATTTCATAAGTTTTGGTTTCGATTTCGATTCAAGCTGATGTACCCAAGTCATATCGATATATTTTTTATTTTTGGAATTGTAACTTTATAATATATAAAAATCGATAGATCATTAACTATATAATAATATATACGAAATCTACAAAAGTTATAATATCATATGTCAGCATACTTTATGATCGGGCAACGTTGAGCGTCCCTGCTAGCTTAAATAAATACTTTTGCAGTTTTAACAAAAGAGCTACAATATCAGAGCATCTCCATTTACGCTGAACATCTACAGAATGCCAACATCAATATAATACATATGAATGAGTCCCTTATGGAATTTCCACAGATCCTGCTAGTTTACTATTATTATTATAAGTGCTTTTATCCAACATTCATAGCTTCTTTTTTCTGTGTTTACAAATAATCATTTTTTTTTTAAATTATTTTTTATAAATAGAAATGAAATAAAATCAATTAAACGTCATCATTCGTTTCAAATACAAAATACACAGGAGGGGGGGGCAGATTTTAAATCTACACCGCTGAGTGCGAAACACTTTCTTAGGAGAAAGTGACATGTCTCGGGTATTATGCCCTTTCCCCAAACATTTTTTTGTTTCTTTGCTTCCTTTTAGATGAAGAAAGCTGAAGAAATTTATTTACCAACTTCTTCCATGAATTTTTTTAAATATCACCCCCATCATAAAATAAACATATCTTGAACTCAATATTTTATGCATGTAGGTTAAAAACTTATTTATTTTGCATAACAGAAAACTTATTTGTTGTATGTTTGTATTTACAACAATTGCTGTTGTTTTTTGTTTTTTTTAATATAAATTTTTACCTTAAATACTACAACCACCAAATTATTTTGTTGATTCAGAGTATTTGCGCGTGGGAATCCTGACAACGATTATCAGTTACATTTCGGGCTACTTTTTTTAAAACAGTGTGTGTGTGTGTGTGTGTGTGTGTGTGTGTGTGTGTGTGTGTGAGGACATTTCTCAACATATATACTGAACGAATGAAATTTGATATATAGAGTATTCAGACATGAGGAAAACTTTTTAAGCGGTTTTCATCTGGAAGAAAAGGCTACTAAGGGGTAAAAAAAAAAATGGTACTTGCGAGTTATCAGAAGGGCTATGACAACAGCATATTCTTTTCATTGTTTTGACTCTCGAGCATATATCCGACACAGTTAGACACAGCCCTAGTTATCAGATTTTTATCTGTTTATCAATTGTTTCACGACTGTACAGTGCACATGTACGAATCGTTCATATTATGTTAAGTTGAAAACACTTTTTTAAGATCGTGCCAAGCTGGCCTAATGGTTATCATACTTGACTCACTGTCTTTAGGTTTTGCTTTCGATCTCAGCTCGAGTATTTCTTTTTTTACTTACAAGAAGTGAACTGTTTAGAAAAACATAATACTCGCATACACATGTCTTAGTTTCTTTCCGTTTTTTTTTGTTTTTTTTTACTTCATTTTTTTAAGGAATTTAACGTTACGTTTAATACCGGGTAACGCTGGGTACCTCTTCTAATATATATATATATATATATATATATATATATATATATATATATATATATATATATAAAACCCACCCCTCCAGTATAAAAGTCTTTGTAATATACTCTTATTTGGGTAGTGACCGTGGTGAAATAGATCCCAACGTGATCTGAGCGTCCCACATACTATGTAACCAAAAGGACTGTATTTCTCACTAAAGATATTGATATCCTTCCTGCTGTGAGTACCCAACTTTGAAAGGAATTAGAGAAACCGATGCCAACAACAGAATAAAGCCGATCAAAAACGTTATATCCTGTTGATTCCTGTGGATTAAGTTTGTTTTTATTATTTAGATAAATAGATTTCATGTATATTACATTTGAAACGAGCATGGCTATTCGATGTTGCCTAAGGAATGAGCAACACAATAATAGAGTTAAAAGTATGCTTAACATCTTTTTAAAAAAATTGTTTTATGTTCATCGATGTTTTATCTTTATTCAAAGACTTTCTCAAGATGATTTCTGTTTTTCTTCAAGTCAGATATCTTGATGTTCTTTGATGAACATACAAACAATTTTTGGTTATTATTTTTCCATATATATATGGAACGGACTTTGCTAATCGAGCCAGAGATGTCTCGTGTTGCCGACTTCGAATCGTTCGACTGGTGTTAATCGTAACACCCTGTACTGAAGATTCCCGAAAGAATGAAACACCAGTGTCTGTAGGTATTTAATTATTATAGTAAAAAAATGATTATATATATATATATAGAATTCAAAAAAGAGTTTTCAATAGGTCCCACTTTGTCAATTAAGCTCCAACCCCTGTCCCATCGCTACAATGTTGCATCTCTGTACCAGTTTTACATATATTCTAATGGAATGTGCTCTGATGAACTTCTTGCACTTGTGCTCCCTCGATGTATATATTCCTGACAAACCCACTTAGCAACCAAATCACACCTCTTCACTGTTGAGGTCCCTAAATGCCAGAAAGCTTTCTATTCTAATATCTTTTCCCTCACCCAACTAGACTTTGGAATTCCCTTCCTGCTACCAGCTTCTCTGACTATACTAATATGCTGAAATTTAAATGTAATGTAAACCAACATCTTGTTAATATTTCCTAAGCATGATCCCAAATAGTAGCATCCAAGTGGCAGTGTGCCTTGTAAGGGTTTAATGTAATATATATATATACACACACACACTCTAGCAGAGAAACCTGACGTTGTCTGGGATTAAATGAGGATCAACTAATGTTCTAGACTTCTAATACTTTTACTGTCATCAGAATCAGTGGTATTACCCATTTTCAATAAAATTGATTAATTGTCTGCTCTAGTCAGGGACCCACCATAGTGCACCAAGAGGACGCTTCACATGCCTCCCCGTCCATTGACTTAGTCCACAATGTATTGTAATCTACACTGCACTGTAGAGAATCTGCAGTTGATTTTATAAAATTATTTTATATAATGGCTTGAATTAAATTTAAAAATGCAAAAGTTAAGTATCATGGCTTAATTGCACTTTAAACACAAACATTCATTTCAAACGTGCCTCTGTCTTATCAAAGACACTACTGTTGATTTTATATGCCGAGACCTTCCACTTGTGCGGGGATAAAATTTCTAGAATGCATTTGTGATGTTAGGCCGGATCAGAGTGTTAACTTTGGTCAAAATCGAACTGTTCTTTATTTAATCAGATTGTTTTGAATATCGATTTTTAATACTTATTGGGGGCATTCCAATACAAAACCTATTTCAAACACATAAGGTATTTTTGTGTAAAACTTTTTTTAAATCGGCTTAGCCATTTTCAAATTCATAGAGAATGAACTCACACATACATACTCACAAAAAGTACCTTTTATATATAAGCATATCCCTATATATATAAAATGAACTCATTTTCACCTATGATTTTGACCTTAATAGAATTAAAAATCAAGACATTTCATTCAAATGTAATATGCACAAACTGCAGCACAATATCTGAGGTGTGTTATAGGCATATTACCTTTCCACTTCCTCGATAATCGTAGACTCCTATATTTTTTCTGGTGAGAGTTCACTGCAATAATCGGTTAAAATCAATGGAGGTACGAAAATCTTTTCTCTCTAATTAATTCCTCCTTCCCCTACCACCAATTACACCGTTTCCGGGATCGTTCGCAAGGGACATTTATGAAGGAACGCCAGTTTCGGTTTTATTTTACTTCGTAGTTGCTTAAAAAAACTGGAATGGAATTTTACTGTGCATTTCCGTTCTATGCTTCCTATTGGGTGAAACGCACCATGGAATTAACTGATACCGGCCAACATTTTTACACTAAAAATAAAAAATGATTCTTTCCATTTTTTTTTTTTAAATAAACATATAAAACATCATTTCCGTTTTATTTCATTTGGTAGTTGCTTAAAAAAACTGGAATGGAATTTTAACTTTCCTTTTCATTCTATGCCTTCTACTGGGTGAAACACACCAAATCGAAGGGTGACTTATGCCATTTTTTTTTTTTGCTTTTCGCTGTGTTTTTTTGTTTTTGTTTTTCCAAACACATTCATCATTTTTTTTTCCCTTATTTTTGCTTTTTGTTTTTCTGATTTTTTTTTTTTTTTGTTTTTCCGATTTTTTTTTTTTTCCGATTTTTTTTTTTAAAGAAGTTTTACATTTGTTCGCTGTTTTTTTTTTTCCGATTTTTTTTTTTTAAGAAGTTTTACATATGTTCGCTGTTTTTTTTTTTTTTTTGGTTTTTCCGATTTTTTTTTTAAAGAAGTTTTACATTTGTTCGCTGTTTTTTTTTCTTTTGGTCTTTCCGATTTTTTTTTTTTTAAAGAAGTTTTACATTTGTTCGCTGTTTTTTTTTTTCCGATTTTTTTTTTTAAGAAGTTTTACATTTGTTCGTTGTTTTTTTTTTTTTTGTTTTTTTGGTTTTTTAAAGAAGTTTCACATCGTTTTCTTTTTATAATATTTAAATTTAATATTTATGATATTTAAACACTTCACTTATTCTTTTCTTTACCCCCCCCCCCTTACACACACCTCCAAACACCCGGCCAACTCCAGGTACCCCCGCTAGTATATGTATACAGTGCAATATAATAATTCTCCAAGTTTCAAAATCAAGTTTTCTTCGTAGGTCATTTATTACTTTTCAAAAGGTATCCATTACAATATTGTTTCGTATTGCAACCAACAAGTCTACAAAATTATGTTATTGCTGCATATTTAGTCACATACTCATCAGATGTTTACCTTAAAAAACTTATAAAAAACACCATTTTGGACAACTTACATGGTTCATGTAACTGACACGCTCTACTGTTCTTTCTTGTTTCAAAGTTATATGCAGCAATAACATAATTTTGCAGACTTGTTAGTCGCAATGCAAAACAATATTGTAATGGATACCTTTTGAAAAGTAATAAATGACCAACTGAGAAAACTTGATATTTGAAACTTGGAGAATTATTATACTATGCTATATATGCTCTGGACCCAATAAGTAGGCATTCATTGAGCTTGGACTTTTTTTCCAAAATTTATATACAAAAAAAAAAGTTTTTTCATTATAAAAAACTTTTTTATGAGAAAGATTTTCTAATCCATTACGATTGGTATATACAAACCGAGTACGTTTCAAGTAAATGATTAATATATATATATATATATATATATATATATATATATATATATATATATATATATACGTATGTATACATGTATCAAGTAAATTATTAATACATATACAGTGCGTTACTTGCTTTATTGCAGATCACATTTTCCTTGATAACTTTTTTATTACTAAACGTAATTAACTGAAATTTTGTACAGCTATAAAAAACACATTGATAAGTTAGTCCATAAAATTTTATCCAAATATGCTTACTAGTTCAAAAGTTATAACAATTTTTGAAAAATATGAAATTTTTACTGTTTCCCGCTTTATTGCAACGTATTGAAAATACAGTTTAAAGGTAATAAAAGTATGAATTTATTTGTTAATTTAATTCAAATTAGTAACAATAACAGATATATAACCATATAGAAATCAAATACAACCCACAAAGCGTGACATTTTAACGAAAAACGAATTATTTATCAACATAATTTCCCTTCCTTGCAATCACCTTAAACAGTCTATTATCAACAGATGAGGTTAGTTTTTTTTATTTGAGAAGGTGTTATGGTCCTAGACACTTCAAGAATTTTATTCCAAAGGGCATCTTTTGATGTGAATTGCCGTCCTCCTTCATAAACCCCTCTTTTTAGAATTAACCAAAAGTTCTCTATTGGGTTCAGGTCAGGAGAACAAGGCGGCCAGGTCATGAGAGTTTCGTCTTTGATCCACAGAGACTCAAGGTAGGATTTGGTAGCTTTTGCAGCGTGAGATGGAGCGTTATCGTGCATAAAAGTAAGGCGTCTACGACGAAGAAGTGGAAGTCGTCCAGCCAAGGTGGCAAATGCTCCTCCAAAAACTGGATGTATGTTTGGCTGGTAAGTTTAACGCCGTCAGGCACTCTGAAGGGTCCTAAGAGTTCATCTCCAACGATTCCAGCCCTAAAACATAACTCCTCCCCCTCCTTGTTGACGCCTGATACGATATGGCATAGGATCTCCCTTAGGAGTCCAAACTTTAGCCCATCCATCTGGACCATCCAGCGTGGCTCTCGATTCATCCGTGAATAAAACTTGTTGAAAGTCTGTTTTCATGTATTTTTGTGCCCAAGCTATGCGTTTTTTTCATGTTGGTTTGGTTCAAAGGAGGTTTTGAAATGGGTTTTACGTTTCTTGCAATTTCGTTTAAAATACTACATCTTGTTTTTCTTGACATTGCAGCAACGCCAGCTTTTATAAAAATAGACCTGCTGGTGTCATTTGGGTCCTTATTGACTTCTTTGCTTATTTTTCGCATGTCATGAGGAGAAATGGCCTTTCTTTTGCCCTTATCCTTACGTGGTGAAATCTTTGGCTTCTCCACAAAGGATGCCACAGCTCTCTTATCTCTACCAAGTTCTTCTGATAACTGGAGAATTGTAAGACCCTCTGCAAGACCTGCGGTTATCCTGTTCTTCTCTGGTGCAGTCAATCGTCCATTTTTAGGCATTTTTAGAACTTCTGCAATAAAGCGAGAAACAGTAAAAATTTCATCTTTTTCAAAAATTGGTATAACTTTTGAACTAGTAAGAATATTTGGATAAAATTTTATAGACTAACCTGTCAAAGTGTGTTCAATGGCTGTACAAAATGTGAATTAATTATGTTTAGTATTAAGAAAGTTATTAAATAAAATATGATCTGCAATAAAGCAAGTAACACACTGTATATATATGTATCAGCTCTTATGTATGTATATGTATATACATGTATATATGTATCAAGTAAATGATTTATATGTATATATATATACACACACACACCTTTGCTTTTGTGTTCTTGATTGTAAAAAAGTCTACTTTCAGGAAGGAAAGTTGCTATTTTTCTTGAAAAGAGAAGAAAACATTATTTGCTTGGAAAGAATGAAGTTACCTGCAGAGGAAATTCCCATGGTAACTAATAAAGGAAAACTGGATTCTCTCACCCACTTTCTCAACCTATCAGACGCCATATGTCTGTTAAAACATAAAACTTTAAATCTTTGTATTTCAAACAAATGGTTTTTCAAATTTTGAAATAAATAATGCATAAATAAAATAATTTTTATCTGATTTTTTAAAGACTTTACACTGAAGTAAGCTTAAAAAATAATTATCCACAATATAAATTTCACCTGTCTGTTTAAATATATGTATGTATGTATGTATGTATGTATGCATGTATGTATGTATGTATGTATGCCTACCTAAAACTTTCGACAGAGGCAGTGGATTTTCACGAGATTGGTATCGTTTTGAAGCTCAACCCTTCCGACGAAAAATTGGCTAAAAACATTAATTCCTTCACCCTCAACTGGGCACTTTTCTACAGGGAGGAGTCACTTTTTTCGCATATGTTTTCACAAGTCATCCCCTCTTTCCGATTGACTAGCCTTAATTTAAACCTTCACCACTTCCAGTTTGGCGATAGACACAACGGCAAAGACGTCACATTTTTTTTTTTTCACATTCTTTTCCTCCTTCGTGGTACAGGTTCGAGCTTCCCTGCCTACAATGATTTTTTTTTTTTTTTTTGCTCAACACACACCTCTAAACACTCGGGCAACGCTAGTTTTAGCTAAAGTACATATCTATGGCATGTTTCTCAACTTTTCTCAATTATAGTAAAACAAAAGCAATTGTCTAATGTTAGATGTGAAATCAGGATGACTTAAGATACTGAAACTGAAGGTATATATATATATATATATATATATATATATATATATATATATATATATATATATATATATATATACAGGGTGTCCGTAAAGTTACTATACAGTCTTATATTTTATTGTATTATATTTGTATTAATAGTTAATATTTATTTTTTTTACAGGTTTATTTAATCAAGCATGCCACGCAAGCTAACTTTGGAAGAGCGAAAATTTATTTTAAAGCGAAGGCCTCCAATTTGAATATTTGTCATAGAAATTGTTTGCCTTGACTGTTACAGTCTTTTCGGATGTAACACGTGTATTTTCTGAGATTTTTATAAACATAAAGGTGTTATTTCTTTTTATTTCTTTTGTTACAAATAAATATTTTAATACAATATCTTACTGTACTGTTAATATATTACAGGGTGTCTGTATAGTAACTTGTAAGACTGTATAGTAACTTTACGGACACCCTGTATATATATATATATATATATATATATATATATCAATGAAACTCTGATATATTTAAAGTAGTGCTCAATAACAAATAGAGCTGTATTAATGAATAATTTTCTTTATCAATACAAACACTGTTGACTACATATGTGCATACATGATCCAGGTGTGATTTCTTTCAAAATTCCACATAAGAAATTCATATGCACATATGTAGCTGATAATATCTACTTAATATATAAAAAGCACTTTGTGTGTGTGTGAGTTCATTTGCTATGAACTCCGAAAGGATTGGGGGATTGTTTTTATTTTTAATTTCGCACAAATGTACTTTATGTGTCAGGGAATGTTCATGTGTTTTGTATCTGATTGGCTTGGATAAATATCGAAAATTGATAATTGAAAAAATCCGATAAATGACGGAACAGTTTGAGTATAACACAGAAGTGCCCAGAGTATAAAATCAACAGTAGCATTTTGATAAAACGGGTACACATTCGAAATGAATGTTTTTGTTTAGAGCACAAATGGACAATGATACTTGACTTTTGCATTTTAAACTTTAATTCAAGCCATCATAAAAATAATTTCATAAGATCAAAAGTAGGTTCTCTACAATGCAATGTAGATTACAATGTATTGTGGACTAAGTCACTTCAGAAAGGCATGTGAAGTTTCTTCCTGGTGCATCACGGTGGATCCTTGACTAGAGAAAGTAATCGGTCGATTTGATTGAAAGATAGGTGATTTGAGTGATTTCAAATACAATAAAAGTATTGCATTGGAAGTGTGGAACACTTGGTAATCCTCATTCAATTCCGGTCAACGTCGGTTCTCCCTGCTAGTGAAGAAAATTATACAATGATTATATATATATATATATATATATATATATATATATTTCCACAGCCAAACAATGTCGCAGCCCACAAGAGCCATGACAGTCAATGAACTGGAAGTCCAAGATTTGAGTTTCTCCCTCATTTGGGCTCATCAGTTAGACATATATATATATATACTCGTAGGGAGCTTCTATTCAAAGGATTTCCCATTTTTGGAACACATTACCGCAGGACTGCTTCCCTGCCTATTAGAATTTGGTCATCTTCAAATCCAATGTCAACAAATTCTTGTCAAAACAACCTCATAAGTAAGAATCAGTTAATAATGTTAATTAAGGTTAGTGCTCTCATAGATTTCTGCATCTTTTAGTTGACAATCATTTTATTTCATTAATTTTTGTTTTGAAGTGGCTTTTGGCTTGACAAGTGGTGATTTAATAGTGTATAAAAGCAAAAGAACTTGTATATATATCAGAGTTCACGTAGAAAACAAAACAAAACAAAAAAACAAACAAATCATTCTTGAAATAATTCAGAATTGTGTAGGATACAAAAACACTTGAAAGAGCTGATATCAAATTTGGTAAAGTGAGCATTAGCATCCATTGATCATGTCTGATCTTGGTTCTGTGTCCTAATGCGGGGTGGGGGCGTGGGTTGGTGGTGGGTAGAACAGTCGTTCTTTGCATTGTGCTCAGTCTCACTTCTCCTATCACGACTGACGAAGTTTATCCTCACCTCTTGAAGCTGCTCGTAACCTGGTGCTTCCACTGATCATGCGGATCAGTAAGTGCCTCCCAGCTTCTAAGGTTTATGACAACCTTTTTCAAATCTCTTTTACACGAGTCTTTGAATCGAAGTTAAGAGTGACTCCTATTTTTCTTGCCAATTATCTGTTCACTGTAAAGGAGGTACTTTGGGATCCTTCCATCTTACATCCGGCAGACATGTCTAAAGTAGGCAAAGACGCTACATAAAGGAAGCGGGGTAGTCCGTATGCTGAGAAATCCCAAAGGACAAAGGGGATCCAGAGGGGAGGGGGTCAATTGGTGTAAAGTGGTTTTGACTAAATTAATCAAGATTTTGCTTTTGCTTTGTAAATGGATGAGCTGCTGCAGAGAACTCATATGATTCTGAAAGAAATTGTTCACAACGAATTTTAAAAATTAAAATAAAAAAATTAAAAAAACATCTTTAATTAAAAAATGTTAGTCACCTCAAACAAGACATTGCTATTAAGACGAAAGGGGGTACTTTGATAATGGGCTAGATTTATAGGGAGCATCCTAAGTGGGGTGTTATGCAGCAAGATGTTTATTCATATTACATTTAAATCTCTGCATGCTGGTACAGTAGAGGAAACAAGGAACAGGAAATGAAAGTGAGACCTGTGTCCCGATGTTGCCTGGGAAAATTGAGGAAACTAAGAAATAAATTGAGCGGAAATGATTGGGAAAAAACTCTTTCCACCCAAAATGTTAAGCTTTTATCTACAAAATAAAAAATATTTGCTTGCTTGGATGCAGTGTGTGTGTGTTAAGGAAAGTGCTTGTTTTTAATTACAATTTAACAAATAAATAATCTGGCTGATATGTGTGCGAATGAACCAAAATGCATCATGGTAGAATTTAATTTTCTAATGAAATTAATATAGAGAAAGGATTTCTAATCTATGATATTAAAAAGTAATGTTTTGAATTTTTTAGATAAGGATCGATAATTTGTATTGTTTGGATTATTCAAACTACTGTTCTAATCTTGAATGCTATTTTCACAACGTTTCAGCCGATATAACCTCCGACCAAGTATTTTGTCATTTTCAAGAATTTTTTGTCAAACTTGTGAATCTGCATGAAATTTCAAACAGAATCCTTTATTTAATCCATGGGAGTATCATGGTCACATTCTGATAGCCATGACCAGATAGAAGTCCTGAGTAATTTGCAACTGCATTTTGAGTATCGCCCACACTGAGAATAACACTCTTCTGGAGGTTGAAGGTTTAACTTACAACTGAATTTTACCAAGTACTTTATCTCTTACACCACGGGTTCTTGCATAAATAGAATTATGTTATGATGAACTGAAAACAATCATTGAATTAGAAAATAAAAAGAATGACTTGTGAATTAATGTGATGTCCTTTTGCAAATTATTTAATCTTAAGATATATTGATCACACACACATGACTAGTCTCCATATCTGGTTCATGATTCAGCATCTGAAGCGAGTGCAAAGGCTGGCGACCCGGTCGGTGCAAGGTTTTTTGTGAGACACGTCTGTGGCGGCTGAACCTTTTTTTGCTGGAGCACCGAAGATTGAGGGGCGATCTAGTTTTGACCCATAACCTCATTCATGGCCATTACGACCTCCCTCAGGATCTTTTCTTCAATCCAGCACTCGAATGTGGACTGAGAGGACAAGATCTAAAGCTGTTTCATCAGAGATTTCAGATAAACTGATGAAAAGCCGCTTTTTCCATCCGTATATCAGCTCCCTGGAATTGACTGTTGCTTGAGGTTGTCCTCTCACCAACAACGGATCAGTTCAAAATGAAGTTGGACAGGTGCTGGTCAACTGTATTTCAAACTGTCTAAATTCACAGCACCCCTCCTTTCCACTTTATTCGCTATCCTTTTTGTTTTCTCTCTCTCTCTTCCTGTGCCCTCCTTAATGGTGACGAAACATGTAATGTTTTAACCTATGCCAAATAAATTGAATTGAATTGAATTGAATTAGTATATTAAAAAACTGTTGTTAGTCTATTTTGAATATCAATATGGAGTTCTAATCTCACTGTCAACGTTTATAAAGCGAGACAAATAAGAACAAGTATTTCTAAGATGTGTTCATTCAATCTTTGCATTTCGGCATGAAAATGCAATTTTAGATATTAAGCATGACAGACTGAGGAGAATGTTGTTTCAAATATGAGGATAACTGACCAGTGGTCAGGCAGATACGCTTACCAAAATCCATCTACAACAATATATAACCGATTCAATGGCATCTCTACAAAGCCACCATTCGGTCCAAATTGTAGTCTAAGAATGAAAATTATTTTACTATAAAAATATTGAAATAATTTTGTATTATGTATAATTTTTTACTAGTTCCTACTTGTTAGTATCCTGTATCTCTACAAAGTTACCATTCGCCCATGCATGGAGTATTGTTGCTACATCTGAGCTAGTGTATCTACCATTAGTCTCTCCCTCTTAGACAGGGTCAAAAAAAAAAAAAAAAAAGAGTCTCCGATCTAATAGGTCTCACACAATCAACTAAACTCTAACCCCTGTCCCATTGTGCTTGCTTTACAAGTACTTTAATGAAATGTGCTCTTATGAAGTCATAGTCTTTGTACCCCTCTGACATTCATATCCCAACTAACCCATCAAGCGGCAAAATTCCATTCGTTCACTCTTGAGATTCCTATATACCAGAAAGCCTTTTACTCTAATATTTTCTTTCTTCGGACTGTTAGACTTTGGAATTCCTTTCCTGCTTCCCTGACTGTACAAACCTGCAGCAATTTAAATGTAATATGAACAGACATCTTGCTGCTTATCTCTTCGCATAGTCTCCAATAGACATAGTCCTATATAGTAGCCCTTTACATTTAAATGTCAATATTCTTTATTTGGGGTGAACAAAAATTAAAAAAAAAAAAAAAAAGAAGCATAATGGACCAACAGACAGAGTCTCTCTTAAAGATGCACAGTCATATCTAAAACCACATTTTTTTTTTTTTTACTTTCAGTACCATCACTTATCAAAGCCAAGAGCAACTCGAGGATAAGGACTAATGAGAATGAATGAATGCTAGCCAAAAAATGCGAAACACTATGAGAGAACTAGGCTTTGGCTTTACCTTCTCACCTTTTAAGAAGGGGTTAGCATGTTGCTGGTCACCTGAGGAGTCCCTAATAGGGAATACTGATAGAGCTACCCAAGCATTTTTTTTTGTTTTTATTTTTGCGAGTTGGAGTGATCTTTCTTTGGAATGCTGAAACCACATTTTCCCTGGCCTTGCATCACATCTTTCTGCTGTGGGAGGAAGATAATCATTGAGTGTACTAATATAAATCCACTATATAAACTGACAAGAACTTGTTGACATTGGATTTGAAGATAACTAAGTTGTAATCAGCAAAAAAGCAGTCTTGCAGCAATGTGTTCTGAAAGTAATAAGCCCTTGCAAAGAAGTTGTACATGGGAATTCAGCCAGATGGAGTGAGAAAGGAAAGTCTTTTTTTATTTTGGTGGAAAGACGAGTTCTGGCTGTGAATGTCCTTCAAAAGAGGAACCGAAAGAGTGGAGCTGAGCCGAGCACTTTTCATGGAAATAACAACAGAGTAGCGAGAAATTAGCAACTTCTCTTCTGCTATGAAAGGGATTGTAGAGAAGAGATTGTCCCACCATTAGATTTCAAAGTGTCAAGGCACAAAAGATTTCAAAAAGCAATAAAAAGAAGAAACTAGTTGACCTGGTGTCAAGATTGGGTTTTATCGAAATGAGGAATGATATCAGCTGTGGAATCTCCCTTTTAGAGAGACATAAATACCCCATCACCTAAGAATGAGGAAGGGGTTAAAAACGAACTATATATATAATAGTGAGAGAGAGAGAGGGGGGGACCTCCCAATTTTTGATTAAATTTCCTTTTTTCTTTGTTGCCCTCAGCAAAATCTTTCCCATTTTTATTGATTTAAAACAAAAATTTTTTTCAATGGCAGATATAAAAATTGTGCCAACCTTTTAAAAGCCTTTGATTTACTTTTAGACCATTTTTTATTTGCGTTGCCAAAGAGAACATGATTCTACAAAATCCCAACGAAGAACATGACATTGATTTGATAGTAAGCGATTTATTAGAAAGGATTGCTACACTTTTTCCCCTTCTGACAACATCACTCAACACAAGTTTGAAAGAAGAATAATGTGCCTCCTTCTCTGCATTATTATGTAAGTAGAAAAAACTATATATCGAATCTATAAGAGATCCATTCAAGAGTAGTTAAAATTATCATGAAATGAAAAATATAAAAGTAGTACTTTTTTTAGTAACAATTACTATTCATAAAAGCTGAAAGGTTTATAGTTCTAGTATTTAACACCATATAATGGATTTGGATCAAAATTGAGATAAAGATTAGAGATTTAAGGTTTGATATCATTATATGTTGATTTTAATATTGATAAGAGGACATGAAACTGATGCAAAACTTCGGTTTAGGGAATTAATTTTACTCGGTCTGGGACGAGTATTTTTTTAGTTAATAATATATTATATATCTATAATATAAAGCTGTGTGTGTGTGTGTGTCTGGTCACGAATAAGCTCCTATATGGTGGACTATTTAAAAAAAACTGATTACATATAATGATAGAAGATGTATCGAGACGCAGGAATGGGTATATTTGATCTGGCAGAACGGTGGTTCATTAAAATTGTGGGGTTTGCATTCGCGCCTGGTCCACAAAGTATGGAAATAAAATTTTTTAAAAAACGTTTACAAGTGTTTTTGATATAGATGTACATAAGAATACTTTGATAAGTATGTTTTAACTTAAATAGGGATGGTATAATAAAATTGTGGGGCCTGCGTTCGCACCTGGCCTCCATAGAATGGAAATAGTCACAAACTTTAATAAAGACTTTTCATATCTATCTGCATAAGTATACTTTGATAATTATGTTTCAGTTTGAAGAAATATGGTATAATAAAATTATGGGGTGTTTGATCGCACTTGACCTCCATAGAATGGAAATATGTCGCAAAGTTTAACAAGGTTTTTTAATATAGATCCACAGAATATTGTGATAAGTGTTTCAGTGTGAACAGGTATGGTATAATAAATTATGGGGTTTATCTATTTTATTTTTACTTTCATCATATTTTACTTTGGTTTTGATACCCCCAAATTCGAAGCTATCTCTTTAGAACCCTTCCTTTTCATAACGTATCATACTTTCATAAATCAGTCCATTTTCTGTAGGCTGTTTTTGAACCCAGTCAATGATGGGTATAGTATACTTTTGCTAGTATATATATATATATATATATATATATATATATATATATATGGAAAAGCAAAGATAACATCTCTTCAAGCTCTATCCTCAACTTGGCTTTCTTAATCCCAAACCCTACCCCTTCACCTCAACACAGACAAAATCCAATCAGCCTTGTTTTACGCACAACTGAACCCCGCCTCTGACTCCTTTTTCATAGAAATTTTCTTACTGCAAGATGACTTTCAGATTTGTTACTGATTTCCTTAATGTAAGCATGATTGCCTGAAGAGGTCTCTAGTTACTAAATACTAGAAGACCGAAACGGTCTCATGACTGTGTAGCAACACATTACTGCTTATGTAAAAACGAATTAATACTATACCCTGTTCTACACTGTATTGAGCACTTTTGTATTAACCTCATTATACCGTTATACTTCACTGGTTACCTTACCTCTGGAAAATAACAACCCCAAATTATATATATATATATATATATATATATATATATATATATATATATGCGTATGTATACATCCACACACATTATTATATAAAAGGCACTTTGTCTCTATGTGTGTGTGAGAGCAAGAGAAAGTTTGTTCCCTATAGACTCCTAAACAGCTGGGCAAATTGTTTTTGAAATTTCACACAAATGTTCTTTATGTGTCTGGCAGTGTTCTTAGGTAAGTTTTGTACTGGAATATCATCAATAAGTATTGATAATTGAAAAAAAAATCCGATAAAAGTAGGAACAGATGATTTTGACCAAAGTTAAAACCTTATACAGCTTCAAGTGCATTTGAGAAGTTTTATGATCGCACAAGCAGAACTGCCAGGCATATAAAATCAACAATAGATTCTTTGATATGACAGATGCGCGTTTGCAAATTAATGCTTCTGTTTATCGCACAATTAAACCATGATACTCGACTTTTGCATTTTAAACTTTCAGTCAAGCCATTATATACAAATAATTTTGTAAAATCAACAGTAGGTTCTCTACAGTGCAATGTAGACTACAATGCATTATGGACTAAGTCACTGTGGGGAGGTGTGTGAAGTTTCTTCCTGGTGCACTGCTATGGGTCTAAATTAGAGCAGGCAATTAATCAATTCGATTGAAAAGTGAGCGATTACACCAATTTAGATAACAATAAAAAATATGGGAGGGTAAAATATTTGTTGTACATCATTCAATTGTGGGTAACGTTGGGTATCATTGCTAGTAAGAAAGTGGTCACTACATATCAAGGCCAGATATCACTTGAGGATAAAAGTTAACGAGGCAGAAATATTGTCAGGACCACATAGGATGGTCTGGATAGGAATCTGTTGGCATTGACTTTGAAGGTGACCAAGTTATAATCTGCAGTGAAACAATTCCATGGTAATGTGTGCCACAGATGAGAAGCTCTTGCAGAAGAAACTTTGTTCAAAGAAATACCACTTGACACTAAGCACACTGAGAAAGAAAAGGAACAGTGTTTTCTTTGTTTTGGTAGCAAAAGAAAAAATATCAAATGATCAACTGTACAACTTCAGAAATTTGATTAAATTATTTTAAAAAAGTTGACTTTTCTAGAATTATTATAAACATATAGAACAATTAAGAAAATTAATGCCAGGAATAAAAAATAATAAAAAATTAATACCAGGAATAAAAAATAATAAAAAATTAATACCAGGAATAAAAAATAATAAAAAATTAATACCAGGAATAAAAAATAATAAAAAATTAATGCCAGGAATAAAAAATAATAAAAAATTAATACCAGGAATAAAAAATAATAAAAAATTAATACCAGGAATAAAAAATAATAAAAAATTAATGCCAGGAATAAAAAATAATAAAAAATTAATACCAGGAATAAAAAATAATAAAAAATTAATGCCAGGAATAAAAAATAATAAAAAATTAATGCCAGGAATAAAAAATAATAAAAAATTAATGCCAGGAATAAAAAATAATAAAAAATTAATGCCAGGAATAAAAAATAATAAAAAATTAATACCAGGAATAAAAAATAATAAAAAATTAATACCAGGAATAAAAAATAATAAAAAATTAATACCAGGAATAAAAAATAATAAAACTCTGAGAACAAAATGGAAATTGGCATAGTTCTCCTTGGGGAATTCTATTCATCAAGGGACGGGTAATTTTTCTAGTTAAAAATATTTTTTTAAAAATAGTATTACATTATCTAAATATATATTCTTTTACCAAGGAGTCACCACACACCAAGGCTCAAAGCTACTCGAGGATCAGGATTAAATGAAGTGAATGGTGAGACAACATTGTGATGATTGGTAATGATGGTGGTGGTTGCACAGGCTTTGATTATAAAAAAGGATGGCTCAACAATAAGAAAGATTTCAAAAATTTGATACAAACATTAATTACGAAATCTTAAAATTGGCAATACTATTACTATTATTATCATTATTATTAGTAGTAGTAGTATTAGTAGTAGTAGTAGTAGCAGCAGCAGCAGGAGCAATGCTGCAAATTATGTTTAGAGAAAAAAAATCAACTGTTCTGTTCAACTTCAGAAATAAAATAAAATTATTAAAAGTAAAAGTTTTTTTCTAGAGTTAATTTAAAGATACCGGACAATTAAGAAACTTAATGCTATGAAAGAGAAATGATGAAACTCTGAGGATGAAAGGGAAACTGACCTAGAGATGTTAATAGATTCTGATCGTAGGAAAAAGGGAAAGCCGAAGAATAGTAGCGATAAGAGAAATGTAAATAGATTGAATGTCAGGTATTCCAAATCGTTTAATATTTTTATTTTCATTTTGTAAATATATTGAATGTTCTTGGAGGCATTCAAGGGCAAACTAAAGAGTACATGGCCATGGGAAGTTGAAGGTTATGGAAGGTCAATAGGATGGATTAGACAGAAAATCAATGACGAATATACGAATATATATATGTGGGCAAATGCAGTTTTGACTAGAAATTGCTGCTGCTAGTAGGAGTGAAGACAGAACATGCAGTGTGGCCATAAACAATTATATGAGAGCAGCTCCACTCAAAAGTTGATAACCTTTCAGGCAGCAAAGCCTCATTAACTTGTTTGATATTACGGTTTATCATTATCAGCAGCTGCATTGTTTAACAATGTCGGCTATCACGGCTCTACAATTTAGAGAGCCATAGTAATCTTCATTCCCCATTGCTTTCCGTCTTGATTCGGGGATGCACTTTCCCCAGTGAGTTAAATGCACCCCCAGATACCAATCTGGAAATTTCTACGACTCAGTGCGGTACATACAGTGCCTAGCTTTTCCAAATGATCACCCATCTGATACTGGCCAGGCTCATTATTGCTTAACTTCGTGATCTGTCAAGAACCGGTTAGAGAACCTTTTCCAGTCAATGTACTCCTAGCATTCAACTAATAATTCATATTTTTCATTAATCCTTATCCTCAAGTGGCTTTTGGTCTTGATAAGTGGTGACATTTAAAAATAAAAAAAAAATCAAAGTTGAGAAAATAATGGTAATGGTTATGACCCAACGGGTCACTTGTTGTCTGTACAGTGGTTGCCAACCGGTGGTCATTGTAAAATGTTTGATAGTTTGCAAAAAAAAATTGAGACATCATCTCAATTTTTAAAAAAAATTATTTGAACATGAAGAATAAAGAAAGTCATATATTTCTTGATGGTAAATTGTAAAGTTTTATGTGATCAAACCATGTGTCAACATCGCCGACTCCCAAGGCTATTTTTGTAGTTTTCTTCTTCGTCTTCTTTTCTTGTTCTGACCATGTCGTCATCTCCTACATATTTATGACTGCCGAGGGAATGTACTAGGTAACAAGTATAAAAATGGGAAAAACCCTCTCAAACTCTGACACATTCTGCAAATATCAGTTACACTCTGGGTGTGTGTATGTGTGTGCAAGCATGACACCATCAACTCTCTGTCCACATCTACATCTACATTGACTGTTTAAGAAGATATCTCACTACTGATGCAATTCTCTATCTATATAAAAGTCAAGTACGTCCAAGGATGGAATACTGCTGCCATATCTGGGCAGGAGCTGCTAAACACAGCCTATCCTGCCTTGACAGAGTACAAAATAGACTTCGTGGCTTAGTGGGGGATGTCCTCTTCTCTTCCCTGCAACCTCTCTCCCACAGAAGAGACGTTGCAAGCCTATCTTTGTTTTATCGTTATTTCCATGGCAGGTGCTCGTCTGAACTCCAATCTCTGGTCCCCCCCCCTCGCCAATCTTTTACGAAAAATACCCGTCTAGCTTAATCCACTGTCAAAAACTTTCCCCACTCTTTATCTATGTCTAAATCAAAACGTAGATTCCATGAACAAAGCTTCTTTCTTAGAACTGCACACCTGTGGAACTCTGTTCCGTCTGCCTGCTTCCCACTGGACTACAACTTGGATGTCTTCAAGTCCAACATAAACAAATTCCTGATGAACCGCCCCCTTAAGTAGACACTTTGAATATCCACAGTAATGTACTGTACTTACAATAACCCTTATCCCTGAGTGGCTTCCGAGCCTTGATAAGTGGGGACCACCTCGTAAAAAAAAAAAAAAGCTCTTTTTATCAGTCAGTTGATCAATTAATTTTCCTATCTCCTCTGAGCTACAACCAATTCGCAACTGTCCTCAACTCTGTTATCAACCATTGCAATCCAAGACTATCCCCAACTATTCCTAACTGTCATGAAATGTCGCAATACCCACCACCATTCCTAAAACTCTAAAATATATTTACCTACCTTTTGTTCCTGTTATTGCACACCTTGATTAACCATCTGATTTTAGCTTTCTTTTGTGTTCCTTTGTGACCAACTTTCTATCCATTGTTCTGCCATTAAACCTATTTGTCTTTTTTTTTTGTCATACTTTCTTTTTCTCCTTCTTTCCCACTTCCCAACACTTGGAAGGAGAGTAAACACCGATAGTACTACAATTATAGAAAGCCAAAAATGAGGTTTTGTTATCTCATTAACCTTTATCCCCAAAGTGGCTTTTAATCTTGATAAATGGTGACACAGAAATTGAAAAAAATCTTCTTTGAAAAGGATACTATTTTTATTTATCTCTAGGTGGACCTACTTCACTAAAGGCTAGTAAAAATTAAATATCGATTTGTTAAATGCATTGTTATTTAGGTCTAATAAGAAAAATCAGACATGATAACATTATTAGATGCCTGTTTGGACATATCTTCCCTTAAGCAATAATCTCATTTCAACTCTTTACAAAATCTCACAGATGAACATAATGATCAATTTCTTTTCGATATCTCATCAGATAAACCACAGCGATAATGTCCTTGGAAACGATAATGTTTCAGTCCCTGTTGCGTCACTGCAGAGTGTCATTCCTGTGCTTGTTTTACAGCTACTTCCTTGGTATGCACTCCGTAAACATCCACGACTCACCTAAATGGCAGCAACATACTGTTGAGGTCCCAACATATCAGAAAGCTTTCTTCTCTAATAGCTTCTTTCCTAAGACTCTTGCTACCCAACTTCTCTCCAGGTTGTTCCTCCTTACAAATTTGGCCTCTATCACAGTAGTTCCTTATGCTTTAGTCGCTTTGTCTGGGGTGCACAACAGTGCCAAATAAAAATGTCTAAATTCATCCAGATTTCTCAAAATGATTTATATTAGATTTATATTTATAATTTATCAATTATCAATTTTTCTCAATAGCTCAATAGTGTATTGCTAGATCTATAGCAAAATATTTTAATAGTATTATATAAACCACATTTATCAAAATTTCAGTATTTTATTTGGAGCATACAATTGTTTCAGCTTACCACCAAAACGTCCACCAAGTCTAAAATGTATGAGATATTTTATTTCTCAATGAGACATAATAGGGAAAAATCAGGTTACATTCATTTGGTATTTTTTTTCATATATTAGGTAGTTTCAGCATAATCATATCAACACATCAGTTCTTGTTTGATCCGCAAGCAAAGTTACATCTGGTCAAAACTAAAATGAATGACCATTTAGAAATACCAGGTGCTGTATGTACCTTCCACTTATCTCAGCATGGTTTTTAGTCATCCTGAATTTCTCCTTGCCAATGGAATCAAGCAGTGTCATCTCAGGAGAGGAATGGTTGGAGATTTTACAACTTTTGCCTTACAATTGTACATGCAAGCACCCTTAAAATAAGTGTCCATAGTCCGTCAAGACTGCACAGAGTTATACTGTATATAAGTCATCCCTTTTTTCCAACAGAGTTGTTCATTTATACCCACACTAATATTAGATTTATATGTTTACTATGATTAGGCAGAAAAATAAAATATATATATATATATATATATATATAATAGAAATCCACTGTTAAGGAGCACTGTGAAAATGAAATTCAAACTATGATGGTTGTTGGATATTTGGCAGGTGACTTTGAGAAAAGAGGAATTCATTGGGTTGTGCACATGCAAATTAATTTCAGTTGAGGAATACGAGGCTTTCCACTATTGTCTATAGAAATGCATAATTTGATCCAAAATCTGTAAGAAGATATCGGTTAAAAGGTTGAGACAATAGCCAATGGGAAATATTAAATATTCCAGGATGAAAGAATGTTTATATAAATCGACACAACAGAAAGCAAGCAAGAGTTGGTTACAGAACGAGAGGACAAGCTGACTCATTTTCTTCATGCCAAAATATCTGCACCACACCCCCACCACGCGCCTTTACTGATGTCAACACTCGCTATACTAAATCAAAAACTTGTGCGTGCGGAATAAAACAAAATATTTTTATAAACCAAGTATGTTGTGTTTTATTTTCTGTCTGGTGTATATATTGTAGGTCAGTGACAAAAGTCGATTTAGAAATTATATAGACTGAAAAGCATATTGGACAACCAGCTACAGCAAATATATAACATGGTTAAAAGATCGGACTCCTGCAGTATTTTTTATTTTTTAGATATTTACTTATTCAAAATTTCTAATTTTCGGCTTATACCAAATATGGACTATACAATCTCTATCTGCAACAGCTAGCGACTGTGGTCAAATACCATCAAATATTTATTTAAAAAATAAAAAAATAATGCATGATCGTGATGTTTTGTAATTATATATATATATATATATATATATATATATATATATATATATATATATATATATATATATATATATATATATACACACACTAGCTGGCTGTCCGGCATTGCCAATTGTAAGATACACTTAAATATGATATTTTCAGGTAAATTATGTATTCATTATTATAGAAATAATTCTCTATCGATTATTATATGAACATAATATATAATAGTGAGATCAAAACTATATATGATTTGGGTGCCATCAGTTAGAATCAAAATCAAAACACAACTTTCCACCCTCATTTCTTAGCCCCTGAGCCATGTCCATATGCATTCACTTCTCATCCCTTTCTTAAAATATCTAGATTTTAGCAAGCACGGCCGGATGGTCCAGAGTTTTGTGTGTGTGTGTGTGTATGTGTGTGTGTGTATACATATATATATATATATATATATATATATATATATATATATATATATATATACAGGGTGACCCCCCCCCCAAAAAAAACGGGCCCCAACTCTAATTAGGCCTCGTTTCTTAGTGTTTTGTCCGAATGAAACTTTGGTCATAACTAGTTTATTATATTCAAAACATCACATCAAAACCCTAGGGTCTTTGGCCTTTTTTCTCCGTTCTACAGCATATGTTCTAGATGGCCTCCATTTAGCTCCGTGCATTTCTTGAGGCGTAGCACAAAGTTGTCCATGACGTTCTTACAGACTGAATTGGTAATGGCTCTCATCTCCTCTTTGATGGCTTCCTTGAGTTCCGTTATGGTTCTGGGTTTCCCTGCGTAGACTCTGCCCTTAAGATAGCCCCAAAGAAAAAAATCTGGGGGGCTTAGGTCCGGGCTATGGGGTGCCCACTCAAAATCAGTCTTGAGACACTTGGCCTCCGAAGTTCTCTTTCAGCCAATCTCGGGACAGGTTTGAGGTGTGAGAACTTGCTCCGTCCTGCTGGAACCAGAACTTACTCATGAGTGACAGGTAGATGGTCTGGAGCTCACTCTTGAAGGTTTTGAGGACCTCCACATACCGCTCCTTGATGACTGTCACTGCTGTGGCAGATTCTTCGATGAAGATTGGTCCGATAATGCCTTTGGCTGAGATTGCAGCCCACACTATGCACTTAGGAGAGTGCAGGGGCTTGGTGGCTACTTCATTGGGTCTGGAGGACCCCCAGAAGACATTTGTCTTGGAGTTCGCCTTTTCATCAAGATGGAAGTGGGCTTCATCTGAGGTCCAAAGGAGGTTAAGGAAACTTGGTGTCTCCTCGATCTTCTCGAGCATCTTGACTGCCAAAGTCCTCCTCTGCTTCTTGTATGAGGCTGTAAGGGTCTGCAGCATCTGTATTCTGCATGGGTAAGCTCTGATATCGTTCACCAGCACTCTCCTGCAAGTCTCACGGGACATACCGAGGGACTGACTTCGCTTACACACAGAGCGTTTCGGACTCTGCTGGAGAGACTCTCTCACTCTTTCGACCAGCTCAGCTGTTCGCTTCTTGGGACGTACCGAGTGGCTTGGACGGTTCTCTCTGGCAGCGTTGAGGTTCTCCACGGTCCCATACTTCTCAAAGTGGTCCACCCAGTTCTGAATTCTGCTTTTGGATGGAGCCTTTTCACATTCGAACTGACGCATGAAACTGTCCTGGGTTTTCTTAAACGAGCCTGTCTTGTGATAAAATTTAACAGTGTATTCTTTGTCCCAGCTCCCACTGGGGTCTTGGTGTACTCACGGTCGTTGATTCTGCCATGTTCTGTAAAATAAGGGCAATCGGTGAATAAATAATGGAGACATCACAAAGTGTATACGGGGCCCGTTTGTTTTGGGTCACCATATATATATAATATATATATATATGAATATATATATATATATATATATATATATATATATGTATATATATATATATATATGAATATATATATATATATATATATATATATGAATATATATATATATATATATATGAATATATATATATATATATATATATGAATATATATATATATATATATATATATGAATATATATTCATATATATATATGAATATATATATATATATATATATATATGAATATATATTCATATATATATATATATATATATATATATATATATATGAATATATATATATATATATATGAATATATATATATATATGAATATATATATATATAAATATATATATATATGAATATATATATATATATATGAATATATATATATATGAATATATATATATATATATATATCTATATGAATATATATATATATATATGAATATATATATATATATATATATGAATATATATATATATATATGAATATATATATATATATATATATGAATATATATATATATATGAATATATATATATATATATATATATGAATATATATATATATGAATATATATATATATATATATATATATATGAATATATATATATATATATATATATATATATATATATATATATATGAATGAATGAAAATTCGGTGTCATACTGAAGCATGACAAACTGACCAATAGACAAATCCTCTCACAGAGATGCAAGGACACTTAAAAGACAAAAAAGCAGAAAACAAAACCTAAAACAAAAACAAAAAAATGCAGTTGACTTTGATTTGTTCAGACTTTGCACATGCGAGTACTGACACAAGTAGGAATTATCGTCCAGGTTGAGCTGATTCCAGTCTTGCAGCTTTTTTGCTGTTTGTTTTCAACGTAGTATGCATATTGGCACCTAAAAGAGGAAAACTTCCCAAAATCAACAAAGCCAACTAGTGTGCAGAGGGTGGGAATAGGAGTGTATTGAAAATCTAGCTTAACTGGTTCTTCTTTGTGTTATCAAGTGCTGATTGAAAATTCGTGAAAGGAATGTCTTGAGGGAACGGGCAGAGTGGTACGGATGCAAAGGTTGAAAACTAAAGAAGTCAAAATAAATATCCCGGATTTTTTGTCTTTTTTTTTTTTTTTTACCAAAATCTAAAAGTCCACCAGGAATTAGTCACGTATTTTTGTGGACTTTAAAATATTTGATCCCAACATCGGGTGACATCGAAAGTAAATAAGATTTGTAATTAAAAAAAAAAATCATTATAATAATAAGAAAAGAAAAAAAAAATTCATTTCACTTTTTTATACCGGAGTAACGATGGTAACCTTCTGTAATGAGACATTAACGTTCTGCATCTAGTCTGGTGCACTGCAGTATCTGCTGTGGCTATAAAATCGAAGCTGGAATTGCCTCTCCACATGCAAGCTGTGGCAGGTGATCAGGAGACCTAGGTTTGCCCAGCTACCAGGGTCCCCCCTCTCGGCGTTGCAGACAAAGTTTGACAGAATGGCATGCCAATATGATGAGAGCAAGTGCAGCTGCAGGAGTTGCAGGAAACGTGTGGCAGTGCTTCACCATCTGCCTATTGGGACACCAAACCAGATTTTTAGCCATTTTTCCCTCCAAACAAGTTATGGTGCCACTAAAACATAAGGGGCTACTTTGATAGTGGTCAAATTTATAGGAAGGAGAATAACCCGGAGAGGAGTTAAACAGCAAGATCTATGTTATATTTCTGTCAAGCTATCCATTTCACTTTTTCTTGGAAACTACTTGGTCGATCTGGCGTAAATTTTGTATGGACCTTTGTTATAAGATGCAGCGAACTAAGTATTATGGTATCCATTTGATGCACAATTAGGTATTAATAAGAATTAGTATTTACTGCAAAAATGAGGACAAATTTACTCATATTCAAGTATTAATTTGGCATAAAGCACTAATTTTATGTCAACAAGCTATAACTTTTGGCCATTTTTAAAAGAGATAAAAAATCTATTTACTAAGGTTATAAGACAAAATATTTATAACCTAAAAGATCCCAGACTGACTAACTTTCAGCCACTGCCTAATCACAACATGCTTATGTTTGCTTTACAAGTCCGTCCACAGAATGTGCTCTGCTGAACTTACTGCACTTATACCTCTTCAAAGTAATCCCCCCCCCAACTCACATGATTAACTGCAACATCCCATCCCTTTCACTGTAGATGGCGGAAGATTTTCTATTCTAATAACTTCTTTTTACAGAGTGCTTGCTTTTGGAATTCCATCCTTGCTGTCTGTTTCCTCGACTTTACTAATATGCAGAACTCTCTATCTGTGCCTAAATCTAAAAGCAGATTCCATGAACAAAGCTTCTTTCCAAGAACTGCCCACCTGCGGAACACTGTTCTGCTGACCTGCTTCCTGGTTGAATACAACATGGTAACCTTCAAATCTAATCTAAACAAGTTCTTGTTGAGCCGTAACCATAAATAATCAAATTCTACCCAATTTACACAATTAACGATTACTGACACTACCACCATACATTCATTAACCCTTATCCTCGAGTGGCCTTTGAACCTTGATAAGTGGTGACTTCCAAGTAAAAATAAAATCAAGAAAGATCAAGTGGATGACCACCAGAGAGATGAACTGACAAGAGAAATTCAAACTGGCATGCCACTCTTGAGAGTTGAAAGACTGAACCAAGGCTGTGATAAGTAGAATTTTGTTGTCAAACATGTAACGAAACTCTTTGGTGTATGCAAATAAATCAATTTTTACTTTTATTTTTACCGGATTAGAAAATTAGATTTTCTCTAGAGAAATTTGTCTGCATTTTATACTGTTAAATAGTAAGAGGGACATTGCTCCTATGTATCTGATGATTTGGGCCCCATACATACATACACAGGGTACCGGAGTTATGGAGTCAGCAAGTATGTATTTCAATCTGGAGGTCAAAAGCAGACGTTACATGGCTTGAGGAGGGGATAATAGGTAATTGGTTGGAAGTTTTTGCAGCGAACATCACTAGTAGAGAATGTCGTAACATTGAGGATGAGGGGTGGGGGCGACATACCCAAAGATCTGTAGCTAGAATGAACATCCTTTCTTTGAACTCCTCTTTTCTTATGTCCAATTTTAATTCCAGCAAGAATTCATCCTTGGAGACGATCTTGGAATGACTGCCTCAGTTATGGAGGATTACTTTAGTTGAATGTTAGAAACTCCAAGTATTTTGTTAATGTCAATGTCTTTTATCTGCTTGTGACTAGTGAGACATTAGATCTTCTCTAAGAAGGGAGGTAATGTTACAATTAAATTTTTACAAGCAACTGGGAACCACTTATGAATTTCATACTCCCTTTAGACTTCCTTCTTCAGAGAAAACCGGTTCAACCCACCTAGGGTAAGTACTGCTGTATGCATATATATATATATATATATATATATATATATATATATATATATATATATATATATATATATATATATAAATTTAGTTGTTAAAATTAAATTCTGAAAATCAAAATATAGACACAGATATTCTAGTTAAGAATTTATTGTTTGACAAAAGGAATATATACAAGGGGGTATATTAATTTCCTTAATCCATGGATTTTCAATAATGGCTCATATCATCAGAGGAAATGAAATGCTGTTAGCAAAATGTTCAGCTGTAAAAGGCATGTATTAAATTTTTTATTTCCATACTTTGTGGACCAATAATAGTAGGGTAATTAAAGTGATGAGAATGATAATAAAGATAATTATAATAATAGTAATAATAATAAAGATAAAATAAAAATAATATTACCAATAGCTGTGATAAAAGCAATGTTAATGGTAATAACAATGAAAATGAAAATAATGGTAACGGTTATGGCAGCAATGATAAGGATAATAACGGGGATAATTATGGGGATAATAATAATAACAGCAATCATAATGATGAAATATAATGATAATAATAATAATGATAGCGATAAAAACAAAACAATGATAATAATAATAGTGATAACAATACTACTACCACTACCTACACCACCACTACTACTGCTACTACTACAACTACTACTACTAATAATAATAATAATAATAATGTTAATAATAATTACTAGGGGATGCGTAAAGGCAAGGTATACAGACAAATGGGGTGTCAGAATAACAGGGAATAAGGGTGAGGAGTGAGTGGTCCCGTGAAAACATAAAATAAAAGTGTATATATATATATATATATATATATATATATATATATATATATATATATATATATATATATATATACAAACACAGATACACAAAGAATCAACCAACACACACAAAGAAAGAATAAAAGATAAGGGATGAGGGTTATACTTATTGTTATGGAATTGTTTAATGATGTGTCTATTATTGCCATTGTTTACTATTATGTTCATAATCATAATAAAAACGCAATTAGTGTTAATCGGAATGTTTAATTTAATGTATAATATAATATTAGGTTGGTGCAAAAATAATGTCGTTTTTATCGGATATATATGCGTCTAAAACGGCATTATTTTTGCACCAACCTAATATTAAAAAAAACTTATCAGTGTTATACTTATTGTTATGGAATTGTTTAATGATGTGTCTATTATTGCCATTGTTGAATTAGCCGGGAAGACGTAAGAGTTCGGGGAACAAAAACTTTGGGTTTATATTAAAGAAGTCCTTCACTAGGAAAGATAGCTTCAAGAGTTCACATTAAAAATTTTAATTTCTTGAAATTCGATTATAAAGGCCATCAAATTTACTTTTTTTTATGAAGAAGCAAGGCCTAGAAAATGGAATACATACTTTCACGTTTATAAACATGAGGGACATGTTGAGCTTGGCATTATCAAGATAAGTCTCCTCTTGTGGATTTGAACTCTCTCTTTTCCTCTTATGCATTAAGCTATATATATATACTAGCAAAAGTACCCGTCGTTGACTGGGTTAAAAAACAGCCTACAGAAAATGGACTCTGATAGTATGATAGGTAGTGAAGTGTGAAGTGAAGAAAATAAGGTTGAAATTATGTTGGAGTTGACTGTACCCTAGAAGAATAATTACAGAAAACAGAAAATATGGGTGATATGATGATCTACTGATTGGATGCCAGGAAAAACGATGGAATATGGAATGTTATCATTTAGCTGTGGAAGCTCGAGGATATGTTGAACAGAAGCAAATCAACATAATGTGAGATCATTTTTGTTGTACAAACACAGAAGTAAAAAACAACTTTTTGACGGATATGCAGGAAGCAGCAGAGATAGCATCTTACTCGATCTGGCTAAAAAGAAACGAGGAATGTTGGACAGAAAAAGAGCTTACAGCAGTACTAATACAACCTTTGCTTGTGGGATGCACTGCCATTTCAGAGATGCAGTAGAGGAATAGTGACTGAAACTGTGAGGTGCTCCCTCCTGATGATTGTAATACTGGATCTGATTGCAGAGCTGTTCACTACTGTGTACTGTGAACAGTGTGTACAAATAGCTATATATATATATATATATATATATATATATATATATATATATATCAGTGTTGGGATAATTAATCAGAATCAGGAATCGAAAAAAATCACAACTTTTTGGAGTATCGAAATCCGAAAAAAAAAAATAATGCTTATTTTCCAATGCTAAAACATGATTCCTTTAATTCTTTTTTGCATTATTTTGTTTCAAACTTAATTTTCCATTGCTGGCATAAAGATAAAATGGTAAATATTTATTGATTTTACATTGCCAATGAAATTAAAATGTATGGATCATTCCAAAAGTGTATGGTTTATGGTTGCAAAAATATATACAGATAATACATGCGTTTTTACGATAATCTGAAAAGGAAATAATTAAAAACAAGTCTACAACTAAAGGATTGTAAAAGAATCGGAATCGGTAATTCTATCAGAATTTGAAAAAATATTGAAATCGCCCCACCACTAATGTATGTGTGTGTGCGTGTGGCGTGCGGTGTGTATTTTCCTTTTTCTCTCTTCACAGTAGAAGTTGCATTAATGAGTGAATCAGTTTTAAGTCACGGATTGTGATTGTCAGAAATGTTTGCAATGTTAGAAGGCATGAAATATTCTGAAGACATGTTTAATCCAACTTCCAGACTAACCGAGGAGGAAGAGGTGAGAGAGGAAGAGTGATGATTTGTATGAAAGCCATGCCAGGCCAACCCCACCCCAAAAGATGAGGATAGAGAGAAGATAACATTTCCAGGCTTCAGGATGCTTCACTCCTTTTCTCCATCTCCTCCAATAATTCTTATTTTCTTTTTATACCCTAACCCCCATCATCCAAACTAGCTGTTCCTGGTCCAACATAAAATTTTTCTGATCCTACTTCAACCAATGTCATGAAGTTTCAACAGCTTCAAATCATTAAACAGCCATGATTTATTAGTCACAGAGATAAAAAGCAATGGTGTGTTTTCATTCTACATATTATATTTTTCAAAATTAAAAAAAAATTTTTTTGTTCATTCCTAAACAAGGCATATTGCAAGTGTAGTATAAGGTGCTACTATGATAGGGGCAAGATTTATAAGGGGCAACCTAGGATAGGAATCTAAAAACAAGATGTTTATTAACATTATATATTACAGGCATTATATCAATAAAAATAATTATTTAAATGTTTAAACCTTGTTTTAAATCCATTTCTACATAGATATCTTTTCTGTAGTTTTTTTTTTTTGTTTCATGAAACAAAAAAAATCTAATTAAAAAAAGTAATTTCGTTTCTTTACATTCTTGTATATTTCAGTTATTTTATGGACCTAACCGATAATTGCGCCTAGTGAAGCCAGATGGAATCAAAGGAAACGTTTAATGGTGTTTGCAGAGTCTGTGCAAAATTTAATCCTATGAAAATATCACACTGTTGAAGAACAAAATTATTCTCACCTAGCATTACGGTAAAATGCTTTTCCAGATATATAGTTGAGTTCCTTCTAAAGTATCGTCAATAAAATTAAAAAAATAAATGACATCTATAATAACGATGTATTTATCTTCTTCCTAATGGCAGGAAGATATGACACAAGGGTCAGAAAGTGGGATTGAAGAGCTAGTGCCCCTGAAGAGAAGCATTGGCCTGCAAAAAATGCCTGGGCCGCCCTGTCGGCATTCACCAATATATGCACCTCAGTTGATTAACAAGAAACTAATCCTTTCTCAAAGAGAAAAGGCAAAGCCTAGGAGGATGGACCTTCTAGAACTGCACAAACAACATGGCAAAGCATTGGGCTTTAGTATCTGGAGTCTTGTTATCAAATCTTGCAAGGTTCAGCCATACTGATAAGTCATCAGAGTATGAAACACGTGGCTGCAGATAATTATATTTTAAAAATCTGAGTCTGTCCTCATATGGGGACATTGCATTGGTAAAGGAAAAAATCATTCCTACCTAATATTTAGATAAAATATATTTCCATAGAAATGGTTGAATATGTTCAAGTATTGTAAATAAATAAACACCTAATTTTATATATGTATATATATATATATATATATATATATAATGATTTAGAGATGCAAACAGAAAGACAAATACATACAAGTCCAATTTTGGATCCCATAAATATAATAAATTTCATGATTTCTGATTTCAATGTTTTTCACATTCAACAGAAAAAATCCGGAAAAATTCGTTCAACTGAATTTCTTTTCTTTTTTTTTTATTTCTTTTGTGTCATTTTCTCCTTGAATGATAAAAATAATCAACATTCAATCAATAAAATAAAACCGGTTTGATTATCATAAAAAAATAAAAATGATCTAGTTATCATCTTTATTTTCTTTAACAAATAAAAAGCACAGGTAAAAAATGAAATAAATTGTAATTATACTTGTCTTTCCTTTTTAAAATCAAACCTGGACAGCATAGGAAGATGTGTACAAAGCAGGAGACTTTGTTATTTGGGAAAGATAATTGTTTTACCTTCCTAATAAAATATATTTAAAGAACACAGCACAAAAGAATAACAAATTTCTTTTTAACAATAAAAAAAGTTAGGATATTTATTGGTAGCAGGAACTGGCAGGTCAGACTGCGAAAAAGGAAGTAACAGAAAATTGTCGGCCAGTCAGTACTGTGTCGTCCCCAGCTAATAGCAGTTGTCTCCAGTGCAGGTCGTCGATGCTAGAGCAAGATGTCCAGTGGACAGGGGGCGAGAGAAGAGGTGTTGCTTGACTGAAGATCCGGTCCTGATTGACTGATGTCAAGGTCATAGCCTATGTATATATATATGTATATATATATATATATGTATATATATATATATATATATATATATATATATATATATATACACTCTCTTACAGCCTACACCATGACTAAACCTGACATGATGATGGTCTCCACCCTAAGGATGGTTCACTCTATTTTTCAAGATCAAGGTCAAAGGTTAAGGTCAGGACTTTACTGTACGCTCAGATACCTGCTTGTATCGAGTGTACAGCAAAGTCCCTCTCACAGCATAGGTATCTTTGCTAGTATATATATATATATATATATATATATATATATATATATATATATATATATATATATATATATATAAATCTCAAATGACCTTGTAACGAGTGATGTAACCCACTTTCCGGTTTACGACATCCAGTTGCGCATGCGCGCATAAACATTAACCCATAACAACGTAAACAAATAAACACAAATCGCTTCTTTTACAGATTTTGACCTGCGCACTGAAATATTAATGTTATTATTTCAAAATTATCATTTAACATGGGAAGAGTGGGGGTGTTTTGCAACTATTCTTTATTACAACTATACTGTCTTTATTACAACTAAACAACTTTAACCCGTTGACAAACATAAAAACAATTGTAGTAAAGCCAAGACTACTACTACTACTTCTACTAGTCTCTATCCATCCCTTTTCTTTCCTTCCTTTCTTCCTTCCTTCTTTTTTTTATTTTTGTTTGCATTTCTAGATACAAAATAGTTGTGTGAGAACGGTGAATTTGTTGACACATTTACTAATCTGTTTCAATATTAGTTTTATTTTATTTTATTTATTTAGGTTTTATTTTTTTCTTCAGATTTTATTAATTATTTTTTTTTAGATTTTAAGTTTCTATAACTTGGTTGAAGGATTCCAATATGGGTTTTTCATTCTTATATTTCTCATCGATAGGTTCATGTGCATTTTTGCTGCTAAATGACTTTCGTCGGCGATCGTTTCGTAGGAAAATCATGTTTAATTTTCGATTTTTGAGCGATTATTCGGAAAAATAGGTAACTTTACACGAATAGGGAGGATTTTTTTTTTCATGTTTGAGTGATCCGTCCGTGATTTTTCATTTTAATATACTTTCATAAAAATGTTTCTGTTATGCCAAAAAAAACTATTTTCTTTACGTCACAAGTGTCATGCTCATACATGAATTCCATAGCTAATATAACATACTGACCCAACGGGTCACAGGTAGTCTAGTATATATATATATCAAATTTTAGTCATTCAATAAATTTAAAATTTTATGACGTGAAATGTTTAAATTTGAAATCAAAAGATTTTTATTATTTTGTGTAAGACAAAGAATACATTTGAAATATTATAACTCCTTATCCTACAGGATTTCGATGTCTACCATCTCTTCAGAGGAGAAAATATTAGCAAAATTTATTAATGACTAAAATTTGATTTATTTGCTCTATCTTGTATATCGAGCAATCTTTATTTAGATGGGATTGTCCTTATAGAATATTACTGCCAATAATATTTTGTAAAACTTATAATCACAGGTTTCCATACCAGTTGATTGTTAGATAATTTTATTCTGAGGAGTATATATATCCAGGAATATATATAATAATATATAATAATAATAATTAGTAATAAATAGTGATATTTACAACTAGAAATAAAATAGGTTTAAGGCTCCCAAAATTCAAACTGTATGCACAGTCCTGTGGCACAGTGGTTAGAGTACTTGGAAAAATCAAGTGTAAAAGTGATATTCTCCTGAAAGTTGAAGGTTCAATTCTCAGTGTAGTGGGCGACCAAAAAATACAATTGCAAATTACTTAGGACTTCTATCCAGTTATGGTTGATGGGACAAGAGCATGCTACTCCCATGAAGTAAATAAAGAATTTTGTTTGAAATTCGGTCTAAATTCTTGAGTACAACAGAAACATTCCTCAGTTTGGAGGTTACCGCAACCAATTCTGTTTTCAAAATAACACTTAGGATGAGAACAGTAGTCCGATGCATCGAATTAATACAACGTCGATTTTTTTGCCAACCAAAGATACTTCATTCACATCTTAGTTCTCATGTAAATCTCCATTGTAATGGATTTCTTGCACGCAAACTGATTATCCATTAATTCCAGTAACTCCACTACAATTTTAGTGTATCTAATGCTTACAAGTACCACAACTCAATTGTACCTGACTCCTTTTTCACAAACTTAACAAATCTTCTATCTTTCTCGTTGCTTTTCACCACACCAACCACTGATCATCACTTGTAATGTAACATTAATTCGCAGATCTTTACTTTGTATAGCATTCCTCAAAGTCTTTAAATGGCTCCGTTCAGTCTTGTCAGACTATGGACACCCACCGAAAGGTGCCCGCACGTGAAATTATTGTGGCAAAAGTTGCACAATCACTAACTACACCTCTTTTGAGTCGGCTGTTTTAATTCCAGTAGCAAGTATATATAAGTTCAGAACTACTAGAAACAATGCGGAGATAATGGTATAAATTAAGAGGGAATTTATTCAAACATATTAATTCAGTATCTGGATAGATGGCAGATTGCAACTATCCATTGCTTACATTCAATATGCTGCCGTCTGTCTCAGAGAGTGAAAGATTTCGTTTGTTGTCATAAACACACTTTTTTCAAGCACTATGGATAATAATCAAGGTAAGTTTATGAAATGCAAAAATTTTCAGTGGTAGTCTAACTATTGAACTTCATAATTTTACCAGTTTGAAGACAATCATAGTATCATTGCCCTTCAAACTAACTAAAATTAACAATATTTTTCTAATTATCTATATCATAATTCAGGTCATAAAGGGTTAAGCCTTCATATGATACAATTTTTATTTTTGTCAGATTCATCATTGCACGGGTAAACACTGTTGCTCTCCTACAAACATGTAGAAGAGATGAATAATCTGAGCCAAGACAAAGCAATTCTAAAGATATTGAGATATCGCAAACGAGATTGGTATCTCATTTTCCTGTATTCTTCTTTTTTTAAATCGCTCCAGACAAGGCATGAAGCCACTTGATGTAAGGAGCTAAAATTTCAATCAAAACAAACAATTTAAATAGAATTTACTCATGTGGAGTGTTTATTGCTATACAAATTTATTTAGTTTGACAAACAAACTAATTTTTCTAAGATAATAATTTGTTTTTTTTTTAGTTGGGAGTCACCATTTATCAAGGCCCAATAGCCACTCGAAGACAATAGCTAATGAATGTAAGGTAGAAGTTTAGTAATTGTTTATATTGTTAATTGGGTATATTTATGAGGACGGCTCAACAAGAACTTGTTTACCTTGGATTTGAAGGCTACTATGTTATTTTCAACTCGGAAGCAGGCCAGCGGAACAGTGTTTCACAGATGGACAGTTGGGAAAGAAACTCTGTTCATGGAATTTGTGTTTAGATTTAGGCACAGAGAGTGGAGGAAATCGTATATAGTGGTTGTAGCTAGTCGAGTGTTTTTACAAATTTATTTTTAAACTAACCTATATCTGGCCAAGTCTTTATTTGTTCCACTTTCTCGCAAACATATTCTTATCATTTCCGCCTATGTTTTTCTTGACTTTCTCTGGTAAACTGACCTTGCTAAAAACTGACCTTGCTAACTCAACTGTTCTGTATTTACTAACACAAAAACTTCCATACAAGGTTTCAATGTGGCCAAATGTATGTTCAAAACTAAGAAAGATTTGTCGAATCAAGTTTAAAAACTTTTTTTTTTTTACATAAAAGTGTATTATCTCTTATATAAAAGAAAATTGTAATTAAGTGTGTGTGTGTGGGGGGGGTCTAAAAGTTAGAAACCACACAATACACTTACAAAACTTATTAGATTAAATCTGACTATAATCTGTTCTTTTTTTGTTTCTTGCGCTTTTTACTACTGAATCACCACTGAAGGCCAGAAGTCATGCAAGGATAATGGTCTATGTGATGGAACGATTGTCAGTTGAAAGATGAAAAACAATATAACAGGATTGAGTATGATTAATGAAATAAAAAATTTGATTACTTATAGACACGGTTTATGCCAAGTTATGATGATGAATTTAATGACGACAATTTTGTATCTGTAGGGAAGTAGTTTCAAGATAATGTGTTCCACAAAGAAAAGAACCCTTGCAAATAAGCTCTGAGTATGTTAAAAAAAAAGTCCTCTCATGTGAGCATGTCAATGACCCTCATCACAGCCTCTTTCATCTCCTCAATTGTCTCATAACAGCCTCTAAGGTTTTCTTTGAGCTTAGGGAATAATCCAAGATCACAGTGAGCAAGGTCTGGACTATAAGGAGGGTGAGGAACTGTCTTAATGCCCATCTTCATCAAATAATCTGTGACAAGGATGGAGTTATGGACTGGTGCATTCGTGCCAATCTTCCTCATCTTCAGTTCCTCACAAATAATTGTGTATACAGTTTCCACACAGATATCAAACTTATTGTCTCTATAGACACAAGACGGCCTTTATCCATGAAATTCTTTATTTGGCCAATCAACTCTGATGTTCTGACTTCCATATTCCTTCAACGCCTCTCATCATCCCTTACAGACTCTCTGACTTCCTTGAATCATGCTATTCAAAAACTGATGCTCAATTCATACAAGATGGGTCAAAAGTAGTCTGAAGCATTCCATACGTTTCTGTGGCATTTTTTCAAAGTTTAAAACAGAATTTTATTGCATGTTGTTCTTCTAAAGTGTCCTCACGTCCAGATTGCATTTTTGAAATTCACCAGCTGTGACAATTAGGCTTCAGTAAGGCGTATTCCATTTCCTACTGTAGATGTTTATTTGAACCTGAAATCATAAAAATTGGTCAATCATCTATAGCAATAACATACTGAATTTTCAAGTGTCTATGACAATTTTAAATGCCAGTACAAAATAGTCTAGAAACTTATTGAAGTATATACACTTTTTTAAACCCTTCTTTCGTATGTGCACCATCTTTAGTTTAAACGATGTCATGTTTGACGCTCAGCTGTTCAACTGAATTTTTCTGAGAATTTCTTCATTTTTTGCTGACCAAATTCTTCATTGAATCACTCCATTCCCCACTGACCGATTATTATAGGAACAAAAAAATTAAATTTCTCCAATTTTGTTTTAAAACAAATATTTTTTGCAGGAAGTGTTGAGGGCAGCGGCTGGAAACAATTTTTTTTTTTTTTTTTTTTTTTTTGCAATAAGTTCTACAATAGAATCACACACGTGCACACACCTTCCCCCCAACTCCATGTTCTTGGAGCACATTTTCAAGACTGACTCCATTATATTTCTCCACCTGCCATCCTTTCTGCGGTTGTAATAGTTTTTGTTGTTGGTTTTTTTTTGTTTGTTTTTTTTTTTTTTTTTTTCAGACAAAATGAAACAAGCAAGACTTTATTTCCTTCCTTTGGGGTAGGTTTTAAAAACTGATTTTCTAAATCAAGACTTCTCAATGGGGTCGCATCATTCTCTTGAGAGCCATGAAATATTTTCAGAAGCCACAAAGCTAAATTTGAAAAATGGGGGGTGGTCGTACAAAGAGCAACAGGAAATTTACTACACACATCACCACCACCACCACCATATTCGGTTTATAGTCTGTATTTCTACATACTGACATGTGTTGGATGGTTCTTAAAAACTGACTTCCAAACCAACTCATCTCTTTGTCCTGATTCATTTCTCCTTTTTTCAAATCCGCTCTTATCACTCCTTTCCATGTTTTCCTCGGGGTTTTTGTACCAACTACTATTTCGCCTGCTCTACATCTAATAACCCAAGAACTCCTATCTATTCGTTAAATGTGGCCATACCAACGAAGTCGCCTGTTTGGGAGGGGGGTAAACTCCCTTTATGGAAATTCCGTTTGCATTTAGGCACAAAAAAGGAAAGAAAATCATTTGCTGTTATGGTAGAGAGATCAGTTCTTGTGAATATCTTATATTAATCGAGCACTTTCATAGAAATAACAATAGAGTAGAGAAAGACTAACAACGTTTCTTTTGTGAGACAGGGGTTGTACAGAACAGAAAAGATCATCTCCCATTAGATTGTGAAAGCAAGAAAGAGTGTTCTTAGATGTGGTAGACTAATCTTTTCAAATTTGGGAACCTTCTAGTCAAACTTGACAAGCACCTCTAACTTGACATGACTGACAGGACGTGAACAATCTATCCTATAGAGTAAATAAAGGATTCAGTTGGAAGTCTGTACAGATTCCCCGAATTTTATTAGAATGTTCTGAATTTTGAAAAGATGTACTAGAAGAAGAGGTTACATCAGTCAAAATAATGCAAAATAGCAACCCTCGAATGGCCTTTGGGCCTTGATAAGCGGTGACTCCTAAGTAAGAAAAAAAAAGAGCAGTAGTCCAAATAACACAAGTGCAGTTGCTGTGCAGCAAATGTAAGAAACAATTTTGTTAGGAATTCATTTTTTTATTCTGTTACTCGCAGGCCACCCAGCATTGTCTGGTTATAACATACACAGAAATATTATATTTTAATGCAGAATTGTTATTATCAACAGAAATATTGTAGGTATTAAACGTGATGTTAAATTCCGTTACAAAAATGAAGTAAAAAAAAAAAAAAATGCAAAGAAAATGACACATGTGCAGGTATTATGTTTTGTCTACACAGTTCATTTCTTGTAAGTAAAAAAAAAAAAAAAAAAAAAACTACTCTGAGATGGAAGCCAAAACCTAGACAGTGAGTCAAGTACGATAACCATTATACCAATTTGACATGATCTTTAAAAAGTGTTTTCAAACCTACTTATTCTTAACAAGTAATCTATTATATGAATGCTTCACCCATGCGCATTTGTGAAACAGTTGACAAACAGATAAAAATGCGATGAGCCCCACATACCAATTTTTCAATTCTGACCCCTTAGTAGTTCATTTTTCCGAATGAAAACCGATTAAAAAGGTTTTCACCTGTCTGAATACCCTATATACCATATTTCAAGTCTGTAGATTGTGGGAGTTGAACACTCTCAGCCTAAATCGATTGTCGCCCTTTAACTCAGACGAGCGATCTAGCTACGTCACTTCCTGTTTCTCATATTTCACCCTCTTTTCTGCTGAACGCTCAAACAATCAACATGTGACAAACACCGCTCCGGTGGAGCCATGAGCCACCACCGCGTCCTGACTAGCCAGTCAACCGCAAGTAACGTTACTCATCTTTCATGAACTCTGATTCTTTCTATTACTCTTTACTGTATATATTTATGCAAATAAATTGCGTTTGTTTCGTTGATATATAGCGGTATATTTTCGTCTTCATTATGCGACCTTTAGTCTTTTCAATTCCTCTACCATTAAATACATCCATTCCACCATTATATACATGGGGACGGGATCGTCTAACACATGGCAGACCGTCCTGTCCCCAACAAGTGGTAGACTCCCGATGTGATCTTTCTTCAAATGGTGACTTAACGAACATTCTCATAAAAATGTTTTTGGAACGTTGATTGTTAAACTTTTATGAGAATGTTCGTTAAGTCACCATTTGAAGAAAGATCACGTCGGGAGTCTACCACTACAATGCTCAAATTTGTGAAATGTGCAAGATGAACTACATTCAGTTTCAGCATTTAACATTTAAATTACTATTTAAAACTTAAGCATAGCATAAATGCAAAAATGCTATTTCAAACGTAAGCATAACGAAAATATAAAAATACTATTTCACACATAAGCATAACTAAAATACAATAAGCTCTTTCAAACTTAAGCATAACGAAAATACAAAAATGCTATTTCAAGCTTAAACGTAACAGAATATACAAAAATACTATTTCAAGCTTAAACGTAACAGAATATACAAAAATACTATTTCAAACTTAAGCATAACGATATTACAAAAATACTATTCCAAAAGTAAGCATAACAGCAATACAAAAATGCTATTTCACATTTAACTGTAAAAGAATTACAAAACTGATGTTTAAAATTTAACAAACAGAAATTAAAAAATACTATTTCAAATTTAAGTGTAACAGAAATACGAAAATGCTATTCCAAATTTAACAAACAGAAATACAAAAATACTATTTTAAATTTTACTGTAATAGAAATATAAAAAATGCTATTTCAAATTTTAATGTAACAGAATTACGAAAATGCTATTTTAAAGTTAACTGTAACTGAAATACAAAAATGCTATATTGAAGTTAACTGTAAAACAAATGCAAAAATGCTATTTCAAACTTTTTGTAACAAAAATTCAAAAATGTTATTTCAAATTTAACTGTAACAGAGATACTAAAATCCTATTTCAAATTTAACTACGACGAAAATAAAACAATACTGTTTCAAATTTAAAGTAAAATACAAAAATGCTATTTCAAATTTAACTGTGACAAAAATACAAGGATGCTATATCAAATTTGACTGTAACAGAGATACAAAAATGCTTATCAAATTTAACAGTAACGGAAGTAAATAATGCTATTTCAAATTTAACTGAAACAGAAATATGAAAACGCTATTTCAAATTAAATTGTAACAAAAATACAACAATGCTATTTCAAATTTAACTGTAACAGAAATACAAAAATGCTTTTTCAAATTAAATTGTAACAGAAATACATAAATGCTATTTCAAATTTAACTGTTAAAGAATTACAAAAATGTTATTTCAAATTTGACTGTAACTTTGTAAATTTTACTGTAAGAAATACAAAAATGCTATTTTAAACTGTTTTTTGAATGAGTTTACATATACAGGCTTATTAAAAGGTTGCTTTGAGCCAATATGCAGATACATCTACAAAGGTAGATTTCACCGCAGCAATAGTAGTACTAGTAGTAGTAGTAGTAGTAGTAGTAACAGTGACAGCTGTAAGTCGGTTTTCCAGTGAAAGCCAGCAGATTGAAAATAGGTATTTTCCATCTGAGTCATTCATGACTGAGACCGATATGAATGAAAGGGCTGGGTGGGTCATTGAAAGGGTTAGGACTGGAGGAAGAGAATTTAGGAAGGATGCATGGGAGGGGATTGTTCTGGCAGCAGAAGTTTGTAAGGAGTTAGGGTTAATGAATCGTAGAAGATGAGAGACTAAGAAAACAGGGTTAGGGAGCGTAGGGGTGGGATGCTGTGCAGAAGATGGGGGCATCCTCACCCTCAAATATCTCACTCTTCTGAAGAAAAAAAACATCAGATGCAACAAATATTTGACAGCAAATAATAAAATAAAAAAAAAAAGAATCTCAGCTTTTCAGAAATAAATAAAACATTTTTTTTGTTTTTAACAATTTTTAGATGCTGATTAATAATTTGTATTTTTTAGATTATTCAGCAGACTTTGTTGCGCCATGCAAGAACTCATAGCATAACAGATATAAGTGCTATGTAATATTTAGTTTTATGCAACAGTCGTCTGGAGCTTAAAAGGTTCAATCCTTAGTACAGGCGATACTAAAAATACAAGGACGAATTATTTAAGACTGGCAGAATGAGAACAAGTTACCCCGATGGATTAAATAAAGTGTTCTCTATAAAATTCTGCACAAATTCCCACGTTTTACATCAAGATATCCAATTTCAACAAAATGCACCTAAAGTTAGAAATTTACATTGACTGAAACATTGTGAGAATAACATCCAAGATGAGAACAGAAATCAAAAAAATCTATATTCAAACTTTTATTTACCATTGTTTTATTTATTTTTATTTTTTTTTGTTTCAAGAATGTTTAAGAAAAGGAAATGATTATTTAAAAAGTTAACATTTGTTTTTTTAAGCACGAATATGCCATAGAAACTGGTACGGGTTAGGGTTAGCACGGATATGCCATAGAAACTGGTACGGGTTAGGGTTAGCACGGATATGCCATAGAAACTGGTATATTTGGGCAGCATTTTTCTCATGCATATTTCATTGAACACCAACGATAATCAATCTTTGTTTCTCTTGTGATCCATCTTTTCCATTTGGTGGGCAAATTTTCGAACAATTTGCACAGGTGTAAAAAGAAATTCGCCATAGCCACAACATTTTCAACTTCTGTGAGTCGTCTTCAGGTGTGTGATGAATTACAAAATTGTGTTTAGTGAATTATTGAAAAGGTCGACTATGGCGAATTTCTCTTTACACTCGAACAGAACATTCAAACATTGAACCGCCAGATGGAAAAGACAAATCGCAAGATAGACAAACAGGAATTATCCCTGGTGCTCAATGAAACATGCTTAATGTAGAAACTATGCATAAATAGAATTCAGCATAATAGTGAAATGAAACGAATCACCTAATAAGAAACCACAAAAATGAACAAGAAATTAATTTACGTTCATTTTTCTGCAAAGAAATATGCAATTAGTTAACCTTCATGTAGTTGCATGCATATCTATGACTGGGTATATTAAAAAGTTCATTTTAATTTTTCAATAGAAAAAGTAGGCTTTTAATATAAAGATCAGAGCCAGAAAAAACTCAACTTGATAGCTAGATTTATGAAAAAAAATGAAGTAAAAAATAAAACACAAATTGAGACATGTGCATGCGAGTGTTATGTTTTTTTCTAAACAGTTCACTTCTTGTAAGTAAAAAAAATACTCAAGTTGAGATCGAAACCAAAACCTAAAGACAGTGAGTCAAGTACGATAACCATTAGACCAGCTTGACACGTGCTTTAAAAAGTGTTTTCAAACCTACTTATTCGTAACATAATGTGAACAATTTGTGCATGCGCAGTCGTGTAACAGTTGACAAACAGATAAAAATCTGATGACCCCCCACATACCAATTTTTCAATTTTGACTCCTTAGCAGCCCATTTTCTGGATGAAAACCCAATTAAAAAGTTTTCCACCAGTCTGAATACCCTATATACGAAGTTTCAAGTCTATAGATCAAATATAACACATTCTTATTTGTATAGACATATAGAAATAGATTAAATTATGAAAGTGATGAATAGAATGAACAATCTTGTACCTCTTATCATCGTTTAATGAAATTTCTGACAAAGGAGGAATAATTGCTTTTGTTTTAAGTTGGTGGTATGTGTAGATTTGCAATCCTTTCATATTATTTAACTGATAATCTATCCATCTCATTAACCCTTACTCTTTGGGTGGCTTTTAGCCTTGATAAGTGGTGACTCATTAGTAAAAACATCTTTATACTTTCTTCTTCTTCATCATCATCATCAGCAGCAGCAGCAGCAGCAGCAGCAGCAGGTTTAATACCTGTTTTACATGCTGGCATGTGTTGAGCAGTTTTTATAAATTGACTTCAAAACTAATCGCTTCTGTCCAGGTATTTATTTAACTCTCCTTCTCTCACGTGACTATTTTTTTTTTATTTCATCCCATAAACATGAGAAAATTGTTTTTAGATTAAATATTTTGCATTCTATTTTATGATAAAAAAGAGAGAAGGGGGGGGGGGTATGTTGAAAGGAGTGGCAAATATTGCCTGTTGAGCCAGAGTGAGCAATTCACGAATATAAAGAACACCTGAAGTAGATACTAAATATATTTCTAACTCTGACTCACAAAAGAAATACAAAATAATTTGTTTCCACAAACAGAAACAAAAGTAGAAAAAGTCAAAACTGATTTTTTTTTTTAATTTGTGATCAATCCTCCTAAAAAAGATATTTGCGTAAATGAGAAAAAAAGAAAGAAAGAAAACTGAAATTTATTTTGATCTTTATGATCGAAAACCTTAAAGAAATCCAAGTATGTCTCACAAATGAAAATAAACCAACATAACTTGTATCATATAAAAATCATTTGGATTATTCAGAATATTGTTCTCATCTTTGGATGTTATTTTCACAATGGTTCGGCCGATGGAAAAAAAAAACGTAACATGCAGCCGTAGCAGAGATTGAACTCACTACACGAGTTTGTAGCGTAATTCAAATCTTGTCTGTACCTATTTACAATGCTTCCCCACGGGACAGAGTTAGATACCAGGGTCGTTTTTTAACGTGGAGAAAAGGTACAAAAATAAAAATTGTCTCAGTCGTGAAGGACTGCTCCTCCACCGAAAGAGAACAAGAAACGGAAGTGCAGCATCTGAAGAACACATACTACACTTTGATCTTGGCCAAAAGGCCAAGTCAAGTGATCTTGTCTATAGCTGAATACTTGATGCTTCGCTAGGTCTATCAAGGGTATTTTTTATCGTGACGCCATCACTAGATGAGCTGCCTGCTATTGGTTAAGAGAGGCCCATCTACCCTCGAAAGAAGGATAGACTGCATCAGTTTCCCAACCTGGTATTTTACCATGCGGTAACATCGGCTGATGTAACCTCTGACCTTCTTAAGGTGTATCTAGCTCCACAGACGAGATATTCTAGAAAATAAACTTGATTCATGGAAGTTCCATTTTGGTTTTCATTACAAACAAAAAAAAAAAACAGGAAGTTCTTTTCTGTGATTGGAACTAGATGAGTTCTTGCTATGGATATTTTATGGAGGGGGTCAGGGATCAGAGTTTAGTCGAACACTTATAATGAATGAACATAACAATACAGTAGAGAGAGGCTAGAAACATCTATTGTGTTTAAAGAGGCTGTAGGGACGAGAAGAGATTGTCCCCCAATAAATTACAATGTTGCTTTTGTGCAAGTCTGAGCAGCACCTCCCCAGATATTACAGCAATACTTCATCTTAGAATGTATGTTAAGTGCAAATAATCAGTCTATAAAATCTTATACATAAACATGTATGTACACATACAAGGTGCCTTATATATGTTTCCAGACTTTCTTTCATATGGCCACTTTTATTGATAGTGCATATATGAAACTTTAGTCCCCATTTGAAGTAATCTCCTCCGGCTGCTATGAACTTGCTATACCATTACAACGACTTCTGGAAGGCCCCATGGAAGTCTCCTTGCGTGTGCGTGTCAATGATCCTTGTCACAGCCTTTTTCATCTCCTCTATTCTCATAACAACAGCCTCTAAGGTTTTCATTGAGCTTAGAGAATAACCAAAAGTGACAGGGAGAAAGGTTAGGGAGGATGAGGAACTGTCTTCATGCCCATGACAACGTCTTCCTTTCCGATCTTCCCTAAGCATTCTTGGGACAAACTTCAGGCAAATCTTCCACATCTGCAGTTCCTTACAAATAATTGTGTGTACAATTCCCACAATGATATCAAACTGTGCACTTATTGTCTCTATAGACGTATGACAGTCCTTATCCATGAAATTCTTTATTTGGCCAATCAACTTTGGTGTTCTGACTTCCTTACTCCTCCCACACCTCTCATCATTCCTCACACACTCCCTGCCTTCCTTGAATCTCTTATGCCACTTAAAAACTGATGTTCGATTTATGCAAGATGGCCTAAAAGAAATCTGAAACATTCCATACATTTCTGTGGCATTTTTTTTCCAAGTTTAAAAGAGAATTTTATTGCATATTATTCTTCTAAAATGTCCTTATATCCAGATTGCTTTTTTGAAATTCATCTGCTGTGAAAATCGGGCTTTAGTAGGGTGTATTCCAATTCCTGCTGTAGCTGTTTATTTGAACCTGAAATCATAAAAATTGGGCAATCATCTTATAAAATGTATAGTAATCACATACTTAATTTTCCAGAGTTTATGACAATTTTAAATGGCTGTACAGAAAAAGTCTGGAAACTTATTGAAGGCACCTCCATATAATATTTTGTTTCTAATATATCCAGATGAACTATATAATCCCATCTTCACATTAGTGACACACCTCAATTTCCTATAAAGTCAACCACAAAATATTTCCGGTGAAAAATGTAGAAGTGGACAGGGAGGAGTGGTGCTTTGTACTGGCATAACCTGGGCAAATACTGATAACTGTTGACTACAAAACTCTTTCCCTTTTTCAACATCTAATCATTTTCTTTAGTAAGCTTCTCCCTCACTGTCAAAGGCTTAGTCCGAATGGAGTCCAGCTGTCTTAGGATCTTGGTTTACTTTATCCAACCACCTTTGTTTCAGCCTTTCCCCATTTTGAACGCTGTTTTCACAATTGTGTTTGTGTGCAGTACAAAATAAATACAGCCTAATTTCCTTGAGGTGGTCAGCACATCTTTGTCTCCATGAATTAAGAATTATTAGTTTAAATAAAGGCAGGAGTACATCAGAGTTCTGTACTAATCCAATTGCTTTTCATCTGTCTCTTAAAAGCATTGTCCAGAGAGCTCTATATGGATTGTTCAGAAGAGATATTGTATGCCAATGATTTAGTATTTGCTTCTGAAACAAAAAAAAAAACCCTAATTGTTAAAAACTTGGAACAAGTCTTTAGAAAATAAAGGTCTGAGAGTAAACGTTACCAAGACCAAAATGATGATCAGTGGTTGTAGTATTGGAAATCTCCCCAAAAGAAGAAAGTTGCTCCTCTCAAATTATGGAAAGAGGGTAATTTGCAAATTATTATTTTTCTTTTTAAATTGCAGGTAGGTTAAGAGAGAGCTTGTGTGCAAGAAGTGTAAAACAATGAAGATGGATGAGAATTCAGATGTGGAGAAAGTATAGTTAGATGGCAAAGTGATGAAGTTGTTAAGAGGTTTTGTTACCTTGGTGATACGAATGGAACACATGATGGAGCAAGTGCTTCTGTGATTGCAAGAAATAGAGAAAGTTCAGATAAATGCTACCATTATCAACTGGTAGAGCATTACTACTGTCAACTAAGGAGAGAGTTTATCAGTAATATGTATGCAGTGAGATGATGTATGAAAGTGGAACCTGGCCAGTGGGAGTTAAGAACATGCATTGCTTGGAAGTAAATAAGATAAGAATGGCACTAAAACACGTAATGTGAGTTTTAAAGAGATGTTTAAATCTGATGACTTCAGAGGAAGATTAAATCTGGACAATATTGGGAGATGTATGGGCAAGAATAGATATGAGTTATTGGGTTAGTAGATGTAGAACAGTTGAAGTAACAGGTTCAGTTCAGAGGAGAAGGCCAAAAAAAAAAAAAAATGGGAGGAAGTGATAAGAAGGGATTTTAGAAAAAGAGAAATAAATAAATAACTTTTATTTGAAGAAGTGTAGTGAAAAATGCCATAACTAGAGTCCGCCTTTGAAGAGCCAAAAATGGTGGCCATTTAAAGCATATAATTTTTGAAAACTAATGTAAAAAATACCAGATAAATGTATTATTTATAAGTAAACAGTAAATTACTTTAAATGTTGAAGTTTTTATCACCTAAACAAACCAATTATCAGATAGGGTTATATATATATATATTTTTACACAGTGGTCACCACTTATCAAGGCCCGGAAGCCACTCAGGGATAAGGGTTATTGCAAGTACATTACGTTAGTGTAGAGATTTGATGAAGTGTTTACTTAAGGGGGCGGTTCATTAGGAATTTGTTAACGTTGGACTTGAAGACATCCAAGTTGTAGTCCAGTGGGAAGCAGGCAGACAGAACAGAGTTCCACAGGCATGCAGTTCTAAGAAAGAAGCTTTGTTCATGGAATCCACGTTTTGATTTAGGCACAGATATAGAGTGGGGGAAACTTTTCACAGTGGATTCAGCTAGACGGGTGTTTTTCGTGAAAGATTGGCGAGGGGGGACCAGATATTGGAGTTCAGACAAGCACCTGCCATGGAAATAGCGATAAAACAAGGATAGGCTCGCAACGTCTCTTCTGTGGGAGAGAGGTTGCAGGGTAGAGAAAAGGGCATCCCCCACTAAGCCACAAAGTCTATTTTGTACTCTGTCAAGGCAGGATAGGCTGTTTTTAGCAGCTCCTGCCCAGATATGGCAGCAGTATTCCATCCTTGGACGTACTTGGCTTTTATATAGATAGAGAATTGCATCAGTAGTGAGATATCTTCTGGAGCGGTAGAAGGATCCCACCATCTTTCCAGCGACCTTGGCAACAGACTTGATGTACGTGTTCCATTTCAGATCAGGAGTAAAGATCAAACCCAGAAGCTTGTCAAAACACGGGGCCTCTCCCAGACAAGAGCCATCCGTCCCAATTGATGCCAGCTGGGGATCAGAGCGTTGATGATGTAAGGATAGGAGTTTGGTTTTAGATGCATTAAAGGTAACCAGCCACGTCTTCCCCCACTGAACCACGCGCTCGAGATCAGAGGAGAGAGAATCAGAGAGAACTTTGTCATTTACAGCCTTTGATGTGTTGCCGTAGATGGTATATATATATATATATATATATATATATATATATATATATATATATATATATATATATACATATATATATATATATGTATATGTATATATATAAATATATAAATGTAAATTTGGAGTTAAATTCAGTAAATCAAAAAAATTATGGGATTTTACGATTATGCCTCTATTTTCTCTGCATTTACACCATGGGATATCTTCCTTTTTTTAATGTTTGCTTCTTTTAGGCTTTTATCCAAGCTTTTTAGTTTTTCAATATATATATATTTTCAATATATATGCTTGAATAGCAAAATTTATGACTACTTATGAACTTTATTTTGCTTAAAACATTTCCTCTGATGAGATGAGCCATTTGTTGAAAATTCATGGATTAAGGAAAAAACTTAAAAATGTTAAATTCCTTGTTAAATAATCTGTCGTAAATTTTTCAATTTACCTAATTTAACTTCAAATTTTTATATATATTATCGCTCTATTTCATATATTACGCTTTTTTTATCAGATTGGGATTGTCTTATAGATATTGATACTAATATGTATATAGACTTTATTTTTACAGTATTATACAATCTGTCATCTGAAAGTATTTAAAAATTTCAGTTAATTATATATATATATATATATATATATATATATATATATACAAAATGAAAATTATAATTAAATTTATCAAAATGATCCAAGATGGTAAAATTAAAGTATATTATAAATATTAAAAAATTAATATTTATAAAGTTATCTCAGCCAGATGTAAAAGCTCGATAAAACCAAATAGGAAAAGAGCTTATAAAACGAGCAAACAGTTAATAAAACATGTTAAAAAACACTTTGAAATGAGTTAAAAACATATTTAATCTGAAAAGGAAACACTAGATAAGTGGATGCAAAATCCGATCCTGCATTTTGCTAATTCCTATCCTCTGATGAGAAGGAAAATATTTCTTTGAAACTCCGTGGATTAAGGACTATCCACTTATCTAGTGTTTCCTTTACAGATTAAATATGTTTTTAACTCATTTCAAAGTGTTTTTTAACATGTTTTATTAACTGTTTGCTCGTATATATATATATATATATATATATATATATATATATATATATATATATATATATATATATTGAAACAAAAATTTTGAATTAAATCATGTAAAATTACAACAAAATGTATTGTTTGACAAAGAAGTACAAATAAATTTTAAAGTTTTTTTTCCTTAACCCATGGATTTTCAATGAATGGCTCATCTCATCGGAGGAAATGTTATTAGTAAAATAGTAATTACAATGCTTGCTTATTATTAGCACATGAATTGAAAATTAAATTTGAAATGATTGTGTAAAAATGATACTCCATAGTTGAAGGAATGAGGATGTGTGTGTGTGTGTGTGTGTGTGTGTGTGTGTGTGTGTGTGTGTGTGTGTGTGTGTGTGTAGAAATATGCTTCTTTAATTATATTTCACCTTTTATTTATAACAATCCTTTAATTTATGAAGTTCGATGTAATTACATAGCCTATAACAAATAAATGACAAAAGTCTATGTTCCAAATTTCAAGATGTTGTGCATATCGGTTGTGCATGTCAACATACTTAAAGGAATAAATGGTAAGATGGTCAACATCTTGAAATTCGGAATTTAGACTTTGGTCATTTATTTGATTAAAACGACCTTCCTTTTTAATTAAATTAAAATTATAGAAATTCATAGATTCCTCAATTTGAACAAATTTCAGTCATTATTTAAATTCATAAAAGGAGGGGGAGATAATTCTACAAAATTAACTATTTTCTGCGATCATGTCGTGTGTTGTGTGAAACGACAGACAGAAATAAAGACGAAACGCATCGAGCACCCAGCATTTTGACTGTCACGGAAGAAATGAATATTGGGAAAAATAAAATGCATTCTGACCGAAAATTCAACGAATCAGAAACAAGAAGAAATCAATATTCTCATCATGATGATTATGATGATGACAATGACGATGACTTGGGATTATTTTCTGCAGCCCAGTGTCTGAATGGGATGCGGGTAGGTAAGAGTGGGAAGGTACGTCTAAAAGAGGAGATGCACTTTACTCCATCTCTTTCCTTTTGTTCTTCTACTATTCTGCCCAAATCACCTGGCTGCTTCCGCTACTATGGCTACTGCTGCCACGGCTGCTATGACCGGGTGTTGAAGGTGATGGTGATACCTAGAAGAGGAAGCTGATATAACCAGGTAGCCGGGTGTTGTTTTTCATGGCTGAATGAATGGCAGCATTAACACACACCTGGCTCTGTGACTCTCAAAGAGATACCTTCTCCCTCTTTTCAATGAAATACCCACACGTGTGTGTGTGTGTGTGTGTGTGTGTGTGTGTGTGTGTGTGTGTGTGTGTGTGTGTGTGTGTGTGTGTGTGTGTGTGTGTGTGTGTGTGTTGTGCTGGTACTAAAGAAATAATTGGTAAAAATGAACACATGTTATTCAATTGGGAATGGAAGCGACCATCGTGTTAGACAACGTTTAATTGATGCTCATATTATTTTGTCTATTTAGTGTGAAAGAGTGTGATAGAAGAAGAAGAAGAAGAAGAAGAAGAAGAAGAAGAAGAAGAAGAAGAAGAAAATCGAAGTGAGAGAGAGGGAACAAGAGAAGGGAGTCAGAGAGAGAGAGAGAGAGAGAGAGAAAGTGAGTCAGAGAGATAGAGAATGGGAGAGAGAGAGAGAGAGAAAAGGCAGGAAATAAGAAAAGAGATGAGAGAGAGGAAGGGGAGGTGAAGGAGGGGAGGGAGAATAATAAAAAGGTAAAAATAAGTCAGATTACAATCCATATATAGAGAGTAAAACGCAAGAATATATCAAAGAAATAGATTGGAAAATAAACCGAATAGATTCGCTTATTTAGTTTTTCTACAGTTTTATTTTTTTTTATGTGAGTTAAGAAGCAAAAAGGATTTTTATATAAAACGTGTCACTGCCAACACATTCGCACACAAATAATATGTGCAAAAATATTTTATTTGTGCCTAAACCAGTGCATAATAGAATTTTACTGCTTGTTTTACTAATAAGTCACTACCTAAAAGCCACTCAATAATAAGGGTTAAAAGAATGGTGTTCTGAGGCAAGCTCATATACCTATTTCTAGAACATGGACTTACCTAGAGACTTTAAATATAGTTATATTTAACGCGTTATTGGGTAGCAGTTTATGGCAGTTATGGCTCCCAGAATCATGACGTGCACTTTTGTAGCATACTTATACTGAGATACTTTTTGTTAGCCATACCACCGTGCTTGTCTTGATTATTACGGGCTTGAAAGTCAATAATAATGGCGACAAAGGATTCGAAATGTACACCGTTACAACACTGGCGATGAGTGATTCGAAACTTACAGAGAAATAACAAATAGATAGATCGCCAGTTGAATGAAAATATTGAAAATGATGAACAAAACAAACAATGCCCGACCACTTACGTGGAAAGTTTATAAGTATTCATAAACATATGATTTGAAAATGAGCATGTTGTAGCCTACAGGGAAGCAGTCACATGATATTTTGTCACACAAATGAAAAGGAACTCTGTTCAAAGCAATTCCATTTGATGTTAAGCATATGGAGAAAGAAAGGAAAGTTCGCTTCCGTGGTGGTAAAGAGACAAGTTCTTGCTGTGAATGTCGTACAAGCAAAAATGTAATCATGGTTAATGCTCATTGTAACACAGATTACAAAGTCAAATGCTCAGTTCTTACTCGTTTGAATTTGAAACTAATTTGCGATTGACGCATTGGCGTATTGGATATTCTGACACTTTTCCTTAAAAAAACCCTGGCATTTAAATTAATTAAAGGGACCTGTTTTTGTTTGTTTGTTTGTTTGTTTGTTTGTTTGTTTGTCTGATTGATTTTATTCTTTTCACCCCAAACAAGGTATATTGTCACTTGGACATAAGGGGCTCTTATTTGGGATCATGTCTAATGGAGGACTGTAGGGAGTTGACCAGTGAGATATCTGTTCACAGTACATTTAAAATTTTATTTAAAAAATATCAAGCACATTCAGCTTTTATTAAAAAGAAAATACCATAAGTTTCTAGGGCTGATGTTCATCCCAGACTTGAAATGGAAGAATTATGTGGTTCCTTCAATAAGTTTTCAGACTTTTTTCATATGGGCACTTTTATTGATAGTGCACACATAAAACTCTAGTCCCCTTCAAAGTAATCTCCTCCGGCTGCAGTGCACTTGTACCATTCAAACAACTTTTGGAAGGCTTGATGGAAGTCCTCATGTGTGAGCATGTCAATGACCCTCATCACAGCTTCTTTTCAACTGTCTCATAACGACAGCCTCTAAGGTTTTTCTTGAACTTAAGGAAAAACCAAAAGTTAACGGGGGGGGGGGGAAATGTCTGGCCTATAAGGAGGGTGAGGAATTGTTTTGCTGCCCATATTGGTCAAATAGTCTGTGAGAACGATGGAGTTGTGAACTGGTGCATTGTCCTGGTGGAAATGTCACTGACCCGATTTGAAAAGTGATAGTCACTTCTGATGAAATCTCTTTCTGAAATCCCTCAAACCTCAACATAGTATTCCTTGTTGACTGTCTGCCAAGTGGAAACTGATCCATGTAGATCATGTCCATGCTGTCAAAAAAGAATCATCATAAGTTTCTGGGTGGATTTGATTGGTCTGGCCTTCTTGGGTCAAGAAGAGCCAGAATATTTCTACTGGGAACTCTGTTTCTTGGTTTTTGGGTCATAGCAGTAGATTCAGCTTTCATCGCAGGCCATCAGAGCATTAAATTGATTAGCTTGACAGTCTCCTTGCTGTCATGACGTCTTTCTGATCTTTTCTGAGCACCCTTGGGACAAGCTTTGTGCCAATTTTCCGCATCTACAGTTCCTTGTGAATAACTGTGTGTACAGTTCCCACACTGACATTAAACTGTAGACTTATTGTCTCTATAGACATATGTCAGTCCTTATCCAAGAAATTCTTCTCTGGTGTTCTGCCTTCCTTACTCCTCCCACACTTTTCATCATTCCTCACACCTTCTTTGAATCTCTTATGCCACCTGAAAATTGATGCTCAATTCGTACAAGATGGTCCAAAAGCAATCTGAAGCACTCCATACGTTTCTGTGGCATTTTTTCCACGTTTAAAACAGAATTTTATTGCATATCATTCTTCTAAAGTGTCCTCATAACCAGATTACATTTTGGAAATTTACCAGTTGTGACAATCAGGCTTTAGTAGGGTGTATTCCAATTCCTGCTGTAGCTGTTCATTTGAACCTAAGATCATAAAAATTGTCAGTCATATCATAAGATGTATAGCAACAACACACTTAATTTTTAAATACCCTGTACAAAAAAAAAGTCTGGAAACATATTTATGGCACCTCGTACATCAGATTTGTTGCTAATGGTTGGATTATTCTATTCCTTCAGAAAGTATCCCATTCCTGATGGAATCCTCTACCTTTATAAGAGCAAGATATGACCTAAGATGGATTACTGTTGCCACATCTGGAAAAGTGCCACTCATAGCACTCTCTTCTATCTTAATAAAGTACAAAATTGACTTTAGAATCTAGTGGGTGATGTCCTCTTTTGTTCCCTGTAGCCTCCGTCTCACAGAAGAGATGTTGCAAGTCTTTCTCTATTTACAAATGAGACAATTTTTATATGCACAGAGACACAAATATTGTGCGCATTAAGTTGAAAAACTACCGACATTAAAAAAATAAATCACTTATCACTGAAAACAGTAATCCAACCAAATTAACCTGGACCCCCCCCCCAACTATTAATGATATCAGAGAAAGAATTGTGCATTTACAAAGATAAAAGATTATATAAAGGAAATTTATAAAAGGCTTATATAATGCAGAGGTGTAACGGATCAACACAAACTGAAGCAACTTAAGGCAGTGACACTGGGACGAAAGGTATTCAGTGGGTTGCATACATGCAAATTAATTCCACTTGAGGAATTTGAGGCTTTCCACCATTGTCTATTGGAATGCATAATTTGACCAGAAATATCGGTCAAAGTATTAGATCAATAGACTATGGAAAATAGTAAACCTTCCAGGGTGAAATAATGGTTATATATTAATTGATACAACAGAAAATGAATAGTTGGTCACAGAGCAAGGACAGGCTGACACATTTTCTTCACTGCAAAAACATCCACACTACACCCATACACCTTCACTGATGTCAAATAACCGTCATAACTGTAAAATCCAAAACTGTTATCGGTGTAAAATAAACAAAATAGTTTTATAGATCAGCTGTGTTGTATTTTAATAACTAAAGTTGAATACCTATCTGATGAAGAGAATTTTCTTGAAATATCATATGATGCAGAACTTCAATCAGATTATATTATTAACTAACAACAAAATTATTGTGGACACACGCTTATTGCCTGGAATAATGAACTATTCCATGACGTCACTTCCGAGTAATGAGGACCGTTACTGTGTCTTCCTCATCAAATATTCAAATACTAACACCACAACAACAATGCAATGTTAAAAGTATATAAAAGAGTACATATGTATAGGGTTGATAAAAGGTGAATTTGCATAGCTTGTTCCACTTGTCATAATTTGCATCAGTTTATGTAAATCCATTGCACCTTGGCATCGTATTTCTTTCTATAAACAAGCTGAGCATGCAGGGGTCCTCCTCAATGAGGGGAAAATTTACTTTCACCATGACTGTTTGTGTAAATTTTTTTTAAATCCAAGGAGTGGTTATTGAGAAAAGTGCAAACAAATGAATGGACGAATGATTTGGGGACAATTTTACCTCTATAATGCCCCTTAGGAAGGTAACCAACTAGGCGAAGGAGCAGGGAGTCTCCCGCGATGCGACGTTTACGTTCCCAGTCAAGTTGAGCCCAGAAGCCGAAGGTCTCCAGCAGCAGTAGTTCAAACAACCCTTGTCAGGGCTAGCCATTTTCAAGTTTACCTTTTTCTACATTAACATGAGATTCTCAAACTATTCTTATGTGATCCACAAACTACTTTCATGCGACTACTACTGCCTGTCTGCTTCCTGAGACCTCCCTTCTTCAATCAGTGTCCTCCAGCTTACTCTAACTCACTCTTGCAGCCTTCCAGTGCCTGCCGCATCTTCCTGCAGTCTTCCAGCACCTATCACCATATCCTCTTGCAGCCTCCTAGTACCTGATGTATCCTTCTGCAGCCCTCCAGTGCCTGCCACAGCTTCCTACAGCCTTCCAGCATCAGTCACACCCTCTTGCAGCCTTCCTACACTCTTCTAGTGCTTGCCGCAGCTTCCTACACGCTTCCAGCATCTGTCACACCTTCCTACAACCTTCCAGCACCACTTGCAGTCCTCAGCAGCTTACCATTCTTGCTTATTTCCTTTTTTGTAAATAATAAACAATTTGTCGTCTTTGAACTGACTCCAACTTTTTTGTCATTCTTCCTTTTTCTTTGCTGTTTTTTTGTTTTTTTTTATTTCCTCTGTGTCTTAATATTTTAGTTGTGCGGTCAACTGGTTTAATCACCGGTTGCTCCCCTCTGCAACAATATACACACTAGATCAGGGGTCAGCAACCCCTGGCCCACGGGACAAATCTGGCCCTCAAATTAATTTTGTATGGTCCATCACCTTACTCAGGGAACAATGTATACAAAAATCAGTGGCATTTTTATTAAATTATTTAGAGTTTCTAATTGTGTTTTGGTGTAGAAATGAATTTGCATTTTTTTTTTTTTTTTATAATAGTAATTTGTTTTATTGCTGCAATAAAATGGAGATTTTTGGAAAATATATTTGTAACTTGTTTTCTTTTTCAAAAGCACAGAAAATTTATTCCGTCTGCCTGCTTCCCTCCGGACTACAACTTGGATGTCTTCAAGTCTAATGTTAACAAATTCCTAATGAACCGCCCCCTTAAGTAAACACTTCATCAAATCTCCACACTAACGTAATGTACTTGCAATAACCCTTATCCCTGAGTGGCTTCCAGGCCTTGATAAGTGGTGATCACTGTGTAAAAAAAAAAAAAAAAAAAGATTGTTGTCATCCATGACAATATAGCTAAAGCTGTTTGGCCACTCCTCCTATAATCAACATAGCTATTTATAGCCTCATGCTCCAAAAGGTTGCCGACCCCTGCGCTAGACAATGCTTCAAGAAAACTACATTAACCTCTTAGTTGAAATAGAAAGGAATTTCACTATGTCTATTTTTGTACACTAAAGTGGCTGGTTTGTGATACATACTTTAAAAGCAAATGTAAATTGGCTGACAAGAAGAAAAAAAAAGTCAATCACATGAATCAGTTTCATGGATTTAGGAAAAGACGAGGAAAGTAAATGGGTTCTTGATCAATCATCTTCTTTAGCTGACATCATGGTAAACTGAAACGTTGATATTAGAAAGCCATTTGGCAATTACTCAGCTAAAAGATATTTATAATGTTGTACATTGCTCGGGTCAGAGTGTGACAGAATGGTTAAGTTTGGTCAGCATTTTTTACATTTAGTTCATAAATATGCAGTGTGTGTGTGTGTGTGTGTGTGTGTGTGTGTGTGTGTGTGTGTGTGTGTGTGTGTCTGTCTGTCTGTGTGTGTGTGTGTGTGTGTGTGTGTGTGCGCGTGTGTGTGCGTGTGCGCGCGCGTGTGTGTGTGTGTGTGCGTGTGCGCTCGCTCGCGTGTGTGTGTGTGTGTGTGTGTGTGTGTGTGTGTGTGTGTGTGTGTGTGTGTGTGAATATTAATATTTAAAGGATAAGCAATTTCTGTAAGAAATCTTAAGAGGGAGAACTCAATGCATAGAAGAGCATAAATAAAAGTCAACAGAACACCACAAGCAACAAACTTAGCTACATCTTATAAATTTATTTGAACCCCCTAGAGACCTTATCAAATGAAAAGAGCTAGCTGAGGTTTAGTATCAATATATATTTTAAACTAATTTAGATAGTATTCAAAAATATAAGTAAATAACACAAAGTTTTTCTAGATAGCTCAATACTAGAGCTACAATTATTTAATAAATTTTTACCACTTACACAGGAATAGATACACGTTTTAATTGCTCATTTCAACATTTTTTTTATTTTATTTGCAAAAAAATAACTTGTGTATGACTGTTTCGGCCCACGGCCAATATTTAAATTTATAATAGTTTTTTTAATTATAAACATACCCGCCAAACAACTCTTCAACACAAAAAGCATAAAACCAAAGTCACAACAGCGTATGAAACAGGCCTTTCACAACAATCCAGTATTCACAATTAGAAAAGTGTTTTTAATAATATACACTCAATACATATTATATGTCATGAAAATAAGTTAATTCCATTACCAACGTTTGTATATGAATACTTAGTATTTAGTTTATATTTTTAAATAATTATAATGATTATATAATCTACTCTCATTGCTGTCTCTTTATATAGACACATTTTTTTATGGGCACAGTAATGGTTCCCAGCTAGAGCAGGTCATCAATCAATTTGATAGCAAAATGGCCGAGTTCACCGATTTCGATGACAATAAAATTATTATATTATTTGTTGCTATACATAATAAGTTTCTCCTTATTTAATTAGAATTCTATAAAGCTTCCCCAACATTCTATAATTCCTCTTAATCTTTTTCATCCCTAATGAACCTTACGCTAGACGCCGCATCTCCCCTATGCTACCTAGCACCTTCTCTACTCTCCTGATGAGAAGCAATAGGCTTCGAAATGCCCTGGCATAAAGAGTCCCTTCTATCCCCCAAATTTTGCCTGTATTCCATTATTCAATAAATGATCCATTCTATATCTATCTATATATAGTTTTGTGTCTTCATTTCATACTCTTGTTGTCCTATTGTATAAGCTCCAATAATTATTGTTGAGCTTGGCATTATCCGGATAAGTCTCCTTTTGTGGAATTGATCTTTCTCTTTTCCTTTTACATTAAGCTATATACATACATAATGTACACTTGTGCCCGATATTATTCATACCTCCCCTTGAAAATTGAGTTTATTAGGTGTAACTTTGTAAGAATTTATTGTTTACGTCCATATTGATACATATTCTTAATAAACCTCTTCTGATCATTTTCGTCATTTTAAAATCTCGGGATACTTGTAATAAAAGAAATATACAGCTATTTATAAAATCTGCAATGTTCAAAAATAATCATACCCCCTTATTTTTTCAGTATTAATCGAGTTTCTGACTGTTTATTTCCTGTTTGATTCTTATTTTGAATGCTTTTATACAACCTTTGATTAATTTCATTTCGTTTTTTTGCATTTTTCAGAAATTAAAATGATATCAACTGAAAACCAATAAAAGAATAAAAATTATTAGAATGGGGAAGAAAAAAGAGCTTAGTAATGATCTTAGGACTAAAATTGTGAATTCACATAAGGATGGTTTAGGTTACAAGTCAATTTCCAAGAAATTTGAGGTCCCTACAGCAACAGTACAGAGCATCATCAAAATATTCCAGAGCCACCACACAACAAACAACTTGATTGGTAGAGGAAGGAAAAGGAAACTGTCTGCTAGAGCCACCAGGAATATTTTAAAGAGTGTTAATGCAAATCCAACCACCACTACTAAGGACATTTTAGAAAATCTGGAGTCTTCTGGCATAAAAATATCAAGGCAAACATTGCAAAGGACTCTGCATGAAAATGGTCTGAAAGGAAGAAGACCAAGAAGGACTCCATTGCACACCGGAAAACACCTTGCAGCACGTCTAAAGTTTGCTAGGACCCATGTGAATTCTCCAGAGTCCGTTTTCTCAAGTATTTTGTGGACTGACGAAACAAAAATTGAATTGTTTGGCCATATGGATGCTTCTTACGTTTGGAGGAAGAAAGGAGAAGCTTACAACCCAAAGAACACCATACCCACGGTGAATCATGGTGGTGGTAGCCTAATGTTTTGGGGATCCTTTTCGGCTAGTGGTCCAGGAAGTTTGGTCAAGATAGATGGAACCATGAAGAAGGAGCAATATTTGGAGATACTCCAGAAAAATATTAGACAGGATGCGGAGAAGCTCCATTTAGGACCAAACTGGGTCCTTAAACAGGATAATGATCCAAAACATACTGCCAAAATAGTCAAGAAATGGTTTGAGGATAATCAAATTAATGTTTTGGAATGGCCTAGCCAGAGTCCCGACCTGAACCCTATCGAAAACCTCTGGCACATATTGAAAACTGAGGTTAAAAAGCGGAAACCTAGAAATTTGAGGGATTTGGAGAACTACTGCATTGAAGAATGGTCAAAAATCAGTGTTGATGCTTGTAAAAACCTTGTTGATAAATATCCAAAACGGTTACAGGCAGTTATTAAGAATAAAGGGCATGCTATTGACTATTAGTAAGAGAGGTATGAATAATTTTGAACTAGTGCCATTATTGTTTTTCTTTGTATAATGTTTCAAACTTGCATAATTTATTTATTTGTTGAGTTTAAATTAAATGCCTATGCTTGATTTATTGTTTGAAATCCCTTTAATATTGTTTCCCTTCTGGTTTGAGCAATATTATTATAGAAATCTCAAAGATCCGAGGGGTATGAATAATATCGGGCACAAGTGTATGTGCATGCGTGAGCAATTAAAATTTCTATATATAACCTAACAGTTATTTATGTAACTCTCCTTTTACAATATAAAAAAGGAAACTCTGAAAGGAGCTTAATATTAGAAACAGTAAAGTACAGAATGTGTGCCTCCTATTTCAGAGAAAGAAAAAATGAAAAAAAGAAAATAGATAAATGGTTTTATGGTTTTAAGTTGATTGATTCAAATCTGATTTTTTTTTATTATTATTATTGTGTGGGGGGTAAGGGGTGAAGTAGGGTAGCAGCTTTCCAAAAATTATATTTTTTTTTTTTTACCAGGAAATGAAATCTGAAGCTAAAAGTCCATTTTACTTAGAAAGCTGTCTATCAAATTGATATTCCTTTCAAGAAAAAAAAAAAAAGTTGATTATATCTTGAAATGTTAAGGTTTCTTCCTTTTTAGAACAAGTGAGAAATAGATATTCAGAAAGACATGGAGAAGTAGGACATATTGTCTATCTATTTCATATGTATTCTTTAAATATAAAACTTACAAAGATGGCTTTTATTGGAAAAAAAAATTCTTTCCACCATTCACCAATAAAAATCGTTCTCAAGATATCCCTAAAGAAGGTCAGATGGTTACATCAGCTAAAACGTTGTGAAAAATAACAAACAATTTGTGAAAAATAACAAACAAGATGAAAACATCGAACTACTATCACTGTAACCTCCGACTTTCTTCAGTTGTATCTTGTCAAACTCAGGAATATTTCTGTCAAACTCGGGAATTTGGACGAAATTTCGAACGGAACATTTATTTACTTCCGACCCGTGGTGCAGTGGTTAGAGTACTTGGAAAAATGAATTGTAAAAGTGATATTCTCCTGAAGGTTCAATTCTCAGTATAGGTGACCGAAAAGTACAATTACAAATTACTCAGGACTTCTATTCAGTCATGGCTGATGGAACAAGAGCATGCTATTCCCGTGAAGTAAATCAAGGGTTGTGTTCAAAATTCCATCCAAATTCTCGAATTCAACAGAAACACTCTCGAGTTCAACAAGATGCACCTGAAGAAGGTCAGAGGTTTCATTGACTGAAATGTTATGAAAATCAAACTCAAGATGAGAACAGTAGTCCGATGAATCCAAATAATACAAATAACCAATCCTCATTTAAAAAATTCAGAAACGTCAAGATGAAAGCAGTAGTCCAAATAATCCAAATAACCCCCCCCCAAAAAAAAAAACAAGCCTGAAAGTCTCACAGGATAGAGCTTGACCTCAGTTTTATAGTGTTAAAAGAATGGATGACCTTTGTCGCTAATCATATCCAGTAATGGTTAGCACCAATTCATACACCTGGGTGGAGCATTTGCTTACACCGTTACCTCGTACTTGCAAATGGATATCTATCTAAATATTAACAAAACTCAATGCCGTTTAACTACTGAGATCTGACAAGAACTTGTGTGTCAACGTGATTTAGCCTTAAACTTATAATTAAATTGGCTTAATTAATTGTAATCCTGACATTTAATGGTGAAGCCTCCGTTTCGTGTCTAAACAAATAATGGTCAACATTTGTCTCTTGCGTCTTTGTTTATATAGAAGAGCTGACATTTCGTTTGTATGAAACCTGCCGATGGGAATAAGCAACAGGCATTTCAAGTGTCATTTCCCGGTAATGCAGAAATAATTAAAACGGAAAATGCAGTCACGAATCTGTCAAATACAAGGCTGTTCAGAAAAGTAACAAAACTGTATGCTGTGTGAGCTATGGGCAAAAGATGGGTATGTAAATGACATAAAAACAATGTACACATATTCTTTTACATGCTTCTATAGTAGTGCTACTTTTCTTTGGAATGTACAGAGTAAGCAACGTGGAAGAAATGGTGTTTATCAAAGTTATTATCCTCCATTGGGCTCAACTTTAAATAATACACTGTCAAAAATAAATAAATAAATAAAAAATAACAGTGCAGGTTCTGTCATGCGGCCATTGAAAGTTCAAGTCACGTAATGTCTGGGTGCAAAATCTTTTTGGCAAATGGTGATTACACTGCCCACCACAACAAAGTATGCAAATATCTACACTGGAAGATCTGCGGAGTGATACAGCTTGAAAAATCGCTGAAGATCTGGTGGCATTAATCTTCATCCATAACATCAAACGGAAAGGTGACAGCGTTTTATCATAAAGACATGTAGGCAGATAGATACGTACATCAAAGACAAGGCAATCAAACTAGACATTGTCATTTGGAGCAAACCTGAAAGAACAGCTTTCATTGATGTAACCGTCCCGAATGACTATGATCTCCATAGTTAAATGCATAAAAATAATTAAATATCAGAACTTTGAGAATAACTTAAACTAAACTAAAAATCAACATGATTCCTAAAAGAAAGAAATATCAGGCCAGTTGTGGGACGGGTGACTGGTCTAATGAAACAAAATCTAATAAAGTACTTAGATACAATCCTTTGAAGACCAAACAGCAAGGAAATAGAGATATCAGTCCTAAAAGAGACAACATCTATTTTATAGAGAACCCTCAGATATAAATTTAACAGGAAAGCCAATTGTTAGCCCCAAGAAGGGGCTCCCTTGATCTCCTCATACTAACTGAATGAAAATAACAAAAAATATCTATGCAAGATCATTTTACTGCCTGCTACAACAAAGTATACAGATACCTACACTGGAAGATCTATGGAGAGATGCAGTACGAACTTTTATCCATAACATCAAACGGGAAGGTGATAGTATTCTATAACAAAGATATGCAGGCACATCAAAAACAAAGCCATCAAACCGAACATTGTCAAGTGAAATAAAGCGGAAGTACCGATAACTGCCCTAAAAAAGACAACATCTGTCCTTAAGAGAATCCTCAGATTTAAATTCAACATAGGGAAATCAAGTGTTAGTTCCAAGAGGGGTCCTCTTGATCTCTTCAGACTAAAATAATAAAAATAAAAGCAAATAAGAAGGATGAGAAACTAATTCTAGCTGCAGTTTCCTCGGATTCAACATTGGTTCTGCCTTGGTTGAGTGGTTCATAATTCACAGCAATGAACACACGCAGTTACTTTCAGAACACCTTAATATTAACATTTAATATCAATATGCACGTTTCAAGTTTTGTATTGATAATCTCGTGTTTGGGTCCGTTTATGACTCACGTCGTCGATATTTCATTACAGAATATTACAAACTGCAAATCGCTGGAGGGTAAATTTCATATAACTTACTTTGCAATAAGTCGCTACAAACGTGATACAAGCAATAAAAAAAGAAATTGGTTACTTTGTGCCTAAAAGAGTTGCATTTTCTCCACTACGGTTGTCAAAAGTCGTTGCTTTAGAAAAAGAAATTAAGTAAAATTGTTTATAAAGACAATTCTGCCCAGTTTGAATTAATGCTGGAACCAGTTTGTTTAAACAGAAGCGATGGTCACCAACCTGATACTCTTTATTTATATGGGATACCGCTTGTTCTGGCCTTTTCATGTTGTCATCAATTGGAGAATCCGTTGTTAATCCTGGCACCACATTTCAGTTCGTGTAAACATGAAAAAATAACCAAAACAACTCTTCCCAAATTATTAAGATGAGGATTGATAATTCATCTTATTTGGATTATTCAAACTAATGTTCTCATATTGAGCAAAAAATACACACATTTCGATGTAACCTCTGACCTCCTTTAGATATATCCTGTCAAACTCTTAAATCTGCATAGAATTTCAAATGGAACCCTTTATTCAATCCATGATGAAGGCATGCTCTCATTCCATCAGCCATGACTGGTAGAATACCTAAGTAATTTACAATTGTATTCTGAGTGTCACACCCCCACTAAGGATTGATCCATCAACTTCCACAAGAGTATAACTTACAATTGAATTTTACCAAATACTTTATCCACTACACTACAGATCCTTGCAAGGATCCATAGTATAGTGGATAAAGAAGAAAAACAACTCTTTAAGGGAACTTTTCATTTTGCAGCCAATCACAGCTGAAACATCAGGTGTCTTTCATCTTGATACCGTTAGCTTCATGTGAGACATTGGATAGCTTGCAGGAATGAGGTTAAAAAAACTGCTTGTATGTTTCAGTGCATTGACTTAGCTTTTATCCAAGGAAATGCCGTGTCCATTATGTCATCATCCAACAAGGTCTAAGTCTAAATAAAGAATTGTCTTAATGTGAGAGAATATTTTTTCTACTAATGAGTCACTACACAAGTTCACACTATTTCTGTTCACTATATCCCACCCCCTCTCTCTCCCTCTCTCAGCTAGCTTTACTTGTTATATCCACTCCCTCTCTTTTTCTCTCTACTATTTCTGCTTGTTATACCCCCTTCTCTCCTTCTCACTAAACCTACCAAATTAAATAGTATTATGAGTTGTCATGCTATCTCCTTTTGTTTATATTCAACGATTTCAAGCTTTTTAATTCTTTATTTTCTTTATGAGCTAGAGTGATATGCTATACAAAATAAATACTGGAGGTTAAACAACATACAATGAAATGGAGTGAGAGTGATAGATAGGAACTTAGTAAGATATGCCTCACTTGATGAGATAATCGTAAATTGTGGTTAATTAGAAGAATTAAAATGAAAATTCATCCAAAGATAATTCAATCCCAGAACTAAAGTATTTTTTTTTTTATATGCACATTGTGTGATTAAAATATATAAAGGAAAATAAAAACTTAGGGAAACAAATATTGATTAATTCAGCTTTAGTATAATAAAATATTTTGAGGGTAATTTCAAAAGTAGGGCCTCCTATTTTTTAACTAAGACATTAAAGAGCTATGAGACAGGTGTGGTACCATTAAAATGAGAGACCTTTTGTGCTCTGGAATTTATTTTTCTACATAGTCACCATCATTCTCAATGCTCTTTTACCAGTCTTTTTTGATGTTTCAATCATATAAGTCTAGAGCGTGCTTTGTCACTTACATCTCTGTCGTCACTCTAAAATCAATGAAATCATCTCCTAACTGTGCCGACATCAACTACATCAACTTCCTAAGCGTTTAATAGTTGCCGGTGAATGTGGATCGGTTCAATTTATTTATTTATTTATTTATTTATTGCATGGAGGAATCAATGACGCAACTTTGCTGCTGACATACATCATTGACAGTGGTTACTTTCTTAAGGTCTCACACCGTCAATATCTGCAACAGAGAGATGAATGCATAAGCTCAGTCATCAAAATAATGCAATTTGCAATCCCCTCTTATCCATTCAGGCGGAATAAAAAATAGGAAGCATTATTTTTGGAACGTCTAGAAAGTATTTATATAAGTAATTAAATAAAACATTATTCAAATAGGAGTCGCTTTTTTTATGTATGTGGGGAGGGGGGGGGATCTCCTCTGTAGAACAAGAAAATTCTAATTTTATTTTTTTATACCCACAACCGATTTCACATTAAAAAACGCTCCCACACATAATTTTTTGTTTTGCATGCCTATTGAGTTTGCGAAAAATATATTTACGTATTTAAAGAAATTTTTTTTTTCTATGTTTTGTTCCATTTATAAATCAATAAGTCTTTGGAAAGAACTTTACCAAATAATGGCAGAAATAGAGAAATTGAAGCGCTTGCCACTTCCTCGACTCAATGCAGTTTCCTGGTGCCGCTTACAGACAATAGAAAATTTAGAAATCCATGTTGAAATTGAAGCACAACAAAAAATTTTGGTAAACTATATATATATATATATATATATATATATATATATATATATATATATATATATTACTGAATTCGATTTTTTTCTTTTTAAATAGATTTTTTAATCAATATCTTTTCCACTAAAACGAAATTCGAATAAAATCCGATATATATATATATATATATATATATATATATATATATATATATATATATATATATATATATATATATATATATATATAGAGAGAGAGAGAGAGAGAGAGAGATAGAGGGATAGATAGATAGATTAAATAAAATATGAAAACATATAGAATTGAACAAAATATCTCTCTCTTTCTCTCTCTCTCTCTCTCTCTCTCTCTCTCTCTCTCTCTCTCTATATATATATATATATATATATATATATATATATATATATATATATATATATATATATATATATACAGTTATATAAATGCAACTTTGTCTCTGTATGTATATGAGTTCATTTTTTATAGACTCCAAAATGGCTGAACAGATTTTCTTTAAAATTTACAGAACTTTAGTGTATAATTCTGGGAGTGATCTAAGTTACATTTTGTCTCAGAATACTCCCGATAATTACCGATAATTCATAATCGAAACCATTATTTTAATCTATCTATCATCGGTAAAGCCAATTTTTTTATGTTGTCACTTAGCAACAATGATAGAACAGCGGGCCATGAAAATTCTACTGTGGGTAAGTTGATAGTTTTTTTTTGTTTTTTGTTTTTTGCATGACGTGGTCTGGAGGCTCAAACTCTGCACATAAATTCCTTAATTTTTTTTTCCTTAACTGCAAAGAATTTTATAAGACTTAAAAATTTACGTGATTTTTTTTTCTTTTTTTTTTCCATGATGTGATCTGTAGGTTCAAACTCCGCATGTAAATTTCTTAATGCTTTTTTTTTCGTTAACTTGAAAGAAGTTTATATAAAATAATTTTATAAAAAAAAAAAACAGTAGGTTCCTTAGAGCGCAATGTAGAATAACATATTTTGGACTAAGTTACTGCATGGAGGCATGTGAAGCTACCTCTTGGGCGATTTCACAGATTTCGATGACAATAAATATATAGGATTGTGAAATATTTGTTGATCATCATTCAATCCCGTGCAACGTTGGGTCTCCCTGCTAGTATATCTATATATATATATATATATATATATATATATATATATAGAGAGAGAGAGAGAGAGAGAGAGAGATTATTTTATTCAATTTAAGCAAACAAAATTACCATTAACTGCGACAGTAAATCTACTGTTTCAGTCTAAAAAGACTTCATCAGGCGACAAAAACAGTCTCTACACTATCAACAACCTTGTGAAATTCATTGGTCTTTACTTTTCGATATTTTTAACCTTCTCGACATTTAATAATAAATGTTTAAATTTTAACTGTAATTCTCATGGTTAATGTTGACCGTGTGGTTTGTTCCTTGTAATCGAGTGAGAGATGGCATTGTGGTCGGGTTTGACTCTCCCGACCGGCTGTAATTGTGACACCTTACACTATATAATGTAAAATCATACCCAGGATCTTAGTACAGAGTTGAACAATAAAATTGTCACCCTAGAAAAGATGACATGATTCCATTTCTGTTTGATGAAAACTGGTTTTCATTTTCTTGTTGCAGACCACCTACTAGTTAGCCGGTTGTGTATAAATCCCAAGAGTGATAGGAACCTTCCATTATGTCCGAAAGTAACACAATGTTCAACGAGCGAGATCGGAGGTATGCCGCTTACAACTCATGCTCTCTACTGATCCAAATTATGACAATAGGAGCACTTGCCAGCATCCTCAAAATTACCACGAATAACAGGAACGTGCTCAGGATGATGAAAACAAAGTTTCCAGTCACGGTTATGATCTTTGGTGTGATTTCAAGTGAGGCCCACATCATACCACCTCACATTTCCAAAGTCAGCTTGAAAGTCAACACCAAAATGTACCTGGATATTCTGAAGAGTGTGATGATCCCCTGGTGCAACTGGCAAATCCTGGGTATGGTAGCAGGACTCGGTGCTGGCCACAAGTCCAAAGAGACCCAAATTTGGCTTCAGAAGGAGTGCCACAACTTTGTACTCTTCTCTCACTACCCCTCCTCCTCCCCAATGGACTACTTTGTTTGGTCATACGTCGAGAACACCACCAACATGACCTCCCACAACACCAAAGGCAACCTAATCGCCAAGCTTCCGACAGCACTTGTGGAAAAGGCATGCTCCCTCTATTGAGACGGTGATTGAGACTGAAGGCGGCTACATTGAATAGACGTCAGCTCTACTACATAATCAAGTTACCTGAATTGATTTTTTTCAATAAAAATTTTAAAATAAAGCTGTAGTGTTGTTTTCTTTAGAGCGACACTTATATCGTTCCACCCTGAATATGAGATTAGCAATGACTATTGGACTTCAAAATAAGTATGAAATACACTCTACAACAAAAATGAAAATAAATTTGAATGAAGTTTTTTTTTTGGGGGGGGGGGTAAGTATAATGTAATTTGTAGCGAGAAGACAAAGAACATTGATAACCGCAAATTTCCAAATATGGAGTTTGTAATCCTTAATAGATTTAGGGTTGAAAATTTGCATATCTTTCTTCCAATGGAAGGAGGTCCTGACAGGAACATGCAGCTCAAATTACACAAAGTAAATTCAGTCAAATGCCAACAGATGTCACAGTGATGATGATGATGATGATGATGATGATGATGATGATGATGATGATGATCTATGGTGGGGAGGGGAAGAGGGAAACTTCTCCCTTGATTTTTTTCTTACCCCCTCCTTTCTGTAAAAAAAAAAAAAAAAAAAAAAAAAAAACGCATTTCTATCCAAAATTGTCACCCAACAAAGCAGAATCGGCAGTGAAACAAGAGAAGTTTGAGTGCGAAATTAAAAAAAAAAAGACAAAAGTTTCCCTTGAAACAAAAACAAAAAAAAACAAAAACAAAGAAAACTAAACAAAAATGACTCACAAGTTGCAGCATGACATTTAAGGGGGAAGGGTCATTTAAAAAAAATATTTTTATTGACTTTGATAATCTTTTTCTTCAAATTTTGCATTTTTTTTTTCTATTCTTTTTCAATGCTTTTCATCATTTTACTATTTTCTCTTTTATTTAATATTCTGTAAAGTTTTGTGTCGGTAAGTTTGACACGCTTCAATCTGAAACAAAACTTTTATGGATGCATTCAAGCACATCTAACGAAAGTCTGTCGGTGAATTTGTCACACAAAAGTTTGAAATAGCATCTTCCTTTATCAGTGACACTTTCTTTTGCCTTTTTTTCTAAGAGCAAAGCGTAGTATCTATTCTGATACCACAGTTCATCTTTTCTGTTCTCATTCATTAAAGAAATCCTTCTAGACTGAAACAATTTTTATTTTCGTCCACATCCAAAGTAACTCTTTTTGAGGAAGTGAATTTTCCTTACATTAAAAACTGACCTTGTATCTGTATGCATGTTCGTGGGGAGGCAAGTAAATAAGAACACCCACATTCTCGGGACAAGATCAAAGTGTAGTATCTGTTCCGACAGATGCTGCACTTAAGATAATTTGTACCAGTCAATGGATGGGAAACCCTCTATACTGGGACAATTATTATTTTTGGTAACCAGAGTGCCCCCTTTTTGCCTACTTTTAGGGGAGCTGGTTTTTACCTCACATTAAAAAACGGCCTTGTGCCTAATTTGCTCAGTGGGGGAGCAAATAAATACCATCTGTTCTTCAGATGCTGCAAGCTATGACTAGCTAGGACTAGCTATGACTAGCAAAGACCAGATGTGGGGGCAACCCCACATGCCTGACCTTTAACCAGCTCCCATTTCCTACCTCTCGGGAGCTGGTCCCCTTTTTCCCTTCCCCCTCCCTTCACTCCTCACATTAAAAATTGGCCTTGTGCCTAATTTGCTCGGTGGGGGAGCAAATAAATACCATCTGTTCTTCAGATGCTGCACTTCTATTTCTTGTTCTCTTTCGGTGGAGGAGAGATCCTTCACGACTGAGACAATTTTTATTTTTGTACCTTTTCTCCACGTTAAAAAACGACCCTGGTGTCTAACTCTGTCCCGTGGGGAGGCATAGTAAATAGGTACATCTACATGTGAAATAGCATTTTTGTCGATCTGAGATGTTTAAATTTGTAATGCATTTTAGTTGGTTGGTCACATATAGGTTTAAAATAACACTTTCATTGTCAGTTGGTCGGCCACACCTACATTTAAAATAGCATTTTTTACATAAGTTCGAAATAGCATTTTTGTTATGTTTGGTCTGCTTAAATTTGAAATAGTATTTTTTTGCTTATCAGTCACACTTCATTTTGAAATAGCATTTTCGTCAGTTTGTTAAAGTAAAGTTTTGAATAACAAAACTAATTCCAATTTCATATTGTTTGGATTTTCGGACTACTGTTCTCATCTTGAGTGTTATGGTACATACTCTCGTTCCGTCAGCTGTGAATTAAATAAAGAGTTTTGGAAATTCTGTTCAGATTCCTAAGTGTGACAGAAATATTCCTGAGTTCAACAAAGTACACCTGAAGAAGTTCGAAGGATACATCGTCTGAAACCTTGTGAAAATAACACTAAAGATGAGACCAGTAGTCTGAAGAATCAAAATAATCAATCCTCATCTCAAAAATTCAGAAACGTAATTCTAATTTCCTCTTTTTTCTTGATTCTGCACTTTCCATTTTCCATGTTTTCTTATCTTTCCCCTTCCTCTTTTTCCTCTCTTCCTTTTCATTTCTCGAAATCCTGCCTTTCAAGTATTAAGTGACATAATCTGATTTTGAAACCAAATGTTTGAAAGACACTTCGCTGAGGGATGACATCACACACACACACACACACACGTCTTATGTAGGTACACACGCACACAAAACAGCTTGAATTCTTATCCCAAACAAAGAACGATAAACTTGTTGGCTAAAAAGAATTTAGCTTTCCTACCATTTGATACTAATTTCAGTTCAACTTACGAGGTGCCTTCAATAAGTTTCCAGACTTTTTTCATATAGGAACTTTTATTGATAGTACAAACATGATACTCTAGTCCTCTTCAAAGTAATCTCCTCCGGCTGCAATGCACTTGATGTACCGTTCAAACAACTTCTGGAAGGTCCCATGGAAGTCCTCTTGTGTGAGCATGTCAATGACCCTTGTCACAGCCTCTTTCATTTCCTCAGTTGTCTAACAATGACAGTCTTTAAGGTTATTCTTGAACTTAGGAAATAACCAAAAGTCACACGGAGCAAGGTCTGAACTATAACTACAATGAGGATGCTCATTTTGATCAAATAGTCTATGCAACACCCTTGGGACAAACTTTGTGCAAATATTCCACATCTTAAGTTCATTGTGAATAATTGTGTGCACAGTTCTCACACTGACATCAAACTGTGTCTCTACAGACACATGACAATCCATATCTATGAAATTCTTTATTTTGCCAATCAACTCCGGTGTTCTGACTTCTTTACTCTTTCCACACCTCTCATCATCCCTCATATACCCCCTGCTTTCCTTGAATCTCATATACCACTCAAAAATTGATTCTCAATTCATGCAAGATGGTCCAAATTCAATCTGAAGCATCCCATACGTTTTTACAGCATTTTTCCAAGTTTAAAACAGAATTTTATTGCATATCGTTCTTCTAAAGTGTTCTCACGTTCAGATTGCATTTTTGAAATTCACTAGCTGTACCAGTCAGGCTTTAGTAAGATGTATTGCAAGTCCTGCTGTAGCTGTTCATTTGAACCTGAAATCATAAAAAATTGTTCAGTCATCTCATAAGATGTATAGCAATAAGATATTGATTTTCCAAGAGTCTACAACAATTTAAAATGCCTGTACAAAAAAGTTTGGAAACTTATTTAAAGCACCACATATCTTTTTTTTTTCTTCTTTTTCTTTTTAGTCACCTTCATCTTAATCCATCTCAAAGTATTAGCGAATCCATGAATGCATTGAGTCTATAGATTTGTCCATGTAACTCTATTGTTTGCCCTATTAAAAAACATTTGCATCAGGACCGTCTTCATCATCTTCTCCTTTTTCATCATCAACCTCATCATCACCATAATTCGTTTCTTTTCCATTACTAACTTTTTCTTTTTATCATTATCAACATCCTTTTTTTTTTTTTCATCAACTTATTCTTCTTATCATCTTCTTTTTCATCATTAGCCTCTTTATCAGCACCACCCTCTTCATTTTCATAATCAACTTCTTTTAATTAATCAACCTCTTTTTGTTTTAGATAAGGGGTCTCCAAACTAAGGCCCACGAGTCAGATCCTGCTTGCCAAAGTCTTTAATCCAGCCCATGGAGCTCTCGTGAAAACGTAAAAATATTCATGAAAATTTTTTTTAATGGAAATGTGTGAAAATAGTGTGGTATTATTTGTTGTTGTTGTTGTTGTTATTCAGAAAATGATCAAAACAATGAGGTTTTGGAGAACCAGTTTCACTAAATAGCAAAGATCATCAGCAAAACCGTATAAAACATGCTCAAGTAATTTTTTTTTATTTTGGCCCAAAGCTCTAAAATGTCAGCAATATGGGCCCCTGTTCGAAAACTTTGGAGACTCTTGTTCTAAATCATCAATCTCTTCTTCATCATCATTAACCACTTCTTCTCCATTATCATCAATCTCCTCTTCATCATTATCATCATCAACAACCTCTTCTTCATCATCAACCATTTCTTTTTCTTCTTTCTTCTTCTTTGAATAGAAGATGCTCTAACTCTAACCCTAACAAAGAAACCTGTCATGCATCATAAGCATATGTCGGTTAGATGCCCTTGAAAACAAATAATTTACAAAACTAAATGGTTAGCATTCAGTGGTGGCCCGCATGCAAATACGTAACGCAACATATGCAAAATATCCACGGCTCCAATCATTGTTTGCTATGCTGTTATATAAAAAACAGACACTCCAAGGAATTTGGACATTGTTTTGCCTGTTATTTACTTTTGTTACTCTTAATTTCAAAACCTGAGTTTCACAGCAGAAAGTCTTGAAGTTGTAATCCCCAAATCTGAGATGGAATAAACAAAACTTGATCCTGATTTTGGAACTGATTTTAAAAATTAGAGTTTGTAAAAAACGCTAACTCTTGAGTATAAAACTCTTCACCTCAGACTCACCCTCCCTTTCAGCTCAAAAACAAAGAGTGGATTGAAATGCACCAAATTTGAAACAAGAAAATAAAACATCCCTCTGCCTGATGTTTCTGAATTTTTTAGATAAGAACTGGTTATTCGCATTATTTGGATTCAGCGGACTAATATTCTCATCTTGAGCATCATTTTCACAACGTTTTGGTCGATGTGACCTCCAACCTTCTTCAGGTGTATTTTGTCAAACTCGAGAATGTTTCTATGGAACTCAGGAATTTCGACGGAATTTCAAACGGAACCCATTATTTACTTCACAGGGGTAGCATGCTCTTGTTCCATCAGCCATGACTGGATAGAGGTACTAAGTAATTAAAAATTGTATTTTTCGGTCCATGCTGAAGGACCTGTGGCACAGTAATTAGAGTACTTGAAAAAAAAAATTATAAAAGTGATATTCTCTTGAAGGTTAAAGTTTCTCAGTGTGAGCGATCGAAAAATACAATTGCAAATTACTTAGGACGTCTATCCAGTTATGGCTGATGGAACGAGAGCATGCTACCTTTATAGAGCGAATAAAGGGTTCTGTTTGAGATTCCATCCAAATTCCCAGGCTCAACAAGATACACTTGAAGAAGGTCGGGGGTTATATCAACTGAAACGTTGTGAAAATGACACTCAAGATGAGAACAGTAGTTTGATTAATCAAAATAATACGAATCCTTGTGCCTGTTTTACAAGTACTTTAATGGAATGTGCCTGCTGAACTGATTGCACCTGTACCCCCTCAACATACATACACCAGACAAACAGCAAAATCCCACCTCTTCACTGTAGATGTCTCTAGATGCTGAAAACCCTTCTACTCTAATAGTTTCTTTCCTCAGACTGCTAGACTCCGGAATTCTCTTCCTACTTCCTACTTCTTTGACTGTACTAACATGCACAAATTTAAATATAATGTGAACAAACATCTCACTCATCTCTTTACTTAGTCTTCTGAGCACATGGTCCTAAATAGTTCAAGTGGCAATATGTCTTGTTTTAGGTGACCAAGAGTAAAAAAAGTTTAGGCTACCCTAATTTGTATCTGGTTTGGGGTTTTTATGCATTTGTTAATAACAAATTGAAAATACAAACAGGAAATGACAAATAAAGAAAAGAAAATGAAAAAAATATATAAAAAAAACTATATATATATATATATATATATATATATATATATATATATATATATATATATATATATATATATATATATATTAGTGGGCTCGCAAGGCTACAGGGGAGACAACTGAAGAAGCAAAACTGAAACTGGTCTGCAGGACACTATATATACAAATGTAGGCAAATTTGGGCATATTTTATTGGTTTGAAAATATAGATTCTTTTTCATGAATTGTCATAAAATTTTAACCATAGAATAGTATTATAATCTTCAAAAAGCCTGCAAATTTTCATGTAGTTTCATCCCATAGGACCAATGATATGAGCATTTAAATATTCAATTTGGCTACCAGAATAGATACATCCATATATATAGATATATACCACATTTTTGGCAATTTTATAAGTTCCAAATCTCAGCGACTATTGATCAGAATTTAATAAATGGAATAGTAATGGCCTGAATTGTGCAGTGGGCTATGTGACATTTGCTCTTAAGGTCGCCCATTAAGGGGATCATCTATCATTCTGAGCCTATTTTTGGCACTTTTTACAGCCATAAAATGTTTCAATCATAGTCATCTGTTTTCCTAGTTTTGCATATGAATTATAAAATATCTGATATTTCCCCAAAACTTCTGCCCTTGATGGAGGGGAGACTAAAACTTGCTGCTATGGTTTCAAATGATCTGAAATAACAGCAAGGGGAGACTTGATTCCAAATATTTCTCATATGTTATATCTTCCCTCTTTGATTTTCATACATAAAGTAAATTTCACATTGAATAAGGATTATTTGATACTGGAGTTATTCATAATCGTACCCTATTTCCAAAAGAAGGGAGATATAACATATGAAAAATATTTGAAATCAAGTCTCCTCTTGCTGTTATTTCAGATCATTTGAAATCATAGCAGTAAGTTTTAGTCTCCTCCCCGTCAAGGCCAGTAGTTTTGGGAATGTATATATATATATATATATATATATATATATATATATATATATATATATATATATATATATATATTAGTATTGAAATGAATAATCGAATTAGGAAGTAGAAAAATTGGAACTTTTGGGAGAATTGGAATCGATATCGGAAAATGTGTGCCTATTTTCCGATGCCAAAAACGATTCTTTAATTTTCTTTTTTATTTGATTATGTTTAAAACGAAATCTTCCACTGCTTGTAATAAAATAATAAGTATTTATTGATTCTGAACTACCAGTAAAACTAAAATCTGGAGATCATTGCCACAAGTGTGTTTTTATGTTTGGGAAAATATATGCACATTTAACATGTGTTTTTACAGTTCTTAGTATGGAATCGGGAAAAATGTTGGAATTGTCCCATCACTAATATATATATATATTGGTGCCAGATTTTTTGAAAATGAGAAAAAAACTTGGAAGATCGATATGTGACAAGAAGGAAGGGGAGGTACAAAAGTTTTCTGCTTATTGCAGTTGAATCGAAAATCGATTGAGAAAATAGAAAGAATAAGTCAGGTTGGATGGAGTCTAGAAGGGAAAAGGCATGAGTTTCAACCAGAAACTTTACAAATGGAAGTAAATCTTATTGTTAATCATTCTGGATTTTAATGTCATCGTTGTGGAGAATCACGTTGACACACCAGTTCCTGCTTGATCATCGAAAAAAGTTAAGCAATGTTGAGCCTGGTCAGTTTTGGAATTCTAGGTGCAGTATGTGCTCTCCGCTTATCTTGGCATTGTTTCCCATTGTCCTAGACTTCTCATTGCCACTGAACCCTTGCCTCACACTTTCACATGTAGCTAGCCTTACAGGGGTTATCCATTGTCTTTTAAGACTGAAAAAAGGCATCACAATTGTGAAGAATATTTCTCTACAAGATTTTGACTCGTCTGACAAATGCATAAAAAATACTGACTACACCATGTCATAGGAGCAATAATAGTTTTGCTGACAAGAATTGTCATTTACCTCCTTCCCACCATAAAAAGATGTGACAGAAATCAGGGAAGGTGGCGATTAAAAAGCCAGCACACAAGAGGAGTGCATTCTGACCTACAAAAAATGCCTGAGCAGACCTGTCAACATTCTTCTGTATAAGCACTTCAGGTGATTAGGAATAAATTTATCCCTTTTCAAAGAGAGACGGTAAAGCTTGGGAAGATGAACCTCCTTAAATTGTACTTCATCCTGACAGAAGCACGGTCACCAACTCAAAAATTATTCAAACTCTGGTAACACCAACTCAAAAATTATCCAGACTAGCAACATCACCTCAAAAATTATTCAGACTCTGGTAACACCAACTCAAAAATTATCCAGACTCTGGAAGCATTAATTCCAAAATTATCCAGACTCAGGACACATACATTCAAAAACAATCTACTATGGTCTATAATAGTAAGACTTGGTCTATGACAGCAATCATTTTGTCTATATAAAAACTGGAATAATTTTGATACTTAATTTTTTGATAAACAAAGAACAAAAATACAGTAATTTCTTTTCCGATTCCCACTTCAGGCATCATTAAGCAGCAAATAGAAATGAGGCTGAAAATCATCCCTATTTCCAGGATAGGGAGTGGAGGAGGAATAAATCATGGTTAATTTAAGATGGAAACAGTTTCTTAATCCTCCCCCTTTTTTTTCGGGTGAGTGGGTGACGTATATAAAAAACATTTCCTAAATATGTATATTTTTCTAAGAAATCGCAAGTCGAAAGGCTTATAGTTTAAATTGCAACACATTACAAACGAAATGGCTCAGAACTGATGAGAAATTAACCAAAAGAAAAAAGTATTTCTGCAAATTCTGCTAAAGATTTCAAGTGTTTGAAGCAAGAGAAAAGAAGAAGATAAAAAAAAAACTTTTCAATGAAAAAAGATCACAACTGGAGAATTTCAAAGGGTTTCCATAAAAAGCTACAACGATCTATTTCAGTCTGCCTTTTTTTTAAATAAACAGAAACTAAGACGTATATAGAAGTATATCATCCCTAACACATGTCAGATTGTAAAACAGCCGATAAACTGAGTAAAAAAGAAGTATGTGATACCCTCTCCACCAGATATTTCGGCAGGGCTACAAAGAGAAGATAGTATTCTCCGGATATTGAGCACTAGAAAAGTCCCCCTTCCCCAAGAAAAGATAATTAAAAATAAATCATTACAACTTTTGTTTCAATAAAAATCGCAGCGAATGCCCGTGCGATCGCAAAAAAAATAAAGCAAAAAAAAAGATCTACCAAAAATTAATTCCAAAAACAATTAAATGACATTTTTCATCATTTTATCGTTCTTATGTAATCATCCCCCCCCCCTAAAACAATTGAATTTGTCCTATTTTGGGGTTCGTTCTATTTATAAAATTGTTAGGTGAAAGTACATAATGGTTTCATAAAAATTAATTAAATTTATCGTTATTTTATGTTTCAAATGTAATTCCCCCACCCCCACCACACAAGAACTAAAAAGTTTTGTATTTGCACCCCCTCCCCCTCAATCGCGAAACTTTAAAAAATGCTAGAGATGACATATCTGGTCGAACACTTTGTGGCCAAAAAAATGGGTTCTCATTTTACGTTAAATTTATATAGAAAAGTTATTCCCCACGCTAAAATGTTAATTTTTTTTTTTCAAAATTTCTTCTTCCATATTATTTATAAAGACTGCTTAAACGTATTAGGCCACAAAAAAACCAGGTCTTAATTTTTTGGTCATTGTCAAGTTTCTTTCCAACTCCCCCAAAAACTTTAAAATGACGACTTTTAATGGTTTTCGGTGGTGCTGAAAACGAATATTATGTTTAAATTTGGGGGAGATAAGTAGTTTTCATGATATGAAAAATTACTTTTTCAAAAGGTGGGTGATCACTTTCCTATATAAATTTAATGTAAAATGAGCACCAACTTTCTTGTCACCTAGTAATTTCTTCATATCATAAAACAAATTTAACTGTGATATTCGTTTTCAGCACCCCCCGAAAATTGGCACTGTTTTTTTTTTTTTTTTAACTAAGAGATGCATTCATTTTTTCATCTCATAATTTAGGACGCTAATTATGCTGTTAGTAAGTTTACAAAAGCATACTTTTGTTTTTCATTCTTTTTTCATTATACAACTTGTATAGTTATGAACAGGTGCCTCTGCAGTTTAACATTTCACAAAAATTCTGTTTACATTAGGAGGGGGGTCAAATCTGGTAAAATCTATACAAATTCTATAATTGAATACCCACCTCAAAAAAAAAAAATGAAAAACAAAAATATATTTTTGCAAACCGCTCATGTAAGCTTACTGAAAGCATTATTAACGTCCTAAATTATGAAAAATAAACGAATCTCTTAGTAAAAAAAGAGCATCGGTTTTCGGTGGTGCTGAAAACGAATATCACAGTTAAATTTGTTTTATGATATGAAGAAATTATTAGGTGGTTAGAAAGTGGGTGCCCATTTTACGTTAAATTACATACAGAAGTATCCTAATATGTGCATTAATATTTCTTGACCAGGAGAGGTGTACACACATATGGCCTTTATATTTCTTTGGTGATTGGTAGTTGTACACACAGACACACAAACGAACGCAACTACTTTATATATATATATATATATATATACATATATATATATATATATATATGTCCTGTATATATGTATATATATATGAATAAATATATATATACACACACACGAACGCTACTACTTTATATATATATATATATATATATATATATATATATATATATATATATATACATATATATATATATATATATATATATATATATATAAATGTACAGAAGGTCAGAAAAACATTGGTACCGTCGGTTTCAAGCCTAACATAAGGGGGACCAGTTAACAGTAGTTAGGCTCTCGTCAGCCATATTGTTTTCTGAAACAGAAAACAATATGGCTGACGAGAACCTAACATTATTTACTATTAACTGGTTCCCCTTATGTTAGGCTTGAAACCGACGGTACCAATGTTTTTTCTGACCTTCTGTACAGTTTTAAATAAATAAATACAGGGTGACCCAAAAAAACGGATCCCAACTCTAATTAGGCCTCGTTTCTTAGTGCTTTGTCCGAATGAAATGAAACTTTGGTCATAACTAGTTTATTATATTCAAAACATTACATGAAAACACTAGGGTCTTTGGCCTTTTGTTCTCCGTTCTACAGCATATGTTCTAGATGGCCTCCATTTAGCTTTTGCTTTGTTTGGGTCACCCTGTATTAAGCTCTTATATTGAAAATCTTTTCTTTGTAGTCGAGCACTTTGTTGGAATTTTTCCCCATAAACAGTAAACAAATATATATATATATATATATATATATATATATATATATATATATATATATATATATATATATTCGGATTTTCCTTTTAATTGAGCACTCTGCTTGATTTCTTTTTCCAAAAAACTAATCATATATATATATATATATATATATATATATATATATATATATATATATATAATTTTAGTCATTCAATAAATTTAAAAATTTATAACGTGAAATGGTTAAATTTCAAATCAAAAGATTTTTATTATTCTATGTAAGACAAAGAATACATTTGAAATATTCTAAGTCCTTATCCTATAGGACGCCGATGTCTACCATCTCTTCAGAAGAGAAAATATTACCAAATAGTTATAATGGTTTACACCTTATTTGCTAAAGTCAGTGAGACATGGAAAATTACAATTAAAAGTTTTTCAAGTATTTAAATATCATAGAGTAAGGGAAGTTAATGAAAAGGATATAAAAATTCACATCCAAATTGCAAGCGCCCTTACCGGGGAATGCCGACGGGGCTGTCCAGGCACTTTTTATAGGTCAGAGGGCCCTTCTCAGGGTTGCTGACTTCACAATTCCACTTTCCAACCCTAGTATCTAAGTTCTTGCAGTGAGAGAGAACTAAAAACTTTCATTTCAGGCAGTGGGACTTGTTTGACTTGCTATCTCCCCTATAGTTTTCTCTAAACACTTGAACTGGTTTCATATCAATGCAAGAAAGTAACACGTTTATTACTGTTATGGCGTCCACCCTACAAATAATAATGGACTTTTCCACTTATTATAAAGACCAGGAGAATAAGTCATGCACAGTAGGGCAGTACAGGGTGGAATGATAAAATTGTCGCCCTAGCAAAGACGACATGATTCCATTTCTGTTTGATGGAAGCTGGTTTTCTTTTCTTTTTTTTGTTGTTGCAGGGTTGGCCAGTTGTGTACAAATCCCAAGAGTGATAAGAGCCTTCTATCATGTCCGACAGTGACACAATGCTCAACAAGCAAGATTGGAGATGCACTACTGTACAACGCATGCTTTCTACCGATCCAAGTTATGGCAACAAGACCATTGCTAGCACCCTCAAAATGTATGGCTGGATTGCCACAAATAACAGAGACGTACGCAGAGTGATGGAAACAAAGTTTCCTGCCACTGTTATGGTCTTTGGTGTGGTTTTAAGTGAGGGCCACATCATGCCACCTCACATCTTCAGCTTGAAAGTCAACACCAAAGTCTACCTGGATGTGCTAAAGAGTATAGTGATCCCCACGTGCAATTGGGTGGCCACTGGCAGACCCTGGGGGTGATAGCAGAACTCAGCACTGGCCCACAAGTCCAAAGAGACCCAGGTTTGGCTTCAGAAGGAGTACTACGATTTTGTACCCTTCTTTCATTGACCCCCTTCCTCTGCTGACCAGAATCTGCTGAACTACTTTGTTTGGTTATACATCGAGAACATCACCAACATGACATCACATAACACCAAAGCCAGCCTGATCACTGAGTATTCACCGAGCTCCTTCCAGCGCTTGTGAAAAAGGCATGCTCCCAGTGTCGTACTCGTATTGAGGCAGTGATTGAGGCTACATAATCAAGTTACCTAAATTGATTTTTTCAATAAAAGTTTTAAAATAAAGCTGTACTGTGTTGCTTTCTTTAGGGCGACATTTTTTATCGTTCCGCCCTGTAGCATTGCTGTATAACCACATTCTCCATTTGCTTTTCCGTTCAATATATTTTGTTTCCACCAATAACCGAGTTGTGTTCTTCTTCTGGACCCTTACGGCACCACAACATTCATTTGCTTATTTTTTGCACAAAGGAACGGATATTTATTTATAGACAGATAAATACACATAGACCTTTTTTATAGAGTGGAAGATGACGGACATTAAAATAGCATAAAAAAGAGATTATCTTTAATGGAGAAAATCTGGTTTTAATATTAAGAAGTACTTAATTTCTTTCATCTTTCTTTCACAGATATTTCAGCTGCAAGTTGTCACATTAGAAGTCAATCGCCAAAAATGGCGGGAAAACAAAGGGGGTGCAAAAAAAAAAAAATTGTAGTGCCAGTCACACCAAATATTCGAGAAGGGTTGAGGAGGATGGAAAGATCGAGGAGAGAGAGCACTAACCAGACCTTTACTGGATAAGTACAAAGAGGAGTGGGACCTTAAGGAGGCTTATTGCCACCCAAATTTCAGTGAAGACAAATAGTCATTGCTAGTGAGAAGTTAATGGCAGACGGCTGTTGTGATGATGCAAACTCATTTGCATTAAGAGGTGGAAAGTACTAAAAACCTGGGGAAACTTGTATTCACTCAGATTCTAGGGAACACTACCGGTTATTGTCAGTAAATGATCTCTAATGATGACCTGTGAGAGAACTCCTTGTGATGATGATGAAGAAGAAGAAGAGGAAGAACTACGAACACAAACCAGTAACTTAAATACTGCAATAGAAATAAAACAAAAACAGAATACAATCACATGGAACCAAGAAAACCGAAACTACAAAATGTTTGTTTTTTTTTTAAACAAAACCATTTTCTTTTATTTGAGCAATTTTAAGAAATGCTGTACGTAATTTGATACAGCATGGCCATACGAAAGGAGCAAAAATTAACCATAATATTTTACTTTTTCAAGATCATTTAGCATAATGGCAAGAACTGCTCGCACTGATTCTCGATTCATGTGATATTTAGGTACAACAAATTGTCCTTACAGTTTTTTGGTTTTTTTGTTTTGTTTCTAAAAGTTTGTAAATATATACATGTTTTCTTTTTTAAATTTAGGGAGAATACTTTTTAACAAATATGAGTAAAAAATAAAAATTGTTTAAGTCAAAAAAGAAAAACTTTTAATCATAACTGTTATTTATAGTGTTATTTTTTATTAATAGTAAATGTTCACAAAAAATGACAATGAAAAGTAAATATATCAACAAATTGTTTAAATCTTGACTCATCAATCTAAAAAACACGACAGAAAAATTGCTTATTTTTTACAAAGGTTTTTAGTGGAAAAAAAAAATGGCATCCCAGTCCGTTTAAATTAAAATCAATTGCTTCTTGTTCTTGATATAAGAATCTCAGGTTGCTCGAATGACGTAACTGAATAGAGAATCGGCCAACTCAGTTGTGCTTTGTTGTACATTTGTCATACCTTAATTTGTCATACACAATTAGTAAAGCAACTTCCATTTACAGATAACTATAAATAGTCATCAATGTTCGTATCATTAAAACTGATTTTTAACAACAACTGGGAACATAAAATTCACTAACATGCTACTTTGCAATGCTATTCATCTTTCAACACACTCACCAAGTTATATATATATATATATATATATATATATATAACTACTTCATTTACTCACATAAATTTAATATACGAATGTATAGATTTATGCGTAAACTTTAAGTATTTACTTCAAAAGTGCTCAATACGTAGGTAGAGCTAGTTAGTAGTTTATAAAATATATATGGCAATTAAGCTACACTGAATATTCTGCGTTTCATCCACTATAGGATTCGTCAGGCTTATATATATATATATATTACACCTCAACACCTGCACAACTTTCTGCACATCTGGGCACTTGAATTCAAACACAGATCCAACATAACGATCAAATATTATTTTCTCTATTCTGAAAGTCGAGTCTGGTCGAGTCGATCAAGACAAACACAATTCTTTTTCACTGTCGTACAGGTAAATTATTATTATCGCTACAATCATTTTTATAATCAGAACAAAGCTCCATAAGACTTCCTGTGTGTTTTTTTTTTTTTAACCTATTGAGTAAAAATTAATTTCTGGCTTGAATTAAAGTTGAAAAGCAAAACTTGAAAAATTATGATTCATTTGGCGTAATGGTTAGAGGGTTTGTTAATGGGCTAGGAGATTAGGGTTCAATCTTCAGTTCCTATTTATTTGCCTCCCCACAAAGTTAGACACGAAGTCGGTTCTTGATGTGGAGGGGATCCAGTTTCCCAAAAGGCGATACTCTAGATTGGAACAAAAATAAAAATTACCTAATTCTATAATGATTTCTCCTTTTTTTCGCAGAGGACAAAATAGACTAAGTGTAGCATTAGAACAGATACTACACTTTGTTCCTAGCCAGAAGGTCAAGTGTAACGTAGTTGATAATCTTCTTCAACAGTGTTGTTATATTTTAACACCCAGCCCAACATGTTGTGTTAGAGACAGTCACAAGGAAACAAACAAAATGAAGAAATTCGACTTTGCATTTTTTCAGTTTTAATAAAAGGCATTTATTACCGGTACTTTTGAAACAACGTCTGCATCTTATTTTTTACAGTTCCTCTCGCACCGACATGTGCTTAACAAATCTCTGCCGTATCAAACATGTTTTAAAAGTCTCTCACACCACCACCTAGCCGCAAGTCCTGCCTTGCCAGTCCTATGCCATCTACATGTGTTCACCATGGCCTGCAGTTCATGTGTTCTTATATTTTTTCTTTTTCTTCTCTTCCTCCACTGTGCACTAGCTCGGTCATTTGCATATGTGTCATTCTGCTGCTGCTACAAGCGCTAGTAGCTCTGTAACCAAGTGTTCAATCCTCAGTTAATTCTTATGAAAAACTAAAAAAAAAATGGTGCTTAATGCCTCATTACTAAACAATCTGCATTATACGGTGAGGATCAAGAGTAAGTGGAGTAATCTGAGAAAAGGAATGGCATTCTCCTTTACATCTCAGTGTAATAGCCAATGAAAAAGGAGCCCTGTGGTCGCCCCCCACTATGGTTGACCTACTTTACTACTCTAAAGTCAAATTAAAGCATAGATTTTCGAATGCATTTTTGTTATTTCAAACAACTTATTCTGTATTGTCAATGATTTTGGTTGAATTCTATGAACGAAATTCTTCAAATTTCGGTTGAAAAGCGGTTAAACTGAGTAGTAGTAGTAGTAGTAGTAGTAGTAGTAGTAGTAGTAGTAGTAGTAGTATTTTGATGATGATGATGATGACGACGACGACGACGACATATTTACAAAAATGAATATTTTCTGACGTTATCATATCACAAATATAGACATAGTCACATATACAGACAAGAGCATAGACACATTCATGTACACAGTGACAGGACACAAAACATAAAAAGATATGCACACACACACGCACACATTTTTCAGTGTAACCATATTACAAAAGTAGAAATACAAAATTTTTAATTTGAATAGAATTCACTTTTTATAATTATGCAATTCTTAAAAAGGACGTAAATTAAAATAAAACTACTTAATGTGTATTTTTCACAAGCGATGCAAATAATAACCGCGTCGACACTAGTTGGAAACACGAGAAAAGTGTGTGGAGGAGGGGTAGGATTATTAGAGACGAAATGAAAGAATTTTTTTTTTCATCTGTAAATAATTAGTCAAGAAATTCTGGGCAATAAATAAAAAAAAAAACGACCAAAATTTTGTTGCCCACAACAAAATGGCAAATTACATTTAAATGGAAAAAAAAGTACGATGTCAATTGAGAAAGAAAGCATTTATGTTAGTAGACTACCCGTGACCCGTTGGGTCAGTATGTTATATTAGATATGGAATTCATGTATGAGTGTGGTGACACTTGTGACGTAAAAAAAATAGGGGGTTTTTTTTTTGACATAACAGAAACATTTTATGAAAGTATATTAAAATGAAAAAAGAATATAGATAGATTTCTATGAGTCGTTCTGTTTATTATAATTGATTATTTTTGAAAAAATTTTTTTACAGTTAATGAATTATAAGTTGTTGGCCAACTTGGCCATACTTATAGGAAAATGTGCACTGAACAGATACCATAATACTTATTATAGTTAAATTCAAATTTTGATATATCTTCTTTTTTTTTTACATCGTTCATTTCTGCATTACGTTTAAGTTATTTTAAACCCCACTCTTCCCATGTTAAATAATAATTTCGAAATAATAACGTTAATATTTCAGCGTCCCAATTGTTCTTTTGTTTTTTGATTATTTTAAACCCCACTCTTCCCATATAAAATAATAATTTCGAAATAATAACGTTAATATTTCAGCGTCCCAATTGTTCTTTTGTTTTTTGATTATTTTAAACCCCACTCTTCCCATATAAAATAATAATTTCGAAATAATAACGTTAATATTTCAGCGTCCCAATTGTTCTTTTGTTTTTTGATTATTTTAAACCCCACTCTTCCCATATAAAATAATAATTTCGAAATAATAACGTTAATAGTTCAGCGTCCCAATTGTTCTTTTGTTTTTTGATTATTTTAAACCCCACTCTTCCCATATAAAATAATAATTTCGAAATAATAACGTTAATAGTTCAGCGTCCCAATTGTTCTTTTGTTTTGTTTTTTCGTGTTTAAATTATCCAAATAAACAATTGTTAATACTGTCTGCTTTTTTTTTTTTTTTTTTTTTTTTTTTTTACATCGTTCATTTCTGTATTACGTTTAAGTTATTCTAAACAATAATTCTTATTTCAAACTGTTAATAAATGTTTTTATCTGTAGCACGTAGTAGTTCATGTGACAGTCTTCTTCAGGTTATAGGTTAAATCTTTATTGCAGATGATAATAACTAAGAATAAAATTTAAAAAATTATTTAATACTTCTACTCGGCAATGAGAAGAATCTTTTTTTTTGGATTAAATAAATGATTCAATTCAAAATTCTGTAAAGATTACAGACTTCGACATAAAGAGTCTAAAGTTTGTAAAAATGCACTTGAAGAAGGTTGGAGGTTACATTGACTGAAACGTTTTAAAAATAAAAACCAAGATAAAAAAAAATAGTAACAAATATCTTTTTAAAATCACCTAAAATACAAAGGTAAAAAATGATTAAAAATACTATACACATATTTCCCTATAGTGTCCAAATTTTATCTTACATTGAGCTCTTCAAATCCAAGCATATCTTTAACACTCACATTACAAATCCATCGTATCATTCTCATATTATTTCTCTCCATGTGTAATAGTGCACGGACGCACGTATGCAAATGCATACGAAATGCGAAATGACATCACTGTAAGGAAAAAGACGAAAAAAAAGGAGAGAGAACACATTAGAGAAGACTATCACATTAGAGACGTGGGTGACGTCACAGACGTATTGAGAAGTCACGCATGACAGGAGAATAAGGAAATAAATGTCGTTATTACAAAAAATATGGATCTGAGTTATTACTTGTCCTATATTCCTTGTGACATAGACTGCTACAATGTGTGGGTCCCATGTGTAAACGTGTATCTTACACATGCAACGCATGTCCACAACCTTCACCTTCATACATCATCACACAATGTATACATGGCTGATGTCAATAGTGGTATCGCTCTGCTAGTTAGTAATGGGAGAAATTCCCTGAACTTACTCCATTCACTCCAAACTTTTGCTATCATACTAGCACCAGTTATTCCATGTCATCCAATGATATCACCAAGATAACAAAATTACTAAACAACCTCAATAGCTTCACTATCCAAATATATTTTCTCCACATACTAGTTCTCATCTGTCACCATTGTCTTACAATTCTTGCACACAATTTGGTTACCATCACTCAACCTGTAATTCCACTGAACTTCTTGCATACCCAATGCAACTTTCAACAAATCTTTTACCTCGTAATGGATGTTAGCATATAATGACCATCTTGGACATATCTTTAACAGCATGTAAATTGGAAAAAAATAATATAAAATCTTTTTATAATTTGTCTCAAGTTCCCATAAAATAGCAGCCATAGTAAAACTTTATTAAATCAAACATTTTTTATGTTTCTGAATTTTTGGCATGAGGATTGATTATTCATGGAATAGTGAATAAAGTACTTGGTAAAATTCAGTTGTAAGTTACACTATTCTTTGGGTTGAAGGTTAAATCCTCAGTGCAAGCGACACTCAAAATACAATTGCGAATTACTTCGTACTTCTACACAGTCATGGTTGAGGTGCTAACTCTGTCGATTAAGTAAAGGGTTTTGATTGAAATTCCGTGCAGATTTCCCAATTCAACAGAAAAGATTCCCGAGTTCGACACGATATACCTAAAGGATATATTAACCAAAATGTTGTGAAAATAACACTCAAGATGAGAACAGTAGTCTGAAGAATCCAAATAATACGAATAGTGCGATATTGTAGCAGCCATCTTTTAGGATAAAATTGTTTGTTTTATTCTAAATTCATAGCTGATTCTATTAATCTTCTCTAACTTGGTGTGAGATATTTTTTAAATTATAGAATCCTCTGCTAAATTGATTGATAGAAGACATCTGACAATTCAAAGTGTCAATCTGCCTCATTCTTGGTGAGCACACATCCTGGTCTGCTGTCATAATCAACACCATCCTCACCACATGCTTCTTTCTATACAGCTGTCTCCCACCCATCCCTGTGACAAGAGGTAAGTTCTTTCACCAACAGAAAGTCCATATTTATCTTATGGGAAGTAATAAAGATACAGGAGGAAAAAAAAAAACATTTTCAAGGTTTGCTTAACATGAATTTTACCCCCTTGCACCCTGCATCCCCATCACATGAGTTTCAATAGTCTCAGTCTTTTGGTGCAAACCTAAATCTCCACATTAACACACAACTATCACCCTTCTCTATTCATAGCAAGACTCTTTTATATTTTTAACTCTTTTTCACCCCAAACAAGACATATTGCCACTGTGAACGTAAGGGGCTACTATTTTGGATTATATCTAACAGGAACCTGTAGGGAGTTGAGCAGTAAGATGTCTGTTTACATTGCATTTAAACTTTTGCAGGTTAGTACAGTCAGGGACACAGGAAACAGGAAGGGAATTCCAAAGTCTAGAAGTCTGAGGGAAGAAACTATTATTTGAGTAGAAGTGTTTCCGGCATGTAGGAAACTCAACAGTGAAGGGTAGGGATTTTGCTGCTTGTTGGAGGTATGTACATTAAGAGGCACAAGTACTATGAGACAATCAAAGCACATTCCATTAAAGTACTGGTAAAACAAGTCCAGGGATGTTTTTTTTTATTCTATCAATTTTGATAAAACCAAGCCGTCATTTTTTTTACTATAAGGATCACTATTTATCAAGGTCAAAAGCTATTAAAGGAAATTGAAAACAGAATGATTGCCAGACGAAAAGTGAGGAAAAATGGGAGTAATATCAGTGATACATGGCATGAACTGTGTCTTATTAGTCATAAGGTTGTTTATGACAAATATTTAACATTGAGTTAGAAAACGACCAGGTTGTTATCAGGATGGAAGCAGTACTGTGGTAATGTCTTCCATAACGGGAGGCTCTTGGAAAGAATATGTATCTATGGTTATTCCATCAGACGCTAGGCACATGGAGGGAAAAAGAAAAGTGTGTCATTCATTGGCAGAGGAACGAGTTCTCACTATGAATGTCTTGCAAAGAAGAACCAAAGATTGGAGCTCATTTAAGCATTTTCTATGGAAGTAATGATAGCGTAGAAAGACGGAGAAGAAGTGGGGGGATACAGTGATGAGGAGAGAAAAGGAGAGAGTGAAGAAGAAAAGAAGCAGTGAAATGGTACCCTGTTCTGGTTAGGAAATTGGTTAATCAGACAGAATGATTGCCAACTGAAAGATGAGAAACACTATGAAAGTACTAACATTGATCAATGGTATGAACTGCATTTGATTGCTTATGGGGCAAGAAGTGTATTTGACAACAACTATGTTGCAATCAGCAGTCCTACAGTAATGTGTTCCACAGATATTAAACCCTTGCAAAGAAGCTCTGTCAATGAAAATTCCACCTGATACTGGGCAGCCGTACTTCATTTTAGAACTATCTGGTTCTTACGTAGGTAGAGGATTGCATCAGTAGCAGTAGAATGATTCAACCATTTTTACAACAATCTTAGTGTAACATGGCTGTTACTCTCAAACCGTGTTTGTTACAGTTCAAACCTCTCTCGGACCCCTACGCCGTCCGATACTATCAAAAAGTTACAAACAAACAAAAAATAAATAAATCTGATTTATTTTTTTTATGTTTTAGCAAAAGGAATTTATTACCATTACTTTCTAAACAATGCTTGTTTCTCGTTTTTTCTAACTGTTCATTTCGTCTGCCATGAGATTAACACCAGCTTAAAAGTTTCTCGCCACCACCACTGGGCCCCACGTCCATCTCGCCCTGCTTGCGTTTTTCTTTCTACTCCTCACCACGTAGTGCATTTTTCTTTCCTATTACTTCTGGCGCAATCCCATGCACACTTGCCAATTTGCATATGCATTCAAAACGGCTGCTGCTGCTGCTAATACCTTTGCTAGCCATTCATTCATTAGCTGCTGCTGATATGCTCATACGTGCTCTGTTAAATCAGCAACAAATTGGATGTAAGTTTTCCATTTCAAATCTGGAGTTAATGTCAGTCCTAGTCATCATCGTATCGGGCGGGTTTCCTAGACCAAATTAACTCTTTCTCTCCATAGGTTTCTATCTTCCATGGCCTTAGAAAGATCTTCAAGTTGTAAGCCAGTGTCTTCTGTTAACAATTTTGTGTATATCTTGACAGGTCTTCCTACTGTAGCAGTTCTGTGTTTAGGATCCCACATCACTGCCGACGTCATCTTTTCTTCTGTAGCATATCATGTTCTTCTTTCTCTTATTAGTGACGAGATCCTGGGCAACCGACGATACAAACGGCTAATAGTTGGGTGTGCTTTCCAGTTTCAGTTTAACACTGTCCGGAGCATTCTGGTATAAATTCCATCTAACTTACTTTCAACTTTTTTACTGCGAGTCCTGTCTTAGTAGCTTATCAAAACAATGCCTTCATCTTTTCACATAATCAGTATGTTATGTTTGTTTTATTTAAACCAGTTTGATTGTGCTGTCGGCATTGTTCCCGCTATCCCCAAAAGGAATGAGAATCAAAACACTACAGTAGAGGCAACATGGAAGTTGCCAACATTCATAGTAAAAATCATGCTATGGATTTGACTGGATAGGTTATATTTTATTATTCTTCTTTTTAATATTTCTTTTCCTTTTTTTATTTTTTTCCTTTTTAAAAAAATTTTCGCTTTAAATATTTAAATTAATTTAAATTCAATTGTAATTAATTTAATAATTTTAATGTTTTTGACAGAGGGGTAATAATTGCAGTTTTCTGAGTAGACTTTTTTGAGTGATTGGTTTGTGGAGATTTTCAATCCTCTCATGATATTCATTATTATTTAACTGTCATCTCATTAATCCTTATCCTCGAATGCTCTATGGCCTAGATAAATGTTGACTCATTTAAAAATATTGAAAAATAACAAAAAACAAAACAGAGAAAGATGAGAAAGAGAGAGTATAGAATGGAGAGAGGAGTGAAAAATAGAAACTCGGAAGAAATAGACTGAAACAAAGAGAGAATTTAATTTAAAATCCATATAAAAAGTATTGAGATAGAAGGGGAAGGTATATCTACACATACAAAATGCCCCCACCCCCACCCACACACACAGAACCTTGGGTGGTAGCTGGAGAATAAAACGGTACTTTTAGAACTACTGATTGAAGCAACTGTCTTTCGGTTTATTTGGGGTTTTGTATAACCAATTACTAGTGTTATGTTTTTTTTATTATTTAAAAAGACAATAAAGCCGTGAAAGGAAAGATGATTTTAGAAAAAAAGATTTTTAAACAAGGTAGAGACTGATAAAAAATAAAGAGAATTTGAATTAAACCCCATATAAAATTTGTCGGTGGGGGGGGGGCAGCAATACATACCCAATGCCCACACACACAAAGAATCTCCAAGGGTGGTAACTCGAACTACAGCTTTATAATGTATTTAGTAGATCGCCTGGCATAGTCCAGTGATAATATACGCATAAATATTATATTTTAATTAATAAAGAAACTGAGATATGCGCATGCAAGTATTATATTTTTTTTCTAACAGGTCACTTTTTGTAAGTAAAAAAATATACTCGAACTGAGATCGAAACCAAAACCTAAAGACAGTGAGTCAAGTATGATAACCATTAGACCAGTTTGCCACAATCTTTAAAACGCGTTTTCAAACCTCATCGAACAGTTGACAAAGATAAAATTCCGATGACCCCCCCAAGTACCAAATTTTCAATTTTGACTCCTTAGCAGCCCCTTTTTTCCGAATGAAAACCGATTAAAAAAGTTTTCCACGTGTCTGAATACCCTATATACCAAATTTCAAGCCTGTAGATTAAAAATTCGCTGAGTATATAGGTTGAGAAGTGTCCTCACACGCATTCTTATTTTCATAGATATATAGATTTAACCCAAAAGTTAGAAGAAGGTTCCAGATTTGTAATCATATTTTCACTCACTGTTTGGTGCAACTCTATGTTAGAGTAAAACACACACACACATATGTGTGTGTGTTTTACTCTAACATATGTGTGTGTGTTTTACTCTAACATATGTGTGTGTGAGTAATTGAAAATTTCTCTTGAAGTTCTTTGCCTACCCCTATCCATGTCAGCGATCAGAAAATTTCTATCAGATCTCAAAAGAGACAAACCGTCACTCCATCTCCATCTTCATCACCTTCTCCCCCCTACCGTCCCGCTTTGCCATTCACTAACTTGTGTCTGTTTCATCAACATTCCTTATCTGAAAGATAAGCTGGAAAGGAAAGACGAACCCTTCCTTTTGGCACACTTCGGTCTCATGATTGTTGGCAGAAATGGAAGAAATATCAGAGTGACTGTGCTTTAAAATTTCGCAAGAATTTCATTGCCAAACTTATGACAGACGGAAAGAGAAAGTAGATATTAAGACAAGAAAATACCAAAAGACAAACTTTTTTTGTAAACAAAATAAAATACTATGAATTTTCTTCATTGAAGCATTTCCGTTTCGGTTAATTTGGCGTTTTGTATTACCTATTACTACAGCATTACATTATTTTCTTTACATTAGAAAATATAAAACTGTAAAGAGAAATATGTTTTGTTTTTTTTTGTTGTATATTTGTAGATTATTACACTTTGTGCACCCCCCCCATTTTTCTTATTTTTAAAAAGATTACGATCATGTATGAATACCATTCATAGTGGGATGAAATGAGGACGCCTCTGTGTAGCTTAATAGCCATAAATATATTTTCATACTATACTTGATACCACACGTCCATCTTGCCTGGGAACTTTTCTACTTTGACCTCTGGCATTAGCCAGCCATTTCTCACCTTCGACTTTACACATCCATCTTCTTCAGCGCGGACTTTGCTTCTCACACCCGACCACATGGAGTTTTTTTCTTTTTCTTCAGATGCAAGCCCGTGCATACTTTCTTAATTTGCATATGTGCTTTTTCGGCTACTGCTGCTAATATTTTTGCAAACCAGCTAATAGCTCCTGCTGATATTTTCACATGCGCTCGTACAAATTCTGTTATATATATATATATCCAAGGAACTCTGCCTTTTGGATTATTTTGGACCATTTGGAATTTACCTATCGGATTGAAATTTTAAATTCTACCGTTTTGGATTTTACCATTTTTGGATTTTTACCCTTCACCGGACTGTCCATTCATGTGAAATCTTTTTATTTTTATTTTTATTTTGCCTCCTGTTCCCCTTACCTCACCCTTTTTTTAACCAAGTAAGATCTGTGACTTACTTGTAGTTTCATTAAATACTTTTATATGCAAAATCCGATCCTGCATTTTGCTAATTCCTGCCCTCTGATGAGAAGGAGAGTATTTCTTCGAAACTCCACGGATTAAGGACTATCCACTTATCTTGTGTTTCCTTTTTTAAAATTAAATATGTTTTTAACTCTTTTTCAAGATGTCTTTTAACATGTTTTATTAATCATTTGTTCATATATATATATATATATATATATATATATATATTCAAAAAATTTCAAGTTTACAAACTGAATGATTCTGTAAACTTAAAATGAATATAAATATGAATACTAATATTATAGGACAATCCTAACCAGTTGACAAAGCTCAATATTCGAGATAGAGCGTTATTATAAGAAAATTTAAATTTAAATTTTGTAAATTAGAATTTACAATTTACTATTTGACAAGAAATAAAAACGTAAAATGTTCCTTATTCCATAGTTTCAAAGAATGGCTCTAATACTTAGAGGAAAGTACTATAATAATATTCATAGGCAAGTTATAATTTTGCTGGTTAGCACATAAATTGAAAACTTCAAAATATGAGAGAAGTCATATTTGCATAAAAGTTGATAATGATGCAGAAGAGCATGCATTCCAAATGATGTCCAAGTTTGATGAAGAAAAAAACTTTAAAATGTGGTGCAATTCAAAGAAGATGGTGATTGGTTAGATGTTGAAATGCAAGTGAAATAATCCAATAGTAATTGTAATAATCCGAGTGGTTGATCAGTAAACATGAGCAAATTGTAGATGCAAAGATTGCTTCTTAATAGTTTGATAAATTTTTTTTCATAGGAAAAGATTCAAAGTAAAAATGTGACTATTGTCCCCACAATGAGAAAAAAACTCGTATACTTCCATTGGTCAAGAAATTTGGCTGATGGAAATATATAAGTTTACCTTTTTTTTCTCTCATGTCGTGAGGCCAATAGTATCTGCTCATGTTTATAACATAGTGCTCAATAACAAGTAGTGATGTATTATTATATATATATATATATATTTTACAAATATTATTGGCTACATATGTGCATACATATTTCAGCAGTGATTTCTTTTGAAATCCAGCATCATTAGGTCTGTAGTCTAAACTGGTTTCAAATTCTTATATAAAAAAATAGTCTGAAAAAAGAATACTGCACATTCACATTTTAAACAAGTTAAGATTACATTCTTGATGATGCTGGATTTCAAAAGAAATTAGAGTTGAAACATGTATGCATATATGTAGACAATAATGTTTGCATAACTAAAGAAAATTATACAATATATATATATATATATATTTATTATTTTTTTACTATAATAATTAAATATCTACAGACACTAGTGTTTCATCCTTTCGGGATTCTTCAGTGCAGGGTGTCACGATTACTACCAGTCGAACGATTCGAACCCCGCGACACGAGACATCTCTGGCTCGATTAGCGGAGGCCGTATCCATTCGGCTACTATTAACCGTGTGAAATAGCGTTGAATTTTAAACATTTTAATTTAAATGTTCATTACGTCAGACAGACAGTGATCAAATCGTTATACGATGATCTACGCATAAGAGCTAAATTGACCGACTTTTAATTCAACTGAAAGTGCTCAACGATAAGAAACGAATTTCTTAAAGGGGCTGTCATAATTATTTTTTTACTATAATAATTAAATACCTACAGACACTAGTGTTTCATCCTTTCGGGATTCTTCAGTGCAGGGTGTCACGATTACTACCAGTCGAACGATTCGAACCCCGTGACACGAGACATCTCTGGCTCGATTATATATATTAAGTGATCTAAATAAGAATGCCATCCCCTAAACACAACTTTGAATAATTTCCGTGCTTTCTCGGCAAGGTTAAATGGTATTTTGGGTTTGAAGATGCTATTTAATGCGGTTGGAATAAATTATTACCAAAAACTACCAAAGTTTTTGTTTCATTTATGTGTTTATGTTACTTATGCATAAATGCAACTTTACTTTCAGGAAAAAAGTATCAAAAATCGCATTGATTGCAGTGAGAAGGAAGTGGGGTTAACAAACAGCCAATTACCTTGACCACCCAACACGTATCGCATTTAAGGTGTAAGATAAGAAAAATAGTTTAATAGCAGGTGAAGGAAAAAGAGAAAGAAAAACAAAAATGCTTCATAGAAAAAGCAAGGCAGTCGTCATCAACAAGATGACAAAATAGTAACACGTTCTTATGTCAGCAATGATTTGGCCAATTTAAAGAAATAAGAAAGCTACATTCGCCTTCGTTTTTTTTCTCTGTAAACTTTAAAATTTGGGAGAGAAAAGCTCTCGTCTGTAACTTTCTGTCTGTCTGTCTGTCTGTCTGTCTGTCTCTCTCTCTCTCTCTCTCTCTCTCTCTCTCTCTCTCTCTCTTGTTTTTATCTTCCTCTCTCATACACACAGTTGTTTTGTTTTGTTTTTGTTTTATTTTTGGGGTTTTTTTGGGGGGGGGGGTTCTAGACAATTGAATAAAATTAAACCAAGAAAATTTGTATTAAGGAGAAAATAACATGAATTCTCAACAATACGTGAAAAATGTGATTCATCCGAATTACCCCCTAAAATTGCTTTTTTTTAAATGTCAATATCAATGATAAAAGAAATAATCTTTTATAAAGACCTATGGTAAACAGATTGTCTTTCATGTCAATACCAATCGTAAACAGATTGTCTTTCATGTCAATACCAATCGTAAACAGATTGTCTTTCATGTCAATACCAATCGTAAACAGATTGTCTTTCATGTCAATACCAATGGTAAACAAATTGTCTTTCATGTCAATACCAATGGTAAACAAATTGTCTTTCATGTCAATACCAATGGTAAACAAATTGTCTTTCATGTCAATACCAATGGTAAAATGATTATATTTCATGTCAAGATTAATAGAAGAAAACATTGGACTTCTATTCCAAGATCAATGGTTATAAAATAATTGTCTTTCATGTGAAAATGAATGATAAGATAAATTTCTCTGAGTAAAGATGAAAAAACTTGAAGTATGGAATTATTATAAAGTAGAAGATATACTCGGCGATGCTCGGTATTAAATGTAACGTTAAATTCCTTTAAAAAAATGAAGTTAAAAAAAAACGGAAAGAAACTGAGACGTGCATGCGAGTATATTTTTTCTAAACAGTTTACTTCTTGTAAGTAAAACAAAAGAAAAATACTCGAGCTGAGATCGAAACCAAAACCTAAAGGCAGTGAGTCAAGTACAATAACCATTGGGCCAGCTTGCTATGTCATAAAAAGTGTTTTCAAACATACTTATTCTTAACATAATGTAAACGATTCGTGCATGTGCAGTCGTGAAACAGTTGATAAACAGATATGTTGTGGTTAGCCGTTAGTATAAAAAAATCATGAATTGCAGAGAATCAGGTTCATAGAAGAGGGAAGATGGCTTCTCTCTACACAAGCAAATACCATTCATTCTTCCTTTCTGTTAAGGATTAAATCAAAGCTTTTTCATCGTTCATTATCAATTGTGTTGCAATCCATAAAAAAAAAAAACAGCAGAAAATGTCATATTTAATGGTATACGAAAGGGATTTTGTGCAAGAATGATATGTGGTTACCACAGCAACGCTACAGTGTTTCCCTTTGATCTGGCCAAAAGGTTTTGACTTGCATTAGTCGAACTGCAGGTCATCTTAACCCAAACACAGTTCTGATTTCATACTTTCATGTTGATGTCATTCAATGAAAGAAGGAAGATTCCAGCAGCACCTTGGAGGCCTACTTACTTTTATTTTATGTGCTCTTGCATAGAATGCTGTTGATAATATATGAAATTACATTTATCAGTAACAATATATTGACGACACAAAAAAAAAATCTCAATAAATGTGCTTGAACGTGAACCTGTCCGAAACTGAAATTATATCAAACCTCTATCTTTTGAAAAATTGCTCCGAAAATTTGTATTTTGTATTTCATTATAAAGTTTGGAAATATTTATTATTAATTTGTACTCATTAGGAGTTCTCACAACGGCCATCATCAGACATTACTTAAAGATAATAACCGGTGATGTTTCCTGGAGTCTGAACGACAAAAAATGTCCCCAGATTTCCAGTACTTTCCACTTTTTCGATAACCTTTATAAAAGACATTTTTTATCACAACAGCCACTTACCACTGATCTCTCGCTAGCAACAGCCATTGGTCTACCATGGTATTTGAGTAGCAGCATACCTCTCTAAAATCCCAGTACCCGTTGCACTCATCTAGTGGAGGTTTGGTTAGTGCTTTGTCTTCATTGGTCCTTCCATCCTCCTTGACCCTTCATAACTATTATGTGTGATAGTAGCCGAGGTTGATGCGTTTGGGGGGGGGGTACTGATGAGATTTCTTGCAGTTTCAGTTTCTTTGGGTTCGTGTGGTGAATCATTATTCTACTAAGTTTGATTTTCATAATACTTATATCCTATATATTTTATCTGCACAAAATGCATGTTAAAATATTCCTCAGTTTGGGGATTGAGTTATGTTTGAAAAAATAAACTTATTTTAATTGCTATAATTAGCTGCAATTTGCAATAAACCCATCAAATCACTCATCTCTTACTAAACTTCTATCTATCACCCTCACCCTCTCTTATTGTAGGTTGTTTCATTCTCTCTTCCATACAACCTCTTATTTTGCACAGTATCTCTCTCTCTCTCTCACACATACACACACACACACTCTCTCTCTCTCTCTCTCTCTCTCTCTCTCTCTCTCTCTATGCTTATTAACAGCTAAAGGTAATAAAGAAAGGATGAAATAAAAAGATTGAAATAGTCCATTATTTGGTGGATTATTCGAACTACTGTTCTCATCTTGAGTGCTATTCGCACGACATTTTAGTCAATGCAACCTCTAGCCTTCTTCAGGTGCTTCTGTCAAACTCTGGAATGTTGAACAACTATCAGTTATCTTTCTTGCTAATTATTATTTTTAGGTGATCATTTAAAAATATTTCATATTAGCAGTCATCTGAGCCAAATAAAGTATTTTTTTAAATAAATTGAAATTAAATTGTTATTATATTGCCAATAATATTGTAAAACAATAACAAATGAAAATTGGCTAGTTACAACAAAGTTTGATTTCTCAGCTTAAATGCTATTTGAGTCTAACTTTGAAAATCCGACAAGTTAACTTTATATGTTACGTTCCTTTTATTGGTTTATTTATTTTCATTTATATGGGTTTATTTTTAACAAGTAGGGAGACTCGACGTGATCTGATGATCAATAAATGTTTCACTCTCATATTTTCATTGTCATCGAAATCGGTGAAATCACCCATTTTTTAGTCAAATCGATTGATTACCTGCTCCAGTTGGGAACTCATCGTGATACATCAGGAGAAAGCTTCACAGGCTTACCCACAATGACTAAGTCCACAATACATTGTAGTCTACATTGCACTGTAGAAAACCTAGTTTTAATCTTATAAAATTATTTTTTTTATATATGATGGCTTGAATTAAAGTTTAAAATACAAAAGTCGTGTATCATGGTTCAATTGTACTTTAAACAGAAACATTAATTTCAAGTGCGCCCGTCTCATATCAAAGACACTACTGCTGATTCTATACGCCGAGCTTTTTGTTTGTTTGCCAATAAAACTTCTCAAATGCACTTGTGATCTTAGTGTTAACTTTGGTCAAAATCGCTTGTTTCTTCTTTCATCGGATTTTTTTCGATTATCGATATTTATTGAAGACATTCCCATACAAAACCTATCTAAGAACATTTCCAGATAAATATAGCACATTTATCTGAAATTTGATAAAAATCGGGTGAGCCGTTTCAAAGTCAATAGGGAACGAACTCACACACCCATACAAAGTTTCTTTTATATAATAGTAGAGATATTATCTCTCAATTCTTCTGCCTCACTGTAATAACCAAGATTAAATATAATATTCTGTATGATGTTTTATAATAGTACTAGCAGGCCACCCGGCGTTGCCCAGTCGTAAAATATACAAAATTATTATATTTTAATTACTGCTGCATTCTTATATATATTATAAACAGAAATACCATAGGTGTTAAACGTAATGTTAAATTCCTTTACAAAAAAAATAAGATGAAGAAAAAAAAAACGATAAGCAACTGAGACGTGTATGCAATGCAAATATTATACTTTTTCTAACAGTTCACTTCTTGTAAGTAAAAAAATAATACTTGACCAAAATACAAAGACAATGAGTCAAGTATGGCATTAGGCCAGCTTTACACGTTCTTTAAAAGTTGTTTTCAAACCTACTTATTCTTAACATAAGTAATCTGTCATGTGAATGATTCATGCATGCACATTCATGAAACAGTTGAAAAGCAGATAAAAATTTGATGACCCCCCCCACATACTAATTTGTCACTTTTTACCTCTTAGCAAATGTTTTTTTTCCAGATGAAAACTGATTAAAAAGTTTTCTACGTGTCTGAATACCCCATATATTAATTTCAAGTTTGTAGATCAAAAATTCGTTGAGTATATAGGTTGAGAAGTGTTCTCACGCACATACGTTCTCACTTTTATTGATACGAGGGGCATGCAATAAGTAATGCCCCTGACCAACTTCCAGTTGTCTGATCTAGCTGAAATTTTGCATGTGCAATGATTTATATCTCTACGGGTTATGTGGCAAATTACAGCTCTGAACTAATTGTGGTTTCTGTTTGAATTGACTCAGGTGTAAAATGAAGCCTGTTGAATGTCGAACAGTGATCCGGTTTTTGTATTTGAAAGGACGCACACCACAGGAAACTTTTGATGAAATGAAAGAAACTTATGGGGATAATGCCCCATCATATGACCTTGTAAAACGCTGGCATTGTGAATTCAAACATGGCCGGAAGTCTGTGGAAAAAGCTCCCAGACCTGGTCTCCCCCCCCATTCTGCCATTGATGAGGCATCTATCTATCAATTGAGGCTGCCATTTTCGAAGATCGGTGCATTACTATTCGCCAAATAGTCCAAGATGTCAATATTAGTACAGGGTCTGTGGAAACTATCATTCATGACCATTTGCATATGCATAACGTGTCTGCCAGATGGATTCCCAGGTTGCTCACACCATTCCAGAAGTGAGAACGCGTCGAGTGCTCGAGGATGAATTTGGAGAGGTGCCAAGAAGATGAGTCAAAGTTTTTCAAAAGATTGATTACACAGGATGAAACCTGGGTCCATCACTATGATCCAGAGACCAAAGCCCAGTCAATGCAGTGGAAGCAGTTGGACTCACCACCTCCAAAGAAGGCAAGGGTGCATCCCTCCGTTGGCAAGGTCATGCTCACAGTCTACTGGGACCAGGACGGAGTAGTGATGACAGATTTCCTGGCAAAGGGTACCACAATTACAGGAGCCCATTATGCTTCACTGTTGAGGAAATCGGGGTGTTCTACAAAAACGGTCTCCAGAGCTGCATCAAACGACGGGAGAAATGCATAACTCTGGGTGGTTCCTATGTAAAGAAAGACTAATAACTGTGCCAAGTTTCGTTGCTCTACTGCTATGAGAAGTGGGTCTGGGGCATTACTTATTGCACACCCCTCGTATATAGATAAGGAAAATTCATACAATCCCGTTTACTTTCTTTGAAATAAAAAAATATCAACCAAAAATGGTTACTTACGTTTCATGTTCTCAACATCAACAAAAGGAAATTTGAATTTCTTACCTGGAAAAAAAATTGTTTTAATTTTTTAATTGAAATTAAAAAAATTACAAAGTTTAAAACGAATGCATAGAAAAAAATGATCTGAATATATATTTGGTAGAACTGGTAATTAATAAAAATCTGAAGAGAGTGCTCAATACTATTGCAAAGCAAATATGCGTTTTATTTTTTATTACCGTTTTATCTGTTTGGTTACATATGTTTCGGATGTTGGACCGTGTTTACGATCTAACAGCCTCGTTAGACCTTACAGAAATGGTTGGTTAATATTAGGAAGAATTGTTTTTAGAAGGAATACGAGAAAAAAAAAAGGGGGAGGAAAAGGAGGGGATTGGAGTAGGAGATAATAGGGGGGGAAGGCGGGTAATGACAATATTTCAGTTTTGAAGGTTAAAATATATTAGGTTGTATTGTGTGTGGGGGGATAGCAGATTCAGGTAGGCTTGGGTGGAGATATGTGGATATAGGGAGGGGGAGGGCGAGAGAGAATGGTAAGGAGAAAAGAGAGGGGGTAATGAGAGGAGGGGGGAAATAGGAGTTTCAATTTTGGGGTTTTAAAATTTTGACTACTTTTTTCCTTGTTCGATAAGGTATATTAATTAGATGAGAGGGAGAGAGATAGATGGGAGGAGAGAGAGAGGGAAAGGGTTAGTGTAGCTGTCATGTTTGGCAGTTACAATGTTTCATTTACGGTTTTCGTGGTCGCTGTTCATTTCATAGTGAGTTGTTTTTAAGCAGTTAAGAGTTAATACAGACGTTGATGCCCGCATAAAAACGCATAATACATATACATACATATTACACACCAATATGGAGACATATAGACACACACATATAAAAACAATGCCCATGCAGACGTACATGGACCTACATGCAGACATATACACACATACACGCAACTCTCGTACACATACATATACTCGCATATATATATATATATATATATATATATAGATATAAATACATGCTCACACATATATAAATATATACATACACACACCCATCCATATACATATATGTGGATATACAGATCTCCAGTAAGAAGTAGATGCACACATACACATACACAGACATATACATACAAGTACATGTACATGCATGGGCTCATGCACATGTATGCACAATTACATAAAAATACATATTTATAAAATATAAATATACAGACCTATATAGGCACATATATATACACATATACACAAATATATACATACGCATACCGGCATGTATACATCTATACCAAGTAAATAAAGTAAAGTTAGGATAAATAAATAATAATAATAAATAAATAAGTGAGTACATGGTTTAATTTTGTTAAGTTAGTTAATACTGCGGGGGTTATATAATATATATAAGCATATACAATTATACAAGTATACATATTCATAAAAATATACACATACAGACATATATACATATATACACAGAGATGTGTACATTTATGCTGAGTAAGTAAAGAGTAGATAAATGAATGAATAGATAAAGGATAAATAGATAAGCAGGTATAGATACACAAATATAATCAATCGACGATTGGACTCGCCTTAAATTGTTTGATTCAGGAAAAAGTGAGCTTGCAAAGCCGGTTAAATATTTAAAAATAAAAACAGTTTAATTAAAATACGAATAATATTAGAGTGTTTTACTAAGAGAGTAACTTATTGTTTATTAATTTATTTTATTGCGTACTATTATCCTCATCTTTTTTTAGTTGCCTCACGACGTTTCGGCCGACTATTCCTCTGGCCTTCGTCAGGTTGTAACCGCGACGTGATAGGAACTCTGAATCTCCTAACTGCATTCTCAGCAATTACTGCCATCCATAGTTGTTGTCGTCTCACCATGTTTGGCCAAGTAATTGCTGAGAATGAAGTTAGGAGATTCAGAGTTCCTATCCCGTCGGGGTTACCACCTGACGGAAGCAAGTTGAAGTTATGTTCGAAATGCATGTTGTTGATTTAATCTTTAGGGGTCTGTATTGATTTGCTTTGCTTATTGGATGGGGATTATTTTATAGTTTTTAGGGAAAAAGGGGGGGGTTGAATGGGGTATAAAGGTTAAAAAGTTAACTATTAGGTTCATATACATAGAGGGGGGGGGGGGCTCCTAACATGTTGCTTTGGGCAGTGGCTATGCTTAACTTTATTTTCAGTGTGAAGTGTATTGTGGATATAGGCATACACATACATACAGACACATATATGTATATAAATCCAGGCATAGCTACATCTGTACATATATGCCTACTCATGTGCATATACAAAGATATACATATACATATAGTCACTAGGACAGCAGATGTATGCATACAGATACATGTGTATGCAGACATAGTCACACAAATATATATCCATGCATACATATGACCCATGATCACACATAATCATGCCCGCGTATATAGAGAAATAAACATAAACACAGACAGGGATACATGCATAGGTCCAATCATGCCCGCACATACACATATATGTGAGGATACATGCACGCATATAGACAAGTAAGTAGGTGCATTAAATATAATAATGTTTCTGGCATATCTACAAAAAATACACATATATACATACAGATATCTATACAAGTTGCCACGTATGTACATTCATATAAATGTGGGGTGTTTTAGTCATAATTGATAAGTGGGTTGGGAGTAGTAGGATTCATGGGTAGATGAATGTGTAAAAGGGTAGGGTAATATAAGATATGGTGAGAGTTGAGTAGGGGGGTTGGTTGTGTTGATGCTACAGTAGTTGGGTGTCTGCGGTAGATGGGTGTATTGTGTGTATTATTTAGCAGTTCTAAAGAGGATGTTGTCTAGGGGATGTTTCAGAAAGGTGTATAATTGCTAAGGAGGTGGGATTTGTAGTGCCGGCAATTTATGGTTGTTTCATGTTTTCTATTTAGTAATTTGTCTCTATCTTTAAAACTGAATATATAAAGGGTTTAGTTCAAGCAGAGGAGGCATGGGGAGTCTAAAGATTTACATACGTTAGATTTTTTCAGGATTTCCCACGTAATAGTTGGTGTAAGGTTATTTTGGATTAGATCTAGATATTGGGAGGTTAGTGAGGTTTTGGTAGGGTGGTTGGGGTTTGTAAAGGAGTAATTATGTACTCTAAACCTATCTTTAAAGGATGTGCCTGTCAGGCCAATATAGTATTTTTTGTCGTTTGGGTTTTCTTCAGGTGCAATTGTGTCTTTATAGACTACTTCTGTTTGTAAGCATTGCTGATTAAGTGGGCATTGGCATTTGTTGGTGCAGTTACAATTATTTCTGCTGGTGTTATTTGTGCTTTCATCTTTGTTAAGTATTTTTCTATTGTGTTTCTTGATTATTTGTTCTAGGTTATCAGTGCAGCTGTAGCTAAGTTTAATTGTGTTTTTATTAAATATTTTGTGCAGTGTGTGATTGGGTGGAAAGTAGTAGTTTATTAGTTGAAAGAATTTTTTGCCTAGTTTCGTTTTAACCATTATATTGAAGGGGGGGTTGAACCAAATTATTTTCCTGGTTCTATTTTTCTTGTTTGGGGTATTGGATGGATTAGGTTCAATGTAGTTAAAGGTGGTGTTTGGGTGGCCGCTTTCTTTAAGGGCATTTTCATAAAATGTTTTATGTTTGTTGAACATTTCAAGTTTAGAGGAATTATTACTAAGTCTTTTTTCGATAGATGTAGGCATATTTTTAATGATATGTTTTGGATGGTTTGATAGTGGGTTTATGTAGAGTGGGTAAGTATTGTCTTTAGTGTAAGGTTCATATGAGTTATTTGAGAAGTTGAGAGTTATATCGAGAAAGTTAACAGTTTTTATGTTAGATTTAATGTCCAGTTTTAGACCTATTCTGTTCATTTCTTTAGTTAAGGTTTTTTTTTTCAATTTTTCGCATTTAGGGCCATTTGAATTTTCAACTATGATAAGGCCATCGTCTCTATATAGTCCTATGTTTTTTGTTATCTACAGTTTTTGTGAGATTATATAGAATGAAGAGACCAACTAAGTCGGTTGCTTCTGCTGAATTCAGGGATCCCATTGAGAGGTCAAATGATCCGGGTTGGTTCTTCTTAGTCCATTGGGTGTTTTAGCTGATTAGTACTGTTTTCCTAGATTTTTGGTAATCTCCATTTCGGATGGTTGTAGGTCAGAAAGTAGAGAGGCAAAGTCTAAGACCTCGTCAAACAGTTCTTTTGATATATATATATATATATATATATATATATATATATATATATATATATATATATATATACACACACTGTATATTTCGGCATATAAGACGACCCTTAAAGAAAAAATTATCTTTAAAAAACAATATTTCCTAAGATACCGGGTGTTGCAATCTCTAGCCTTGGCTAAACAAACATGGTTTCGTGATTTAGCAGTCATATTATACAACCGATATATGATAAATTTATGAAAATTTGCTCCAATTTTGTACCGCATCTTATCTGACGGTCGCTTTATAGGCCGAAATATATGGTATATATTTCATTCATTTAAAAAAAAATTGAAGACACGTTGTATAAAACTGAACTCATTCAATCAATTAAATTAAATAAACAAATATTCTCTGCATCATCTGAAAAAAAAAAAAAAAAATTTCCAAAGATAAATCCGTTTGTTTTGTCTTTCACTCTAGATCTAAAATGGAAAACACATATCCATTCTTATTATTTAGATTATTTGGACTATTGTTCTCATCTTGAATGTCATTTTCAAAACGTTTCAATCGAGGTAACCTCCAACCTTTTTCAGGTGTATCTTATTGAACTCGGGAATCTACACAGAATTTTGAATGGAACCTAGAGATTACATCCGCCAAAACGTTGTGCGAATAACAATCAAGATGAGAACACTAATCTGAATAATCCAAATTATTAATCCACATTTTAAAAACCCAGAAATATAATTTTGGGGACTATCAGATGAAATATTTAATACAATTTCAGCCGTATATTATTCCATATAATTGTCTTGCATTCTTTTTAATGGTTGATTTAAGAATATCGTTGCAAAGAGAAATCACCAAAGAGGCGTGGCAAATTAGAATAATCGTAATTTGCAAAGAGGTTCTTCACAAATTCAAATGGAATTAAAGAATTAGAAAAACTCAGAAACTCTGACCCAAAAAAATTCTGCTTGAAGTTTGTCATAATTTGTAAGCACCACTTGAAATGACTCAATGACAAAAATGTCAGACGAATTACATCTAAGTATGAGTAAATAAACAATTTTTTTAGTCACACTTAGACGTAATTAAAGGAGTTTCTTTAATTGCCACCAAGCAAATTAAATTACAACTCATAATTATTATAATTAATTTCAGTGGAATGAATTTTGAAAGTCAGTTTGATAGAGAAAAATAAAAAGTTAAGACACGTTCATAAAAATTAATTGTAAATAGGTAATTGTGATGCTTACGGCATGGCAATGTTATTTTTTTTTTTTAAACCGGTGTTGCCCGGAATGATCTGAAACCAGTTCATTTTTTAGATTTAATTTGCACATTTTTTAAACTCATGAAGAAAAAGAAATAAAATTTTGGTTGTAAGGTAAACGAGACGAGTAGAATATGGACGTTGGGTTTACTTTCAGCAACTTTGTAACTCTCAATTCCCTTATTTTGTCTTTTATTTTTTACTAGCGAGGGTACCCAGCGTTGCCCGGGTGTTTGTAGGTGTGTGTGCTTGGTAAGTAGGATCGAATTCGGAACGTTAAGGCGAAGGTGGAAAAGAAAGTGTAAAAAAACTTGACAACTTACCCACTCACCCACGAAGGGAGAGTAACTAAGCAGAGTTTAATTTTAACGATTAAAAAGTTATATTGGCAGGTGTGCGATTTTAATGATTACACCATAGAAGTCCCGCAGTGAACTTTTACTGCAAGGTAGTTATTTTGGTTTTGTTTCCTGACTTTATTTCGCCAAAATGTTGGAGGAGAGTGTCCATATGAATGGTAATTGTCTGATATAGGAGTTTCCCCCACATTGATCAAATGGCCATTGCTTTCTGGACGTTCCCAGCACGAAGGCTGGGCACTGCACCTTCACTTCAGATCAGTTTCGCTTTTATATGAAAAAGACGAACGAACACGTGAGAAGCCGAAATAGGAAGAATTTTATAAAAGTCGACGTAAATAATTCTAAACGCGATGCATGTTCGCAAATGGTACATATTATGATCTAGGGGGTATATAAAGAGTAACCCACCTGAGAAACTTGGCGAAAAAAGCCTTTCTTGGACATGCAAAAATGTGCATGCCACATTTGCCTTTTATATATATTGACTAGGAGTGGGGGTGTTGCCAGGTCGAAAAACAAATTATGACGGAGTGGTGGGAATTGCGACATGAAGTCGGGCGGTCAGCGTAAAAAAAAAAATTTTTTAAAGTGACTTGAGTGTCATCAGTTGGAAGCAAACCGAAAGCAAAATTTTGTAAGCAGAAACAGAAAAAAAAATGACATGCCAGGCACGAACTTGCATAACTGAAGTTAGTAACTGAACACTCTTATCGATGTGGCCACGATTATGCAGATGCTATAGCATCGCAAATTTAGCTAAAAAAATGAAAGAAGGTATAGACAATTCATGCACGCACAGTTTGCAAATTGCATCAAAATGCAGGTTTTTATCTGACTGCCTCTTCAAAGAAAACAATATTTCTACACGAAATAATAGACAATTTTTTTTCCAATTCTTCGATATTTTTTGTCCGAGAGATTGCTCTTTCTAACGATGTCACATTCATGAGCATACAATGCACATGACAAAAGTTTTTAGCAGACATACAAACACACAGACATTTAAGAATTATATATTAGATAGATATAACATATTCCATGAGCGATGCTCTGACAAAGTGGGAAGAGTTGCTGTTTTCCGGGTGAAGATTTATTCATCTAATACTTATTGTTGGTTGGTTTTTGACCTTGAAGTAGTAGAATCACCAACCTAATAGATCCTGCAACTCTAACCTCTGTCCCATTGCCGAAATGAGGAATTCCTGTGCCTGTTTTACAAGTATTTTAATGGTAAGTACTTGGATGAACTCAAATTACTTGTACCCCTTTGACGTAAATACCCCTGACAAACCAGACAAGCAGCAAAATCCCACTCCTACACTGTAGAGATCCCTAAATGCTGTAAAACCTTCTACTCAAATAGCTTTTTCTCTCAAACTGTTAGACTTTGGAATTCCCTCCCAGGCCTCTGCTTCCCTGACTGTGCTGATATGCAGACCTTCAAATATAATGCGAGCAAACATCTCATCACCCAACTCCCTACAGAATATCCCTGCAAATCTGGTCCAAAATAGTAGCCTCTTATGGCTTAGTGGCACTGTGCCTTGTTTGGGTTGAAAAAACAGTGAAAAAAAAAATATATATATATATATATATTTGTTTTGTCTTGAAACCTTACATAAAGTGGCTTCATGTCTTGTCTGGACCTATTATAACGAAGTACGAGATGTTATTTTATTCCCAATAATATGGGATAACAATTTCCAAATAAAACAAATTAGCTAATCAATAACATGGAATGTGAGGACTAAAGGGAAAAAATAAGAGGAAGTGAGAGTTACGAGGCTGCCATTTTATGCTGTCATCTAGTCTTCACATTCTGTGAGCAATGTTTCCGACAAAAGGAGAAGAATTGCTGTTTTCTAGGTCGGCTATTGTTTTGAGTAGGTCGTGTGTAAATATTTTCAATCCTTTCATAGTATTCATCACCATCAATCAATTGTCAATCTATCCATCTCATTAACTCTTATCTTTAAATGTGGTTAGTAAGTGGCGACTCATTAGTAAAAAATTAAAAGAAGGAGAAAAAGGTACTTTGTGAAATCAGTTGATGTGGTTTCCAGGAAGTTTGAGAAGCTGGTGTTGAATAATGGTAGCCATATTGAATTCTAAATAAAACGCGATGCTATACAATTTCTTATCGTATTTCATTTTCTGTAAGAATTATATTTCAATAATAATTTTTGTGTACTTAATAATAGAGAATTACTTTCTATATTTTCGTATGTTTGTTTGTTTGTTTGTCTCTCCATTCCACTTTTTCTCAGAAACTACTGGACCGATACTGTACAATTTCTTATCATATTTCATTTTCTGTAAGAATTATATTTCAATAATAATGTTTGTGTACTTAATAATAGAGAATTACTTTCTATATTTTCGTATGTTTGTTTGTTTGTTTGTCTCTCCATTCCACTTTTTCTCAGAAACTACTGGACCGATACTGTACAATTTCTTATCATATTTCATTTTCTGTAAGATTTCTATCTATCCCTATAGTCTGGCTGGGGGACACCTCTGCAGAAACTCTCATCAGCTCTCTCCACTACCGTCTGTTCTGTGCTATTGTGATGGTGCTGCTGAGCCTCATGTCCGTCCATTCCTTGATGTTATCCTCCTATCTCTTCTTCTATCCTCCACGCCTTCTTCCTCCCCTGCATTATTGTTTCCATAGGGACTACAAACTTGCTTTATGCGGTTGGTTACTTCCTCATCTGTAATGTGGTCTTTGTAAGAACTACCAAGTATTTTGCGGTCGCACCTCATCTGCTGTAAGAATTATATTTCAGGAATAAATTATGTGCATTTAATAATAAATAATTTACTTTCCAATCATAATGTATAATACATAGACACATATCTATGCGTGCACCTGTCTCCCTAAAAGTGCACATAAAGTCACACTTATGAATGAATGTGTCAGCTTGATACGGATGGTGGGGTGGCGGGCACAAAGTTCCTCTGGGAGTTAGTGAGAAATTATAAAACCATCTTAGAATAGCATTTAATTAGAAACTGCTTTTTTCTGTTGCTGCAAATATTACTCAACCCCACCTTCAGCCTTTAGAAAGGCTCAAAGGAGAGATGGATAAACAAAGAAAGAAAGAAAGAAAGAAAGGGAAAAGGAGAAAAAATTGAAGATATATATATATGAGGGAGAGGGAAGATAAAGAGAAGAGGAGGAAAATATCATCATCATATTCGGCTTAACATCTGTTTTGATGTTGCCATGTGTTGGGACAGAGATATATATAGTAAGAAGGGAGATGTGGCGAGGAGGTAGAGAAAGATAAAAAGACTGAAAGAGAGAAGAGAAAAAGGAATATATAGAGAAAGGTAGAAATAGAAAGAGATACAAAGAAGGAATGAGATAAAGAGAGGGTGGGACGAGAAAGGTAGGGAAAGAAAAAGAAATAGAGCTGGGGAAAAGATAAGAAATAAGAGAAAGTGAGAGAGAGAAGGAGAAAAAGAAGATGAAAATCTTTGTCCAATAAAAAAGAAACTTCAATTGGCTTCTGTCAATATTGGAAGACCAAATTTTTCAACAGATTTTCCACGATTTTTATAACAAAGAAGACAAAGATATCATTGGCTAAAAACAAGATGGCCGAAAGTTATATGTGTAAAAT
>NC_136516.1:8482500-8525000 GCF_053919585.1 Euprymna scolopes
TTAAATGGAAGTGAATTCAAATACTTATGTAGCCGTGTAAGTGGGCTTGTCATAATCAACTGCCATACTAGTATTTGACAAGCAAATTTGGAATGATGCATGTATGCTAATTGGTCACTTTATTCTCAATTCACTATATGTATATATATATATATATATATATATACATACATATATATATATATACATATACATACATATATATATACATATACATACATATATATACATATACATACATATATATACATATACATACATATATATACATATACATACATATATATATATATATATATATATATATATACATATACATACATATATATATATATACATATACATACATATATATATATATATATACATATACATACATATATATATATATATATATATATATATATATATATATATATATATATATGGCAGAAATTTTTCTCTTAAGCATATTTCATTAAATAAAATAGACGTTTTTTGTCTATTAATTCTGATTTTGAACTTTTCCAATTTCCAAATAACCATGCATTGCTCTGAAAACAGTGCTATATTTAACCATCTGACTAATAAACATTCCTGTCCCTTGTCCCAATTTAGGAAGATTTTAGTTGGCAACACATCTATACTTAAACAGACCAATAATAAACGAGAACTTTGAATACTAGAAGCATTACTAATAAAAACTAAAAAAAAAAAAAAAAAACGACTATTAATAAAATAAACTTTACCAGGAGTAGTAGTAACATCCTGCAATGTTTGCAAAGTTATTAAAATAATAAACCAATATAAATAAATATACACGTTATTACATAAATTGTTCAAAACCAGTTAGATTAATCTATCCCTGATAATGAATCCATCCATAAATGATTGGAAAGTACTTAGATTTATAACAAATATGGCAATTGCATCAGCCAGTTCCTGCCAGAAATAAAGACCGTAATTTAGAAGTTGGAAAGAATCAAAAACAGAATTATTAGACAAAAAACATCTAATATATATATATATATATATATATATATATATATATATCTTATGATTATAAGAAAATATATATACTATAGAGGTATATATTCTATAAATAATTTATTAATTGGATTCACCGGACTAATGTTCTCATCTCAAGTGTGATTTTCACAACATTTCAGTCAACGTAACCTCCAACCGTCTTCAGGTGTATCTTGTCGAACACAGGAATTTGGACAGAATTTTGAGTGGAAGCGTTTATTTACTTCACGGGGGTAGCATGCTCTTTGTTGTATTTTTCGGTCACTCACACTGAGGATTGAACCTTCAATCTTCAGGAGAATATCACATTTTACAATTGATTTTTCCAAGTACTCTTAATCACTGCACCATGGACAAATCTAGTATGAATTTTAAGAGCCTTAAACTTATTTTTATTTCTAGTTAGAAATATCACTAATTATTACTATATATTACAATATATATATATATATATATATATATATATATATATATATATATACATATATTATTGTTTTTACTTATTACTTGTATATATTATCTATTATTTATTAAAAAAATACAGACAACTAGTACAGCATTACAGCAAGCTACCACACCTATACGACCTCCCTAAGATTTACAAGGACGGTATTCCATTAAGGCTCATTATCAGTGCCCGAGCCTGGAAAATGAGTATGTATGCTACAGTTTAGGAACAGTAACAATTAAACTAACAACATAGCATGCATATGGCATCCATTTGTAACAAATGTTTTCTATTTGAAGACACATAATTGTGAAAAGAGTTTGGGAAATCTTTTAATATTTCCAAATTTTTCTTGTAACCATGAAATATTTCAGGGCAAATTATACTGCAAACGGCTAAACCTCACATAAATCTGTTTATTGCGTCATATAGCTCATAAACCAAGGTTTTAAAAAGTATTACTTTAATATGTGAATTTTAGCCCTTTTGAAGATATTTTGCAATTTATGCAAAAAAAAAAAAAAAATCACCCGATTTGGGTAAAAAATGTACAATTTCCGTATGTTTTTTTTACGAAGAGGAATGAAAATCATACTCAATTTTTCCAGAAATGTTCATTTATTATCAATTTTATGAGTTGATAAGTTAATTTTCAACATTAACAAACCTGATAACACAAATAAGGAGTGTTTTTTTAAGGATTTTTTTCTATTTTTGAGAGTTTTTTTCTGAGGTTGGTACAACTTTGCTCATGAAAAAAAGACCACAACCAAGGTTAACTGCAGATAGATTCCTGCAACTTCAAATCTTATAAAATCTCTAAAAATGATGCAATTGACTGGATTTTTTTTTTTTTTTTTTTTTTTTTTTTTTGTCAGAAATTTATTTTACTTTATATTTATTAAATCAAGAGAGTTAAAAAACAACATCAATTCTTTGGCTATTTTCAATACTGGGCGCACTGTGTGTTCTATAAGTATTTTAATGAAATGCGCTCTGATGAACTCATATCACTTATGCCCTTTCGACATACATACCCCTCCAATAAACCCAACAAGCAGCAAAATCCCACTCCTTCAGTGCTGAGATCCCTAGATGCCGGCAAGGCTTCTACTCTAATAGTTTCTTCCCTTGGTCTACTAGATTTTGGAATTGTCTCCTTGTTTCCTAGTTTCCATCTTGCTGCTCAACTCTCCACAGTCCTATGTTAGACACAATTGCAAATAGTAGCCCATTACCTTCCAAGTGGCAATATGCTTTATTTCAAGTGAAAAAGAGTTTTTAAAAAAAAAAAAAGAAAATGAAGAAACTTACAGTTTCTTGGGCATAAAACGGTAAGTTAAACAAAGAATAAAAAACCTATTTTATTGCAATAAAAAAAAAAAATCCCTACAGAAAAAAGAAAGGAAAAACACACTTCCCAAAAACTGCCAAAAAGATAATAAAATCTCTTGAACTGAATGAAAAAAAAAAACAGTTTCTCAAATATAAAACTTCATTGTTTTAAGATTATTATGTCTACATCAGTTTATCTGGGATTGAAAAGTCTAGGTCTATTTGTTCACAGAAGACTTTTGAAAAAAAATAAACCAATTAAAAATATGCTGTAGTGCAGTTTACATCTTCTGCTGATCACCCCATTTCCTCAACATGTGATTATTGCTGTTACAGAGGGTTATCCGTGCGTGGTGAGGAGTCACATCCTTCTCAAGGTTAGCCTATTAATATGCATGGAAATAGAGAGATTATGGTGGATCTACAGGAGTAAACCTTGACCACAAATCTTGCTATTCCATGAGTAGCAATAGTTCCAGTTGTACTCATCAACAAACAGATGATTTCATTCTGAGAAGAGGATGACTTCGCAGATGATCGTATATATTTCACAATGAGAAGGTGTAGCTGCTCATATTAGTGGAGTACCATGGGCTATATGGAAGTTTGGCATGTTGCATGTACTATAAGTCTTAAAGAAAAAACATACTTGTTTTACTACCAATAGATAGATGACCGAAGGAGAAAAAAAAAGAAAACGAACCTATGAGGTGACATATTAGGCTAAAGTTTTGATTTTTATTATTTGGATCATTCAGATTACAGTTCTCATCTTGAGTGTATTCTCACATTTTGGTCAATGTAACCTCCAACCTTCTTCAAGTGAAAACTGTCGAACTTGGGAATCTTTTAGTCAATCTATGAAATCTACATGAAATAACAGAACCCTTGGATGATAAAAGTCTTAAGTAATTCGCAACTGAATTCTTAGTATCACCCACACTGAGGATTGAACCCTCAAACTCATAGTGTAATGGATGAATTAATAAATAAAAATTTAGTCCTGATTAACACTTTTTTGAATGTTGTAGACGTCTCTAAATGCTGGAAAGCATTCTACTCTAATAGTCTTTTCACTCAAACTGCTAGACTTTGGAATTCCCTCCCTATTTTCTGCTTCTCTGACTATACTAACATGCTGAAATTTAAATGTAATGTGAACAGACATCTTGCTGCTCAAATCTCTACTTAGAGTATCCTTGTAGGCATAGTCCCTAATAGAAGCCCCTTACGTCCCAGTAGCAAAATGTCTTGTTTGTATTGAATAAGAGTAAAAAAAGTTATTTTATGAACAATAAGTTGATGAAAACTCTTAACAACTATTGATGTAATCATTTTTATATAAAATTAGCTGACCCTACCTGACATTGGCCAGGATTCAGTAATGTCATTTTAGTTTCTAATAATAATGTGTAAGTTATGTATGATGTTATTAAACTAGAAGTGGCAAACAAAATGCTCACGTAAAAGAAGATAAATATTTTAACTTTCACGTTAAAATAAGAGTTATCTCCATTATATTATTAGTTATACTCAGAAGTAAAGACTCTTATTATATTCTTCAATTTCATTTTATTTTTAGGTGATTGTTTACAAATGTCTCATATTAGTAATCGTCTGGGTCGAGATAAATAATTTTTCAAATAAATAGTAGCTAAATATGTTTGTATATTGCAAATAACATAATACAACAATAATAAATGAAACTGACTAGTCAGAAGCAAAGTTTGATTTGTCAATTTCAATGCTATTTGGGTCTGACTTTGAAAATCTGACAAGATAACTTTATATGTCAGATGCTGAGTTTAAAATATGATAACGACTTCCATAAAATGTCCCTTGCCCATGAATGAGTTGAACTTCTGCGGTAATAAAACTTCTCAAATGCACTTATAATGTTAGGTTGTATAAGGTATTAACTTTAGTCAAAATCGTCTGATTCTTCTTGCATCAGATATTTTTTGATTATCCATACTTATCAAAGACATTCTGATACAAAACTGATTTAAGAACACTGCCAGGCACAGGCATGTGCTTGACAAAACTCCAATCTATGGTCCTTCCTTGTCAAACTTTTAAAATATACACTCGACTAGCTACAACCATTATATACGATTTCCCACACTCTCTATCAGTGCCTGAATCTAAACGCAGATTCCATGAACAAAGCTTTTTTCCCAGAACTGCCCGTCTGTGGAACACTGTTCTGCTGGCTTGCTTTCCAGTTGAATACAAGATAGTAACCTTCAAATCTAATGTAAACAAATTCTTGTAGATCAATCCTCATAAATAGTCAAATTCTACCCAATTTACACCATTGATTATTACTAAACTACCACCGTAAATTCATTAGCCCTCATCCTCGAGTGGCTATCAGACCTTAATAAGTGGTGCCTCCTAAGTAAACACACAAACAAAGTACCTTTTATATAATAGCATCCATAAAGCCATATGCATTAAGGTTACAATGATGCAACCATAAAAACTGCATGGCAGTAATAAAGTGACAGTCTGTTATAAATCACTTGGCAAATCACTTTATCAACTCATGGTAGAAGTGGTGGAAAAAGTTGCAGAAAGCTGCAAACTCTGATATAGATACCTTGAACAGGAGGTTGATTATACTGCTTAACAAACATTTTCTATGAAAACACACAATATAAATCAACTCCTAGTCTAGATGCCATGCAAAGCTTGTGAGAATACAAACTGTTCAAATATCTACGGATTGCATAAATAAAAAAAACACAAGAAATGTAGAATAATGTCAGTTGCAATAATGTTATTCTGAAGAAGGTATATGATATACCGAAATGTCATCATAAAAAGGTTTTTTAGTCATCTTTATACCATAGTAGATTACTATTTCAAAAAGAAAGTTGACAATTTAACCTAGTTTCAGTATTGTTTTTTCTACAACTCCAGAAAGTACCTAATTCTTGATGCAATCCATCTACATGCGCAAGAGCCAAATCCATTACAAGATGACCTACTGCCTTTATATCTGAAAAGGTTCTACTAAGACCATTCTTTCTTGCCTTGACAGCATAAAACCGGTTTTGCAATCTACTGGGGAGGGGCTGATCCTTTTTCTTCCCTAAAACCCATTTCACACAAAAGAGATGTTGCTAGCCTCTCTACATTGTATCATTATGTCCATGTTAGGTGCTCGACTGAACTCCAATCTCTGCCCCACTCCTGTAAAACAAGCCAAGCATGCAAGGTCCCTTCCACAAGTAAAAAATTTACTTTCACCATGACTAATGTTTGTGCAAACTTTCAAAAAAAATCCAAGGCGTGGTTATGGAAAAAAGTGTGAACAAACGAATTGATAAATGATTTGGGGGCAATTTTACTCCTATAATAGACCCTAGGACAGCAACTAGAGTTATCCCGGAAAATCCATCCTGGCAAAAATTTACTTTCACTATGATTAATGTTTGTGCACAATTTCAAAATAATTCAAGGAGTAGTTATCAAGAAAAGTGCAAACAAACGAACAGATAAACGATTTGGGGGCAATTTTACCCCTATAATAGCTTCTAGGGCGGCAACCAGAGTTATCCCAAAAAATTTATTCTAGCAAAAATTTACTTTTACCATGGCTAATGCTCGAGCAATTTTTTTTTTAAATCCAATTCAATTATTGAGAAAAGTGTTCACAAACGAACAGATGAATGGACGAACGGGAGTGAATTACTAGGTCCAATCCCTCCTTTGTTGGGGGACCAAAAAATTCACAGCAAAGAACTTTCTTTTCTCTCTCTCTCTCTGTACAAAAAAAAAAAAAAATGAAACTTCTATAAACAAGATTTCTTTCCTAGAACAGCCCAGCTGTGTGGCACATGGTTGCCTTCAAGTCTGATATAAACAAATACTTGAGCCGTTCTCTTGGATAATTAATTACTCTTAAGAAATCTTCTGCTTATTCCAGTCAACGTTTCCAATCCTCCCATGGATAGGGGCGTTTATTGTCCGACCGACAATAATTACTCACACCTTCCAGTGGCCAATAAAGTCACTATTTGCCTATGCATGGTGCATTGTTGTTACATATGGGCTGGTGCATTAACCACTTGTCTCTTTCTATTAGGATCCAAAAAAGAATCTCCAATCTAATAGGTTTTGTACTGTCAACCAATCTCCAACCGCTGACTCATTGTCACAATGTTGCATCTCTGAGCTTGTTTCACAAGTACTTTAATGGAATGTGCTCCAACAAACTCTTGCACTTGTGTTCCCGTGACATAAATACTCCTGACTAACCAGACACACAGCAAAACCTCACACCTGGACTGTAGAGGTTCCCAGATGGCAGAAAGTATTCTACTCTTATAATTTCTTCCCTCAAGCTATTAGACTTTGGAATTCCCTTTCTGTTTCCTGCTTCATGACTGTACTAACATACAGAAATTTAGATGCCATATGAACAGACATCTTGCTACTCAACTCCCTACTTAGTGTGTCCCTGTAGGTATTGTCCCTAATTCATAGTAGCAATGTGCCTTGTATGAGATAAAGTAATAAAAAAAAAAAAAATTTTTTTAAAATGGACCCCTCCTCCGGGTGACTCATTAGTATAAAAAATAAAAATCTGTAAGAAATAAAAATTTAAAAAAAAAAAGAAAAAAAAAAAAGAAAAAAAAAAGACATTCCTCACACTTGCATTAATTTGGTCCTTGGTGATCCCCATGAAATGGATATTAGTGCAGGATGTTTAGGATAAATTTGATCTCATGCATTCTTTCATTTCAAGCGCATCCTATTGACGGTCGTCCCACAAAGAGATAACCTTAGATGACTATACAAATATTTTAATGGAATGTGCTCTGATGACCTCATTGCACTTGCAGCCTCTCAACATACATATTCCCCTGACAAACCTGATTAGCAACAAAATCTCACCCCCTTCAGTATAAAGGTCCTTAGAGTCTAAAAAGCCTTCTACGGCTTTCTAGCATCTAAGGACCTTTACACTGAAGGGGTGAGATTTTGTTGCTAATCAGGTTTGTCAGGGGATATGTACGTTGAGAGGGTTTAATAGCTTCTGCCCTCAGACTGTTAGACTTTGGAATTCCCTACCCGCTTCCTGCTTCCCTAGCTGTACTGACATGCAAAAGTTTAAATGTAATGTAAACTGGCATCTCACGCATTTCCTTACATAGTCCTCTGTAAACACAGTCCCAAATAGTAGCCCTTTATGTCCAAGTAGCAATATGCCTTGTTTGGGATGAACAAGAGTGTGAAAAAAAATAGTATCCTGGAGGTAGTAGACACTTTCTGCTATCTAAACGATTTGCGGAGTGCAGGTGACTGATGTGAAGTTGAAGGCAGCTTGAGCAAAGTTTCATAAGTTGTCTCTGATAACACTGCAGGCTGCCCCTCTCTACATTCGGGGTAAAGTGTATTGTAGCTGCATCAGGAGCATCATGATATATGGCAGTAAATGCTGGACCCTTACTCAGCTCTCTTTCAATGACAAATCCATGATTAAATGAATCTGCAATGTGAAATCTAACTAAACTCAAGATATCATGTTACAGGATTGTAACCTCATGAACTAACGTCTGGGACGCAGTTGAGAAAGACACCAATCGTATTACTTGCAACATTAAGGGTGAACTGATTACCAGGATCAAGCTGGTGTTCAAGCATTACTCAAAAGCACTGATAAAGCCACATGCACCAGGTTCAGGTTCCACCTGGAGGCTGTGGTTGAGGCATAGTGCAGCTTTTTCAAGTAAATTATATTCAGTAAAAGATCCTCGATAGCTGTACTTTAACTTTTAATAATACATCAATTATTCACAATAATATGAATTTTTTTCTTTCCTTTTTTAAAAATGTCAAATTTATCTGAAGTGCCCTGTATTTTTTTAACTAAAACTTATCTGATAATGTAATATTTGTAAGTATATCTTGTGTAGTTTCTGACTTTTAGCCAATTACACACATACAAACACATACAGAATTACAAATTTACTTTATATAATAAATGAAATTTGCATATGTGTCCTTTTAAAAAGTAATATTTACTCTAAAATTAAAGTATATATGCAAATATGAAGGCTAGCTATGTCAATCATTTGAAGTCTCATGCTGTAACAGGGTGACTATGTACCACCATCTCTTCAAGGCCAAACATTCTGTTGTGTGTAATGTGTAGGGAAATTTGTAAATCAGTATCAGGTCTTAAAAGGCATACAGCAGTAAACAAAAATCAAATTCCACAAAGCAATCCGGTCAAAACTGCTACTTTCATCTGCAACTTATGTTTCCAGATTTGCAGGTCAGATACTGGTTTTTTCAATGTCATCTAAAAAATCAGACAAAGAAAGACAGTAACGGTACCGACAACAGTTGAGGACAAAGAAAAACAGTCATCTATCAAGATGTATTTAACTATGTATGTAAGCGTATATTTATGGCAAAATTACGTTGACACACCGGTTCCCATCAGATCACCAAAGTTAAACAATGTTAGGCCTGGTTGGTACTACAATGGGTGACCATTTGAGAATTCTAGGCACTGTATGCGCTCTCCGCTTATTTCAGCATTGTGTTCAGTCATCCTGAAACTCCACGCCACTGGTAGTTAACAACGCTGAATTAAGATTGGAGATTTCACTGCTTTGACTTAAGGTTGGAGATTTCACTGCTTTTGCCACAAAAATTCCATCTGCAGGCACCCTTACTGTGAATATCCATAATTTGTCAAGACTGAAGGAAGCTACAAAGTATACAGGGTGCAACGATAAAATTGTCACTATACAAAAGACAACACAATTCCATTTCCGTTGTAGACCATCTAGTAGTTGGCCAGTTGTGTACAAATTCCAAGAGCGATAGAAGCCTTCTATCATGTCTGAAAGTGACACAATGTTCACCGAGCGAGATTGGAGATGTGCCGCTGTATAACTCGTGCTCTCTACCGATCCAAGTTATGATAACAGGACTATTGTTAGCAAAATGCATCACTAGATTGCCACGAATAACATGGATGTGCCCAGGGTGATGAAAACAAAGTTTCTGGCCACGGTTATGGTCTTTGGTGTGGTTTCAGGTGAAAGATGCTCTCTTACATCTTTGAAGTTGGCTTGAAAGTAAACACCAAAGTGTACCTGGATGTGCTGAAGAGTGTGATGATTCCCTGTTGCAATCAGGTGGCCATTGGCAGACTCTGGGTGTGACAACAGAACTTGGTGCTGGCCCACAAGTCCATAGAGACCCAAACTTGGCTTCAGAAAGAGTTCTATGACTTTGTACCCTTCTCTCACTGCCCCCCTCCTTCCAAACGTGAACTCGCTAGACTACTTTATTTGGTTATACGTCGAGAACATCACCAACATGACCTCCCAAAGCACCAAAGCCAACCTGATCGCCACCATTTGCCGAGCTCCCATCAGCGCTTGTGAAAAAGGTATGCTCCCAATTCCAGACTCATATCGAGGTGGTGATTGAGGCTGAAGACGGCTACATAGAATAGACTACATAATCAAGTTATCTGAATTAATTTTGTCAATAAAAGTTTAAAAAATAAAGCTGTAGTGTTGTTTCCTGTAGGGCGACACTTTTATCGTTCCACCCTGTATATAGTTTAGTTTGGTTTCGTTGCTTTGGTTGACAGCATATCAACCCTTTTTGGATTATTTAATGTCAAATCTAGTCATTTTGATAAAACTTTTATGCTTCAAGTCCTTTATATCTTCAAATATTTATAAATCGTATGTTTGCTTGTTTTTATTTAAGGTATATCAACTCTTTTTGAGTTATTTAAGGGTAAATCCAATCATTTTGGTAAAAGATTTTTTTGCTTCAACTTCTTAATATCTTCAAATATTTATTCATAGCGTTTAGAATGACTATTTTGTAGAGGAAAATTATTGTTTTTAGCTTTGCAGAACATGATTAAGTTTGTGTCAAGTTCGGTGCATTTTAGGTCAGGAAGCCGGTATCTTCAGACAGCCTGATTTGGTAACACCAGAATTATGAATATATGTACATATGTATGTATACAAGTAAGCATAAATGTAAATAAGTGTATATATATATATATATATATATATATATATATATATATATATATATATATATATATACAGTGATGATCATATTTATTGGCACGGTAAAATAAAAGTTAAATTTTGTCTAATAAATTCTAAAAAAGGGATTAAATTAAAGAAAATAACAAAGTATATTATGTATTTTTAACTGGCCTTTCCGATGCAGCAATCGGATTTTAGAAAAAATAAATAACAAAGGAACAACAAACATAATTGCAAAAAACCCTTGTTCAAAATTATTGGCACGGCTTTGTTTTTCTTTTAGTATCAGTATAATATCAATCAATTTCCGGTTTACGTGCTTTCTGAACTTTTTTATAGCCATATTATGCTTGTTTAACGCTAATTCAGTGAATAATTTTTTTCAGATAATTTTTAGATAGCGATTTATTTAAACTATTATAAGTGACTAAATTATAATTTTCAATCGCCATGGTTAAAACTAAGGAACACAGCGAAGACGTCAGGAAGCTTGTTGTAGCATGCCATACCAATGGGGAAGGCTATGATAAGATTTCAAAGAAGCTAAACCTTCCCAAATCCACTGTTAGAGCCATAATAAACAAGTTCAAATCGCAAGGCCACATTATGAGTTTAGAGGGTAGAGGGAGAAAAAGGATTCTTTCCCCAAGAGATGAACGGAAAATTGTTCGACAAGTAAAACAAAACCCAAGGATCTCTGTTGGGGAGATTGTTGATGAACAGAGCACCTCTGGAGTGAATGTATCTCGACATACAGTTGGTAGAGTTTTGAAGAGAGCTGGTTTAAAAGCATGTCGTCCGAGAAAGACTCCCTTATTGAAGCCTATGCACCTGAAAGCAAGGCTAGCCTTTGCAAAACGTCATATTGATAAAGATGTTGCATTCTGGAAACGTGTTCTATGGACTGACGAAACGAAAATAGAGTTATTTGGCCATAATAAAGTGTCTTATATTTACAGAAAATCTGGCGAAGCTTTCCTGCCTAAGAACACCATACCCACAGTGAAGCACGGTGGAGGCAGTTTGATGTTTTGGGGATCCTTTGCTGCCTCTGGACCAGGGCGACTTGTTAAGGTCACAGGTAGCATAAAAAAGGAAGATTATGTTAAAATATTGGATGAAAACCTGAAAGACTCTGCTAAAGAGCTCTCACTTGGTCGTCGTTGGTGGTTCATGCAAGATAATGACCCAAAGCATTCGGCTAAACTGACTAAGAAATGGCTTGAGGACAATCATATTAATGTTTTGGAGTGGCCATCACAAAGCCCAGACCTTAATCCAATTGAAAATTTATGGAGAACATTAAAATTGAGGGTAATGCAAAGGAAGCCTAAGAATCTTATTCAATTGGAGGATTATTGTCAGGAAGAGTGGGCTAAAATTACTACTGAAGAGTGCAACAACTTGGTTGTAAACTATGAAAAGCGACTGAGGAAGGTAATCAAGGCCAAAGGCTATACAATTGATTATTAAATAAATCGTGCCAATAATTTTGAACAAGGGTTTTTTGCAATTATGTTTGTTGTTCCTTTGTTATTTATTTTTTCTAAAATCCGATTGCTGCATCGGAAAGGCCAGTTAGAAATACATAATATACTTTGTTATTTTCTTTAATTTAATCCCTTTTTTAGAATTTATTAGACAAAATTAAACTTTTATTTTACCGTGCCAATAAATATGATCATCACTGTATATATATATATATATATATATATATATATGTACGTATGTATACATGTATGTATGTATGTATGTATGTATGTATGTATGTCATTATTGTCATTTGCAAAGTTATCTAACTTGGTTGTTTCTTGGAAGATGTTTTCATTTTTTTAAGAGATAAGAGTTTTGATAAATATTCGGCATCATTGCTGAACATAAATAAAGTCGAATTTTTGTGTCTTGTTTGTTTTTTCTTTTGAATCATCATTACGCTACAGTCTTATTTTTTTCAAATAAATAATCGTTTATGTGACACGAGTTTTTATGAAGAACGCAGTCTTTGCACAGTTCATATTTCCCTTGGTTTGCCAATAGATTACATTGTTTGCAACAAAACATGTCTCATTCACCCACAGGCAGCTCTTTTCCCCCACCACCAGAGCAATTATCCTCACCTCCACCCATAGTAGGTGCAGATTTAAACTGTTGCTTTGTGAGAGAGGGGGGAGGGCTGTTGTGCATGTAGTTAGCATTCCACTGTTTGAAATAACAGGACATGACAATCATGGGGGAGAGGTGTGAAGAGAAGAGAGAGTAACAAAGAGAGAGTGGATATCTCTTCACCTGACAGAATAACTCCCTTCTCTCCCAGAGCGATACCACCTGCAGTGCCCAGCAGAAAGAGTTGTATTTACCAGCATCTTTTACAGAATATCATGGCTGCCACATGTTGTCAAGATTAAAAAGAAATAAAAATTTTCCCAGACAAAAAGAAGACAACTTACCATTGTGGATCCAAAGAGCCATTCAAGGAAGCAAATCAAAAGAAAGGGGAGAGGGGGATGCAGGTCAGCAGGTAAACAAGAACGGGTCCTTTCTTAAGATGTAGCCATTCAAACTGCACATTTCACAATAACTAGACATATTTGTGACCCGTTGAGTCACAACCAGCACCATGACTTATTTCTCTTTACGGTTCCAAATTTTTTTTTTTAGATGAGGATTGATTATTTATATTATTTGGATTCTTAGAACTACTGTTCTCATCTTGAGTGTGATTTTCACGTTTCATTCTATGTAACCTACAACCTTCTTCAAGTGTATCATGTCAAACATGGGAATCTTTCTGTTGATCTCGGAAAACTTTTGTAATTGGGAATCTTTCTGTCAAATTTGGGAATCTGTATGGAATTTCAAACAGAACCCTTTATTTAATCCAGGATCCATAGTGCAATGGATAGAGTACTTGTTCAAATTCAGTTATAAAGTTACACTCTTTTGGGGGTCCAAGGTTCAATTCCCAGTGTGAATGACAATCTAAATATAATTGCGAATTACTTAGGACTTTTATCCGGTCATGACTGATCAAATGAGAGCATGCTACCCTTGTGAATTAAATAAAAGGGCTCCATTCGAAATTATTTGCAGATTCCCGAGTTCAATAAGATACACTTGAAGAAGGTCGGAGATTACATCAACCTAAACGTTGTGAAAATAACACTTAAGATGAGAACAGTAGTCCAAAGAATCCAAATGATATACATAATCAATCCTCATCTCAAAAACTCATGGAAATTACGGCTAATTAGAAAAATTAAAATAGAATAATATATATAAATATAACTCAATTCCATAATGGAGAAATATCTCGGCATATGTTTTGTGTCAATAAAGTCGATAGGAAAAAAAGGCTGTGGGGAAACAAACGTTGATTAACTCAGGTTTAGCATAAAAATAGATAATGCAGTTTTTAAACGTGACAGACCAACGAACATTCCAATCGGAACCTTAGGTCGATTACCCAAAAACAAACGCTATTTCAAGCATAAACATATCAAGCCGATTGTATTTTTTAAATTACTTTAAAATTCTCCAGCCAACGAAACCCAAATTGTAGGCATATATCAAAGTTCATTGTCAAAATGGATTCGCAAATTTGCTACAAGTTTTGTCGCTATTTTTTTATATTAAGATTTATTGAGAATTTAAGCATGGCAGACCATTGATCCACCGACCAATAAAAAAAAAAAAAAAAAAAAGCTTGGAAATGAAAATAGATTAAAAAAGCATGTTGGTCAGTGGATAGATAAAGCTCAGTCTTATGATCAGTGTGAGAGAGGGGAGGAGGAGGAGGAGGAGGTGTGGAATGAGAGAAAGGAGGGAGATAGCGTAGGAAAAGAGAGAAACAGAATAAGGAAAAGGGATAGAGAAAGGAAAGAGGAGGATGGGGGGATAGAGAGAAAGAAGAGGGAAGAGATAGAAGAGGGAGGGGGAAGAGAAGGGGAATGAGAGAGTGAAGAAAAAGGGGGTAGAAGAGGAAGAGAGAGAGAAGAGTGCGAAATGTAAGAAAGGGAGGGAGAGAGAGGGGATAAGAATGATAATTGTTTAAGAGACACAAATCTGTGAACCAAAACAGCTGAAGTTTCAGAGACATTATTCCAAACATGCAACATCTTATGGAGATTTTCAGATCAGAAAAACGATTTTTTAAAGAAAAAAACACAAGAGGAAAAGGATATGCACATGGTTTTATGTGTGAGTATGTATTTGTGTGTCTGTGCATGTATGTCTATGTCTGTGTGCTAAGTGCTCGAAGTGACATCTCACCAAAGAGAACAATTTTAAATCACTTTTATGCTCCATGCGATGTCTCTGTTCAGTCTCAAGAGACAATAGACACCTTTGTAAGGGTAGTTGTGCGTGTAATTGTAAAGCAAAGGTTGTGCAATCTCCAACCACACCTCTCCTGAATCAGCACTGCTTGGGTTCAGTGGCAAGGAGAGACACAAAACTGACTGGAAACATGCAACATCTTATGGAGATTTCCAGATATAAAAAAGGATTTTTTTTAAAGAAAGAAGCACAAGAGAAAAACTAGGATATGCATATGGTTGCGTGTGAGTGTTCACGTCTGTGTGCTAAGTGCTCAAAGTGATATCTCACCGAACACTACAATTTTATATCATTTTTATGCCCCATTACAAAAATAAAAACCAACATATGATACGAAATGTCATGTCTAGATTTCTTTTCAATTTTGATCAAAATCCGTTGCATAATTTTGATACTAGTAAATGTTTGCATAGACGAAGACAGGATTAGATGACTGCTTCTTACAACCAAGCGTTTCCAAGTTTGTACAGGCCTCACTCGTTTTGGAAAAGCTACCGTCCTCACTTCCACCAAAGACGCAACACACAAGGGGCAGCACTTTACCAAATGGCAGTTAGCAATTCATTTTTAATATCAACTCTATTAGAAACATATTATTTATAACATCTTTTGTCTGATGGTCGGTCTTTCACACATAGAGGTGAATTTTTTTTTTAAACATGGCAGAGTGCCACTTTGAAGTAGGAGGCTACTATCGAGGACATAAGTTGCAGGGACATTATGAAGGGAGATGAGTAGCAAGATGTTTGTTCACATTACACTTGAACTTCTGCATGTCAGTACAGTTCGGAAAGCAGAATCTCAGAAGGGGGCTCCAAAGTTTAGCAGTTCTGGGAAGAAACTATTGGAGTAGAAGGCTTTCTTACACCTAGCGATCTCTACTGTGTAGGGGTGGGATTTAGCTGCTTGTCGGGTTTGTCAGGGGTAGTCACGTTGAGGGGGTACAAGAGCTTGTAGTTCGTCAGAGCATTCACCATTAAAGTACTTGTAGAACAAGCAGAGGGATGTAACATTTTGTCAGTGAGACAGAGGCTGAAACCTAGATGACAACTCAGAACCTATCAAGTTGGCGACCCTCTTTTGAACCTTGCCCAGGAGTGAAAGACAAGCAGCAGATGCACCAGCCTAAATGTGACAACAGTACTCCATACATGGCGAATGGTGGCTTTATAGAGGTACAGGATACTTTCAGGCATAAATAGTTTTCTAGCATGGTAGAGAGAGCCCACCTTCTTCGCAACATTTTTGTTGGTCTGTTGCACCTCAGCTTGAGATATAATTTTCATCAGTAAATACATTCAATGGACACATCTCGTATTCTTGTTATTCCACGTGCAAAACAATAAACTTTTTAAAGAGCAACACAGAAATCAGATTTTAAAATAACAGATGCGATTGTAAACGTCTGATTATAATCATATAAAAGCAACGATCTTGTTGCTTGGCATAAATCAATCATGCAAGAAGAAAAAGAAAATGATGAGAATAGAAGATGGACATGAAGAAGATGAAGAAAGACAAGAAAAGGAAGAAGCAAAACGATTAACAAGAAGATATAAGTACATGATCTACTACTGTTAATCATAGGAAAATGCCTGGGTCTTAACAGTCGTAAGTGATGTGGGGAAAAAAAACGAGAGAGAGAAAGAGAGTGGGAGGGGAGATTTAACTGACAAGACTCAACATAAAATGGCTGACAGAGAGTAGAAGTAAAGATAAAGAAACCAAGAGTTGGAGTCACATGACCACTTCTAACCAATCAAATCACAGAATAATTACATGGTCACTTGAGCAATCATGACTTGCAGTTTTGCAGTAATTCCTATGAAAACCATCCACTGGAAATAATATCAACCATTTTCCTTGAAAGATAATCAACAGATATTGGTTCCACCAACCCCCCCCCTCCTCCGCCCCGATGTATCGTCACATTTGTATTAGTTTGTTGTTGTTGTTGTTGTTGTTGTTGTTGTTGTTTTGGCCAGTCATTTACATTTTAACTGTTTTCACTCAATTTTAAAAAAATTTTAAGTTAGATATATGGTCAAATTTTATGAAAATTAGTCTCTGTTGAGTGTACGAATGGGCCTAAATATGTGGCTACAATTCTGGTTGGATTGACTTAAGAGGGTTCAAATTATTTATGAAAATGTGATTGTGTTTAATCTATTTCATTTTTAGTTTGAAATAGAATTTTTATTAGTCTCTGTCATGCTTCAGTTTTCGCTAACATTTTTAAAAGTGTCCACACATCTCTGTAAAAGCTCTATATATCTGTTGGTCGATCCGTCTGTTTGTCATGCTTAGCTTTGCAGTAAGATTTTTGGCAATAAACGCGCAGATCAAATGGACACATCTTAAGAATATCCATTCCTTATTCTCTGTATACGTTGTCTCGTTGTTTTGCTTTCCGGCATATCAAGCCTTTTTGTAATCATTTAATGCTGAATCCACCTGCATTGAAAAAAGTTTCAGATTCTTAATATCTTCAAATATTTACAGTTATTTATTTTGTAAGTATATATATTGTATATAAATATACTGTAGACAATAGTTTCTTGTTAACTTATAGATGTAATCTCCTGACTGGTATTACCACTTTGAACCAGAGCACATTTATCAACGCTGCAGATTGGAGCCATCACCATTACATGCAGTTAGGAGTAAAGAAAGCTTGGATAGTTAATAAGAGTTGATAAATGGGTTTCATTTTCATATATTAGAATAAAGCAAGAAAAGGGTGAGAAAGATAGATTTGGTGACTAGGAGGATGCTAATACCTTGCCCAAGGATATGTGGGGGGGGGGTTGATCCAGGACAAATTCTATGTAATCAATAGATGGGATTTGAATCTGAATAGGTACTTCCACTCCAAGTTAGAATTAAGCTTAACCATCAGATATACTTTAGAATATTTGAAATGTGTAAATATGTATTTGAAAATGATATTTCCAACTTAAGCATGACAGACCAATGTAAATAATATTTTTAAATTAAGCATAACAGACAATTGAAAATGATATTTTTTAATCAAGAATGACAAACCATAAAAATGGTATTCTTAAATTAAGCATGACAGATTAATGCAAATATTTTCAAATTAAGAGTGACAGGCCAATGCAAACGAAATTGTAAATTAAGCATGATAAACCAATGAAAATTATTTTTATATTATGAGTGACAGACCAATAAAAATGATATCTTAAAATTAAGGATGGCAGACCAATGTAAATGATAGTTTAAAATGAAGCATGACAGATCAATGAAAATGATATTTTAAATTTAAGCTTTACAGTGTGGTGAACAAGGCCTCCAATAGCAGTGCAAAGTCACATTTGAAAAGGGAGATTGAAGAGTAAATTTTTTCTTTTGTTTGGCTTTCAAAACTTTTTAAACCAAAGATACTGATCTAGAACCTAATGTGTGTCAGCATTTTCCGGCAGTTTATAGTAAGTAGTCAGAAAAGTTACTGAAAAAAGCCCGACGTGAATACTGCTAAATGATAAATTTAAAATAATGAAAATAAAACTTTAACGCAAGAAAATGCTTTTTTCTTTTTTTTTTCTTTTTTCAAAAAAGTATATTAAATATTTTTTTAACAAATGTTTCAAAGAAATAAAAAAAAAAATAAGACGAAAGCATGGAAACTATGAACGAAAATCAAAAGTTATTTTTTTTTTATTAAAAAAAATTTCTTTGTTTTTTTTTTGCAAGAAAAGTTTCAATAAAATAAGTTTGTTTTTTTTTGCAAGAAAAGTTTCAATAAAATAAGTTTGTTTGTTTTGTTTTTGTAATGATGGAAACAATTATTTGTTCATGGAAACAACTATAATCAAAAACAATCTATTTTTTATTATTATTATTATTATTATTATTAATGAAAATATTGTCTGCTAACAGCTGACTACCTAATCGCATTGGCCTTTTTGAGTAGCTTACCATAAACTGCTGGAAGAAGCCGACACAACCTTGAATCAAGTTCTGGATCAGTACCACTAAAGCTTTACAGATTGGTGGACAAAGCCTCTAATAGTAATGCGAGGTCACATCTGAAAATATAGTGTGAAGGACAAAGATTTTTGTCTTGTTTGGTTTTCAAATCTCTTTCAACAAAAAAAGCAGCAAAATCCATTTCGATTTGACATGTGATTGTTTTCATTGCTTGTTGAAGTCTTTCATTTCAAGGTAGTCTGACTGACCCTTTGCTGAAACAATTTGACCTTTCGTGAAACAGAATCCCTCAACACCACCCCCTCTTCAAATCACTGTCTGATTGGATATTTAAATTTAATGGTCAAGCAAAAAAATTGAGCTTCTTTTTTTTTCCACTTGACCACATTTGACCTCAACATTTACCACATTAAAAAAAAAAGGTGGAAAAGAAGGAAAAATCTAAAATCTGCACCCATTTCTAGACAGTTGCATCTTCTTCGCCAAGGACATGCTATCTGAAATTGCAATGTTCCCCAGATTAGGAATGGGTGGAGTTACTTTGTAAATATTGACTCAGCATGTATGCAGAGGGGACACACACACACATACACACACAATTTGTCAGCTGACACAGAGTCAACCAGTTTGTATTCTTTTACTTTTTTTCAATGGATTAAAAGAAACAAAAAAATAAATAAATAAATAAAAACAACTTTTCAGTTTATTTTTGTTTATAGTTCGGTTTCTTTAGATGAGATTCACAGATCCAAACATTTTTTCAAATCTTTTTTTCGTTACTCATTTCATGTGTTGAAATACAAAAAAGAAGTACAATTATTTCTGGTGGATATACTGCGTGTCTTGAAAGTCAAGCAGAGCATCACCACTGTAAGCTAAGGAAGGAGTCTATCAAGCATGTGTATGCAACATTATGATATATGGAAATGAAATTTGGTCGTTCAGGGTTGAGGACATGTATTGCATGAAGAGAAATGATATGCAAATGATAAGACAGCTGTGTAATGTGAGTCTTAAAGAGAGACTTAGAGCTGGTGACCTAAGAGAAAGATTAAATTTGGACAGTATAGGAAGATATGTAGAGAACAGGAGACTTTGTTGGTATGGTCATGAAAGAATGGAGGAGAGTAGATGTAGAACAGTTGAGGTAGCAGGGGACGGTCCAGGAAAATATAGGAGGAAGTGATAAGAATGGACTTTAAAGGAAGAGGGATGAACAAAGAGCTGATCTGAGATAGGTTAGTTTGGAAGTCAATTTCTAAAAGTTGGTTAATGTTAACGTCCACACAATAGTCTAGCATCTGTCTACAAATGCTTGTTTCACAGTTACTATCGAGATTCTTCTCTTTTCTCCTCCAGCCTTCACTTTTTTCTCCAGTTTTCTTGTTCATTTGTTGCGATGATGATTTGAGAAAGAATTGAAAACGTTTGTAACATCTACAGAACTTACATTATTTTATTATTTGGATTTTCACACAATAAAGATAATATGTAAAATGGACATTGAAGAAGAAGAAGAAGAAGAAGAAGAAGAAGAAGAAGAAGAAGAAGAAGAAGAAGAAGAATTCTAATCTGGCCAATTCATTTTGGGATGATTTATAAAAATGAAAACGGTCACAGGTCAAGCATCCTTGAAAAGCCAACACTCAAGGCAGACTGATAACAGGAAGGGATGTTTAGTGACAGGCACTATTGTATGTCAAAGGTTCAAATGAGAATTTTCTATTAAAGAAAAGTGGCTGATTACATGCAGGAAATCCAGAAGATGATCTTCATTTCATAAAACAAAGAAGATTTTGTTTGCAGTATTTAAAAAAAAAAAAGAAAGATTAGAAGAGCACTACAAAAATATAAAATGACACCTAATTACCAATACTGACTTTTTTTAAATTCAATTTTCACCCCAAACAAGACACAGTACCACTTTAAAGTAGGTGGCTACTATCGGGGACATAAGTTGCAGGTATTATGAAGGGAGATGAGTAGCAAGATGTTTGTTCACATTACACTTGAACTTCTGCATGTCAGTACAGTTGGGAAAGCAGAATCTCAGAAGGGGGCTCCAAAGTTTAGCAGTTCTGGAGAAGAAACTATTGGAGTAGAAGGCTTTCTTATACCTAGAGAACTCTACTGTGAAGGGGTGGGATTTAGCTGCTTGCCGGGTTTGTCAGGGTATTCATGTTGAGAGGGTACAAGTGCTTGTAGTTCGTCAGAGCATTCACCATTAAAGTACTTGTAAAACAGGCAGAGGGATGCAACATTTTGTTGATGGAACAGCGGCTGAAACCTAGATGACAGTTCAGGACCTATCAGGTTGGCGACTCTCTTTTGAACCCTGTCCAGGAGTAACAGACAAGTAGCAGATGCACCAGCCTAAATGTTACAATAGTACTCCATACATGGGCGAATAGTGGCCTTATAGAGGTACAGGATATTTCACACTCAAAAGCATGTTTTAAATATCAAGATTTTCAAACTGATTTAGAACCAATTTTACAAAATCAAATCAAATTTGTATTAATATTTGGATTGTGCTGGAACAGATAAAAGTCAAATTCAGTTCTGACATTCTTCTAAAGGTTCAAACGTCAGTGTGGGCGATACTAAGAATGCAACTGCAAATTGCTTAAGAATTCTACCTGGTCATAGCTGACAGAACAAGAGCATGCTACCCACATAAATTAAATAAAGAGTTCTGTTCAAAATTCGATGTAGATTCTAGAGTTCGACAAGATACACTTGAAGAACATTGGTTACATTGGTCAAAATGTTGTGAGAACAATACCCAAGATGAGAATAGTAGTCCAAAACATCCAAATAACATAAATTATCAATCCTCATCTCAAAAATTTAGAAAAAAAATTAAATGTATTTGTAAAACAATAGCAAGGTGCAACATACCATGTAAAAACACAGAAAACGTTTACAAATTAAAACAAATCCTATTTAATAACAAAAGATATGCTCCCAAACAATTTTTTTTAAAGTTAAAAATACTCAAAACTATCTACGTAAAAACTCAACAACCTATAATTAATATTTGCCCATCAATATTTGTAATAATATTTTAAAATGCTTAGTGTAATGCTACTTTTACTGTTAACGTCCACACAATAGTCTAGCATCTGTCTACAAATGCTTCACAGTTACTATCGAGATTCTTCTCTTTTCTCCTCCAGCCTTCACTTTTTTCTCCAGTTTTCTTGTTCATTTGTTGCGATGATGATTTGAGAAAGAATTGAAAACGTTTGTAACATCTACAGAACTTACATTATTTTATTATTTGGATTTTCACACAATAAAGATAATATTTAAAATCAAAACAATGTTTGCTTACATGAAAAAATGCTGCTAAATACACACACATATATATGTGCAAAAGTCTAATTTACTTGAAATAAATACAAGCTGATAACGCGGACAAAAGTCCAGTATTTCAGATAAGAAAACATAATCAGTGATTGGCATCGACTGCTACTTTTCTAAAGAGAAAAAAAAGGGGGTATGTTTGGAAAATGTCGTCTGGAGAGATAACGGGGGGGGGGGTTACATGGAGAAAGCAATCAGGAAGCAAAGGACTAAAATGAACAGCTTTTATTTTGTTTAATTTTGGTAGAAGGATGGCAGGAGGGCAGAAAGAAAAGATTAGGACAGAACGGCATTGAGAAGGACAATGTGAATGCCACGTGGGTGGCCTGGGAAAAGGCAGCCGGATGAGTGGGAGATTAGTATTGAGACAGAAACAACAACAAAAAAAAAACAATGGTAATTGTGGTGATGGTGATGGTATAAAAGAAGAAGAAGAAGAAGAAGAAGAAGAAGAAGAATTCCTTTTACAATTCATGATTCTCACTTCCTTTTGACGTTTGAAAAAATATGAAGAAATTTTTAAGTTATTGCATTAAGATGACATTTTTGTGTATTCAAAATATTTGACATTTTCAAATTTTCTTTGTTTATTTTCGCTACTGTGATATGGAGATTTATAAGGAAACAACCTGGATGGAGAGTTGTGTAATAAGATGTTTGTTTACATTACATTTAAATTTCTGCATGTTGGTACAATCGAAGAAGTAGAGAGAAAATTCAAAAGCCAGCAGTCCAAGCAAAGAAGCTATTAGTATAACAAAGTTTTTGACATCTAGGACATCTGCAGTGAATGGTTGGGATTTTGTCACATCGGATTGGTCGTGGGTATTTATGTTGAGGAGATACAAGTGCAGTAAATTCATCAAAACACATTCCGTGGCAGTATTCTAAAACAAGAACAAGAATGTAACACTGAAGTGATGAGGCAGGAGCTGGAGCTTAGTAGACAATAAGAGGACGTATTAGCTTAGAAATTCTAAATAATTATAGATTTTGAAGAATTTGGAGCAAAATTCATTCAATGTTGTTAAAAGCTGAAGTAAAACAGACTAGCAGGGTGACCCGACGTTGTCTGGGATTGAATGATGATCAACAAATGTTTCACACTTTCATATTTTTATTGTCATCAAAATCAGAGAAATCGCTCATTTTTCAATCAATTTGATTGATTGCTTACTTTAGTTGAGGACCCATCATGGTGTCTCAGGAAGAAGCTTCACATGTCTCCCGGCAGTGACTTAGTCCACAATATATTATAGTCTACATTGAACTGTAGAGAACCAACTATTGATTTTATAAAATTATTTTTTATATATAACTGGTGGGGGTGCCCAGTGTTTGGAGGTGTGGGTGTTTTTTTTTTGGAGGGGGGGGGAGTTAGATCAAAGCAAAAAGAAAACGATGTTAAACTTCTTTATAAAATCGGAAAAAAAAAAACAAAAAAAACAGCAAACTGCCCGGCGTCGCCCATGTGGTAAAAGAAGGGGAAAAAAAGTGTTTGTAGGTAGGTAGGATCGAACCCGCAACCTTGAGGCGAAGGTGGAAAAAAATCCTGACATGTTATCCACTGGCTCACAACAGCAGAGTAACAGGAGAGTGTTTTAATTTAACAATAAAAACTTATGGATACGGATTTAAGCAAGCCTATTCCACAGCAGATATCCTAACTGTAATCTCTGAACTATATACCATTCACTGAACCAAGCAGGGGAGGGTAGAGCTGTTACCCTAGATATATCTAAGGCTTTTAACAGGATAGGGTATGATGGAAAATCAGATCATATGGTATCACTGGAAAAATACATAACTTAATTAAATCCTTAAGTAAGAGAAGAATCCAGGTTGTCCTCGACAGTCATATATCTAAACAATATGATATAAATGTGGCAGTACCTCATGGGTCTATCCTTGGACCTTTATTATTCCTAATATTCATTAATGACCCTACCTGATAAAATTGTCTCTGAGATGGGTATATATGCTGATGACATCACACACTATAACAGACACGAAGGGAAAAGAAATGAACACATATCTAAGGAAATGGCAGAAACACTAAAGAAGACCTCCAATCTGTAGTGGAATGGGGACAAAAAATAAATGGTCACATTCAATGCTTCCAAGACTAAACTTGTTCCTATTTACAATGCCTCCTCACAGGACAGAGTTAGACACCAAGGTCGTTTTTTAATGTGGAGAAAAGGAACAAAAAATTAAAATTGTCTCAGTCATGAAGGATTCCTCCTCCACTGACAGAGAACAAGAAATTGAAGTGCAGCATTTGAAGAACAGATACTACACTTTGAGGTATTTATTTGCTCCCCCACTGAGCAAATTAGGCGCAAGGCCGATTTTTAAAGTGAGGAGTGAAGAGGAAATGGGGACCAACTCCCCGGGGAATAGGAGAGCTGGATAGTGACAATTGGTATGAAGGGTTGCCCCTACATTGACCAAGGTCTTATATGTGGGGTTGCCCCCACATATTGTCTTTGCTTGCAGTATCTGCCGGAACAGATGGTATTTATTTGCTCCCCCACCGAGCAAATTAGGCACAAGGCCGATTTTTAAAGTGAGGAGTGAAGGGGAAATGGGGACCAACTCCCCGGGGAGTAGGGGAGCTGGATATGTGACAATTGGTATGAAGGGTTGCCCCTACATTGACCAAGGTCTTATATGTGGAGTTGCCCCCACATATGGTCTTTGCTTGCAGTATCTGCCGGAACAGATGGTATTTATTTGCTCCCCCACCAAGCAAATTAGGCACAAGGCCGATTTTTAATGTGAGGAGTGAAGGGAGGGGGAAGGGAAAAAGGGGACCAGCTCCCGAGAGGTGGGAAATGGGAGCTGGTTAAAGGTCAGGCATGTGGGGTTGCCCCCACATCTGGTCTTTGCTTGCAGTATCTGCCGGAACAGATGGTATTTATTTGCTCCCCCACCGAGCAAATTAGGCACAAGGCCAATTTTTAATGTGAGGAGTGAAAGGAGGGGGGAGGGAAAAAGGGGACCAGCTCCCGAGAGGTGGGAAATGGGAGCTGGTTAAAGGTCAGGCATGTGGGGTTGCCCCCACATCTGGTCTTTGCTAGTCATAGCTAATCATAGCTTGCAGTATCTGCCGGAACAGATGGTATTTATTTGCTCCCCCACCGAGCAAATTAGGCACAAGGCCGATTTTTAAAGTGAGGAGTGAAGGGGAAATGGGGACCAACTCCCCGGGGAGTAGGGGAGCTGGATAGTGACAATTGGTATGAAGGGTTGCCCCTACATTGACCAAGGTCTTATATGTGGAGTTGCTCTCACATATGGTCTTTGCTTGCAGTATCTGCCGGAACAGATGCTACACTTTGATCTTGGCCCGAAGGCCAAATAGAAGCGATCTTGTTTCCTTCAATAATTACAAGAAACCTTCTCTACCACCAATAGCATGGCCCAAAACACATTACCTGAAAGTATTTCTTTTAAACTCCTCAGCCTAACGTTCACAGGGAACATGAGTTGGAACAGATACATTGAGAGCATTGCTAAGGCTGCTGTGAAGATGGTGGGCTCCCTCTACCGTGCTAGAAAGCTACTTATGCCTGAAAGTATCCTGTACCTCTATAAGGCCACCATTCGCCCATGTATGGAGTACTGTTGTCACATTTGGGCTGGTGCATCTGCTTTCCCAACTTTACTGACATGCAAAAGTTCAAGTGTAATGTGAACAGATATCATGTTGTTCATCTCCCTTCATAATATCCCTTTAACTTATGTACTTGATAGTAGCCCCTTACTTTAAAGTTGCACTGTGCATTGTGTGGGGTGAAAATTGAATTTTAAAAAAAGTACCATACTTCAATTGTGCTCTAAACAGAAACATTCATTTCGAATATGCCCCTGTCATATCAAAGAACCTACTGTTGATTTTGCCGATAGGCCTGACTTATACACTGTCACACAATTCTTGTGCGCTCCTGTGCATGATGGTCACAGAATACAAGACGGAAAAGAAGCAAATTTTCACAATTTTCTTATTTCAATTCAACCTAGATTGAAAAGCTGCTGAAACAACTCACAAAATCAATGAAGTGTTTGCCCCAGAAACCACTACTGAACACACAGCACAATGGTGGTTTAAGAAATTTTATGATGTCGACAAGAATCTTGAAGATGATGAGAGTAGTGGTCAGTTATCAGATGTTGACAACAATCAATTAAGAGTCTTAATCGAAGCCAATCCACACACAACTGTTCCAGAACTTGCTTCTAAATTAGACGTAATGTATACAACAATTTCCAACCACTTGAGAGAGATTGGAAAGACAAAAAAACTTGATAAATGCGTGCCTCATGAATTGAACTACAACCAAAAGAAATGCCGTCATGAAGTGTCATCTTTCCTTCTTTTATACAACAAGAACGACCTGTTTCTCAACCAGGTTGTGACTTGTGATGAAAAGTGGGTTCTTTATGACAACTGACGACACTTAGCTCAGTGGTTAAATGCCGACAAAGCTTCACAACACTTCCCGAAGCCAAAGTTGCATCAAAAGAAGGTCATGCTGACTCTTTGGTAGTCTGTAACCAGTCTCATCCATTACAGTTTTTTAAATGCAGGCGAAACTATTATGGTAGTGAAGTACTGTCAACAAATGGATGAAATGCATCAGAAACTTCGACAACAACACCCAGCATTAGTCAACAAAAAGGCCCAATTCTCCTCCACGACAATGCCTGACCGCATATTGCTAAACAAACTCTCCAGAAGTTGAACAAATTGGGCAACAAAACTCTGCCTTATGCGCCATACTCTTTAAATCTCTCACCTACTGATTACCACTTTTTCCAGCATCTCGACCACTTTCTGGATGAGAAATGCTTCAAAAGCCTAAGCGATAGCAAAAATGTCTTCAGCAACTTCATCACCACCAGAACACAAGATTTTTACATTACTGGCATAAATATACTTATTTTGCATTGGCAAAACTGTTGATTCTGATGATGCTTATTTCGATCAATAAATTTTTCTTTGAACCGAGATATGTTCATCTGAATTTAAAAGTTAAAAAGGTAAGAACTTTCTTGTCAATCTGAGAGTATATATTTGGGAAGAAAATAAAGACGAAAAATAAGGTTTTCATTTTAGAAGAATCAGATTAAATAATCCAGTTGAGGATAATCATATAGATACTAGCGTGTGACATGACCAGCTGATTGGTCGCATCGGATTTCTCTGATCTCCTGCCTGAAGTAAGGGAGAAGGGTGTAGTGTAAGTCACCCAATGGTCTACTCAGCCACCAGGATCTCTCTCTAAGGCATCAAAGGTTGCTATCCACAACCTATAGGTGGTCGCGTCTTCTGGGTATTTCTTATGCATGAGGTTGAAATTGTTGAATTCATAGACAAGATTATCAAAGAGGAAGATCTATCATTTGCAAAAAAAGTTATGAACTTAAAGACATGAAAAATCTTTCTGCTCTTTTAATATCACTAAAGAAACCAAACAAAACGCAAAAAATAGTTGAGAACTTGATCATCTTTTGACCTATTATGCTGCTGTTTGTCTTATGTAAGATTCTACTTATATGTTTCATTCATCATCATCATCGGCGGTCACTCGTGTCCGAGTAAGACTGTCCTCCGTTGTGGCTTCTGTGGGTCCTCAGGTGAGCATAGAGCCCAATCCTAGACCCAATTTGTCTTGTGCAATTTGGGCAGATAAAGGTAGTGGTGGTGGGGTGGGGTTGGGTGTGTCTGGTTAATAATCTGTCCTTTCTGTGCTTGCGTTTATCCTCAGCAGATCATGTTTCATTGAAAGGATATTGGACAGGCTAAAGACAAAAATACGACCAGAGCAAACTGCATATCAAGGAGGAAGATCCACGCTTCAACAAATGTTGTCTATTAAACTGTTCAAAGAAAATATGGAATCTTTGGTACCCTTTGACACGTCAAAAGCTTAATAGAAGAAAACGTTTTGAACATCTTGAAAGAATATAGAACCCGAACCACCACTGCCACTACCACCACCACCACCTGACCAAAGTAAAGGTTAAAATAAATTATGTGTTTTGTGAGAGTTTCATCATACTTATACGCATAATGCAACATGACTATTTGAGTGCACTCCTCTTTATATTCTATCTCATGGAATGTCTTAAGAGTATGCAAGAGAAATTCCACAAGACAGTATCTAAACAGCACCAAAATATGCTGATGATGTCACATATTCATTGAAGAATGAAGAGACGCAATAAGAATTGAAAGAAATGATACCAGCAATCCTCCAGACATTCAAAAATGGTAATTTCCATTTCACATTTTTGTAAACTACCTTCTGCAATTCTTTCATAAAGATATTCTACTTCATGAACCAAGTGAACATTACGAGCAGCTTCGGCTGCAGTATTCTTTTTTTCTTTTTTTAATTTACAATGCATTATGTGTCGCAAATGATTCTTGGATGCCATCCATTTTTTAAGGGTTAAATTTGACTTGGATTTTTCTATAAAATTTAATCAAATTAAATGTGTTCAAATGCATATATATGATATGTATATAAAATGTAGTTATCAATAGACATGTTTTATCATCTCTAAGCCTCATCAGTGTGGCTAGACAGAGCATGATGAAAAAGTAGGACCCTAGTGGTTGGTGCCTAATGCTCTAGTGACTGAGTAAACGAAACTACCACAGTGAGTAGAATTATTCTTTATTTCAATGAAACATTTCAGTTTATTACGATATTGATAACTATTATTTTTATAAAGAAGTATTGTTTTTTTTATTCTAGTGTAAGTTATAAATAAATAAATAAAAATAAAACTTACACTAGAACTTACACTAGAATGCTCCAGGCAGTGTTAAACTTAAACTGGAAAATATAACCGTCTGTATGATCGGTTGCCCAGGATCTCTTCAATAATAAGAGAAAGAACATCATAAGACATTGCTACAGAAGAAAAGATGAGGTCGTCAGTGGTACTGTGAGATCCTAAACATGGAACCGCTAAAGTAGGAAGACCTGTCAATACATACACAAAATTGTTAACAGAAGACACTGGCTTATAACTTGAAGATCTCCCTAAGGCCATGGAAGATAGAAACCTGTGGAGGGAGAGAGTCAATTTGGTCCGGGCAACATGCCTAATACAATGATGATTGTTTCTATACTAACTGAAAACTATCATATGCTCCAACCATAGAAAAAGATACTTGAAAGGTTAGACATAACAAAAGCATTCATGAATCATCATCATCATCATATTCAGTTTAACATCCGTTTCACATGCTGGCATGTGTTAGACAGCTTTAAGAAACTGACTTTCAAACTAACTGATCTCTCATCGGATCTTTATTTCTTTCAATTTCAACCTTATCACTTCCTCCCATAGTTTTTGGCTCTTTCCAGTGAGCTTTGTTAACTCAGCTGCCTTTTATCTACTAACCTAAGATCCATTCTCCCAACATGGCATGTCCTGTTCTGCACATATTTTCTTATACTGTCCAATTTTAATCTTCCTTTGAGATCATCAGATCTAAGCCTGTCTTTAAGACTCATTTTATACCTCCATCATATCATTCTCAGAACATTTCTCCCCATGCAACGCATGTCCTCACCTGTTGTTGGACAGATTTTACTTCCATGCATCATCGCACTTCATCTTAAATGAATACAAAATACATCAAATATAACGAAAGATGTAGACAAAACAAATCTGCTTATATTTGGTGTTCATGTAGCTTTATCATTATCATCATTATCATTTCTTCTGGTCTCATGCTGCAGTTAAACGTTTTGTGAATGACTTCCAACTTTTCCTGTCTTTTGCCATTTCAGTTGTGCCATCTGCCAGGATAATGTTGTCATCATCTGGTCCCCTCCATGTCTTAAGTAGCCTACCAAATGGATTTGGGCAATCAACATTAATGTGAGACACACGTTAGAGCGTTTCAGGTGGGTGGTGTGGTTGTACCAGCCAAAACATTGGTATGTGAGATACTTTCTCATAAAGGCTTGTAGAGCGCAGCCAAGATTGTGTTCTTGTGATGTTTCATCATCAACCAAAGAAGAGAAGAGGTTGGACATGTCCATTGTTTGCTGCCACTTTCGCATATGATATGACCTCTGCATTTTATAAAATTTTTCGACAGCCGTCTCAAAACTCTCTATGTAGCAGATCTATGTCATGCTATGGCTATGTCAGTTCACCCACTGGAATCAATTGTGTTGGCAAGGTAGGTAAATTTTAGTGTTAGGATGATTAAACAGAATTGGAACAATCGAAACTTATTGACGTACCAGAATCTGTAATGGAATTGGGAAATTTTGTGCCTATTTTCCGATGCTAAAAACAGTTCTTTTAATTGCTTCAGTTTTGTCTTTGTTTAAAAAATTAATTTTCCATTACTGATACTAATGATAATATAATAAATATTTATATATTTTGAACTACCACCCAAAAGTGTGTTTTTACGTTTTCAAATATATGCACATATTACACCGGTAGTCAACAGTAATCTGACCCTCCCCTTCAAACAAAACAGAACTCTATAGCGAAATATTTAAAGATTTAAAAAGAATCTGAATCAGTAATTATATCAGAATCAGGAAAAATATTATAAATGTAACTTCTCGACAGCTGCAGCAATTTAATTTTTCATAGTAGTCAGATTTTCACCTGTGCTGCAAATGACAGTTGCATTTGTTACACATAACACCGACAAGGTGTGAGGGGGGGTGTTAATATATTTATGATCCATGTTAACCTTATCTGTCAGCAGTAGGGTATGTTTGCTAGTATATGTATATAAGGACAGACTATGATAGATGAACAAGGCGAGATTATGTTTTGTTCATCTTTTCTGCAGCGTTTCAAACATTGGCTGCAGAAAGAAACTCTTACCAAATTAATTAGTAAATAACAAAGAAGCAAAAGGCCAATATTATCCCGAAGACACAATTTGTCTCAAATACGGGAAATTAATTCAGAGTAATTAATTTCGTGGTGGCTTCTTCCACCTGTCCTGCCATCATTCTCTCGCTTCTTTCTATTCTTAATATCCAAACAATTAGTTCCACTACTTAAAACTAGAACAATACCAAAAGATACCAATTATTGGAACAATGACGTTGTTTCAATTGTTATCGTGGACAAGCAAGAAGATCCGTCCTTTGATATTCCAGGATTAAAAGTTTTACGATAGTCACGATAATTATTTAATGTTCAGCTAATTATTACTTATGTTTCTGAATTTTTGAGATGAAGATTGGTTATTTATATCATTTGGATTCTTAGGACTACTGTTCTCATCTTGAGTATCATTTTCAGAACATTTCGATCGATCTAACCTCTAACCTTTTTCAGATGTATCTTGTCAAACACAAGAATCTTTCTGTTGAACTCGGGAATCTGCATAGAATTTCAAATGGAACCCTTTATGGAGGTTGTATGCTCTCATTCTGTTAGCTATAATTGGGTAGAGATCCTAAGTAATTCACAATACACCTGACCAAAACGTTGTGTAAATGACACAAAGAATCCAAATATGATTATTCCTTATCAGAAGTTCTTACACGAGTTATTAGCAGTGAAATCTCACTGATAAAAACAAGTGATGTTCCCTGGGGTCAAAGTGACAAATATCTCCAGATACTTTCAGCTTCTTTTGATAGTTGTTGAAAATCACTTTACATTTGCATAACAGCTATTTACCATCTAATTCTTATTGATATGGACATTTATTTTCTATGAGTTTGGAGCGTTAATAAACCACTTCAAAATTACAATACTCTATGTATTTCCAATGAAGGTTTGGATTGTACTCACTCTCCCAAATTTTTCCATTCTCCTATGGTACCAACTGATACTGGCAGTACAGAATTTTCTTCTTTGTCGTGAGGTTTAGGTTTAAAGTGAGAGTTTAAGATTATCGCTTTTATATATATATACTAGCTAACTGCCCAGCGTTACCTGGTCATACAATACGCTTAAACCAGGTAATTTATGCAAATTGCTTATGTATTATTATAGAATTAATCCTCTATTAATTATTGTATATTACAAGGGATAATTTGTTTGGTGGACTAATTCACAAAAAAAAAAAAAATGTTTATTACTATTATTATTATTATTATTATTATTATTATTATTATTAATAATAATAATAATAATAATAATAATGATGATGATGATGATAATGTCGTTCATCAAATTCCGTCTCTGATTGTTTACAATATCATGCCAGCTGATATTTGGGCTTGACGATATTAAACAAGTCTTTCTCCTTTTAGAGATAAAAATATTTTTACAGGGGGAATATTTTACATCACACTGTCTAGTGTAACGTAAAATATTCCCCTGTAAAAATTCTTCTTTTTTTATCTATAAGAGAAGATGACTATTTTTAACATCAGGTCAATTTCTGTACAAAATATATCTAAGAACACTGCCAGACATATAAATTATCTTTGTGTGAAATTTACAAAAGATAGGTTCAGCCGTTTCAGAACCTATGAGGAAGGAACTCACACATATGCACAAAATGACTTTATATAATAGTAGAAATGTTTGCATATTTTCATAAGTTAAGAATCACAATTCCAACAAAGATAAAGTGACCCTATGAAGAATGTAGCATAAACTAGTATTACTATTTAATTTTCGTTTCAATATTATTTCGATATTCTAATTTAATTTGAAGTCAACAAAAAAGTCCAACTTTTGTCTACTAATTAAATGTAATCGTAATCATGAAGTAACAGAACCAGCTTGACCTGCACATGGCACTCACATTTCACAAAGGTCAACAACTTTTCTTAGGGCCATTCTATTCAGTTGCAATCAAGATGACCCTCTCTGCCTTCTCCTGCACCACTCCTATCCTTCAACTGAATAACCCACTCAAGGTAATAAGCTTATCATAAGTATGCATTCATTTGTAGAAGTGGTTCTAAAGAGAAAGCCCACTTGAAAAAGTGACTTTACAAAACTGTGGCTGCAGCCGTCACATTTTCAAACCAAAACTCAATCTGACAGCCATTCCCAGCAAATTAAAATAAACACAACAATCTTTTCTTAGGCCAGAGAATTACGAACAAAATCCAAGAATGGTAAGAAACTTCCAAAACTATCAAATTTAGAAGAGAAACTGCATAAAATGAGTGCAAAAATACATATACAATTTTTAAAACTTTTTCTTGATAATTGCTGGTAACCAAGAGGCTGAATACCAGACTGCAGAGTCAAAGGTGACTTTGTAACTGGGTTTGCATCCTTCGACTGGCAGTAATTATCACTTTCTAGACTAATGATTGCCCAAGCATGAAACACTAGTGTCTGTAGGTAAACATAATTAATACTTATAAAACTATTATTATAAGTTCCTTTCAACTCGGATTAGTCCTCTTTAAGAGAATTATAATAAACTGTCAACCTTAGCATAATGCAATATTTCGGCATCTGCTGTTGCACAATATCTGATTCTGTCTGCTTGCCTCAACATTATACATAGAATTTAATTCTCTTTTCTTTCTTGTGATAATTCTGGGTGGCTGACAGGTTGAATACCAGGCTGCAGAGTCAAAGATGATTTTGTAACTGGGACTAAATCCTTCAACTGAGTGTCTGTAGCTAAAATTAATTATTATACTAATATATCTAATTATTATTGCTACAAGGAGATATAATATATTATGTGTCGATTTTTAGTATTTATTTCAACAGTACACAATACATTAATAGAGCTAGGGAATAAATTAAAAAAATATAGTTATTGTGATTAAGCTATACCGAGGCTTCCGTTTTTCATCCCTATCAGGTCAAATGAATGGAATTCTTCTTCCCATGTGTTTTTATATATACATGTGCTTTTAGGCTAGCAAACTAACCAATCAGATTCATTGTTATTCCCTCCCATACATTAATGTTTTCATTAGCTAATAGCAGAACTTCTCTTGAAAAAAGGTTCAACTGACTTTTATTTCGTTTGGATCGAAACATCAAGAGAAGCTCTTTTATATCAACCATTTTTTGGAATATACATTCTAGAACTTCGGTCACATACTCCTTTTTGGGGTGAGGGGGGATAATCTACATTTATGATATCATATTTTTTATGTCTTTTCCTATATAAATCGAAGACTACTTTCTTATTTATTGCATATTAAAATTTTTAAAGAATGTGAATGGGATAATCCAAAGTTACTATGGTCAGATGAAGCTTTAAAACCAACTCAACTATCTGTGAATGTGGATAGGACTATATGATATCACAACAAGTGCAGCTTGAAAATTATGTAGAGTACAACAATAATACAAAGGACTGTGCAAAAAGGTAGGAAACTGTCATTTGACCACATGCTTCAAAGACATTCAAAGAAGAAAAATATATAATTATATAATATTAAATAGCTGATGAAAATCTGCAAAAACTTTGGATCACTTTATGATGCTTTATGAGAGCAGGAGAGGATTAACTCTATGAATGTATGATCTTTCTAAGCCCATAAATATACGTTTCAAACAGTTTTCGCACCAGAGCAGTCTGCTGCACTTTTTAAAGTGGTTCTTGAGGGAGCATGAACCCATCTCTCTGCCTATTGAATGCCATGCCTTTTGTTTGTTTGTTTTTTTTTTTTACTTTTTTTAAGTAATATACAGAAAGAATTAAAATTTTAGTTAGGTTGCATCAACCAAACCGTCCAAATAACACGCAAGATAAGAACAATTGTTTCATCATAAAACATTTCAACAACGATTTCCACATCTGTTGAAATAATTTTGAAGACTTTCAATATGACAATTATGATTTCTGTAAATGCAATCAGACAACAAAAGTTGTTCCCACTTGAACATAAAATCTAAAGCCAGAAGAAATAGATTGGAAATGCGTGTGTTATGGCTATAATTTAATGACGGGGGGGGGTATGTACTCCCTCCACCTCAATATTTAAATTATAGCCATAAAGTATAAGTAGCAGCAATTAGAAACATAAAACAATCACAAAGTGTGAATGTATGTGCACATGCATAAGTAGATTGATGAACTAAAAAATTAAAACCAACTCTTTTTAAGAAGGGATGTGACCCCTTGCACCATCACCCCCACACACACATGACTGTAAAATAGCTCTCAACCTAAAATAAGACACTGGCTCTTATATATATATATATATATATATATATATATATATATATATATATATATATATATATATATATAAAAATTAACTCCTCCCCAGATGATTAGACACAAGGTAAGATGTGGGTTTCTGTGTAACCAACTGGATTTGAACTTGGCACACACAGGTTTGAAGTTCATCTCATTCACCACTGAGCCACTGTCATTGGCTCTTGTATAAGACTGACACACTTAAACTAATATCTTTTGGCTAATATTTTAATACAAGATTTATTTTTCTTTTACAAGGGAGTCAGCACTTATCAAGATCCAAAAGTCACTCGGGGATCAGGGTTAATGAGCGTATAGTGGTCAGTAAGACAACAGTGTAATGATTGGCAGTAGTGAAAATTGGGTAGAATTTTATCATTTAAGTGGATGGCATCAACAAGAACTTGTCAACATTGGACTTGAAAGATGACCTTGGAATTATCTGCAGCAGATTCTGCAGGGTTGGCAGTGAAACGCATCCAACAAGATAAGGTATAATATTTTAGCCAAATACAAAAATTTATGGAGTTTGTTTCACTTATATCTTCATCATTCAAGATTATGCTCTAAAATAGATTAGTTCTTTCGAAAACTTCCTGCTGTTTTGATTTTGTGTGTGTGTGTGTGTGTGTGTGTGTGTGTGTGTGTGTGTGTGTGTGTGTGTGTGTGTGTGTGTGTGTGTGTGTGTTAGGAGGGACTTCAGTTCATTTAGATAAGTACCAGATTATTTGCAAAATTGCTTTACCAACTCCTTTTGTTGGCCTACCACTATTTCCCTTATTCTGAAATATTCCTCCCAAATATATTTTATATAATAAAGTAAAGCTAGTTGGTTTGTCGATTGTCATTATAGTTAGCTTGGAATCTGACAGACCACTGTTTGATTTTGACTAGGAAATTTTCTTTTATCATTGTACCATGTCCTTAACAAGAAAAAATGGATTTCGATGAAGTTTTTTTAAGATAAATATTTAAATCGGCTAGGAAGATTGTTAAAATGAAAGCATTTTTTCAATAATTATTTAAACAGTTGTAACGTTGCAGTTACAAACAAAGAAAAGAAATGAATAAATAAAAATCTGGGTCAGAATTCTTTTTTTTTTTAACAAAATTTTTTATTACACTTTTTCTCCTGTCCCGACACCATTTAAAAGTCTCTCGCCATTGTTCATCTTGCCCGATGTACACTTTTTTTTCTCTGACCTCATGCCGACCATAGCCAGCCATTTCTTGCTTTCAACTTTACACATCCATTTTCTTCTACAACTTTTTTTTATATCCCGAGCACGTAGTGTCTTTTTTTTTTTTTGCGCACACTTTCTAATTTGCATATGCGCATTTTTCGGCTATTGCTGCTGCTAATCTCTTTGCAAGCCAGCCATCCTTTGCTGCTGCTGATATTTTCCCACATGCTCATATGCACTATGTTATACAATGGCATAAGCTTTTAATATTAATAAAATAGATTCAACATTGATCTATCTACATCAGCTTTCAAATAAATAATTATATTTGTTTAAAAGAAATATTAAAGAAATTATTTCTTATAGTTACAGTTTTAAGAACATTCTAAAAAAAAATGGTCAATTTCAGGTTTTTACATCTTGACATTGCACATCACGGGCATTAATTTAATAGCATCCAGCAAGTCCCTATTTACTTGCCCCCACCCCAAGGGAAAAACTTAGACATAATTCTAGTCTTTAATGTGGAACCATCAGGATGAGACTAAAAATGATTGCATACTACCATTAGCATTCATTTACAAATGACAATGAAACTGCATGGAAGGAAATAATACGAGAATGATACAATAGGTGTGTAATGTGGATTATAAAGACAGGCTTAAATCTGATGATCTCACAAGAAGATTAACTCTGGACAGTATAGGAGACGTGTGCAGAACATCTATTAAGGTTTTGAAGATTGACCCCTATGACTGCATATATTTTTTGTAACTACATTACCACAGTATTTGGATAAATATGTTTCTGTTTTATTCAAGTTTTATTCAACATTATCATGGAATCTGTATTCATACTTTACTTGCATAAAAAGGAAATACAACTTCCTCTTCTTTTTCTTTATCGTGTTTAATGCATCTTTTCCACATCAGATGCAGATTGCATGTTGGCCATCACCACATAAATTGATTTCCTTCATGAAATTCTATCACTTATGTTGGTTTTGGCTTTATTTTATATATATATGATATAAAAAAAATTTTAAATTAAAAAATAACAATAGGAATGTTAATAAGAGGTTCAGAGTTTTGATCAGGGTTGCCTGGGAGGATTTTTGGGGGGAAATACTGAGTGTACTCCTGAAAGGGTTTAAAGACTAGAAAATAAGGTGAGTAAAAAGCGGACCTTGGATTCAGCCTCTTAACTCTCACTTCCCTTATTTTATCTTTTAGTCCTCACATTCCATGAGTAATGCTTCTGACAAAGAGAAAAGAATTGCTGTTTTCGGGGACGAAATCTATCCATATAATAATTAGATGACTAGTTTTTGGTCTTGATGGGGTATTTTTTTAGGTCCTACATCAAGTGGCTTCATACTTGGAGCAATTTTCATAATAAAAAAAATTCAATGAAAATGATTTTAATAAATGTCAGCATAGTTATACCTCCCTCCCACCCTATCGATGCCAAGCACATCCTTGAGCCCCATCCTAAAATTGAACATATAAAATATAAATGAATAAGAATTAAAATGAAAGGTAAAATGGTGTTCTGGGTTGAGCAAAAAAACACAATGTTCCTCATCCTATCTCTGATAAAACTGTTTTTTTTTTTTCTGCTAGTAAATATATCTATTATATAAAAGACAGTAGTCTGTGCATATGCATGTGTAAGTGTATAGCTAAAAATCAAAAACTACAAAACAAACACACATAAATTGGTATATTCTTGATCGGTGTTGCTTTGGATGAATGATATCTAGAATTGAAAAAAATATATATATATATTCATTCTTTGGGGGTCAACTGGACCAGGTTTCATTAGGGAGCGATATTTCAGTCATTCTTAATGTTGTCTATTATATAGAAAGAGGGGTGGAGAAGAAGAATGTGGGAATACTGGGGAAGAGAGAAAGAAAAACAGATTAAGAGATGTTGAGAGATAGAAGCTTTAATATAAAGATGCTACACACTTTGAAATCTCTTTTATCTTGTTTTTTTTAATGGCTCCATTGCTCCAGGTAACGCCTGGTAGCCCTGCTAGTACCATTTAAAAGATCCAAATTAACGATTCAAGAGAGGATGAAGATAAGTATATGTAGAAGATGCGCCAGGGAAAGTGGTTGTCATGCCTGCGATTTGTTGAATACCAACATGGAAAGAATGTATCTGTTTCATTTGCACTGGGCCAGGAGTGGGTCTGCAGATTAGCTTAAGGGTCACAACTTGTCACTGACGATCACTGTCAAGATATATAGACCAAACACACACATAAATAAACATATCATTATTACAAGAACTTACATAAAGAGAGGAACGGGAGAGGCACCACTTTGCGCCCCGCGCGCGCACACACACACACACACACACACACACACACACACACACACACACACACACACACACGCACGTTTGTTGATATCTATAAAGAAAAAGAAAAACATTATTTGCTTCTTAATGCAAAATAAATGAGCAATAAAAGAAAAATGTTTAGTTTTTTTTTTTGGGGGGGGTCGTTTTAAGATACAATTTGGAATGTACATCAATTAGGGGAAGGGAAGAAAAGCTCTAGGTCATGGAGGCTGGGGTCATCTACTATATAATAACTATAAAACTAAATACTCAGGCAAATTTCTTAGATTCTCACTATTATTTTCCAATACATTAAAACAAGTGGAATAGACAGGGGTGGGTGAAGGTAATATAGGAGAAAGAAAGCATAGAAAGAGATTGGCAGGTAGAGAGCAAAAGAAGTTTTAGAACAAAGATGTCACAAACAGTTTTTAACTCTTCTATTTTGTAATTTATGCCCCCAAGCAACGCTGGGTAGACATGCTAATCTACTATATAATGAAAAGTTGTGTGTGTGTGTGTGTGTGTGTGTGTGTGTGTGTGTGTGTGTGTGTGTGTGTGTGTGTGTGTGGAACTAAAAGTAAAAAAAACTAGGCAAGGCACACTAACAAAGCTAATATATTCTTTTACACCATTGTCTCAGAAAAAGATATAGGCACGTTTAAAAAAAACAAAAAGAACATTCATCCTCTTAGGAGTCAAAAGTGTTCAAACATGTTTTTCCTCACATATACACCCCCCACACACACACACACGCACGCACGCACAGACACGTACATATATTCACGTTCACGTATATACACTCACATTCATGTGCATACACACACACGCTAACGTACACACATGTATGCACATACGCGCATATGTACGCACACATGGGAAATGTCAGTTCGCGTCCACAGCTCTTGGCTTGAAGACTTTTCCATGTGGCCGACTGCTATCATGAACGCACGGCTTTACTGAGGCCAACACACACACACACACACACTCTCTCTCTCTCTCTCTCTCTCTCTCTCTCTCTCTCTCTCTCTCTCTCTCTCTCTCTCTCTTTCCCTTTCTACATGCGGGACTGCCATTTCTCGTCCTCTACTTAATTCCTTTCTTTCAACGACTGAATGAACACTTGTTCCACCTTAAACCTTTTATTTTCGATAGAAAATAAATGACATGTTTATTTTATCCAGCAATTGAGTTTTGTTTCCTTCTTTCCATTCGTTTCATTATTTTCTTTTGTAGTTAGGATATTTATATTCTGGCCCGCAACAAAAGAAACAGAATTATAACAGGGTGGGGAGGCGATATTTAGAACAATTTTAATGTCATTATGTAGTAATTCATCAACGACTTTTGTTTCAATTGCCAAAGAAAGTGAGAGAGAGAGAGAGAGAGAGAGAGAGCAGAAAATGAAAGGAGGTAGAAAAGAGGGGATAGAGAAAGTGGTAGAGAGTGAGGAGAGAGGGTAAGAAAGAGGAGTGAAAGAGAGAGGAACAGTAAAAAAAAATGTTACACACACATTTATTTATTTTATTTATTTATTTATTTTTTCTTTTTGTTGCTGATGTCTGGACAACACCAGACAATGCTAATCTATTATATAAAGCAAAATCAGATTTTTTCTCATAAACTTCACTTACAAACCTTATGGATTCAGATTCGGATTCATTTAGTCTATGGGAGAAAAATACTGGAACATTGTTGCAATATTTTTGGCGTATTATTACTGTGTATCATCACAAAGATTTGGGCAATTATATTTAAGAACCAACCTAGTACCCAAATCGCTGTATAAATTATACCGAATTTCTTTGAATTTTTCAGTTGTGACACTCTTTATCTGGAATTCTTTACAATTTAAGCTTCTCTGATTGGATTGATACTGCCAAATTCTGCTGGGGAGAACTATATTTAATATTTGCAATTGGATAATTTCCTTTTCTTTTTATGATAATTATATTTCACATCTCTTTTGGAATCATCTTTCTAAAACAAGAATGGCTCTCCACTCAAAAAATATTCATTCAGTTCATGTCACCAGGGATCAAATTAGTGAAGACGGTAAAAAAAATGCTTTTTCTTTTTTATTCTTACTGCTAGCTGTTCCAAAAACAATACTGAAACTAAATCAAACTGACAGTCAGGTTTCTATTTTTATGTTTCAAAATTTGGACATGTAGAGATATAGATAAAGGCATTCAGTAACAATCAGTTTAATATGACAGTCTTCTGGGGTTGAAAATTCAATACTTACTGCAGACAATACTAATTAAAAATAAAATAAAAATTACTTAAAACTTCTACTTGGTGATAGCTGACGGTACAAAAACAATCTATCCCCATGGATTAAATAATGAGTACAGTTTATAATCCTGTACGAATTTCTGACTTCAACAAAATGCACCTGAAGAAGTCAGAGGTTACATGAAAATAATTCAAATTTTAGAAGCAATTTATATTTTTTTGTTGTTGCTAAGTGTGGTTATGGAAATATAAATAAATTGCTTATTATTTAAAGCTTTAACAAACATCAAAATTATTTTATTTTACATAGAATTTTATTGAAGTTGTTTAATCACATGAGATTAAAATTTAATGATGAATGATGATTGAATAAAGATGATATAAGATTTCTTTAGAAAATAAAGTTATTAAAGTAAACTAATTTTTAATAGAAACTAGCAAGAAAACCCAGTGTGGACCAGGACTGAAAAAAACCCTTAGTCTTTCCAATCTGTTGCCAAGGTCGCTGGAAAGATGGTGGGGTCCTTCTACCGCTCCAGAAGATATCTCACTACGGATGCAATTCTCTATCTATATAAAAGCCAAGTACGTCCAAGGATGGAGTACTGTTGCCATATCTGGGCCGGAGCTGCTAAGGACAGCCTATCCTGCCTTGACAGAGTACAAAATAGACTTCGTGGCTTAGTGGGGGATGCCCTTTTCTCTACCCTGCAACCTCTCTCCCACAGAAGAGACGTTACGAGCCTGTCCTTGTTTTATCGTTATTTCCATGGCAGATGCTCGTCTGAACTCCAATATCTGGTCCCCCGTCGCCAATCTTTCACGAGAAACACCCGTCTAGCTGAATCCACTGTGAAAAATTTCCCCCACTCTATATCTGTGCCTAAATCAAAACGCAGATTCCATGAACAAAGCTTCTTTCTTAGAACTGCACGCCTGTGGAACTCTGTTCCGTCTGCCTGCTTCCCTCCGGACTACAACTTAGTTGTCTTCAAGTCCAATGTTAACAAATTCCTAATGAACCGCCCCCTTAAGTAAACATTTCAGCAAATCTCCTCACTAACGTAATGTACTTGCAATAACCCT
>NC_136516.1:8530000-8632500 GCF_053919585.1 Euprymna scolopes
TAAGATTTCAGTTTCTTTTTATGTCGTACATGAGACCTTGGAATTTTGTTATCTTCTTTATCTCTCTCAGCTTTGTTTACCCAACATCATTAAAAACACTGACTTCAAGTAGGGTTGTTTCTTTTTCCTTCTTATCCCATATCACTATGCCAAGTTTAACAGTTCCGTTTTCTAGGTACATAGCTCTACTAATTGCATAGTCATAGTGGATGGTGTATGACTTATTTCCAACTGTTCTTCTTGGTATATGTTCTCAGAACTTGCTGCTACACAGGATATTCGACTTTTTACAGATGGTCTAGTTGAGATATTCACACAGACCATTGTGTTGCATTGTATTGTAACCGTCCTCTAGCACATTCTTACAACTTACATGATATATTTTGTTTCATTTTACGTCTGTCGAAGTTCTCAGAAATCAAGGGTTCCCTTCTTGGGGTTAACACTTGCTTTCTGTATGAGATAGAAATTTTAATATTCTATTAACCTTCTCCTTTACCTTTCATTTTTTTAGTATTAGTAGAGTAGTTAAGAACAGTTTTTTTTCCTCATCCTAAGTTAAGTTTAAATATCTTATAGTATACCTTTAATGTGGTCTCTTGGTCTTACTAGATTCCAGGGCAAGAATTTATCTAGTCTAGTAGAGTATCCAGCTTTGTACTGTTACTAGAGGCAATAGCAGTTGGAGAAGGTGCACTATTCCTCATTTAAGCCAATGTGACATAGGCATACTGAAGGATCTTGTTTGGGATTTGAGTAATATGTTATTTTGAATATTTGGTTAGGGTTTACTTGTATGGAGAAGTATCCCTATGCCAGGGTTGTTTTGACAAACCCTTGTACAGATAGATCTTAGACACTCGGGGAGGGTGCCCAGTAGGTATTCCTCTCTCTCTAAGTGTGTGTGTGTGTGTGTGTGTGTGTGTGTGTGTTTAAAAAGTGAGAGAAAAAAGGAGATAAAGAGGGAAGAAAGAGTAAGAGAGATACTAAAAAGTTGTCCCGTCCTGAAGGGAATATTTCCTATGACATCCCTTCTTTGTTTTACGCAATAAAAATCGCTAACAATAAATTGACAAATTTACTGAGAGCAAGAATTTCATGCTTGACTTTCAGACATAAAGCCAATAAGGTTGGCCAGAATAAGATGGACAAAGGGAAGTGAGGTTAAGTTTTGTCTTTGGCGCAGAATTAAAGACAAGTCAAGGGTTAAGAGCATCAAGAAGAAATGCACAGTACATGCCTACAAAATCAGCATTTGAAGAAAATGTAGCTTTCACTTAAGTTCAAACACAAACTTTCAACAATGGTATAAAACCTGAAATTCTGGAAGATCACATGACTTATGTTTTTGAATTATTTTAATTATTTGGATTATTCAAGCTACTATTCTTATCTTGAGTGTTATTTTCATGTTTCGATCAATGTAACCTCCAACATTCCTCAGGTGTATTTTTCCGAGCTCAAGAATCTTTCTGACAAACTCGGGAATCTGCACAAAATTTCAAACAGACAATTTATTTAATCCATGGGAGTAGCATGTTCTCCTGCCATCAGCTATGACCAAGTAGAAGTTATGAAACATGATTAAGGATTTTGTGTATAAAATTCTCAGTAAATGTGGAAAACTGTACAATGCGAGATATGTCATCCACTAAAAGTAAGGTTATAAGAACATTGTAAAGATGTAATATGTGGACATATTGAAATGGCAGCTCTGGCTGACCTCATATAGAGGGAAAAGGGAAATAAAGGGTTCCATTCAAAATTACTTGCAGATTCACAAGTTTGATAGAAAGATTCCAGAGTTCAATAAGATACATCTAAAAAAGGTCAGAGGTTACATCGATAGAAAGTTTATCCAACTCTTATCCATATTATCATCTATAATATAAATCTCACCTGTCTGTTGGTGTGTATGTGTGTGTGAATGTATGTAAGTTTGTATGTCTTGTAAAAACTTTTGTCAGTCGCATCAATAGGGTAGAATCAGGTACCATCTAAAAGACCGATCCCTCAGACGTATAATATCTGAAAATTAGCAAAAAAAAGTGGTGGTCCACTGGGCCATTCCTTGCAAGGAGGGGTCACTTTTTGCGTTGAGATTTTTGCAAGTCACATATGTGTAGCAAACTGAATGTATGTTTAAAATATGTTATTTTGAAGGGTTATGACATCATAAGTTATTGTAGTCGTGACAACTAGCATGTTAGCTTTTTCCTTTTTAGCGTTTTGGGCTTGAGCCTGCCTACTGTAACTAATGTTATCTTTTTTTTATTATTTCATGCCGTTGCACGGGTACTTGCTGCAATTTTGATTGAAAGAAGGGGGGGGGTCCAGCACACGGGCTGCCAAAACTTTTTCTGTTCTTTTCTGGAGTTGCTCAATATCCTTAGTATAGCAGCTCGGTCTGAACCGAATTTCATTTCCACCCGGGCAACGCCAGGTATCCATGCTAGTCAATTATAAAAGAGACCTGTGTGTGTGTGTGTTTGTATGTCTACTAATAACTTTCATCAGCCACATCCAACTGGGTCGAAACCAGTACCATCTGAAAGGGCAATCCCTCAGATGGATAATAAGTGAAAATTAGAGAAAACGATTAATTCTGTGATGGTTAACTGGATCATTTTTTGAAAGGGCGAGGATTAGTTTTCGTGCTGTATTTTTTGCAAGTCCCGTATGCGTAATTCACTAAAACTATGTTTAAATGCCTAATTTTGCAGCGTCATGATATCATAAGCAGTCGTGGCTATAACAGAAAGTGAATTTGCCAGTAACTTTGATCCCTTCTTTTCCTCTTTTGTGTTTCAGGTTCAAACCTAGCTACCGCAGTTCATTTTTTTTTTTCGGCCGCACAGACACTGCCTGCTATTTTGATTGAAAGAAAAGTTGTTTTGATTTTTTTTTTTTTTTTTTTGGAGGATAGGGGGAGTTTTTTTTCCGTGCATGATCAATGCCGGGCACCCACCCTTACATATAATAATGAAAAAGTGCCCAGTATCCTTAGTGAAGCAAATGTATCTAAACAGAAGTTCATGTAGACTCCGGCAATGCTGGGTATCCTTGCTAGTCTATAATATAAATCTCAGCCATCTGTGTGTGATTTGTTTGTGTATATGTCCACTAAAAACTTTTGTCATCCGCATCAGACTGGCATGAAAGTGGTACTATTAGAAAGACCAATCTCTGGAACACATAACATGAAAAAATTAGAAAAATCGTCAATTACTTCATGTAGACACCTCATTTTGTTTGAAGGGGGGGGAGGTCAGGTAAAACCTTGGTTTCAATGTTATTTGTTAATCGTGCATGCGCAAACAGTTGATTGGTTGTTTCATTTTAAAAAGGCTAAACTTGCAACGCAGTTATATCTGTACATGGTCCAATCGATAACATGTTTGCTTACGAATTTAAGTTTTGCAAATTTACGTCCACCACATAGCATTTTTTTTCCTTTTAATAACACGATAAGATGGCACTAAGGTCCTGTTTTTTTTGTCTTTTTTAACCGTATTTTATGGCCGAGCAACGCTAGATGCCCCCCCCCCGCTTGTCCTCTGTAAGTGTGAGTCTTGGCCCATTAAAGCTGCAGAGTTTTGTTGACACAAAATCTTTGATCACTGCTATCTACATTGCATCTTCCAAGATCAATGGCAAGTTTGTCTCATGATGCTGAATTTCCTCCCTTTGACAAGCTCTTCTCGTAAGGGGTCTTCACTACTTTTGTCACACTAATTGGTGTCAATAAAGCGAATTTATCAAAAAAGCAATCAATCCTGTTCCACTTCAGAGCAGAAAGAAATGGTTTGGAGGCCAACTTAAAACGTGGTTCAGAATGTTGATGCAGAAGATGCAAAACTGATTCTCAGTCCATATATCTTTGATGCTTGTTGGTTGAATAAAGATTGACCACTGTGAATCCATTGAAAAGAGCTCACTTACCCAAGGTGAATGACATCATAAGTCAAGATTAGTGATGAAAACACTATTTCAAACTGAAGCCTGATAGACCAATAGACAAATCCATTTAATAAGATGTATTTAAAACAGGCGATGGTGGTGGTGGATGAGGAGAAGGAGGAGGACTAATTTCTCATTGGTTGATTGCATCCGAAACAAAAAGATCCCAAGCTAGGTACATTAATTTCACACACTGAAATGTCGCAATTAAAATATAATTAGATATAAAATAGTATTTTCTCACGAACCTCATTGAATCTGCATTTGATTCTAATGTCTTAATAGAAATGACGTATACCTGTGGGTTCGTTAATTAAGTATGAGTTATTCGACATACAGACAGACACATTGCTAAGTAGCTCAATGATAGAAGATGAACCTGTAGGTGATGGAAAATGAGGTTTCAAGATAAAAATGAACTGAAATTAATCAACAAACACAAAAGAAAATTTTGAATTATTCAGATATCTTGGGGGTTATGTACACAATGTTTTAATCGACCTTATTCAGGTGAATATTTTCTAACTTGGGAAACTATACCACATGGACTTTTAATGCAAACAATACAGGTGTTGAGTAAAAATCAATTCTAAGTTCGTCATCTAGAAGTTGAAGGTTCAATACTCACTACAAGCAATACTAAGAATATAAAAAATAACTTAACACTTCTACCCGGTCCTTCATGGCTGACAGAACAAGAGCAATCTACCTTCATCGATTAAATAAAAGATCCAGTTCAAAATTCTGTAAAGATTCCAGAGTCTGGGAAAACAAAAGCTAAAGCAAAAACAAAAGTTACATTGGTAGAAAAGTTTTAAAATAACAACCAAAATGAGAATATTAGTGCAATTAATACCTATTATCAATCGTCATCTTAAAAGTTCTAAAACATGAAAGGAGGAGGAGGAGAGGGGAGATAGGGGGCAGAATAAAGGTCAAGGAGAAGAAGGGAGGTCGAGGAAATAAATTAGATTGGAAAAAAGGTTATTTGGAGATAGAGGAAAGATGAAGACACTGATGAACATTTTCTCTGTACATAAAGAATCCTCCTTTGTTGAATTTGAGAAGAGTTAGAGCATTTAAAATGCAATAGATAGTCTTTATGTCAAACAAAATTAAATAAACACATTTTCTATTATTATTTTATTATCGAAATCGGAGATGAGTAATTTGTATATTAATTTAATTATTTGCGGACTGTTATCCTCATCTTCATCATACTATGAAGATGAGGATAACAGTTCGCAAATAAGTAAATAACACATTTTCACCTAAAAACACCAGATGCTATATTTTTCATAAAAGACACAGAAAAAAAGTTGCAAAAAAAAGCAAGCTTCTTGTCTTTTAGCAATTCATCTCAAGGCTATTAGAAACCATCTGTGAACATTGTAACACAGTTTCAGGGTTCAAAGGCATAGGAAATCTGTTGCAACAACAACTCCGTTTCTCTAGCATCTCCTATCATACATGTTATGATCAACATTTTATAAGAAGAAATGTTGAAAGATGACTCAGCCATTGAGAAGTCTCCGAGGTCACAGATCTTGGCGGAAACTAAACTCGTGGCGCATGATGAATATTTAATCATTTTATTCATCTTTGAAGTCGAATGAGGTAAGACCCTATCACGCATGTGTACGTAGTGTGATTAATTATGATGTGTATGCAGTGTAGTTAATTGAATATTTATTTAAATCAAAAATAAAATGAAGGAAAATTAAAAAGATTTTTTTAATGCTTTCTGAAAAAAAAAAAAACTGTAAACACAAATAATAAGCAGTGTTACACTGTCAGCCAAGGAAATAGTTTTTCACACATGTGTACGCAATGTGAAAATGAACGGAAGTTAAAGCTGGTCAATGATGTTTGATAACATACACAGCTTGGACAGAAATGATATTAGAATAATATGATGGATGTGCAATGTGAGTCTTAACAGTACATGGTGGAATGATAAAATTGTCACCCTAGAAAAGACGATATGATTTCAGTTCCGTTTGATGAAAACTGGTTTGATTTTTTTTTTTTTTTTTGTTGCAGACCATCTATTAGTTGGCCAGTTGTGTACAAATCCCAAGAGTGATAGGAGCTTTCTATTATGTCTGAACATGACACAATGTTCAACGAGTGAGATCAGAGGTACACCGCATGCTCTCTACCGATCCAAGTTATGACAACAGGACCATTGCCGGCACCCTCAAAATGCATCGATGGATTGCCACAAATAACAAGGACGTGCTCAGAGTGATGAAAACAAAGTTTCCAGTCACGGTTATGGTCTTTGGTGTGGTTTCAAGTGAGGACCACATAATGCCACCTCACATCTTCAAAGTCGGCTTGAAAGCCAACACCAAAATGTACCTGGATATGCTGAAGAGTGTGTTGGTTCCCTGTTGCAATCAGGTGGCCGCTGGCAGACCCTGGGTGTGGCAGCAGGACTCGGCACCAACCCACAAGTCGAAAGAGACCCAGGCTTATCTTCAGAAGGAGTACTACGACTTTGTACCCTTCTCTCACTGGCCTGAACAAGCTGGACTACTTCGTTTGGTCATATATCGAGAACATCACCAACATGACCTCCCACAACATCAAAGCTAGCTTAATCGCCATCATCCGCCAAGTATTCACCGAGTATTCACCAAGCCCCTACCAGCCCCTGTGGAAAAGGCATGCTCCGAGTTCTGGACCCATATCGAGGCGGTGATTGAGGCTGAAGGCGACTACATTGAATAGATGTCAGCTCCTTGATATCAGTTCCACCTTGTATGAGGTGATGTTTGCAGAAGAATGGTTTGTCCATATGGAAGGAATGAATTAGAATTCTTGGGTTAGTAGATGTAGAACAGTTGAGGTGAAGTTCATAGAGGAAGACCAAGGAAAATCTAGGAGAGATGAGAGAAAGAGGCATAAATAAAACTCTAATCAGAAATAGGTTAGTTTGAAAGTTAATTTCTAAAAGCTGTCTAATGCGTGTCAGCATGTAAAATGTAAATGATGATGATGTGAATGGAAAATCAATGATGATGATGTGAATGGAAAATCAATGATGATGATGTGAATGGAAAATCTGCTGCTGAGGAGAGAAGATTGCCATTTGAAAGGTGTCATGCCAAGTAACACTCCATCTGGGGGATTTTAAGTTTTATGTTCATTCATCTTGTCTTGCACATTGATTTCTAAAACTAAACAATTATATTCTTATATGCCAATATGATGACCAATTATATTTTTATATGCTAACACCGGGAGCTGAAAGAATTGTACGCAATATGGTGACCAATAAAAGAAAAACTTTCCGAAAATTAGTAAACACATTGTGTATCTATCCCTATTAACATGGTATCTTTAAAGAAAAATATTTATAGCTCTAGTAGTGCACTGTTGAGCTATCGAAATGAAAACTTTATGCAATTTATTTATATTTAATCACTACCCCAAGTAGTTAAATTACATATAAATATATAAGTTATGTAAATATATATATGGTATTTAAGCTAGACAGAATTTTCTGTGTTTCATTGTTGTAAGGACTTATCAGGCTAATGCATGGAATTGATGTGACAGCATCTTTTTATATATACATGTGATATTGTTTATTAGTTGATAAATTATATGCTTTGTTAATCTTGCTCTTGTTTTCATCAGCCAATGTCCGTGCTTTTATTAGACAAAAGTTCAGTTGACGTATTTGACCTCTCTGCTTATTTTGGGGGAGAATAGAATAACCCTTCTTTGTGTATTAAAAGGTTACCTTGTTTTAACCTGGTGTGTTTAGATACGTTTGTTTATACTTTGCTTATATTTTAGCCTGATGAAACCTCACGGAGAATTAAATGCAGAAAATTCTATATAGCTTAAATGCCATATATATTTTCCTAACTTACTATCTAGCTTTACTCATGTATTGAGTACTGTTAAAGTAAATACTGAAAATCGATATATAAAATACTAGCAGGGAAAAATTATGTTGCCTGGAGTTGAATGAGGATCAATGAATGTTCCACACTTCAAATACTTTTATTGTCATCGAGGAAATCGCCGATTTTTCAATCAAATCAATTGATTGCCTACTCGAGTTGGGACCCACTGCAGTGCACCGAGAGAAAGATTCACATACCTCCGTGCTGTTATTTAGTCCACAATATATTGTAGTCTACATTGCACTGTAGAGAATGTACTGCTGATTTTATAAAATTATTTTCATATCATGGCTTGAATTAAAGTTTAAAATGCAAAAGTCAAATCATGATTCAACTATGCTCTAAACAGAAACATTGATTTCAAACGTGTCCCTATCTTATCAAAGAATCTACTGTTGATTTTATATACAGGGCGTTTCTGCTTGTGCAATGATAAAACTTTTTCAATGTACTTTCAATGTTATGCTGTATAAGAGTGTTAACTTTGGTCAAAATTGGACTGTTCTTTCTTTAATCTGATTTTTTTGGTTATTAGTCTATATTTTTATAAAGTAATAGGGTTCGTGTGTTTCTGTCTGTGTGTACAGCTCTCCATCATCAACGAAATATAAAGGAGGTAAGAGGGTAGATCTCTCCTGGTAGAGAAACATTAGAACCCATTTTAGGATGTTTCTGTTATAGGAGACATAAGAATCAATGCCTAATTTCTTTATATACTAGTCTACAAACAACCCCAATATCGAATGACTTATGCTCATTTGCATATCACATTATATTAAATCTCTTTAACTAATTACCTCGACCTTATTACATATTGGAAATATTCTAATCATTTCAACTGTACTATTTACAAAATCTATTTAACATTTAATCTATCTTCTATCTTCTATCTATCTATATCTATATCTATATCTATCTTCTATCTATCTTCTATATATCTATAAAAACAGAGATGTGTGTGCCACAGACGATTTCTGATTGGTTAATCCAATAATCACATCTCCTAAAAAACAATGGTTTCTACGCTCTTACCTTTACCATAAAATATTATGGCTTTATTTATTGTCCATCTTGGAAGGGTTTAATTTTTTAATAACTTGTTATTCACAAATTAAAAAAATACGAAACTAAACTACACGAAATCAAACGCTCCGACAAACTAGCAAGCACACGCGCACACACACACGTTCACTACCGTCACGTTGTTATGGCAACCAAACAATGTTTACAAAATGTCTACGCACGTTCGTAGACATTTTGTAAACATTGTTTTTAAAAAATAAAAAATAATACTTCTATTATGTTTTAAACGACTGTAATAGTTTATTTTGGAAGTATATTTCATAAAGAAAATTGACAACCCACTTTAAAAACAGAAATTACGAGTTTTATATATTTTATTCGCAGTTTTTTGTTGACTCTTCTGGCGGCCATGTTGTAAGCCCTAACGGTATTTTTGGAGATTACCCAAATAAATGTTATCAAAGGCAAGATAAGTTACTTTTCCACCAAACTGGATATATTTTTCGTGTTTTTATTCAATGTAGCATATTTATTCAGCTCGAAAAACGGGTTTGTATTACTGTACACATAAATTCGAAAAAGTTGTCAAAAACCAAATATATAACAAATACATGTTATCAAAGGCAAGATAAGTTACTTTTCTACCAAACTGGATATATTTTTCGTGTTTTTATTCAATGTAACATGTTTATTCAGCTCGAAAACCATACGGTGTTTACCGATGTATTGGAAAATTCAAGATGGCGCCTCACTCCCTCTTTAACACGGTAAGTTTGGGAAAAGGTGTTATAAATAAAAAACTAGAAAAAATACTATTAAAAACCCGCCGAATATATGTCAACCTATGTCACGGTAACATATTGAGCGAGTTTTTAACAGTATTTTATTCAGTTTTTTATTTATAACACCTTTTCCCAAACTTACCGTGTTCAAGAGGGACTAAGACGCCATCTTGAATTTTCCAATACATCGGTAAACACTGTATGGTTTTCAAGCTGAATAAACATGTTACATTGAATAAAAATACGAAAAATATATCCAGTTTGGTAGAAAAGTAACTTATCTTGAGGCCAAAAAAATAAATTTTCAGGGGTCATAATAGGGGTCAAAGTTTAAAAAATTACCCCTTTTTTTTGCTCAGCATACACCTCCAAACACCCGGGCAACGCCGGGCACCCATGCTAGTTTTCAATACTTATCAGAAGCATTCCGATACAAAGCCTATCCAAGAACACTCCCAGACACATAAAGTGAATGTGTAAAACGTTTTAAAAATTGGCCCAATTATTTCAGAGTTCATAGGGAACGAACTTATACATACACAGTTACACCGTCTTATAAAATTTTATATGAACACATGAAATACTAAATATATAAAGTAATGAGGGGCTGCAAAAATAAGGAAGATAATTTCTAGATTGTAAAGTATTTTTCTTGATCGAAAATGCATTAAAGAATGAAATGGAAATATCTCGCAGGGCATCTGTGCTTCCTTTAAATCACAGTTTTTGTTTAAGCCTCGGGATGAATGCAATGCAGGTCCGGGTTATTAGAAGTCAATGCACAATACCTAGGATAAACAAACGAATATTTTAACCATACTTGGGGTTGAGGGTTAAAGGCTCATACCTTTTCTCCTAAAAGTAGTTGAAGATTTGTAGTTAACTTACAAATCCATTAGAATCAAGTTTTACAGACAGCTCGTAGTATTTCAAAATGGTCATCCATCTAAATACTAATCAGGCTTAATGTTGCTTAACTTTGGTGATATTATGGGGAACCTGTGTGTCAAAGTGATTATAGTATTACAAACGGATTTTTTTTTTTCAATATATCAAAAAAAAAAAAAACATTTTAGGCATGTATATATATATATATATATATATATATATATATATATATATATGGGTTAAAACGGAAAACTATCTTTACATAACACCAAAAGATGGAGGAAGTGAGGAAGCATGGCTGTGGAAATCTTTTTACCCAAATACAATGTCCAGCATGTTAAAAATATACCATTTGTTGTAAAAATCTAATGGATAAATATCTGAAGAAGTTGGTGGGGACAGGATATTTTTACGGAAACACAAATCGTAAAATTGCCACTCATTAATGAAACAGCTGTAATCGAAAAATCCAGGAAATAAACGAAGGTTATAAAAAAGAAAACGTGAGTCTTTGAATTTTCAACAAAACTTTGCACTATATATATATATATATATATATATATATATATATATATATATATATATATATATATATATATATAGTGTTGCAAGAAATAAATTTATTTTGATAGGTAAATGTTATGGCTTGCAATAAGCCACAAAGAAAACAGAACAACGGAATAGAGTTTAAACAATGTATTACTGGAACAATAACGTAAAAAGGTTACAACTGAAAAGAGTAGTAAACGTCACCGAGCAGGCGAGTGTCGCTCTGGTGTTTAATCCACACCTGGGATCAAAAGGTCTATGGTTTATATAATGGATAGAACAGTCCACTTGTATGGTGAATCCCCCACTACATTAAATTAGTACTTGAGTTATAGTTAGTCGGCTATTGCTTTGTGTGATGCTGAACAAAAAGCCAACTTAAACAATGTATAACTGAGAATTAAAGCTTCAAATAAGTAAAAACACTTTATAAATATAATTCCATAGTTCGTTAAAATAAAGATAAAATAATTCTTAGATATAGCCAGTTTTAAACACAGGTGAAAATTACGTGCCTTACGGAAACGATACAGAAGAGTAACTTTGACTGTCTATATAAGTTTTATATTCACAACTAATGCATTGAAAGTTATAATTAAGATTCAGGACACCAGACAGATTAAGCTAATGTTTTTTTTTATTTATTGATACATTTATAAAAACCATTTTATTTCTAATATGTAAACACGACCAAAGACTCAATTTGAAAGTTGGTGAGAATAATGGAGCAGACATAAACCTTACAACACTTTTTGTAAAAAAAAAAGTTACTCATTAAAGATACAAGACTTTCATTCTTGACTAATTTTAGGACAAGGAATAAAAAAAAAAGACAAGCTCTCTTTGTAATATGGAAGATTTTGTTAAGTTATCAAACTTTTGGCATATAAAAAATTAAAAAGAGATTAACATAAAAATCTTGAAATTTGCTATATAAAAGAAATAATCGGTTAATTCTATAATTTATACCTTTAAGAAATGATGACAAAGGTCAACCATTAATGACTAATATTAATTTCACATGCGTCACATCAAAGGAGGCTTTATATTCTAAAAACTATGGTTGTTAATAATTTTTTTCCCAACCCAATAAAACAAATTGATTTTGTCTGTTTTTAAAAAGTTACAAGTGGGAAAAAACCCACAGTGAAAATCTCACAATCAGACTCTTCTCTTCTTTTTCCCTCTGAGAGGAAATGTTTGTCTTTTGAACGTCATTCAGTAAATGTCATCATTGACTGTAATTATAGAAAAAAGGCTGAAAGTAATTAAACCTGTTTTACTTCTAAGTTGTTGTAATAAAAAGATTCAAGTTGAATATTTTACTAAGATCAAAAACAAGATCAGTATGCCCCCCCTCAACCCCACCAATAAGTAGAAGGCGAAGTAGAAGAAAATAAGAACTAATATTCTTAAAATGCATCCATTCAATCTGTGTTAATTATAAAAATACTATTTTACTTGTATGATAGACAAACAGATGGGCAGACAACCAGAGCCCATTATGAAGATGCTTAGACACATGTAAAAATTGGATTCTACCATTTTTTGTTTTAATTTAAGAGTCACCATTTATCAAGGCCCGGAGGCTACTCTAGAATAAGGGTCATTGAGTGTTAGGTAGATGGTGAGACAACACTGTGATGATCAGTGATGGTGGAACTTGTATATGCCAGCAACACAAGCAGGTTAAACCAGCTTCCTCTGATAGATGTCAAGGGCATATTAAATTCACAAGTAGTCCCCAGTTTTATATGTATATCTTGGTCAGGAGGGGGGGATATTAGGTTTTCGCAGGAAGGTGTCAATGTCGTCCTACATACAGTACCTGGTATTCCTAAATGGTCACCCATCTGTTACTGACTAGACTCAATGTTCCTTAACTTCGGTAATCTAATGAAAACCGGTGTTTCAACGTGATGGTGGAACTTGGATAGGGTTTAATTACATAAGAAGATGGCTTAACAAGAACTTATTTACATTAGACTTGAAAACGACCATGTTATAGTCAGCTGCGAACAGCCCCATAACATTAGGTGCGACTGGTCACTAAATATAACACTAAAGTGTCCAACTACACTCGGTTACAAGTGAAGTTCTAGGTAGTTCGAGTCAAACACCCACAAAAGTCCAATGGCACAGTCTCAGCTGTTTCTACGATGACGGAACTGATGTAATGCTGTGGGCCTGATGGTGGATGTGGTAGGTTGACGACTCTCTTTATCGTTGACCATTCACTGAAAAAGATCACTCAATATGGTTTTTCCTTTCTTTGGAATTAACTCACAAGTAATAGTGATGAATAATCGACGCAGATTCTGGTTTTAGTTTTCATTATAAAAATTAATTATTCACAAGAAGAAAAGAAAAACAAGCACATACAGTTATCAACAGGAAAGATAAAAAATAAAAATATGGATTATATATTTTTTTTCTGATAGTATTCGGCAGTTAATCAAACGGTTTGTTTTTAACAACCGATTCTTTGTTTATCAATCGGGGTGGGGCGGTGGACAGTATTTCTTCCAAAGTACAAACAGACTCCAAAACTAACTCCAAACAGACTCCAGACTGACTTTTTTTTCTGCTCTGCAACCCCTTATAAATGGAGGGATGGCAGAAGTCAGGGCAGACCTAGTTTTCTCATTCAGCCAATCCTCGTCCAGCACATCAAAATCTGTTTTGCTCTGATTGGATAATTAGCCACCTCCCCCATACACCCCAATTAGGTAACTTCCCATTAGTAGCAAAATTTCCCATCAACGATTTCTCACAGACCAGTTGATTTCAACCATGACCCGTTAAGGTCACGTCTCTAGTCAAAACATGGTTAGATACTTCAAAATAATCATTTTTACAGCAATATTGTTTAATGTTCTTGAATTTATTTTTTTTTTCTTTTATGGAGAAAATGGATTTCACATCGGCGACCAAGCCATTTCTCTTTCTAACAAGCAGGGTCGCCCGGCAATCCCCCAGGATTGTTATCCAAAATAAAGGCTCTAATTTAGTTCTCCTTAGTCCCTCTCTGGGCAATCTTCAAACATCATAGCTGGTTGAGTCGCAGCCCCATGGTATTGTGTTCCACATATGGACAATTCTAGGAAAGAAACTTTGCTCATAAATTTTTTGTTTAGCTTTAGGTAGAGATAGTAAGGATCATTCACACTGATGCTACTCTGGATAAACTGTTGATGAGTTTGCCTTGCACCCCTTGTTTAGTGGCAGTCATCTACCTTGTCATTACATACTCAGATGAGGTCTGAATTCTGCTGAGTTTGCATCACTTCTCAAGTTTGTCAGTCTAGACAGAATAATGGTCACTGGCCCAATGGCATGACATGCTTTGCTTTTAAAGATGGAACATCATTCATATGAGGGGAGGGGCAGTTTGTTCTGTCCCTTTCACAGCATGAAGAATTGGAAAATTTGCTGTTAATCCCAACACTGTGGCGCATTAACTGATCATTTCATTTTTCAGCCTATCTCAGTCAAAATGTCAGTGATTCTTGGTTCCAATACTTCACGTTTCAAATGAAACATTGGGAAGATGATAGTTACTTGTAAGAGTCTTGAGAGATCACTTGGATGTTCCAGCACATCTTCCTAGTCTTCAACAGACAAAGATAAGTGTGAGATGAATAGATTCTGACCCAGAAAACTGCAATTCTTCCCTCTTTGTCAGAAACATTGCTCATGAAATGTGAGAACTAAGGGACACAATAGGAGACGTGAGAGTTATGAGGCTGACAATAGTAAACCCAAGGTCCATTTTCTATTCTCCTTATTTCCAATTGAAAGAGATGGATAGACTGAGCTCCTTATAAAAAATACCCCTGACACAAAAAGCCCTACTGACTAGTTTATCACTTATCTGCCCCACAATGCATAAATGATTGCTTAATGAATCAATGAACAGCAACTTTACAATTAAGTTGCATCAAAATCCAAGTCTACAAAACTTGATACGAATCTTCTTGAATAAGGTCAAAAGTTAAAAAACTCACTCCACTCACATGTCAATAAGACGCACGTGCACGACTAACATGACAAGCAAGACACGCATCTAACTGGCAGGTGGGCATAATTAGTGCCAAGATTTTTAGGAAAGGAACTTTTGTATTAAAGTCTGTTTTTTTTTTCTTTTGTCATGACTAAATTAGAGTTTCAATTTCAAACTAAAGTGAACGTATGTGTGTCCGGTCAAACAATCACATATGCAATTTAATTTTTATGATTATAGAAAAGGAGGCTTAATCTTAATAACTGATAATAATAAAAAAGACAGGAAATAATAATGATGTGCGCAAATGTAAATTTTTATGAACAAAAAGGAGAGGTTATATACTTCAATAATATCTTAAAATAATTTAAAAAAAAAAAAGAAGAATTTATTTAATTTTAAATACAGATGCAAAAATATTCCATTATTATTATTATTATTATTATTATTATTATTATGGTGATGGTGTGTGTGTGTGTGTGTTCGTTCTTTCCTCGTAGGTTCTGAAATGGCTGAGGTTATCTTTTTCAAATTTCAGACAAAGGTAATTTATATGTCTGACAGTGTTCTTAGATATGTTTTGTACAGAAATTTACTTGATAAATATCAAAAATCAAAAAATCCGATCTTTCAAATAGTCTTTTCTCTCTTATAGATAAAAAAGGAATTTTTACAGGGGAATATTTTACGTTACACCAGCCAAGGGAAATAATAAAATTTTAGCAAATCATTTCTTCTTAAAAAACACAGATTTATTGTCATCTGGAGTTATAGCTCAGTAATAGAGCATTCGACTACAGATCGAATGATCCCCTGTTCAAGCCCAGGTGTACCTCACCATTTTATTTTAATTTTTTCTTATTAATGAGTTCAATTTACAATAAAAGAAGAGGCACCATTTAAAATTGCCGCAAATCATTTCTTCGTTTGCATATTTTAAAACTAAACATTAATCTGAAGTGACTTTTCCAGGGCATTCATCGTCAGGTCCAAATATCAACTGACGTGATATTGTAAATACAGACAGAATTTGATGAATGACATTTTCATTATTATTTATCTTATTTTATTTATTTATTTATTTTTTTTTTTTTTTTTTTGCCAATTATTCCACCGGGCAAATTATTCCTCGTAATATATAATAATCAATAGAGGATTGATTCTATAATAATACATACGCAATCTGTGTAAATTAAAATATCATGTTTAAGCGTATTGTACAACTGGCCAATACCAGGTGTTCAGCTAGTACTTCAATAATATCTGAAAATAATTTTTAAAAAAAAGGAAAGAATTTATTTAATTTTAAATATGGATACAAAAATATTCCTGTATTATTATTATTGTTGTTGTTGTTGTTAGTAGTAGTAGTAGTAGTAGTAGTAGTAGTAGTAGTAGTCACTAGGAATTCTCACTCAGGGCATCATTACTCATTAACAACAACCGGTAGTTTCCCCTAGAGTCTGGATGACAAGTTTCCCCAGATTTTCATTTTTCAATAATCTCCATCTCTTTCGATAATAATTACAAATGGTTCTGCATTGTCACAACATCTATTAATATCGACTTCTCACTCGCAACAGCTATTCGTCTTCACTGGAATTTGTGTGACAATAAGCCTCCTCAAGGTCATAGTACTCTTCACACTCACCTATTCGAAATCTGGTTATTGCTTGACCATTCACGTTTATTTTATGTGATAATATTTGGGGGGGGGGGTATAAGATTTCTTGCAGTTTCAGTTTCCTTGGGTTCATGTGGTGTTGCTCCCATTTTTTATTTAAGTAAAATAAAAATACTCAAGCTGAGATCGAAACCAAAAACTAAAGACAGTGAATCAAGTCCGATAACCATTAGGTCAGCTTAAACATGATCTTTAAAAAGTGTTGTCAAACCTACTTATTCTTAACATAAGTTATCTGTCACGTGAATGATTCATGCATGCGCATTCATGAAACAGTTGGCAAACATAAAAATCCGATCACCATCACCCCTACGTACCAATTTTTCAATTTTGACCCCTTAGTAGCCATTTTTTCCAAATGAAAACTGATTAAAATGTTTTCCACCTGTCTGAATACCCCATATTCCAAATTTCAAGCCTTTAAATCAAAAATTTGTTGAGTATATATATATATATATATATATATATATATATATATATATAGTAATTTATAAAATATATATGGCGATTAAGTTACACTGAATATTCGGCGTTACATCCACTCTAGGATTCGTCAGGCTTATGCGCGAATTCTGTAGTTGTTTCTCGTTTTTATATGGTCCTCTTCTGTTGAGGTTTTTAGTTAGCCAATCAGCTTTCTAGTATCCACCGCGCCCCTTCCTATCAGCCAATGGGCATGCATTTTATCGAACAAACAGATCCTTTGTTTGATAAAATGCATGCCCATTGGCTGAACCTAGAGTGAATGAAACGCCAAATATTCAGTGTAGCTTAATCGCCATATATATTTTATAAATTACTAACTAGCTCTACCTACGTATTGAGCACGTTTGAAGTAAATACTTAAAGTTTACGCATAAATCTATACTTTCGTATATTAATTTTATGTGAGTAAATGAAGTAGTTATATATATATATATATATATATATATATATATATATATATATATACATACACACACACACCTTATTAATATTTTTTAACAAAAAATTTTACTATATTAAAATATATTAAAATTCAGTAATGTTCATATACTAATAAAAATTATAGTCCAAATTAATTGATTCAGTTATTAAGCTTCATGATTATCAATTTTTGTAATCAAACATGCAAATAATATTTTCACAAAATCAAGAAATAAATGTTTTATTAGTTTTATTGTCTTGATTTTGTGAAAATATTATATATATATAAAATGGAATTGTGGACCGCTTGTGAATTTGATATTCCCATGAAACTTCCTCCTTTGGAAGAAACCGGTTCAACCCATCCAGGATGAGTTCAACTTTGTTAATATGGTAATGATGTATAAATTAAGAGAGAGGGAGAAAAAGGAAAAGGGACGAGAAAACAAAAGGAAGGGAAAGATTTTGTTTTGGCTGGAGATGGAGGCATCCTAATGAATGCCCTAGATTCATCCGCCATTTGAGACACTCTAACCAAGTGATCTTTTTACGATTCTAACCATCCTTTTAAGTGCAATTGTTTGTATTTTGTTTATTATGCCAGTGGCGTTCGCCCTTTGTGGATTGAATCCGCTTCCTCTGGAAGAGGAAGTTTCTAGGGAATATTAAATTGCATTTCCCTTACACTTAGTTCACCAAGTATATATTTTGCCAGGTAGTTTTTGAAATTCTTTTTCATAAATCCGGTTGTTCCTGTAATTACTAGAATGACTGAGATTTTCCTGATATTCCAGTTTCTTTTCATGTGGTACATAAGACCTTGGTATTTTGTTATCTTTTCCCTTTCAGCTCTGTCTAAGCCGGCATCATTAGGGACACTGACTTCAACTAGGGTTGCTATTTTCTCCCTCTTGTCCCATATCACTATGTCAAGTTTAACAGCTGTATTTTATAGGTACGTAGTTGTAGGAATTGCATAATCATAATAGATGGTATATTACTTATTTCTGTTCTTCACGGTGTATGTTCCCACAACTGCCTGCTATATATATATATATATATATATATATATATATATATATATATATATATATATTACAAAGGAGTCCCCACTTATTAAGACCCAGAGGCCACTCGAGGATAAAGATCTATGAGTGTACGGTAGTCAATGGGGAAAATATTGTAGTAATCGTTAAGTAGTGGAAATTTGGTAAATTGAATTTTTTTTTTTTTTACATGGGGGTCACCACTGATCAAGGCCCAAAGGCCACTCAGGGATAAGGGTTATTGCATGTACAGTAATCAATGAGATAGTATTGTAGTAATCATTAGTATTGGGGTTTTTGACTTGGTTCTTACTTAAGGGGCGGTTTGTCAGGAGTTTGTTTATGTTGGACTTGAAGACGTCCAAGTTGTAGTCAGGTGGGAAACAGGCAAGCGGCAGAGAGTTACACTGGCATGCAGTTCTAAGAAAGAAGCTTTGTTCATGGAATCTACGTTTGGATTTAGGCACAGATAAAGAGTGGGGAAAATTATTGACAGTATAGTTTCAGTCAGACGGGTGTTTCTCGTGAAAGATTGGCGAGGGGAGACGAGGGATTGGAGCTCAGACGAGCACCTGCCATGGAAATAACAGAACAAAGACAGGCTCGCAACGTCTCTTCTGTGGGAGAGATGTTGCAGGGAAGAGAAAAGGGCATCCCCCACTAAACCACAAAGTCTATTTTGTACTCTGTCAAGGCAGGATAGGCTGTTTTTAGCAGCTCCTGCCCAGATGTGGCAGCAGTACTCCATCCTTGGAATTACTTAAAGGGACAGGTCATCACGAACTTGTTCATGTTGGACTTGAAGACGACCATATTGAAAGCAAGAAAATGGAACAGAGTTCCACAGGCGTGTAGTTCTAAGAAAGAACCTTTGTTCATGGAATCTACATTTAGGTTTAGGTACAGATAAAGAGTGGTGGAAATTATTGATAGTGATTTCAGCTAAACGAGTGTTTTTCGTGGAATTTTGGCATCAGGGGACCATAGATTGGAGCTCAGATGAACATTTGCCATTAAAATAATGATAAAACAGAGAGAAGCTCGTAACGTTTCTTCTGTGGGAAAGAGATTGCAGACTGGATAGTCTTATAAATGAATGCTGAAATCTTCATCAAGATCTAATAATTCCAGATTTTTGATAATTCTTTTTAAAGCGAAAGGGAGAGGAGTCGATTTGTTTACATAGTTGCCCACAAATCACAATCTCTCTCCTCATATATACATTCATTATGGAAATCTAAAATACGTTTTTTAACGTTTGTTTAGTGTAGCACCAGGTTTCAGTTCACAGCTGCTTTCAGAAATATCTTTGTTTTCTCAATTATGACTTAATGTGGTGTTGTACTTAAATATGTATAAAATAAATATTTATGATAAATGGATTTTCAATCCTAAGTGGAATCAAAAGACCAGCAAAGTCGATTATACAGATGCATTGGATGTTTCTTAAAATCAACACTTCACCAGAAAATGATGGTGATGATGCTTATGATGATGATGTTGAAATAATAAGCATATTAATATCTTTAAAATGTGTCCATCAATCAATGCATTTAGTGACAAAAATGTTATTTTAAATTTAAGCTTGAAAAAAAAAAACAATGAAAATATTATTCCAAACTTAAGCATGACAGACCAAAGACATGTTATTTCAAATTTAATCATGACAGAACAAATAAAATACTATTTCAAACTTGAGCATGACAAACCAAGGAAGACGTTTTTTTTTTTTTAATTTAAGCATGACAGGCGAAAGAAAATATAAGTTCCAACTTAAGCATGACAAATCAAAGAAACTGCTATTTCAAACTTAAACATGACAGGCTAAAGAAACTGCTATTTCAAATCTAGCATGACAGACCAAGAAAAATTCTATTTCATCTTCAGCTGTATCTTGTTGAACTCGGGAACAAATGGGACCCTTTATTTAATGCATAGGGGAAACATGCTCTTGTTCCATCAGCCATGATTGGGTAGAAGTCCTAAGTAATTTGCAATTGTACTTTGGGTGTTGCTTGCACTGAAGATTGAACCTTTAATATCAAGAAGGGTGTAATTTACAACTGATTTTACCAAGCATTTTATTCATAATGCAACGGGTCCTTGTCCGTAAGATGCAACAAGGTGCAACAAAAATGATCGCTCGCAGAGAAAGAAAAGTAAAGATAAAAGAAGGAAGAAAAAGAAATAAAGTCCAGACAAATACTGACAAAAAAAATGAGATAAGACTCTAGCGATTTGTCAGAAATCATCTTTTTATTATTAAACAAACAAAAACAGAATTCTTCTGGAAAGTGGAGAACTCGAGTCAACTTGTAGAGAAATTAAGTTGTTTTTTTTTTTTAATTTCAATTTTGGGAATGGCTTAATTTCATTTTTTGGACCGCAACACCCAAATAAAAACAAACAAAATATGAAATGCATGTAATTATTACATTGTGAGGGAAATTATGAAGTGACTTGTTCAATAACAAGTCTCTGGTCATAATGAAAGATGTCAATGCAAAACATTGGAATTTTCTGAAATCATGATTAAAGACAAAAACAAACCCACATTTATTTTAGACAATTGGTGGTATTATTTGATTATAATAGTGATACATACGTCAGATCAGGGGAAAAAGATCTAAAAATATATTGACGAACCTGGAAAAAAAAAAAAAAAAAAAATTAGAAGATTAAAAATTACTTGCATCCAATAATTGTTAAGATATTTTATACAAGTTGAAACTTGAATTTTGTTTAAAGCTTATTCAGTAAAAGCCCATATCTTTCATCTAACGTCATTTAGAGGCCATTATAAAACAAAAATCTTATATATGGTTTCAAAACTACTTGAGAAGAAAGTATTTAGCCTATATCTGTGTGTGCATATATTAATATGAATATGCGCACCGACCCTTGGCCATAGCTTTATTAGTACTGATATTACCAAATATGGTGCTTAATGCACATGAAAAACAAATAAAAATAAAAAAATGGAGAAGAAGATTTGTTTGATTAACCCTCGGCCCTAAAATTCCATCATCATCCCCAATTTGACTCATCTTTTTTGTTAGGGTTGCTGTTAACCTGTTTATTAGCAATTTGTTACCTGAGGCAAGGGATCACAAGCACTGATTTTTATTGGTCTAAACTCCTCCTTACGACTCTTTCAGCATCAGGTCTCATTATCCACACCCATCATGTACAATGGCATTCTATGCTCGTTAATCATATCAAATCTATTATGTGTACAACACATTAGGTATTTTAATCTCCTTCTTTTTCATAGATATATTATAAGTATAGTATATACTTACATATATAATATAGTATAAATGCTGATGAAGAAAAGCACGAAAAATTTTAAAGTTTTATTCTGATGTAATAATAATTAAATGAGTTTTTTTAATGTACATAAATATGGATAAAAATTCTTAAGTGTTAATTTTGGAAGTATGGCTATATTATTTAAAATTTTAATTAACTAGCAGTTCATCCCAGCTTTGCTCGGGCCATATGTACTGTTCATAACTTGCCCTACGTGCGAATACACTTTATGTAAGATTTTAAATGTTTAGACCAAAATTTGTCTGAGTAATTTCGTAGAGTCCGCAGAGGTAATTTTTTAAAACTTTGACCCCAATTTTGACCTCTTAACATTTATTATTTTAGTGTCAACTCAAAATACAAAGTTTTATCCATGTCTAAGTTACTTCATCAAATCTCCACACTAACGTAATGTACTTGCAATAACCCTTATCCCTGAGTGGTTTCCGGGCCTTGATAAGTGGTGATCACTGTGTAAAAAAAAAAAAACTTACATCTAAAATTTCAAGTCTTTAGACACAAAATTGGCGGAGGAGTTTGGTAGAGGCTGAAAAAGGTCAGCCCTTTCAACTTTGACTTTTTGGCAGCCAAATTTTTGCCCCATACCTGATTAAAATGCTTGCCACATATCTGAATACCCGTTATGTATAAATTTCAAATGTTTAGACCCAAAATTGGTTGAGTAGTTTGCTAGACACTGCAAAGGTAAAATCTTTTGAATTTTGACCCCTTGGCAGCTCAAATTTTCGACCTAAACCGAGTAAAAAGCTTACCCTATCTTTGAATACATTTTATATAAAATTTCAAATGTCTAGACCAGAAATTGGCTGAGTAATTTGGTAGAGACTGCAGAGGTCAAATTTTTAAAAACTTTTTTTAAACAATTTTAACTCCTTAACATTTATTTTTGGGAGCTCAAATCAAATTAAAAAGTTTGATTCATGTCCAACTAACCTACATTTAAAATTTAAAGTATTTAGATCCAAAATTGGCGAAAGAGTTTGGTAGAGTTTTCAAAGGTCAAATCACTGAACTTTGATCCCTTGACAACCAAATTTCTGGCCGAAAACCGATTAAAAGGATTTTCCCATATCTCAATACTCCTTATGTCAAATCTTGAGTCTCTAAACCGAAAATTGACAGAGTTATTTGGTAGGGAAAATACACACACACACACATTTTCACTTTTATAGATACATAGATTATGCCAAAAATTTTATATTTTATGAAAGAAGGAATCAATTTGCATGGGCGATTGTGTGTGGGGGGTATTTGTTTTTTAACATACAATTTAGAAATAGACTGTAAAACCAAGTCAGTCCCCTTACAGAAAAGACAAAATAAAAACAGTATATATTTTTGTATTGTTGTTTTCTTATTTTATTGATATTCTATATAAGCTCGAAAGCAATTTGTTGAGCTTTGCATTATCCCGATAAGTCTCTTCTTAAAGATTCAGTCTTATTCCTATTCTTTTAATTCCCTCACATATACAAATATATATATATATATATATATATATATATATATATATATATATATATATATATATATATATGACACTATTCAAGTCTCCATGAAAAAGTTTTTCTCACGTGAAGCCAAAATTATTTTCAGCCACCTTTCACAAGCATAGACCTAGGCTTGTGGTTAGGTCTGTAGCCAATAAGCGTAGCTTTCAAAATCATAGAGGGTTTACCTACTTCTAACTTGCATTTTTCGAGCTAGCGCATCATTTGTGTTAAAAATTAGCGAAAAATGGGCATAAATTTGTGACAAAAAATTTTTAAGGCTATCAGAAAAAAAAAAGTCATATTTCAAATTTCACTTACCCAAGACACAAAATAAGGCATTCAAGCAAGAAAGTACCATATGTAGATTGAATTCAGTAATAAAAAAAAAAAAAAAAAAAAAAAACTAGACCAAAAACGCTTATTGGGGATTTGCCATGCAAGAATGTGCATTTTCTTCTGTGACAATTTTTTTCAATTTTTTCCAAATTTGACATTTTTTATAGCTTTAAAGGCTCACAGAGTCTCTAATGCATACATGAAGTGTGAAATATTAGTCATTCCAATATAACATACGATCCACTGATCAGAAAACACTAGTTTTATCAAAATTTGATGCAAACAGGAAAAGTTACAACTAATTTTGTAGAGAACGTTGGCGTTTGAATCTGAAAATAATTTTTTTGATAAATTAAATTACAGGCTCTAAATAAGTTTAAATAAAAAGTCCAACTCATAGAAAAGTTTCTTACCGATATTTATGACAATATGTATTTATGACAATATGTATTTATGACAATATGCATGAGCCAATTTTTTTATTAGCATTGAAATTCAGACTACACATTAATTTATCAGTCAGGTCAAATTTTCTGAAAAAGTGCACTTTTCATGGGGTGTATGCTGGAAAATCCATGAATTATGTCCAAAATAATGTACCCAAAGTACACAATCACAGAGTTGAAGCTCTGGGAAATTCCCACAGTATATAATACTTAGACATATTCTATATTTCTTATGATAATGACGTTAAATTGTTTTACTACATTGACCACAAGAGTTGAATTGTTGTTCCTTTTACTTCATGCTGTTGTTGTGGTACAACATTATCAAAAAGTCATTTTGATGGTAGTTCACATTCAAATATCGTATGCAGTCCAATGGGATCAATTAAGTGGCACTTACAACATCTCCGGGCAGAGAAATAAACTGATTGTGAAGTGGGTTGGTGAGGATAACTACAACTAGAAACCTATTCATCATATCCAAGAACTCGGCGAAAATGTAAGTGATGCTGCACTGGCTTCAAAATCGAAGCATATCATGCAAGAGTATAACATTGCCTTAGGAATGAGATTGTCATACACTGCTTGATTAACGGTTTTTCTTTGTAGAGTGACTTATTTTGTTTGCCATCTGTATGATCGTACATGTTATTTCTGAATTTAATAATCAGTAAATCTCCCAGCCTCTTTAAAAGAGTATCTTATTTTCAATCTTAGGTTCCTAGTAAAAAACAGTACAAGGACTATGGTTTTATTATGTTCGGAAAACTGGTCAAAATACTAATTTTCAATTTAGCGATCTGACACACTTTGAAAATGCTAGAATATCTCTAAACCATGGCCAGATTTTGTATTTTTGCCAGTTTTTTTTTCCCCATTAAATTTTGACCCAGAAAAATGGTATGACAAGCCATATAACCTTACTTTGAAAAATGGCCTATATTGGCCTCCATGAGAAAAACTTCTTCATGGAGAGTTGAATAGTGTCACACACACACACATATATATATATATATATATATATATATATATATATATATATATATATATATATATATATATATATATATATATACAGGGTGTCCATAAAGTTCGTGTGCACTTTAAAATATTTATAACTGTATTTATATTTGCGATAGAAATAATCTGTAAAAAATGTTATAAAGTTTCATGTATCTAGTTTTAAGTATAGTTATTGAATAATTTTTCACCACAAAATTCGTAACAAATTTTAGATAAGTAAAAAATATTTTCTTTTGTTTTTCAGAATCAATTCGATCCCATGGCTTCAATTGAGGAAAAAGTAAACTGTGTCCTTTGGTTGGCTGAATTGAAATCTACTATTGCTGTACAAAGAAAGTTTAGAATTGAATACAATAAAAAAGCGCCTCATAGGAACACCATTGTTAAATGGATGAAAAAATTTAAAGAGACAGGCTTTGTCCATGATAAACTACGGTCTGGAAGGCCATGTGTCAGTGACGAAAGTGTTGCTTCCATAGAAGAATCCTTTACTGCAAGTCCAAGAAAGTCTGTAAGACAGGCATTATTGGAGCTTGGGCTGCCAAAGTCTACCGTGCATAAGATTCTGCGGGCAAAACTTCATATGAAAGCTTACAAAATTCAATTACATCAACAGTTGTTAGAAGAGGATTATTATGCACGGCTAACTTTCTGTCACCAGTTCAATTAAAAACTTTGCAATGATGATGCATTACTGTTTTCTGATGAAGCAACATTTCACATTAGTGGCAAGGTCAACAGGCATAATTGCCGAATTTGGGGAACTGAAAACCCAAATGAAACTGTTGAACATGAAAAGGACTCTCTTAAAGTTAATGTGTGGTGTGCTTTGGGAATAAATCGAATCATAGGGCCATATTTTTTTGAAGTGTTATTAACAGTGACAGCTACTTAGATATGTTGCAGAATTACTTTATTCCGCAACTTGAACAATTAAACTTGAAAGATGATACAGTGTTTCAACAAGATGGAGCTCCTTGTCACTTTGCTCGGCGTGGAATTTCCTAACAGATGGATCGGAAGGGGTGGACCATTTCATTGGCCTCCACATTCGCCAGATTTGACTCCATTAGATTTTTTTTATGGGGACATGTGAAAACAATTGTGTATGTAACCAAACCTAGTTCATTGGAAGATTTGAAAGCTAGAATAACTAATGTGATTTCAGGCATTACTATAAATCATTTGGCAAATGTTTTTCGTGAACTGCAAAATCGTATTACCCTTTGTATTGCTAATGATGGACGGCATGTGGAAAGTTAAATAAAATTCCAATAAAAGCTTAAAAAATATAGATTTATTTCTTTCAAACCCATTTTACAAATTATTTCTATTGCAAATACAAATATATATATATATATATATATATATATATATATATATATTCAGTAATGTGATTGATAATTTAAAATTCAAATTAGAATTAAATTAAAAATCCGTTTCACAAGAAGGAACAACAACAAAAGCAATAATTTGTACGATCGTTTCGGAAAACAATGTTTTTATTGTGGTAGACATTAAGCCACGGACAATAGTTTTTACATATAGTATTTTTAACAAACAAAGTTTCTTCATCAGCAAAGTATTGAGAAGGGTTTATAATATATGTAAAAGACACCATAAATAAAGCTAGCATTAAAAGTATAGGCAGATGTATCTTTTAATTCTTCGCCTTTTGAAATCAGCAACTAAGGTCAAAGTATTCATATGGGTGTTTATTGTAGCTTTCCAACTTATGAAATATATATATATATATATATATATATATATATATTATTGTAGCTTTCCAACTTATTATATATATATATATATATATATATATATATTATTGTAGCTTTCCAACTTATTATATATATATATATATATATATATATATATATATATATATATATATATTGTTTTAACAAAAACCAAGACATCAAAGAATGGATTGATAGCAACATATATATATATATATATATATATATATATATATATATATATATATATATATATATATATAATGAAAACTTTAAGTTACTGAACTAAAACAATTCAAGCGTTATCCTGGCTGAAATTAATTCCTACACGTGTTTTAAAGATTAAAAAGCATATATTATCAATTCTCCAAGATGTAGTTCGAAGATGCATTGTTTGAAAATTGTATATATCTCGCGATTTGTTTACAAACAAACGTTTGAGCCCTCTACGAGTAGCGGACGAATGTTTATTTAAGTAATCGTTCGGACAGGTTAATTTCGGCCACCGATTCCGTAGTCAAGGGGGTAGGACTGCCGACTGTCATCACGACGGTTCTAGGTTCGATCCTCGGCTTGGGAGTGGTGTTAGTCTAGCGGCACTGATGAGTTGTGATACAACGAAACAGGTCTGTATGTCGATGACTAAAATATATTTTATATCTTTAAATATACTGATGAAGAAAATCATTAACTTTCTGTATCTTAAATGTGAATTTACTAATAAAAATATTTTTTATAAACGTGTGATTTTTATTTTTTAAAAGTGAAAGGATTGAGTATTTATTCCCGGAGCAGGTTTCAGATATTTAAAATCATAATTAATTTAAATTTTTGAAATGTAAACTATACAAGCAAAAAAAGTTACCCACTATCCCGCAGCTATTTGTTTCCACTCACGTACACCCCTAAGAACGCATATCGCCACTTGGATGTAAGGCCCTACTATTCAGAACCATGCCTAGGTAAGATTAACAAGGTGTTGGTTTACGTTACATTTAAAATTCTGCATATCAGCAGAGTCGGGGAAGCAGGTAGCAGGAAGGGAATTTCAAAGTCTAGCTTTTCAAGGGAAGAAACTATTAGAGTAGAAAGCTTTCTAGCATTTAGGGATCTCAACAGTGAAGGGGTGTGATTTTGTTGCTAAGCGGGTTTGTCAGGGATTTTACATCGAGGGGCGAAGTGCAACGAGTTTATCAGACCATATTCTATTAAAATATATTAATATAGTTCTAAGTATTCTTTTTAAATATATAACTTACATTATATATCTCTAATATAAATCTGCTGTGATTTGAAAAACTAATACTCTTTTTTTGTAGAGACTTTTAAATGTTATTTAAGCATTTAGTTGGTTTACATAACTAATGTTTCAGCGATTTATCTTTGGTTCTGAGAAAGCCTAATTACTGAAATACAACTATAATTACATATGCCAGACTAAATGTTTAGAATATATAAGTTAGATTTTCGTTCGTATTGTTAAATATTCAGGCTAAATGTACTGAAAGGTTATTTAACAGAAGTAGGTGCGCTTGGCATGGACAAGCACCTGGCTGAAAGAAAGCAGTATAACATGGCCGTGAAACTCAAATATGTTCAATTGCCAAAAATAAAATAATTATTAATTGGAAACATCGGCAACAAGTTGATGGCAGAAGGAAACGCACTGGGGACGTCTCTACATTGACAATGAGATCGCCACTGTAGACGTTTCAAAGGGCTTACAAATTGTTATGTTATTAACAACCCGAAATTGATATCGTCGGTTGGCTGGTGATTTTAGACTTAGAAGAACAACCCATTGAATTTACGTGCATGTGTCCTCCTTCCTCACTAATCTACCCACCTTCACCACAACTGACGATAAAGATATATCATTATGTTTTCATGCTTTTGTTGCTATCCTTTTAAGCAGAGTAGTAATACTAAAACGTACTTTTGTGATTAATCGCTTTTTACTACAAGTTAAATAAACAATCTGTTTTATCAGTCATATTGGTCTGTGTTATTAAAAACATTTTTTGTCAATTTTAATATTTAATCCGGTCAGCAGTTTTTGTTTTTATTACTAAGACAGGAATTGCAACATGCATTTATAGCAGCCCATGCACTAATTGTACATGGATATAAATGTAAAACGGAAGTATGATGCCTACGCATTTTATCACCATTATGAATGTATAATTTTTTTCATAAATAGAGGTGGAGTTGCTTTGATTATGGTTGGAAAGAGATTGTCAATAATAAGAAAAACGGTGAATGATTGAGGACTGTGAAGCAAACCATCAAATATGAAAATAATAATAAAAACAATGTCACTCCCCTCCATTGCCTTCTTATAAATCCTCTTTTAAATTCATTTAATGTCAGATATAAAAAAAAAAAAAAAAAAAAAGAAAAAAAAAAGATGTTTGAGTTCCCACTGCTTTTTGTTAGACTGGAGTTAGGTGAAGGGAGTAGGTGCACATGAACAGGATCTGAAAAGCTTGAACAGGATTAAAGACAGATGAGAAAGGGACTGGGAAAGGGAGTGGGTGGAGATTCCAGGTAAGAAAAGGAATAATATCTCCTCCTCCTCCTCCTCCTCCTCCTCCTCCTCCTTTGTAAAGAGAGAGAGGGGGAAAAACGAGGGGGGCAAGAATGAGGAGATGACAAAACAATGAAAGGGTGGGCCTGGAGGGTTGGAAATGGGGCATTGAAGATTAAGATACAAGTGATTAAGGAGGTGAAACTCCCCAGTCATACTAAGTAGAGTGCTAATGATCCAACAGGGCCAAACCCTAATCCCCCCCCCGTTTCTCCTGCCAATTTGTCTTTTTCACCCTCACAGATTCAGTGTCAAATACCAAACTTTAAAAAAAAAAAATTTATTTAAAAATTAAAAAAAACAAAAACAATATACAACATTTAAAAAGATGAAAGACAAAAATTGTGCTTTTGCTGGTTTTAGTTTCTATAAAACTGTTGTCCCATCCCCTATCTCCATCCCTTCTGTACTGAACATGTCGATCTGACCTGGAAACATCTTAGAAGAAAAATGAGAAATATTTGGAGATGGATTAGCTTTAATTAAACCGTTTTTTTCTTTTTATATGGCTGGTAGGGGAGATATTCTCACCTGACAACATTTTCAGCTTGAAATTAAGAAAATCGTTAAAAGATTTGAATCAGGAAATTTTTTACTTTGACTTAATTTTTGTACACAAATTTCAAACAATGTGGAAGGTTATTGTTGCTGAGGCTGATTAAAAAACAAAAACTTAATCTATTAGCCAATTAATCTTTTTTGCTAATAGAGTAACACATTTTTTGGAACAAGTTGCCAGATCAGATTTAGAACAGCAATAGTATAGAATTAGATGAACTCAAAAAAATGGTAAAATTAGAAAATGGCATCATTGGGAACTGTTTGATGAAATATTAACAGAATCTATATTATATTTCTCTTAATCTGTCTACTTGTTCATCTGTCCATTATATTTTTTCTCAAAAACTACTGGGTCGATCTGGCTAAAATTTTGTATGCACCTTTGTTATAAGCAGTGAACTAAGTATTATGGTATTCGTTGAATGTGCAGTTAACGATCAATTAATAGGGATCAGTAACCACAATATCACATTTACTCTAAAAGTCTTCTTCAAAAAATATTTGACTAATTTGGCTGAATTTTTGTACAGACCTTTATTATTATTATAAGGTACAGCGAACTAAGCATTACGGAATCCATTGAATGTACAGTTAAGGATTAATAGGGATTAGTAATTAATGCAAAAATTAGCACAAATTTACCCATATTTAACAATCAATTTGGCATAAAACACTCATTTTAAGTCAATGGATCATAACTTGTGCCTGTTTCTGATGGGCTAAAAAATCTAGTTTTATATATATATTTCAGTGGAAATATACTTTATTTCCTTATAATATATACCAATCCTTATTTAAGAAGCTCAATGTAATTACAGAGTAATATAGTGAATGAATGACAAAAGTCTATATTCCAAAGTTCATGATGTTGACCATCTTACAATTTATTCCTTTAATTCAGTTGACATTTACAATTCTTGCCAGTATCTGTTATGTAGCACAAAATCAATCACTTAATTATTATATCAATTAGTGAATCTATTTTGCCCTTAACTCATCGGAAGAAATAGCAACAATCAATCCATCAAAAGGAAATAAAGTGCGTTTTGACATGATTAAAATCCGAAAATTTAAAGAGAAGCTGTAAATACCTTATAATATGTTTCCATTACGCCATTTTGAATTTATTTTAATCATGTCAAAATGCACTTTATTTCCTTTTGATGGATTTCACTAATTGATATAATAATCAAATGATTGATTTTGTGCTACGTAACAAATACTGCCAAGAATTGTAAATGTCAACTGAATTAAAGGAATAAATTGTAAGATGGTCAACATCATGGACTTTGGAATATAGACTTTTGTCATTCATTCACTATATATAACTACATTTATATATATATGTAGACTACAACATGGTCATCTTCAAATCCAATGTCAACAAATACTTGTTGAGCCGTCTTCTTAATTAATCAAATTTTGTTCATTCAATTCATTGTATTCAATCTTCTTGTAATATTATTCATCATTCAACTAAGAATTTGACTTCTTCGAATACGTTTTGACCTTTGTAATTTGTAACTCATTAATATAATAAAAAAAAAATTATATTAAAAAAGAAAAAAAGACCCAACCCCTCATCTTCGACCATCTCTCTGATTCATTAGATTTGATTGATTTGGTTTCGTTTTTATGGCATATCACTTATCTACCTGTTGTTTTATACCGGATAAAGTTGTCAAATATAATGCTATATGTAAGATAATCATTTATATTTTGAGAATACATTGATCTTTAAAAAAATACTCTTTAGCATTGGCAATCTTCTTTGTTCTCATATGATTGGTCCCAAGCCAACGACTTCTAGTATCCTTTTTGCAAAGAAAATAAAAACGAGAAATAAGGTTTTTAGAAAAATGAGTAAGGTTGAGGATGAACTTATAAATACTAGGGCATTACGTGACCAGTCGATTGATTGGTTATGATCTCTCATCTAACTGAAGTAAGGGACGAAGTGGAAAAATGACTCAACCATCAGGATCTCATCTTAAGGCATCACAGACTACAGATGGTTCTGTTTTCAAGAGGGAGAGTAGGGAGTTACTCCCTTTTACACAAGATTGCAGTTGGTGAATTTGTGGCCCTGCTGACAGAGGGTGGGATTTACAGAAATCATGAAAATCTAGAAACTTAATCTAATGAAACTATTTTAGTCATACAAATCAAAAATATATACAAAAAAGAATAGAAAATAAAAAATTCTATTTTTGCTTTTGTTAATTTTAAAAAATTAAGTTCGGTAAATCTATATTTAATTATTTCTAAGGTCATAATTAGAAACGTACTGCACTCATTGACCTCAACAAATGTGCTTGGTTTTGATTTTGTAGGAAAATAAACCTAAAAAGAAAAAAAGAGGAAACCACAAAAATGTTTAGCCGAGTCAGAATTTAGGAATCTGGGGTGAGAGGAGGTTGATTTTTTTTTTTTTTTCATTAGAAATATGTAGTTTCTAATGAAATACAATAAGTCTTCAGATGTACCTCTCCATCGTACTGTATATCGATACTCTATGGCTAAGTGGGATAGCTTCCATACATTCATATCTGATCTATCTCTGCATTCCATGTTTAAAAAGGATGTGTCCTCTATAGTATCAGACCTGACCGAATGGTTAATTGTAGGCATAGACCAATTCATACCATCCAAAAACTTCCAACAAAAACCTAACAGCCAGCCAAGGTTCTCCCCAGAATGTGCTGCTGACATTGCGCCCAGAAATCACTTTTTCCATAGCTACCAACGTAATAGATGCACTGAGACTAAAGCTGCTTTCAGGACTGCCAGCAACCACTGTAAAAGAGTAATAAAAAATGGAAGAGAGCTATATGCTCAGTCCGTCAAATCCAAAGTAGCTGAGCAGCAGCTTGGTTCCCACCAGTTTTGGTAAATAGCAAACAGGATCCTGAACAGATGCGTGCGTTCTATCCTAACCATCATCAATGGACCTGAGGTCATCTCATCAGCATCAGACAAGGCCAAACTATTTGCCAAGAACTTTGCAGCTAACTCTACCCTCTGCGATGAAGGTCATCACCTCCCCGTATTTCCTTCTACAACAGACAACACACTATCCAACATACAAATATCTGTGTATGAGGTTGCCAAACTAAACAAGAACCTTGATTCCAGTAAAGCAACTGGCCCAGACAGCATTCCAATTATAGTGTTGAAAAAGCTTCGACCAGAACCTGTCCCCATACTTACAAAACTGTTTAAGTGTTGCCTTAAGAAGTGCTTTCCAACACCCTGGAAAACCTCATCAGTATGCCCTGTATTTAAGAACTCAGTACAGACCAATAAGTCTCTTGTGTGTTATGAGTAAGTTACTGGAATCCATATTAAATAAAGAAGTAGTCAACCACCTCAGCAGAAATAACCTCCTTAGTGACACACAATATGGTTTCCGTTCTGCTAGATCTATAGCTGATGTGCTAACAGTTATATAGGATTAGTGAATCTCTCGACAAAGGCTTCCTTTCTAGGGCAATTGCTCTTGACATATCAAAGGCCTTCGATAAGGTTTGGCATAAAGGCCTACTTCACAAGATTTCCAGCTACGGTATAACTGGAAATGTTTTCTCAATAATTAAATCATTTCTCTCTGATAGGTTCATAAGAGTAGTAGCTGATGGGCAGAAATCAGAGGCCCACAGTATTAATGCTTGAGTCCCTCAGGGGTCCATACTGGGCCCAACTCTCTTCCTGATCTACATCAATGATCTCCCAAAACACATACTTAAATCATTCGTTGACATCTATGCTGATGACACGACCATCTACGGCAACACATCAAAGGCCGTAAATGACAAAGCTTTCTCTGATTCCCTCTCCTCTGATCTTGAGCGCGTGGTTCAGTGGGGGAAGAGATGGCTGGTTACTTTTAATGCATCTAAAACCAAGCTCCTAACTTTACATCATCAACGCTCTGTTCCTCATCTAGCATCAATTGAAATGGATGGCTCTCGTCTTGGGGAGGCTTCATGTTTTGACAAGCTCCTGGGTTTGACCTTTACTCCTGATCTGAAATGGAACACGTATATCAAGTCTGTTGCCCGGGCCGCTGGGAAAATGGTGGGATCCTTCTACCGCTCCAGAAGATATCTCATTACTGATGCAATTCTCTATCTCTATAAAAGCCAAGTACATCCAAAGATGGAGTACTGCTGCCACATCTGGGCTGAAGCTTCAAAAACAGCCTATCCTGCCTTGACAAAGTAAAAAATAGACTTCGTAGCTTAGTGGGGGATGCTCTCTTCTCTTCCCTGCAACCTCTCTCCCACAGAAGAGACGTTGCAACCCTGTCTTTGTTTTATCGTTATTTCCATGGCAAGTGCTCATCCGAGCTCCAATCTCTGGTCCCCCCTCGCCAATCCTTCACGATAAACACCCGTCTAGCTAAAACCACTGTCAGTAATTTCCCCCACCCTTTATCTGTGCCTAAATCAAAACGTAGATTCCATGAACGTAGCTTCTTTCTGAGAAGTGCACGCCTGTGGAACTCTCTTCCGTTTGCCTGTTTACCACCTGACTACAACTTGGATGTCTTCAAGTCCAACATAAACAAATTCGCCCCCTTAAGTAAGACACTTTATCAAATCTCCAATACCAACTATTACTACGATATTATCCCATTGATTATTGTACACAAAATAACCCTTATCCCGAGTGGCTTCCGGGCCTTGATAAATGGTGATCCCCATGTAAAAAAAGAAGTTCAAGTTTTTTTTTTCTTTCTATTTATCCAAAGTTAGAGTAAACGTTAAGATTAGAGGTGGTTAAAATCATTTAAAAAAAGTGATGAATAATAGTGTAAAGGTGATCAATTTTTTTTTGTATATAAGATGCTGAACGTTTTGTATATAAGATGCTGAACGTTTTGTATATAAGATGCTGAACGTTTTGTATATAAGATGCTGAACGTTTTGTATATAAGATGCTGAACGTTTTGTATATAAGATGTTGAACGTTTTGTATATAAGATGCTGAACGTTTTGTATATAAGATGCTGAACGTTTTGTATATAAGATGCTGAACGTTTTGTATATAAGATGCTGAACGTTTTGTATATAAGATGCTGAACGTTTTGTATATAAGATGCTGAACGTCTTGGAGTTATCTGTTTACACAAGAAATCTGAAAAATAAAACACTTTTTAAATGAGTAAAAATGTGAGTATTTTTGACATATTTCCTAGATGATGCCAAATTTTATAGCACAATTATAACATGGGTATCGTCGCAGGAGGAACAAACAAACAAAAATAAATAAATCCAACTTGGCTTTTTTCTGCTTTAACACATTACCATTACTTTCCAAACTACTTTTTATTTTTTCTAACTGTTCATTTCGTCTGTCATGAGATTAACAAAGCTACATCATCTTGACATCAGATTAAAATTCTCTCGCCGTCATCGTGAGGCCACACGTCCATCTCATCAACAAGCCAGCCATAGCCAGCTATTTCTCGTTTTCAACTTTACACGTCCATCTTCTCCGGCGCAGACTTTGCTTCTCCCAATCACATGATGTCCTTTTTTTTTTTTTTTCTTGTTGCACAAATTCATGCACATTTCCTAATTTGCATATATGCTTTTTTGGTTACTGCAGCTAATATTTTCAGAAACCAATTATATTACAGTTCCTGGTGATATTTTCCAACACACTCATTTGCCTTCTTTTAAATAGTGACATATTTTTAATATGGAATCCTTATTTAAAAAGTGTTTTTTTTTTCTGAATATATAATTTAAAATTCTTTTTTATTTTTATTGATATGTAATAATTACTTGATTTTTAACTCCAAAACGTTCAGCATGTCATTATCTTTAAAAGAAATCACCTATAAACCATTTTATATCATCTTTTCAAAAAATCTTAACCCATTTTTAATCTTATAATTTTCCAAAGTTAATTATGTGCATATTAATGTTAAGATGATTAATCGGAATCGTGAATCAAAAAAAAAAGGAACTTTTGGAGGTATTGGAATCAGAAAACTTTGAACCTAACTTTCTACTTCTTTTACTTGTTCCAAAATTTTTTTTTGTTGTTGTTTTAAGACATAATTTTTTTAAGACATAATTTTTTATTCTTGGCACAAGTAGATGATATGTATATGTAGATGAAAACTAATATTGTAATTGTCCCAACTCTAGATCATATGTTTATATATTTGTATGTACAGGATTCATTCTTAAACTAATTAACCGATCATCATGAATCTATGTTAAAAAGATATTGCTCTTTTTTTTTTCCATTAGAAATATTCAGTTCAAGTTTTTTATCATCTTATAAAAACTTGGAGCTCCAGAATGGCATTCAAATGCCAAACACTAAACGACGTATGCTGGTTCTGAGATAAATGGTAAAATGAAGATGGAAAAGGAGAAAGTTACAAAACAATATAATTGTGAAAACGATGGTGTTTATAAATGTTATGGAGTAAGCTAATCATACGGAAAGAATAAATGATGTTGCAGCAGTGTTTTGTAGCATTCATTTATCACTTGGTCATGATTGTAGATACATATCAATCAAGATTCCAATCAATCCAGCAGAAATTGAATCATTTCAGTGACCTTTTATCTATTGAGCTAGTCCTAGGAGGTCCACCCTCCCCAGTCTTGTCTCCCCTCTTTGGGGATGGAGTAAGTTTATAAGGTGCCCTGGCCAATGAATGCAATGGGGTTGTCCAGGCAATTTTTAAAATAGCCAGAGGGCTCCTTTTTAGGGGCACTGGCCTAACTCTCCTCACCTTCTGACCTTGTGTCACATCTTCTTGTGGCGGGAAGGATGAAAATACTGCGATTTGTGGCAGCTATGGCCACAGAATCAGGATGTGGACTTTTGTAACATACTTATGCTAATACACTGTGTTTGCCTTGATTATTACCGGCCTACAAGGCCATAACAATATGCAACAATAAAATAACAGTATTTCCAGAGAATTGTCAGCCATTTTGAAATCTCATCAATAAGCAATATATCATCCATATAAGAGGGCATATCTGTCGAACAAAAAGTGGAGACCTGCCAAAGACATTTCGCATTGAAATCATCATAAAGCGTGAGGGATAGGTTACTACTTCAAGTCATCAAGCAGATAGAATAGAGACCTATTGTATTCACCAATTCAACTTAATTTTAACAAAAATGTTAACCTTTACTTTATCTGCAGAAAATCTATTAACAGCATCGATTTTCAATAAAATAGACTACTGACTGATTGACTATCCAGTTGTAGACAGGTTTCCATGGCTTGCACAGGTCTGCTTTTAACAACTGCTTTGACGTCTGTTTGCCATTTAGTTTGATCTATGGTATTCCCCTCATGAAGTTGGCAAGTTTTGAAGTCCTCCTTAACAGCTGCAACCAAGATTTTGCATGGGTGGCTAATACCAGACAAGCCATCATGAAGCAGGCACTTGACACAGTAAACCATAGATGCCTGTCCTGAACTCTGAGAGGCCAGTATTCACTAGCATGCAATATTGCAGCTACAGGACACAACACCATGTAACGATATTGGTCAGAAGTGGAAGAAACTCCTGAGACTTGCCTGAGGCAATGACAAAACATGACCGCAAATTGAAACTGTTCACTCTTTGATGGATACAAAACACTAGATCACACCTACCATAAACCATCACTATTATCTATTTGATCTGTTATGTTTGTGATACTAACAGATGAGCATATCATATCCTTTAGAGATGAAGAATGGTTACAATGTACTTCAAAGGAATGTGCTCCGATAAACTTGCTGAACTGGTGCCCCTATGACATAAATACCCTTGACCAACCTAATAACCAATAAATACCACTCCTTCATGATAGAGGTTTTGACATGCCAGAAGATTTTCTAAGTAATAGTTTCTTTTTGTAAACTGATAACTTTTGGAATTCCTTCACTACCTCTGTTTCCTGACTGTACCAACATGCAGGAATTTAAATGTAATACAAGCAAACAGCTTGCTGCTCACCCCCCCCCCCACACACACACACTTAAGATGGCTTTAGAAATATGGTCCCTAATTCAAAGTAGGCCCTTACGTCTCAGTGGTAATGTGTCCTGTTTGGGGTAAGTAAAAAAAATTTTAGAAAATAAATAGATAAAAAATAATAATGATTCTGATTTCATTTGATAATGACTGCCTGAAAAGAGGACTTGCTTTCAATCTCGACTCCAAACCAGGAGCTTCAAAGATCAAGGGTTTTTCTAAGGATATTGGTTGTATCAACAATAGCAGTGATCTGAAGACCACCCAGCACATCAAGGATTCCTAGTTTTTTTCAAATGTCCTTCTAGACGACTTGATATCACATCTAGCATATCTACTACCACCACTACCACTTGGATTTTACCACCACACATACATCGGACTTTCAAGGTCAATAGGGTATAATTGCCACACTTCTCATTTTCCTTTTCACTCACATTCTTGTCCCATAATTATAATAAGAATATTTGTTATGATAAGCTCTATATTAATAAAACTATCAGAAAAGATCTTGCGTCTGCAAACATGGTCCCTAATTTAAACTAGTCCCTTATGTATTTGTGCTCTGTGGCAATTTGCCTTGTTTGGGGTAACTATAAATGAAGTTTGCTTTTTTTTTTTTTTTTTAATTAAAACACTAGTTAATGCCTACTTAGTGGCCGGGATCTATATGTGACCGATTCATATCACGTGACTCATTTAGTACAAGACACATGCATAATCTACATCAATCATCTCTGTGATTCCTGGCATAAAGCTACAATCCCTTATTCATCCACAATATTCAGTAATTTTTTTTGTTTGTTTACATGATATTTTGCCTTAGTTTTCCTTTTGTCCTTTCAACATTGCCAGTAAATCTATATATATAAAAGCAAAAATGTGTGTATGTATGTTTGTATGTATGTATGCGTGTTTGTATGTCTCGCAAAAACTTTCGACCCAGGTCACGGATTTTCACAAGATTGGTATCATTTTAAAGTTGGATCCTTCGCCCGACAAATATCGAAAAATTGGCCAAAAACATTAATTTCTTCACCCTAAAATCATCAGTTTTCTACAGGGAGGGGTCAGCAAAAACCGTCCTCTCATGACAAGTTCGCTTCTACGCATGTACAAATGACGTCGGAACATGATTTACTTTAAATATCAAAAAAAAACGACACAATTTCGTCGACGTCGTCTTAGCTCAGTTGCTTAGAGGGCGGGGTCATTATCTAAAGGTTTTGGGTTCGAATCGTGGTGTGAGATGTCTTTTTTTTTTCGATTTTTTAAATTTTAATATTAAAACAGGGTTATTTAAGCCATTTTCACGTGTTTTTTTGTTTTTATTTTTCAGATTTTTTAAAGAAGTTTTAACGTTTCGTTTTTCTGTTTTCTTTTTTAGTTTTTCCCATTTTTACATTTAACATTGTTCGTTTGTCTTACGTTAGTTTTTGGGGTGTTTTTTTCGATTTTTTTAAGTTTTAATATTTTAATATTTAAAATTATTTACTTCGCTTATTCTTATGTATTGATTACCCCACCCCCGAGCACACACACCTCTAAACACCCGGGCAATGCCGTGTACCCCCCCAGTCTAATATCTAAAAGGCAAAATGTGTGTGTGTGTGTGCGTGTGTGTGTGTGTCTCACAAAAACTTTCGACGGACATGTCGGAACCTGACCAGAATGGTATCGTTTTCAACCTCGATCTTTCAGACGACAAATATCGAGAAATTGGTCACAAACATTTATTCCTTCACCCTCAACTGAGCAGTTTTGTACAAGGAGGGGTCGTTTTTTTCGCCGACATTTTAACAAGTCATTGTCTTCTTTTCGATTGACTATGCTTAATTTCAACATTCCGAACTTCTGGTCAAGCGATGGAGACATTGGCTAAGACATCATTTTTCTTTTAGCCTTTTTTTTCTTCTTTGCAGGGTTCGAGCCTGCCTGCCTACTACTACTTTTTTAACATCTCTGCCTGCTGTTGTTTTGATCCCCCCCTGCTACTACTTTTTTTTTTACATCCCCCAAGGTTCCTTATTACACCACCTACACACACCTGACACCCCCCCCACTACTGTTGTTTTGACACCTCCTTATTACACCACCTAAACACCCGGGCAACGCCAGGCACCGATACTAGTCTATCATATAAATCTCAAACGTCGGTTTGTTTGTGCATGTGTTTGTGTGTTCAGACTGGGTCGAAACTGGTACGATCTGAAAGAGCGATAACTCAGACGCATAATATGTGAAAATTAGAAAAAAAGAATAATTCTGTGGTGTTCAACTGGACCATTTCTTACAAGGGAAAACTGGGGAAGTTCCAAATTGAATTTTGCACCGTATCTTAAGTAATCGTGATTTTAAATGGTACCTCTTCTTTTATCATAAATTGAACTCACTAATAAGAAAAAAATTAAGATAAAATGGTGAGGTACACAGGGGCTTGAACAAGGGATCATTCGATCTTTAGTCGAATGCTCTACCATTGAGCTATATCTTTGGATGACAATAAATCTGTTTTTTGTTTTTTCAAAAAGAAATGATTTGCTGAGATTTTATTATTTCCCTTGGCCAGTGTAACATAAAATGTTTTGCTGTAAAAATTATTCTTTTTTATCTATAAGAGAGAAAAGACTATTTTTAAGATCGGATTTTTTCGATTTTAAATACTTATCAGATGAATTTTTGTACAAAACATATCTAAGAACACTGCCAGACATATAAATTAGCTTTGTGTGAAATTTGCAAAAGATGGGCTCAGCCATTTCGGAACCTATGAGGAAGGAACTCACACACACACACACACACACACACACACACACACACACACAAAGTGACTTTCATACAATAGTAGAGAAGAGATGGAGATCGTTGAAAAAGTTTGGCAAAAAAGTTTTAATTTTTCCCTAAACTATTATTCCAAAAATATTTATGATGTGAACTATTATGAAAATAAAATAAGATATGGGATATATTTTTGTTTCTTCGTAGGGTTTCCTTGAGACGTAATTTATTTTAAGGGTTATGCATGGATAAAAAAAAAATGATTGAGAAACGAATGAATGAAAAGGAAAATGAAAATATTGAGGCTGAACAAAAAAAAAAAAAAAAAAACATGTTGGGGGTTAGGATTTTAGGGTAACATTTGTAAATGAATGGAAGTTTAGGAGTGAGAGAGTCAAGACTAAAGAGACAATGGGAAAGATTGATTGAATGAGTCACACAAGAAAAGACTAACAATTAAACATTCATTTGTATAATTCACACCTATTTACAGAATGGACTATTCTAACCATCTTCCACCCCTACTCCCACGAAATGTTGGGTGAGAGATGTGACCAGGTGAAATACAGAAAGAGAAATCAATACCCAAATCCACTCATTGGAGAAGGTGGGGCATAGGTAAGGAGAGGGGTATTAGTGAATCAAACTGACTCAGTCTTAACAATCAACTGAACAAAAATAAAAGCTATAAAAACCATCAAAATGCATTCTTAATAAGCTGTGTACTTTATACAGTTAAATGAAATACATTTATTTCTCCTTTGATTTAACTCTTTTTTACATGCGGGCATGTGTTGGACAGCTTTTAAAAATTAACATTCAAACGAAACTAGAATGTATTATTAGTTGTTTTATTTTTCTTTTGGTCGAAGTTCTCAGAAATCAAGAGGCCGACTACCTAACTGGAGCTAACACTTGAACTCTATATGAGATACATAGATATTCGCATGTTCTATCAAAGTTCTTTATCTCTCAAACACTGAGTTATTAAAGAAATTGAGAGCATAATTTTCCTTTCCCGAATTAACCATTTTAATATGTACCTTTCTTTTTCCAGAACAAGAATTCCTCTAGTCTGGTGTAGTATCCAGTTTCGTGCTGTTACTTGAAGTAACATCACTTAGAGAAAGTGTACCATTGCTCATAAAAGCCAGTTTGTGTCAGCTATACTAGGCTGCAAATACTATGCGATTTTGAATATTTGGTCAAGGTTTACTCCTAGGGAAAAGTATCCTCATGCCAAGTTGTGCTGACAAACCCCTGTACAGAGAGACCGTAGACACTCGAAGATAGTGTCTAGTAGGCGTTCAAGTTCTCTCCAGTAGGCATTCAAATATATCCAGTATGAACAAGGATCACCTGATCCCAGCATGTAGGCGATTCATACATGCCTCACATAAAAACTTATCAAAGTTGAAAGAGACTTTAATGAATAAAATTACAAAATCCCTAAAACATTTTTCAGTAAAAACAAAATATTATATATATACATTAGTGAGATCCGTGTCTCAGCGTTGCCAAGGAAAATATAAAATAATGATTTCATTGAAATTAAATGGACAAATATTATATATAATATAAATATATATAAAATATAAAGAAAAAATAAAAAAAGAACCAATATCACTAATTAATTTCGATAATTAAAATAGGATTTTGCCAAAGAATGAAACAATCATATAATTATTATGTCAATTTTTTAATATTTTCCGCCCTGACTCATCAGAAGAATAAGAACTCGTTAACTTTAAAAGAAAATAAAGAGAATATGGGCATGATTACATAAATTCGAATATATATATATACATATATATCATTAACACACAGTACTGTTTCGCTCTATCACAGCTCATCAGTGCGGCTAGACAAGCAACTACCTCAAGCCAGGATCGAAACCAGATCGCTCAAATGACAGTCAGAGTTTCTAACCGCTGCTATGTGGGCAGTGAATTAACAATGCTTTGACATTGTCCAAAGTACCTAAGCTCAATTTTTTTACACAAAGAGTATCGTTTCATATGCTAATGGTAATTTGTATATCACTTCCCAAATGCTCAACCTAAGATAGGGAGCATTATAGTCATCCACATATAGTACTATTTCGCTGTTTCACAGCTTATCAGTGCAGCTAGACAAGCAACTACCTCAAGCCAGGATCGAAACCCGATCACCCAAATGACAGTCGGAGCTTCTAACCGTTGCGCTATAAGGTTGCTGCTACGTGGTCAGTGAATTAACAATTTTTTTACATTGTCCAAAGTACCGAAGCTCAATTTGTTTACACAAAGAGCATCATGCAATATATATATATATATATATATATATATATATAGCTAGTAAATTCGGACAAATTAGAGTAAATATTTTAATTACGTTTTAAGAGTTTATGAATAATTACATTGTATTCGTTTTATAAGTTTTTTATGAACAAATCTGAAAATTTCATTCAATTCTCAAGTACAATTTGCTTTGAAGACTCTCTTTCCGCCAACGATTTACATTATATCCTTTAAAATTATTAACTGAGATTTTCCATTTTTCAGACCAATACAAGACAAATTCTTGTGCCATATATATAGAAATGACCTGTAAGAAACTCACTGAAAAATATGCAAAAAAAAAAAAAGATTTAAGTTCTATGAATTCAACGTTTTTTGTTAATGTTTTGTTAATGACCTCAGAGGAAGATTTAAGTTTGACAGTATAGAAAGATGTAAACATAACAGGATATCGAAGATGATATGGCCATGTTGAAAGAATGGATGAAAGCTTTTGGGTCAGTAAAAGTAAAACAGTTATGATAGCAGGTTCAGTTCACAAGGAAAGACAAAGGAAAACATGGAATTGATAAGAATGAACTTGAAAGAAAGAGGGATAAATAAAGACATAGTCAAAGATAGGTTAGTTTGGAAGTCCATTTCTTAAAGCCGTCCAACACATGTCAGTATGTTAAATTAATGATGATGATGATGATGATGGTGCTTTTTATTGTTGTTGAGCATCATTCATTCATTTATTTCGTATGAATCAGATGATTATTGTTGGCATTTGTTTCCCTGATATCTTTCTAGTTAGAATTTTTGCTGGAAAGACACAAATATTTACAAGAGGAGCCATGTGAAGGTTGCCAACATCCTTAAGTGAAAGTGTTTCTGTGGGACAAATTGGATTCGAATTTGGCACACCCAAGTTGTCAGTCCATGTCATTAATCACTTAGTCACTATCGTCTGATGATGATGATGATGATGATGATGATGATGATGATGATGCCGCCGCCAACGACGATGATGATGATGATGATGATGATGATGATGATGATGATGATGATGATGATGATGATGATGAAACAACAATGAGGACGGTAATGAAAAGGGTTCATAATGATAATGGGACTGTGTTGTTGGTAATCCAAGTATTTTATTCCAATAGATACAGATTTACAAAAGTTGAAAACATTCAACCCCGGCTCAGATTCCTAAACTTGGGGGCGGGGCTTCACCCAAGACGGGTTGAGCTAGTTCCTTCCATAAAACATACAGCATCCCGAATAAACACAGACAATCAAAATAGTCCGCAGCTGCCAAGATAGTTATGGGGCATCAAGTCCCCAGACCAGCAGTGAACACTGTAGACTTCTTGACAGATAGTAGGTTTGATGTCAGCTTTGATGGTGTGTAACCATGTTCTCAGTTGGCCTCCTGGGCATCTTCGCTAATCTTGCAGTGGTTCTGGAGCTATTGCTTCATGGATGAGCTCTCCTGTGTTGCAGTGAGTAGTGTGGCCAAACGAACAAAGTATCCATTTTAAAAGCACACACCTCTTTTTATGAACAGACTCTTGAAGTACTGGCTTTTAAGCTAAGATCAGAGTGTTGTATCTGTTCCGATGCTACACTCAAATTAATTTGCCCTTAGTCAATGTAGAGGAAACCGTTCTATACTAAGGCAATTTTTATTTTTGCCTACTTCTAGAGTGGCCCTTTTGGAGGAGCGGGTTTTATTCCCCCCCCCCTATTAAAAATGACCTTGTGTCACATTTTGCTTTCGTGGATAAGCAAATAAATATCAACAGACTCTTAAAGTAATAAATCTGCTGACTCTGACTTCACAGCCGTGAATCTTACAGCAAGCATAGAATGTCATGAAACGCTTCAAACATTTTCTATTCTTGCAACGTCCCTGACCACCCAGAATGAACCTGATTTACAATTCTCGTTGCTAATTTCTTCCCATTGTCAATCTGGTTTTGTGAGATTTTTCTAATTTTGATTCCTTTCCGTTGATGTAATTTTCAATTGCTGAATTTATTTAGTCATGGTCATCGTCTTCTGTGACTTTTTCTTTGAAACAAGCAATAATTAACATTACTCTATTTTCATTGCCGAGAGGAAAAGGAAAACTATTTCCGATCAAAACGCATTATTATTTAACATTTTCAGAAACAAAAAGACTGTATGCTATCGTGAGAAACCGAATTTTATTTCATGAAAATTAGAATATTTCAATGTAATCGCTACTATCAGCAAAATATGTACACCATTTTTTGTTTTTTCTTTTTTTTCTTTCTTTTTTATCATAAATAAAATCTGTGTCAGACATCACTGAAACAATTTGCCAACTGGAATCATGAAGTGGAGGGGGTCAATACTACAAATACCCTTCACTAACACTTATATGCGCCGCCTTCATTCAGTCTCAAGAAACAATGGATACCCTTATAAGAGTATTTGTGCATGCAATTTGGAGGCAAAGGTTGTGCAATCCTCAACCATATCTCTCTTGAATTGGCACTGTTTGGGTCCAGAGGCAAGGAAAGGCTCAAGCCTGACTAGAGAGTACATACAGCACCTGGAATTCCCAAATGGTCATTCATTTTTAGTTCGGATCAGGCTCGATGTTGCTTAACTTCGGTGATATATATATATATATATATTAGAGAAAATAATATTTATCTATAAAACCTCCTTCAACTCAGATTAAGCCTCCTTAAAAGAGTTATAATAAGCTATCAACTTTAGTGTAATGCAATGTTCTGGCATCTGCTACTGCTGAACACTATCTGATAAGCTTTCTGTATTTGTCTGCTTTCTTCTATATAGAACTCAATTCTTTTTCTTTTCCTGTGATAATTCTCGGTGGCCTGGGGATTGTATAACGGACTGCAAAGTCAAAGGCGATTTTGTGGCTGGGTTCGATACCTTTGACTGGCAGTAATTATCACTTTCTATGCTGATAATAGCATAAGCACGAAACCCTAGTGTCTATAGATAAAAATAATATTCATAAAAATGATGGAAGATTTCTTCTTTTAATGTTAGTGCTTTTCAATTGTTTCATTTTACTTCAGTTGAAGTTCTAAGAAATCAAGGGACCTCTTTCCCTGGGGCTAACACTTGATCTCTATATGAGGTACATAGATATTCGAATATTCCATTAAAGTTCTCCTTTATATCTCAAAAATTAAGTTAATAAAGAAATTGAGAACATAATTTTCCTCTCCTCCAATTGATCATTCAAGTATGTTATAGTATATCTTTCTTGCGGTCGCTTGGTCTTACTGGATTCCAGGACAAAAATTCATCTAGTCTAGTAGCATATCCAGCTTCATTCTTTTATTTGAGGTAACATTGGAGAAGCTGCACCATTCCTTGTAAAAGCCAGTGTGAGTTAGCCATAGTGAGAAGACCTTATTTGGGTTGCAAATACTATGTGATTTTAAATATTTGGTCAGAATTTATTTCTAGTGAAAAGTATCCTTATGCTAGGTTGTCCTGACAAACCCCTGCACAGAGAGACCTTAGACACCCGAGGAAAGTGTCTAGTACATATTCAGGTTCTCTCAAGGAAGCATTCAAGTTCTTTTCCAACCTAATGCGCACATGAATGTCTCTACACATATAAAAACAGTCTCATCTTAAAGGAAAATGGCCACTTTTGTCAATATGGCGAACATAATGTAAAATTTTAAGTTGTTTTTCACTAAAAGAAATAAAAGATGAAAACTTTCGTGAGTTAAAGATTATCCTATTATCAAATTGTGTTTATGCCCAGTTTTCAAATCTAAGATGTTTTTCTTGATTTACTATGAAAAAAATCTAGTCTAATTTCGACTAAGCTTTAATTCATATTACGAGGATTCAATATGTTAGCTGATCAAATAAATCTTATATATAGTCAAAGAAAATCGAGAAAATACAGCGATAATTAGTTACCTCCAATGCAATACAGAGCTTTAACACACACACCCTATATGTAACACGATGTAACTGTAATTTAATTTAATATTATCATCATAATTTTATACCATTTATAAAAAGAAGCTTCAAATAAACTAGTAATATTTTTTACAGCATACAAAAATAATGAAAATGTGAGACCAAAATCGTGTTTACATTATCGACGCCTAAAAACAACGTTCGTATGTAGTGATTATTTTGAAGCCGTAAATACACCAGTCTTTAAAAGAATCTAGCAAAAATAAACTAATGGTCAGATTTTTATGAAATTGTTGATACGTAATTTTAAATTAATTTATATTTTAAAAGCAGTTTTCGTTAAATATGTGTGGGGAAATTTTTTTAGGTGTTCTAATATATATATATATATATATATATATATATATATATATATATACTAGCAGGGGTTACCCGGCGTTGCCTGGGTGATCAGCCCCCTTCCCACTCCGAGGGGTAACAAAAAAAGTCACCCCTCTGGATTTACATGCTTGGTGCCGGCCTCCCCCCCTTCAGGGAGAGATAATCCCCAACCCCACCTTCAGGGAGGAGGGTGCCTGGAGGCTTCTCCCCCCCCCCCCAAGAAAAAAGTCACCTCCTCCTGGCCTCTTCGCCCCCCCCCCCACCCTTGGGGGGGACACCGGCTCCCTCCTTTGGGGGGAGAAACTGCCAAGCTCCCCCCTTTCGGGTGAGAAAATGCCAGGCTTCCCCTTTTGGTGGGGGGATGGTGGCGTGGCCTTCGTTATAAAGATAGCCGGCCAGCTGAAAAAATGACATCATCGCCGAAGTCCCAACAAGCAAGATATGTGGAACTCTTAGACTGTCAATAATCAACAGTAATTTTTACAGACAGCGTTACAAAACTTCAAAATTGGATTGAAATAAAGAACACGATGATTTATACTGAAACTCATCTAATATTAATAATAAAAAAATAATAAAAAAAACACAAGTTGTTTGTTTAAGTATTATAAGCAATTGAATATTTCGTTGTATTATAGATTTTAAAGATTAGAATGCGTTCTTTAATTACTTATAAATTACATTTTAAAAAAGTGAAGGAACACGATTTGATTTGTAGTAAACTTGAAGTTTATTTAATATAATTAAATGAAAATTATGCATGTAAGATTATGAATATTTGAAGCAGAACACAAGCAAAACATTTGATATGAGTTAAGACAATAAACAAATATTAAAATTAAACTATTTTTTTAATCAAAATGAATTTTTTTTAAATCAAAATGAATGTGGGTTTGTATTACTGTACACATAGATTCGAAAAAGTTGTCAAAAAACAAATATATAACAAATAAATGTTATAAAAGGCAAGTTAAGTTACTATTCTACCAAACTGGATATATTTTTCGTATTTTTATTGTGACGTCAGAGCAAAGCGAACAGTCAATCTCTCTACTTACTCTCTATATATATCTCGCTATCTCTCTCTTTCTTAAAAATCTAATGAACCAGATAACCCCCTCTCTCTGTGAGTGATGTGGCGTGGCAGACACTTGGCTGAGGGAAATGGAACAGAGGTTGAGTGTGAATATCGCCGTAGCGAGCGGAAATACGTCGTCATGGCAACCAGACAGTGGACATTCGTGGCGGGAAATAAGAAATAAACAGTTGGCGAAAAGAAGCGAGACAGCCCGGTATATCAAACAGTCGCTCCGAGAATCGGACCTCATCGAATATTGAGATTTGGATCAGTTAAACTGCGTATTATTAGTCAAATACAATCGTATTGTCGATTAACCTCAACATTTAATCTGGCTGAGATTTGAATTAATTAAATTGCGGATTATCATTCCAAATACAATCGTATTGTCGATTGAATTCTTCTTTGGAACTAAGATTCGAGGAAGAGATAAACTTTCGCCATCTCAACTTTTTTTTTTCTTGGATATTGTGTTTGCGAACTTTTAATCCGTGTTTACCCTAACGGATAAAAACAGATAAGTTTGGCCTATCTCATGCCAATATCTTTTCCTTTCCACAAACTTTTATACATATTGTACTGTATTTTGCATGTCGCATACATCTGACAAACATCCCCAGAAATACGTCTGTCTCACTCATTCTTTTTATCGGAACTTTTTCTTCTTCCTTTGTATATAAAAATCTTTCTTGAATTCTAAACTTTTATTGAGTGTTCGTTTCGTCATTTTTGCTCTGTTGTTCCGTTCTCCTTATTGATATGTTTCGCTGGTTAATCCGACATCTGACGATTAACCGAAGATAATTATGAGATGTTGGATATAAAATAAAATAAATTCTTATGTCGCGATCTGACTGCCAATCAATTCGGTCATCCATTAACCGGGTCGTGACATTATTCAATGTAACATGTTTATTCAGCTGGAAAACCATACAGTGTTTACCGATGTATTGGAAAATTCAAGATGGCGTCTGACTCCCTCTTTAACACGGTAAGTTTGGGAAAAGGTGTTATAAATAAAAAACTGGATAAAATACTGTTAAAAACTCGCTCAATATATGCTATCGTGACATAGCTTGACATATATTCGGCGGATTTTTAATAGTATTTTTTCTAGTTTCTTATTTATAACACCTTTTCCCATACTTACCGTGTTAAAGAGGGAGTGAGGCGCCATCTTGAATTTTCCAATACATCGGTAAACACTGTATGGTTTTCGAGCTGAATAAACATGTTACATTGAATGAAAACACGAAAAATATATCCAGTATGGTAGAAAAGTAACTTATCTTGCCTTTGATAACATTTATTTGTTATATATTTGTTTTTTGACAACTTTTTCGAATCTATGTGTACAGTAATACAAACCCGTTTTTCGAGCTGAATAAATATGTTACATTGAATAAAAACACGAAAAATATATCCAGTTTGGTAGAAAAGTAAATTATCTTGCCTTTGATAACATTTGTTTGTTATATATTTTTTTAACAACTTTTTCGAATCTATGTGTACAGTAATACAAACCCGAAATGAACTTAAGACCACAAGTGAACGCGCGTTTTTTTTTTAGTTTAGTTTCATATATATATATATATATATATATATATATATATATATATATATATATATATATATATATAAATAAGTATTTTTAAATTTTATCTTTCTAGCTTTAAAAAAAAGTTTTAAAATTTTATCAGCCGGCATAATTTATTTTTAAATATTGAAAAATTTCAGGAAAATTAATTTTTGCTAGATTTTCAAAACATGTGTATCAACAGCTTAAAAAAATCGTCTCTTCAAAAGAACATGTTTTAAAGAAGACGGTAGTGAACGTGTGTGTGTGTGTGCGTGTGTGCTGGGTAGGACAGCGTTTGTTTTCGTGTTGTGTGTACGTGTGTGCGGCTAGCGCCAGAATGGCAGACGTGGTGTCGGAGGTTGGATTGTGATGTCTGGTGTAAGTTTCGTATTTTTGTAATTTGTAAATGGCAAGTTAGGAAAAAATTAAACCCTTCCAAGATGGACAATAAATAAGACCATAATATTTTATGATAAAGTTAAGAGCGTAGTAACCATAGTTTTTTAGGAGATGTGATTATTGGATCAACCAATCAGAAATCGTCTGTGGCACACACATCTCTGTTTTTATAGATATATAGATATATATCCATTACTTATTTACTTACTGTTATACCGGCCTTCCTTGAACAGAGGAATTTGCACTGATTAGCACTATAAATATTGCTAGTCTACCAACATTTGTGAGAGAGATGCGACTGCACTTCAACTGCTAGCCGAGTGCCCAGCAGATATACACGCTTTCCTATCTTTGTACATTATTGTTAAGACACTTTTTCCTTAGCTGAACCTCAACTTGATTGTTCTTATTTTCACTGTTGTTCCATGACACAACACTTACCTTGAAATTGTAAATAAAAAATGGACATGAAATCAATATTATTTTTATCGACGTTTTTTTAGTCAATATTATGCATTATAATTAGTTTAATTGCAACAAAAAAACAGAATTCTAAAAAATAATTATTTTTTTAAAAATCTAAATCGAATAAAATTCGAATATTGCGCTTTTAAGCATAGATTTTTTTAGTAAGGTTTTCCAATTTAAGAAAAATATTTTCATATAATATAAAAAAAATGACTATTAGTAATTATAAAATAGCAAATTCAACTACAACTTGAAATCATTTTAATTGTTAAAAGATGTTTATTTTTAGGGAGGCCAACTTGATTTAAACGCCTATTTTCAAAAACATGTACGGAGGTCTCTAATTAATAAAATTAACATAAATAATAATAAAAAAAACGCTACTTCCCTGATTCAATTAAATCAACTAGAGACTTCCATAAAAAAGTATGCATAATTATATGATAGACACAAAATGATAACGTGGCTGATAGAGTGTAAAAATTTTGGTGATTTTAGACAAAAAATTGGACATCTTTAGAAAAAATAAATCAAGTTACATCTAAACGTTGTGGCAGCATTTTGCGGCATTCATTTGCCACATGACCGTAATCGCAGACACATATCAGTCAAGGTTCTGATCTCGACAATCGATCTGGCAGAAACTAGAACATTTCAGGAATAAATGAACATACACAGACAATAAATCAAGTTATATCTAAACGACATGGCAAATATTTGTGGCAGTTATGGCCCCAGAATCAGAACGTATACTACTGTAACATACTTTTGTTAATACACTTGTTGTTAACTATACTATTGTGTTTGTCGTGATTATTACCGACCTGCAAAGCCAGCCACACAATATATAACAATAAAATGGCATACGTAGAAAGATCATTTCTTCCAAATTTCAGGTTTTGATGTCTTTAGAGACAGACACACAAAGCTATAATCAAATTTATTAAGCAGATTAACTGAATCAATAAAAAATAACATCTATTTCTATAAAAAGGAAACGATGCAAGCAGGTGTGAGGTGGAGGAGAGGGTCCAAGGTCTTTAAAGAAGGGTAAAAAGACGGTTTGGTAAGAGAGAAGGAACTCGTTGCCATTTGTTGAGAGTTTTTTCAGTGAAATTGCAAGTAGACCAAAACTAAAAAAATGAAGCAGTAAGAATCGTCAAGAGAAATGAGAATTTTGTTTCTTCAGACGTTTATCTGAAAAAACGATAAAACTATTAAACAATGAGGAAACCATAGCAAGGAAGGGACGATATGTAAGAGTACCCTAAAGAAAGTTTCTAAAACAAAATAAAACAACAGAAACACCTAGGAAATAAATTCACAAGGAAAAAAAAAAAAAACAAGAAATTCCCAGTGAAATATGAAACTGATGAGAAGAAATGGAGAAAATACATGAGAGAAGGTATTCTTTATTTCTCTTTGCTTATTTCAAAATCTGGTATGGTATGCGTATGTACCTCAGACAAATGGGACATACATATCAGACAAATTGTGTATGGATCGCAGACAAATAGTGTGCACCTTGGTCAAATGGAGTGTGCACTTTGGACAAAATATCTTGTTGAACTCGGGAATCTTTCTGTCACTTATTTATTATAAATTAGCCTGGGTGCCCGGTATTGCCCGGGTGTTTAAAGGTGTGTGTTGAGCAAAAAAAAAAAAAAATGTGGTAGTAGGCAGGCAGGCTCAAACCCGTACTGCGAAGAAGAAAAGAATGTCAAAAAATAAAATGTAACGTCTTTGCTGTTGCACCCATCGCCAAACTAGAAGTGACGTAGGTTTAAATTAAGGCTAGACAATCGAAAAGAGGAGATGACTTTCGAAAATATCGATGAAAAAAGTGACCCCTTCCTGTAGAAAAGTGCCCAGTTGAGGGTGAAGGAATTAATGTTTTTGGCCAATTTTTTGATAGCTGTCATCCGAGACGTTGAGTTTCCGATCTCATCAATATCCGTCACTTCTGCCGAAAGTTTTAGGCAGGCATACAAACATACATACATACATTTAAACAGACAGGTGAGATTTATATTATAAATGAGTATATCTAAAAACAAAAGGAAGGCTTCTAAAATTTACACTAGAATTGTTTGTGATGTAGTGAATAAAGCACTTGGTAAAATTCAGTTGTAAGTTACATTCTTCTGGAGGTTGAAGGTTCAATCCTCAGTGTGATAAACACTCAAAAATACAATTTCAAATTATTTATGACTTCTACCTAATCATAACTGATGGCATGAGAGCATGCTACACGTGTAGATTAAATAAAGGGTCCCTTTAAAATTCTGTGCAGATTCTCGAGTTCGTCCAAAAGATTCTCAAGTTCAACAAGATATGCCTGAAGAAGGTTAGATGATTACAGTGACTGAATCATAGTGAAAATAACACTCAAGATGAGAACAATAGTCTGAAGAATCCAAATGATATGAATAATTAATTTTCATCTCAAAAATTCAGATACATAATAGAAATTATAGTTTCTAATATTTCTTCTACAAAATATTGAAAATGTATTTTTATTCTCTCGGAATCTTTCAAAAATAATCTGTTTAAAGACAGATGAGACAAAATATTTTCGATTGATCAAAATTTTAAAAGAAATATTTGTTTTTTAACTTTTGGAAAATCAATGATGTCACATTGTAATGCTAAATACGTTAAATAGTTTTAAATCATTTTTTTACTTTCTCTTTTGTAATACATTAAGTGCCATTGAATGGAATTCAAGGACAAGTCAAAAAATATATAGAGGATGGAGGTTATAGAAGGTCGACGCATGGAGTAAGACAGAATGTTAATGTCAAAGGTATCTGCAGGTGTAAAAACGGCAATGTTATTGGGATTTGTGACTTATGATGTGATTGAGTAGACAAGAAGCAAAGAGAACTGGATTTTTGACAAGAAAGGATGTGTAACAACTGTTCTCCCATAAAGCTACCCAACTCTCTGCACCTCGTTTGATATTATGTTGAGAAAATCGTTTCCATCCAAAATACCACAATGATCACAAGCTGAGAAAGAACTTTTTATTTAAGGACTTGTCGAACAATGAATTTTTTTTTTTTTTTTTTTTTTACAAAGGCATCACCACATTATCAAGGCCCAGAGGCCACTCAAGGATAAGGGTTAAAGAGTGTACAGTAGAAATTGGTCAATATAGTAATCATTAGTAATGAAAATTTGGTAAATTTGATAACTTATGGAACGGCTCATCAAGAACTTATTTACTTTAGACTTGAACACAACCATATTGTAGTCAGCCGGAAAGCATGAAAACGGAAGACAATTCCACAGGCGTGCAGTTCTAAGAAAGAAGCTTTGTTCATGGAATCTACGTTTAGGTTTAGGCACAGATAAAGAGTGGGGGAAATTATTGATAGTGTTTACAGCTAGACGAGTGTTTCTTGTGAAAGTTTGGCGAGGGGGGACCATAGATTGAAGCTGAGTTGAACACTTTCCATGAAAATAACGATACATCAGAGACAAACTCGCATAAAACTGTACATTTGTTATAAAACTGTGTTAAAAATAGTAATAGAATAATCCATTGTTAATCTTGGAAAAAAAATCTGCAAAACAAATCTTGTCTCTTAGCCGTTATATTTTGAATTTTAAAGCTGCAGTGCTTTCTAAAAGTGGATTATTCTATTACTATTAACACACATGCGCATGGAAGAGCATTTACCAACTAATTCGAATATTTAAATCTCCATCTTTATCAACAACTGAAGACTATGCTAAATCACAACAATACGGCACGTGAAAAAGGAAGAAATTATTGTTTGTATTTTCCTGAAGACTCTCATATGAGTCGAAAATTTGAATTTTAAATAAATGTTTATTTAAAACAAATCTGCACTTTGTCTCTCGTCTCCAAACCTTTATATTTTATATTTGTGCTAGAAGTGTTCTTTCTCGCAGACAGCCTGACTATAAAAATATTTGCACAATTAACAAAAAAAATGTCCTACTGAATAGAAAATAAAGAAGGAATTTTGTTAAACATGTCATTCCAAACCCTACCCACCAAAAAAGCCACCCCGGAAGTGGGGTGGGCATAATGTTAGCTGACAAGAAAGCAAGACTTCCAAAACAAGTGCCTTTTCTGTTTGTTTTTGTTTTTCAGCTGATATCAAGAAAATGTGTCTTCGAAATGAACCAATTAATCTGTTACTGTGAGGAGGCATGAGGCAAGTAAAAGAGCCAATCCATGGAAATGGTGAGTGGTCTGTCTTCCTTAAAGGCACCAAGTATTACTAATGATAATAAGATAAAAACAATGGTAAATGCAAAGAAAGTTATTTACAGAGCAGAGGGAAGCAATAGGGTCGGATCCTTTTCTGGTTGGATATTTTAATTTCTAACAAGATAAACAAAATTAGGTTACATTTTCCTAGAAAAAAGAGAAGGGATATTCTTGTGAGGTGGTTATTCAAATAGGTGCATTAAGCAATGAAAATGTTATTTTAAGCATAAAAGATAAAGCAAAATGCTATTTCAAACTTAAACGTGATAGTCAAAAGAAAATGCTTTTAAAATTAAGTATAAAAGATAAATTGAAATGTTATTTCAAACTGAAACATAAGAGAAGGAAATGCTATTTCAGGTAAAGTTAACAGACAGAAGGAATTATTATTTCAAACTGAAGCATAACAGACAGAAGGAAATGCACGTTTGTTTTATAATTCACAGAGATTCAGAAAACTGGTCAAAAAATCAAATATATAACAAATAAATGTTACCAAGCCAAGATAAGTTACTCTTCTACCTAACTGGATAGGGTTTTAGTATTTTTAGTTTATGTAAAATATTTATTCGGCTTGAAAAACAAATAATGTCAACTGGTATGCAAGCACAAGAAAAAAGTGGCCACATAACAAATACATTGCATACATTTTTCTTTGTGCTTGTGTACTGGTTAACATTACTTGTTTTTTGGGACGAATAAAGATTTTACATTAAGTAACAACACTAAAAACTTACCCAGCTCCGTCGAAGAAGAGTAACTTATCTTGCCTTTGGTAAGATTTATTTGTTATATATTTGATTTTTGGCCACTTTTTCGAATTTTGTGGATTGTAAAACAAACCCAGAAATGCTATTTCAAATGAAGCATAACAAATAGGAGGAAATACCATTTCAAATTAAGTTAACGGACAGAAAGAAATGCTATTTCAAACTGAAATATAACAGACAAAAGAACTTCAAACTAACATCTTTTCATCCCTCCCCACTCCTTTCTATGTTCGTGTATATGGTTTAATTGTTAGCAAGTTGGACTGAGTAATCAGAAACAGAGTTCAGTTTGGTTGCTACGTCACTTTCATACTGATAACATTGGCAGGGGGGAGGGTTGACAAAGCCACACTTCCTTCCGGGGTTGCTGGTAAAATAACAGAGAAAATAAACGGTGGAAAGTTGGAGGTAGGGGTAAGACTCATGTTCAGTCCTTGCAACTGACACCATATGGTCTCCAGACAACTGGATAATATCTGGTGGGAGCCGGTGCCACTGAATAACCCCAATGTCCTACCGATGTCATGAATTACTCAGCACCAAATGACCGCAAAGATTTTCGAACAGAATAAAACAATGTTTGTATTTTATGTTATAATAGATCTCCTACTTGCATCTCTCAGAAAATAGTCGGCTGAAGAATATCTTCAAGGTCACTTGTATGGATTTCAAGGCAAAACTTTAATGAAATGCAGAATCATAATCTATCTATAAAAGTCAATGTTTGTTTCTATGTTTGTGTGTTATAGACACACACGGACACACAAGGAAGAATAAATATTTAGCAAATAAAAAATATAATCGACCTTAAGGTTTTAGATTTTTTTTAGGATTGGTAATTTTGAATTGATTGGATTATTGGGACTACCATTCTCATCTTGTTCATTATTTTCACAAGATTTCACTCAGCGTAACCTCTGACTAGGGTTGGATCAAATACTGACTTTTAACAATTGAAATACAAATACAAATATTTTTGTTTAGGTTACCAGAAATACAAATACAAATACTTTTATTCCTAAGTCTAAAAATACAAATACAAATACTTTTATTCCTCAATCTCAAAATACAAATAAAAATACAATAACTGATTTAAAAAAAAAACAAATATAAGTACTTTTTTTTTTCAAAGTAATAAAGAAATCTGAAAATATGCAAAAAAAAGAAGAAAAAGAAAAGAAATATTTCCTTCCAAATTTGACATTACATTACATTCTATATCGTGTCCGCATTGCATTTTATTATCATTAGAGCTCTAAAAGTTTCTCTCTCTCTCTCTCTCTCTCTCTCTCTCTCTCTCTCTCTCTTTCCCTCTCTCTCTCTCTCTTTCCCCCTCTCCCTCTCTCTCTCTCAAATATAAATACAAATACAAAATACTATTTTCCTGGATGCCATAATACGAATACAAATACAAATTACTTTTTCTTGTGATGTTAAAATACAAATACAAATACAATTACATTAAAATTGTATTTAAATACAATTGAAATACAAATACAATTGTATTTGATCCAACCCTACCTCTGACCTTCTACAGGTAGTTTTTGTTTTAACTTGAGAATCTTTATGTCTAACTCCGGAACCTATACAGAATTTGGAACTTACCCCATTATTTCATCCACAGGGATAAATTGTTTCATTTCCATCAGTCATTAAGTCTTAATTATGTTATTCTTAGTTATTATCGACTGTAGTAATGTGACCCAACTGCATGTAATGGTTAAAATTTACATCAATAAAGATTAAAATAGAGCTGAGCTAGAGCTTTTTATTATGTGAGCAATCCTGGACATTTCCTGAATGCCTTGCTGGTTCTGTTTGTTTGGTTGGTGACTCAAACCAAAATAAAGAAAAACGACTTCAGCTGAGCTGATTTGGGTATTGATAATAATATTTACTAATAATATTATTTTGTGAAGGAACCCATTGCAATGAAGTATGATAGTATTCATGATTGTTGTGTCTAAACTTGAGGATCAGTTTGACTCGAGGTCAATTCCATGGTTGCTCTGTGTGAGAAACTTTTGATGGAAAATTATGCACAAGTAATTTTACCAAATTAGCCAATCAGGGTGAATTCAATTTGGATGCTGCGAAGGTTGATTTGCTAAATGAAACTTCAGACTTCATCAGCCTTTCCCCACTACCTTCTTATAAGGTGCGCCGTAGCGATTTTGTCAGTTGAGTTAAGTTGAAAGCAGTTGTAAGGATTTGTATCTGAGCCACATACAACCCATGCTTCACACCCCCCCGTTCACTGACCGAGAGAGAAGAAGAAAAGAAAAAAGGGACAATCGTGTGTCGCAATTGTTATTTTTTCTGAATGAACTGTTCCCATGACTGTAAATCTCTTTGTTGTTGAAAAAAAAAAAGGGAAATATATATATTTTTTTCTTTCATTTAATTTTACTGTATAATAGCAAATATTGTAGTCAGGACTTAATTTAATAATTAATCCTTATTAAAATAATAACTGATGACTGGAGTTTTATTTTATTCATTGCCTACAAAATTTGTGACTCAAATACCACATGACCAATGTCTATTTAAGTCAATTTCTTTCAGAAGACAGCAAGCGGAAAAAGGATAGCAAACCTGATGCCGGTTCCAGACTGTGGCTTGTGGAACTCCTACTTCCCTGGAGACTTTGAGTGGCTTTGTTTTTTTTATTCCTATTTTTTTTTTCCCCCTCTTTTACCTACAGATCACTAGTGAAGCAAGGAATAGCAGAAATCGTGCATCAAACCCCGTCATTGTATAGGTGATCAAGACCATGCTACTGAACTTTCTTGGGTGTTCCGAAATCGGAACCACCTAGAACTACGCTTGTGTACCGATGGACACTTCGGAGTCTTCACCTGTTACATTTGCTGCCATTTTACCAGGATATGACTTCGGGGTCTTCACCATATTACATTAAAATTGAACCTACAATGTCCAGAAATGCTATCACTTAAAACAGATTGTTAATCAATACTTTTATCCGTTGCACAATGGATAAAACACTGATTAGCAAGTACAGGCAATAATAATAACATAATTAACATACTCTACCTGGTTATAGTTGATAAACCTAGGACAATTTACCTTCACAAAATAAAGGAATCAGTTTGAATTTTCATATAGGTACCTAAGTTTCATATAAAGATTCTCAAGTCCGAAAAAGTATACCTGGAGAAGGTCTGGGGTTACATAGGCACAAATGTTATAAAATAGCAACCAAATAGCAATCTTCTCAGAAGATCTGAAACATATTACAAATAATATTGCTGCCTACACAATTTCACAAAAAACAAATCTTTAAGCCAAACGGTTTTCATGAAAGCAACAAGCTTTTTGCTAGAGTTCGGTTCCAATGTTGCAGACATAAAAGAAAGAGACTAGATTGGAAATAAAATAATTACAGGCTAAAACTTTCCGCATTGCAATGGTTACACACACATTTATGCCAACTGCAAAGATAATATTTACACACACATCAATCAATGGAACTCACACAAAAACAGCAATGAACACTCATGCAATCATGAAAGGAATCTATAAAAACTTAATAAAATGAAAAAAAATTCAATTTTGATTCTGGTGTTTTTGTGTACGTCCTCAATAATATATTACTTCTATCCTTAAAAAAGATTCAATTTACCCCCCCCCCTCCCCACTGCATAATAATTTTGACTAAACGCCAGGGAATCATGGCAACCAACATGAAATCTTACTAAAATGAAAATACATCATATTAAAGTTAAAAAACAAAAAATCACAAAACAATTTCCTTGTGTCGAATGAAAAATGCAGTTTTATTTATTCGACGTAAGAAACAAAACTATCAAAGAGAAAAACGACGGTTGTCATTATAATGAGAAAAGATGAGATAAAAAAGAAACTGAATCTTAAGAGTTTTTAGTTTCTATGACAACGAGACCTAAGATTTGCATCTGATGAAATACGGAGGGGGGGGGGAGAAAAACTGATCAATAAAAATTGAAAGAGAAATCATTTTAAATATCAGATTTCTATTTTGATCAAAGTTAAACTGAAAATGATAACACAAATTCGTTTGTTTGTTTTTTGTGCAAAATTACAAATTTAAGACAAAGAGAAGATTCAGGATTGAAAATTGGTTAACATTTTAAAAGGATTGGTGACAAGAAAGTCATCACGTTGCAAAATGTCTAAAATCAAATTGTTTTACAAGATTAGAGCCGGGTGTGTAAAAATAATGTTGAAAATAATAGTTTTTAGCATGAGGCTAGAATAAGCATAATGTTATAGGAGTGGAAAATTCCATTAGAAGTTAACAGACTAGAATTATGATTACGTCACAGGATATGACATCATGAGAGGAAGTATGTGCGAAAATAACGATATCAATTCTAGTTTCTTTTGGGTTTACAACATCAAAGTGTCCACCACCCAAAAGAGATGGGATGGAAAACCATCTACATGAACATTGTTGTAAATTACTGGGTTAAATAAATGAAACCCCAGAAGTAAATAATGGTGTTATTTATTGTTTCTTAGATTCATCCTATTATTACAGTAACCAGAAAGAAAAAAAGAAACGCTGAGAGACGAAATATTTACAGAGCAATTTATAACATGTCAACAGAACAGGAATCCAGACAGCACACCACAAGAGATGTTTGTTAGATCGAAGCAAAACGATGAAATTGAAAAGTTGAGTTCCAATCTCATTACATTATCCATAGCATTCATTTAAGCGCTAATACAATACGGGTAGGGATTTTTATCTTGCGCTTCCAAAATCAACAGAGATTACACCATTCCTGTAACGATTTGGTCTCTGTTGATTTTGTGGTGGGGGTTCTTCTTTCACTTTCTGCAGGTCAGAGTGCCCCTATTCAGGGACGCTGACTTCTCAATTCCACTTTCCGACCCTGGTGTCTAAAGTCTTGCAGTGGAGGGAACTAGATTTATAATACAATCATTTTTGCTTGAGTAAAGTAGTTAATTCTAATTTTTTCAATCTTTCTTTGTTACTGTAATCTTTTAAGAACACCCTATCATTATATGCTAATTTTAATGTGAAGCAGTGACCAACGAACAAAGACTGTCACACAAATGCGTAGACATAACTGGAAATAGTATTTCAAACGTAATTGTGACAAGCTAATAGAAATGGTTAGACCGGTTTGAAATTAGATGCCTCTCACATCTGAACATAGAACAAGAAAAATGCTATCTTAAAGTGAATTGAGATTCTTCCAATGAGACATGAGGATGAATCAACACAAATTTCAAAATTCTTTGATATTGCCTCTTTTTTTCTGCTTTTAAATTCTTCCTATTATTACACCTACCAAATCAAAAAAAAAAAAAAAAAAAAAAAGCTGAGAATCAAAATATCTACAAAACTATTTGGGGTAAAATAAACGTAAACTCCAGAAGCTAGTAATGGTGTTATTTATTCTTTTTAAATTCCTCCTATTATTAAAAAATACTAGAAGGAAACACAGAAAAGCTGAGAGACGAAATATCCACAGAGCAATTTGCAACATGTCAATGGAACAGGACTCCAGAGAGCACACCGATGAAAGATGTTTGCTCCAGTCTGGGATTGAAAGAACACACCATCGTATTACGTTTTAATAGATGTCAACAAAAATATGAAATTGGAAAGTTGAGTTCCGATCAGATCATTCTTTGACTTCATTAAAACACTATGCACTAACACAACCACTTTTGCTTGAGTAAAGTAGTTAATCCTAATCTTTCTTACTCACTGATTGCCTTCATTTAAATATTGCACACAGTCCTATTCATTTCTATTTTATATATAGTGAAAAAATGCTTAACATTTGTAATGAAAATAGTTCTAATGTGTGCACACACACACACAAGTCAGTGTGATTTAACTAAACCAATAAGTTTTTTACAATCCTATTTAATTCCACCACAATGCATTTTAGTTTCTTCATAAATATGTTAACTATTTCATTTTTCGGAAATAGTTCACAAAATGAATTTCAAAAATTGTCAAATACAAAATAAATATAAAAATTTGGGGTTCCAAATTGGGAATAAAAGTGTATTGAGTTATTTATTTTATTTTATTTTTTTTAGCTATTTTTTTATATAATACACGTGAAATGTATACAAATAAATAGTAATGAAATTAAATTGTAAAAAAAAAAAAAAGCATTCCGAATTTGTGCATTAAAGAAGAGATAAGAATTGTTTATCTCGTTACTGCATATTTTAACAATTAAATAATTTTATCATTATCCATCAATGGTATTATTTTTATACAATAGACAGGCAATGCCGGGTGTTCCTGCTAGCTTTTAATAAATGATTATTCCATTTTGCCTTGAGAATACTCAGCAATTCCAATGTCAAAAAAAGTCGGTTTTATTTCCGATGATGTCTGAAATACTCATATTTTTGTTCTTCTTAAATAACTCAAAGAAGAATGTCAGCATTTTTGATGGGTTTATTCCTGACAGTCACATTCGCAAATATTTCTTTTTTCTATAAAGAAATAGATTTAAAAAAAAAATGAACTAGATATGCAAATCATCAGAAATAATTTAAAGAAAAAGATGTTTAAAAAATATCGTTTTTGCTTATGTTTTGCTGTGTGAACTTTATCTTCAAAGCCGATGCTTATAAGAGAAGGGGAAAAGCTGTGGGGATAAATTCTAGCTTTTATCATTTACTATTATTCAATGATTTTCTCGTGTAAAAAAGCTTTCAAATTTGTTACATTAACATTCATTTACATTACATTTAAAAAATTATTTTTTAGATGAGGATTGATCATTCATATTATTTGGATTCTTTGGACTACTGTTCTCATTTTTAGTGGTATTTTCACACGTTTCAGTTGATGTAACCTCCGATCTTCTTCAGATGTATCTTGTCAAAATTGGGATTCTTTCTGTTGAACTTGAGAATTTGTGAGGAATTTCTTATGAAACCTTTGCTTTAATTCATGGATGTAGCGTGCTCTCGTTCCAGTAGATATGATTGGGTAGAAGTCTTAAGTAATTTGCAATCGTATTTTGAATGCCGCTCGCACTGAAGCTTGAACCTTCAACTTTCAGAAGAATGTAACTTTACAACAGAATTTTACATTTTTTATCCACTGCGTTTTGAATAATAGTCCAAACAATCCAAATAATACAAATATTCATTTTCATTTCTTTAGAAACCAACAAAATAAATATGACAAATCCAGTAATTTATTAACAAACAAATGCAAAATTGAAGAAGAAGAAGAAGAAGAAGAAGAAATAATAATAATAATAATAATAATAATAATAATAATAATAATAATACAGCACTGAAAAGAACCTGAGACATGAAGAAAATCAATATAATACCAATAATTGTCAGAGCACTACGAACAGGCCCAAACGAACTGAAAAAAAAAATACAAAAGATTAGAATCAAAGAGAAGACTGAGACTATACTAAATAAGAATAATGGACAGTAATGATGAAAACGGTTGAAATCTTATGGAAAATCCTCAAACGTGGAAACAATTTACCTAGACTAACTAACCACATTGAAATTGTAACAGACGTAAAACAAAAACATAAAAGGAACATCACATGAAAACCAATAGTACTGAAACTGCTAAAAACCGTTATAAACTGACACCCACCCTTAAAAAAAACTTAGCCTCGAATGATTCCACACAAAATAACTGAAGGGTCAAGGAGGATGGAAAGATGGAGGAGGGAGACCACTAAGTAGTCATCCACTGTAAAAATGCAGACGGTATCAGGACCTTGGATAGGCTTATTGCCACTTAAATCCTGGAGAAACCCAATGACAGCAAAAAATCAGTCATAAGCGACTATTGCAATAATGCAATGTCATTTGCAATAGTTATAGAAACGTGAAGAGTACTGAAAATCTGGGGAGGCTTGTTGTCACCCAGACTTTAAAAGACCTCATTGATGATGACCTGTGTGAGATCTCCAAGTGAATATGATGATGATAATAATAATAGTGCTGTAAAAATGTCTTATGAAATGTTTTCTGGTATATGTGGGCAGCAGTAATAGCAGATATGACTGTGAGAGTGAAAATTCCTCCGATTTTCTTTATGTATGTTATGTATCCTACATAAAAACATAGGGAGTAAGACTAAATATGTTATTTTATAAGAATATTAGCATGAATACTGGCAAAGCACAGTTTTTTTTTTCTTACCATCATCTTAATTACAGAGAGTGCACACTCACTCAATCTAGATATATATCAGCAATGGAGCTACTCAAGTCGAACCTGACTCATTTGACTATCAAAACTTTATATAATAGATAAACAATACTGCCAAAAACACTTATTAAAGAGGTGATTTAAGATGACACATTTACATTGAAAAGAATAAATTTCTTCAAAATTGTTTTACTTTAATGATTTAATGATTCTGTCTCAATGTTATAACTCAAGTCAAAAAAGTTGAGCTAAAAAGTTCAGCCCAACTTAAACAAAAACACAAACATTTATTCTACCAAATATGAAACTCTAAATCGTATTTCTTCTAATTTTGTTTAACTTGACTAAAGATAATAATTTAAAGCTGTTACTGAGTTATAAAAAAAGTTCATCATGACGTATTGATTTAATTCTCAATAATCGTCATGGTCAAAAAAAAAAATAGACGTAGGGATGTTCATTCAATCCCAGACAATGCTGGATCTTCCTGCTAATATGTGTGTGTGTGTGTGTGTGTGTGTGTGTGTGTGTGTGTGTGTGTGTGTGTGTGTGTGTGTGTGTGTATTAGTGGCCTGGCAAGGCCACAGGGGAGACAACCAAGTAAAGAAAAACCACAAGCAAAATTCATCCCCAAGCAGTAAAACTGAAGCTAGCCTGCCAGGACACTATATATATATATATATATATATATATATATATATATATATATATATATATATAAATGTAGGCAAATTTGGGCATATTTTATTGGGTTAAAAATAGAAGTCCTTTTTTACCAATTGTCATGAAATTTTAACCATGGAATAGTATTATAATCTTCAAAAAACCTGCAAATTTTCATGTACTTTCGTCCCATAAAGCCAAAGATATCAGCATTTCAATATTCAATTTGACTACAAGTATATATATATATATATATATATATATATATATATATATATATATATATATATATATATAATTTAAAGGAGATTAGAATAATAGTCTAAAGAGCTAAGTGTATTTTAATGTAACAGTGAAATTACTAGTTTAATTAAAATACAGGAAATGCTCGTTGTAATTTAGATATATAATAAGCTCGATAGTTAAATGTCCTAGAGCTAATTCAATATTAAGTAATGTGATTTACAATTTAAAAATTAAAAAAAAATTTTTTAAATTTAAAAATCAAATTTTAATTAAATTAAAAATCAGTTTCATAAGAAGGAACAACAACAAAGTCAATTATCTGTACGATCGTTTCGGAAATCCGTGCTTTTTATTTGTGGTATACATGAAGTTATGTAGAACAATTATATATAGTTTTTTTGGTAAGCACGGTCTCCTCATCAGCAAATTTAGGAGGATTTTTATTGAATTTAAAAGACACCATAAATAAACCTAGCATTAAAAGTAAGGCAGATGAATCTTTTAGTTTTTCTTTTTTTGAAATCAGGAATTGTGTTTAAAGTAGTCATTTAGATGTTTGCTATAGCTTTTTATTTTATTTTTTATTTATATTAAAAGCACGGATTTCTGAAACGATCGTACAGATAATTGACTTTGTTGTTGTTCCTTCTTATGAAACTGATTTTTAATTTAATTAAAATTTGATTTTTAAATTAAAAAAATTTTTTTTTAATTTTTAAATTGTAAATCACATTACTTAATATATATATATATATATATATATATATATATAGATAGATAGATAGATAGATAGATAGATATACCACATTTTTGGGCAATTTTATAAGTTCCAAATCTCAGCGACTATTGATCAGAATTTAACAAATGAAGGCTAATTGGAAAGGTAATGAACTGAATTGTATAGTGGGCTATGTGATATTTGCTCTTAAGGGCCTATTTTTGTTTCGGTAAAGGTGCAGTATCTTTCCACCCTCAAAAAATCCTTTTAAGTTACCACTATTACAGGTTTTCAAGGGTGCTGGAAACAAAAAGAACGTTTAAAATTCCAGGAAACAAGTAATTTCCAAGATATGAAGAAATTTTAGTTTCAAAACGTGGGGGATCACTTTTCTATATTAATTGAATGTAAAATGAGCACCCACTTTATGGCCACCGTTCTGATATTTTTTTTTAGGGTTGGTGTTTATTGTAGCCTGGTAGACCAACACAAACTTACCTAAAAAGAAACAACTTGTTTTTTAGGTTTTTGGGTATGTTGAAAACAAATATCGCATTTAAATTTTCTGCAAATTTTTCGGGTTTTAAGCAAAAATACGGCCACCACTTATAATATAAAATATTACACTGTTTAATATCCCAAAAATACTTATTGTGGAAAATTTAAATGCGATATTCGTTTTCAGTACACCTGAAAACCTATAGAAAACAATTTTTTAAGGTAGGTTTTGTGTTGGTTTACCAGGCCACAATTACTAAATAAAAACAACACTTAAAAAAATAACAGACGGCCCCCTCCAAAGGTGGCTATAATGTGGGTTCTCATTTTATGTTAAATTAATATAGAAAAATGATCCCTAGCTTTTTTAAATTATAATTTCTTCATATCTTGGAAATTACTCGTTTCCTGGAATTTTAAACATTATTTTCGTTTTCAGCACTCTTGAAAATCTATAAGTGGTAATTTTAAAGGATTTTTCGAGGGTGGAAAAATACTGCACCAATGTTTCAATCATAGTCATTTGTTTTCCTAGTTTTGCATATGAATTACAAAGTACCTTATATTTCCCCAAAACCCATGGCCTTGATGAAGGGGAGACTGAATCTTGCTGCTATGATTTCAAATGGTCTGAAATAACAGCAAGGGGAAACTTGATTCCAAATATTTCTCATGTTATATCTGCCCTCTTTGGTTTTCATACATGAATTAAATTTCACAGTGCATAAGGATGATTTGATGCTGGGGATATTCATAATCATACTCTATTTCCAAAAGAGGGGAGATATAACATATGAGAAATATTTGGAATAAAGTCTCTCCTCGTTGTTATTTCAGATCATTTGAAACCATAGCAGCAAGTTTTAGCCTCCCCTTCATCAAAACCGGAGGTCTTGGGGAAATACATGTGTGTGTATATATATATATATATATATATATATATATATATATATATATATATATATATATATATATATATATACGAGCAAGCAGTTAATAAAACATGTTAAAAAACACTTTGAAATGAGTTAAAAACATATTTAATCTGAAAAGGAAACACTAGATGAGTGGATAGTCCTTAATCCGCTGAGTTTCAAAGAAATACTTTCCTTTGCATCAGAGGGTAGGAATTAGCAAAATGCGGGATCGGATTTTGCATGCAAAAGTATTTGATGAAACAACAAGTAAGTCAAAGATCTTACTTGATAACAAAAAAGTGAAGCAGAGGGAATATAGTGAAGAAAAAGGTGATTACACATGAATGGATAATCTGGTGGAAGATAAATAATCCAGTGATGGTAAACTCCAAATATATAACTTCAAGAAAGTTGCACAAGTAAAATCCAAGGAAATCCCGTAATTGGAAGATGGTCCAAAATAATCCAAAGGCAGAAATCCATGGAATAATTCACAAAAATGTGTACAAGGGAAAAAAAAGGAAAATATTCCAATAATATTAATAAAAGAAAAATAAGATATGCTTTTCACTCTACTGCCGAGATATAAATATAAATAAGAAAGATCAGGGAAGAAAAATTTAATTTAGAAAAAAATTTAATTGTAATTTTTATTTTTATTTTTATTATATATATATATATATATATATATATATATATATATATTATATATATATATATATAATGATCACTAATATATATAGATATATATATATTTTATTTTATATATATATATATATATAATGATAACTAACATATATATATATATATATATATATATATATTATTTTTAAAATATAATTATCCACTGACACATGTTTCGTCGTCTACGATTCATCAGAGTGGTTGAATCCAGACGACGAAACATGTGTCAGTGGATAATTATATTTTAAAAATAATATATATGCCGCTCCCCATGTGGGGGTACCAAATTGGTTAAAGGGAAAATTATTCCCAACTCGCATTTAGGTAAAAATGCACTTTTGTAAATAATTTAATTCATTCAAGACGTATCGCAAAAACAAAAACAAATAACATATATATATATATATATATATATATAGCTGAACCTCTGTGTGTGTGTCTGGTCACGAATAGGCTCCTATATGGTTGACTATTTTAAAAAAACTGATTACATATAATGATAGATGTATCGAGGATCAGGAATGGGTATGTTTGATCTGGCAGAACGGTGGTTCATAAAAATTGTGGGGTCTGCATTCGTGCCTGGTCCCCAAAGTATGGAAATAAAAAATGAAAAAAAAACCTTTACAAGGGTTTTTGATATAGATGTACGTAAGAATACTTTGATAAGTATGTTTCAACTTAAATAGGGATGGTATAATAAAATTGTGGGGTCTGCGTTCGCGCCTGTACTCCATGGAAATATGGCACAAACTTTAACAAAGACTTTTCATATCTATTTGCGTAAGTATACTTTGTTAATTATGTTTCAGTTTTAAGAAATATGGTATAATAAAATTATTGGGTGTTCGTTTGCGCCTGACCTCCATAAAATGTAAATATGTCACAAACTTAACAAGTTTTTTTTAAAAGGGGTGAGGGTCCATAATAACACCTTAACTTTAATATTAATTCACGTTAGCCTTTATTTATTTTCTTGAGCTGAATCATATTGTGTCGAATAAATTCATTTCATAAATTCACGTTCCTATTAAAATGAAAGCCAAAAAAAAAAGTCGGAACTTCAGACAATTCTTGACACAAATTTTGCATAACTCTGATTTTTTCCTTCTCCACTTGCACGTGGCACTCTTTCGAAAATAGATAAATAATAAAAAATTACTTGTTATCATGTCAAAAGAAGGAAAAAATCCTGCTCACATGATTACGTGTCTTTTTAAAAACATTTACATAACCTTTTTATTTTTATTTATATATCTGTTTAAGCTTTTTTTTTTTTTTGTCAGTGTACTAGAAGGAATTCAGTTGATTACAACCCTTTCTGCGTGTTCTTTACATTACAATAGTACAACCTTGAATCCGACGCCGCAATACTACACTGTTCAATACTATAAAACTGAAACGAAGCTGTTCTGCTTGAAAAGGGCGCCTTTTTCTTCTTATTCATATTTGTATCTATACTTTGCTTTAAAAAACTAAAGTAATTACGTGTTTACTTTTTTATATATCCCATTTTGCTGTTTCGGATTATTTTACTAAAGTAAATAAAGCTTCATTATTTTTCAAAACTATTTTTGTTTCTTTGTTTTTCAATATTTCGTCGATATTATTTAGTAAGAGTGTTTAGCAGAAAAGCCAACAAACGACTACCCGAAAAAATAAATATACAAGAAATAAATGTTACCATAGTCAATAAAAGTTCAGTTCATGTTTTTTATTTTGTTCTGAAATAGTTTTTAATGCTCTTTACTTGAAATAATTTCAGCGAACCGAAATTAAAACGAAATTTTAGACGATAACTACTTAAATGAATTTTTATATAAACTACACATGCCATAATCGAATATTCCTTAAGCACAAAATAACGGAAAGCATTAAAATATGTTTATAAATATTCCTTACGTTGACGGAACTCTCTTAAATTCTTCACACAGAATGCTCAGGTGCCCCGTCTTCAAATTGAAAACGGGGTTCTCCATTTCAAACTCGCTGCAATTCTGATTTTTTTTAAACCGGTTCGTGAATTAAAAAAAAAAAAAATCTTTGTACAAACTACCTAAAAATACAAACCGATGAACTTTTCTACCATAAAAGTAACTTTTATTGACTATGGTAACATTTATTTCTTGTATATTTATATTATTATATATATAACATTTTCTCTTTGTAAGGAAATATCATTTTGTTGGTCACTCTTGGCTACGAATGGAAACAAAGTTGATATAAAAAAATAGATTTTCGTGAAAATTATCTTTACTTTCATCATATTTTGCTTAGGGTAAAATTTTTTAGTATCAAAACCTATCTTTTTACAATCCCCTTCTTTTCATAACCTATCATACTTTCATCAATCATAGTCCATTTTCTGTAGGCTGTTTTGTAACCCAGTAAATGGCGGGTACTTCTGCTAGTATATATATATATATATTAGTGTTGTGCCGATGAATCGGAATCGGAATCGGGAATCGGTTAAATCGGTAATTTTCGGGGAATCGGAATCGGCATCGGAATCGGAAAAATTTGTGTATAATTTCCGATTCCAAAATCGATTCTTTGAATATTTTTCAAAGGTTAATTTTCAATTGCTTGTACCGATTATAAATATTTATTTCTTTTAAACTATTAGTAAAACTAAACTCTATAGATCTACGTACTCGTTATAGAATGAAGTTCTCATAACAAAATCACGTAATTTCATTAAATAGTTTTTGTTTTACGCTCCCTTGACTAATTATCGCAGTTGTTTTAGGAAGATTCCGAATTTCCCAAATCGTTTTTACGGCATAAAATAAAAACTATTTGATGAAATTACGTGATTTTTTTATGAGAACTTCATTCCATAACGAGTACGTAGAATATATATTTTTTTTTATTTTTCGTTTTTTAACATAGTGTAAACTGCACAAGCACCCTTTTTTAATATGTGAAGACAGTTTAGAGCTTCATCCTAGATCTAACAATAATTTGGTTTTTAGTGGGTTTACAAATATCGTCCAAAAGTAGAATTTCAATGAGGGGGGACTTTTAAATGTAAATATAATTTCTTTTTCAATCTGAAAAATTTCTAAATGTTTTCTCTTTATCTATTTTATCCAGACTTTGATAAATTCATTGTGAGATATTCATGTATATTTTTAACTTTTCCGAAACCCGAGAAAAATGCGACGGTGTCAGACAATGTGGCTCCAGGAAAATAAAATAAAACTCTATTCGTTTGAAATCTTTTCATATTAAACTCCTTGAGAAATTTGGCAAGTGGGTGTGAAAAAGTATTGTTGTCGAAACCAACGGCATCGAAGGTGTTAATTACCCCATAATACTTTCAACTCAACTTTTGAGTGAGATTGGCGGGCTTCAGCAGGCCTCCGTGCATTGGCGCGTCGTAGCAATCCTTAAGTATAAACATAAACAATACCGGCAGAATCAAAGAAAATCACACTGGAAGCATATTTCAAATTAAATCAAAGGCCAAGCCTTTTCACAATTTTGCCCATTCCTTGTTGGTCCCCCCGGAGAGGGACTATAGTTTTCAGTGGCGTTCGTCCGTTCGTCCGTCCGTTCGTCCGGATGATTCCCGGATAACCGTCCATTACTTTTTTCTGAAATTTTGCCACAAGTTGTACTCCAATACGTAGATGTGCACAACATCGAGTTTTTTTTTAAAGAAAACTCTCGTTGCTCTCCCAGGGGCTGAAAAGGGGTCAAAAATGCCCAAAATTGCAAAAATGACACTTTTGGCCCCATAACTTTTTTCCCGTCCATTAGATTTTACTGAAACTTGTCCAAAATGTGAAGGCAATTGTTGCAAATGTAAATTCAGTATCGCTGACCCTGGCAAAACTCTGGTTTGCGCCACCCGGGAACTTTTAGGGCTAAAAACCACCCCTTTTTTAGGCTCTTTTTTTCATATTTGTCTAAAACGTGATTATGTATCTCTATTTAGCGTTTTTTTATGGTGCTGAACTCAAATTTACATGTCTTAAGGCCTGAAACATAGCCGTTTGTCCATTTTTACAAGTAATCAGCTCCCCCATGGGGGCAAAAGAGGTAAAAAAATACCTCAAAATGACTCTAAATAGACAAAATTGACATATTTTTCAGAATAACTTTTCATCCATTCATTAGATTTTTCTGAAACTTGACAAAACCATGGGCATACCTGATATACACCTGATGGAAGTATCACTGACCCTGGGAAAAATCAGAGTCACAAGCCCTGGAGGTTTTAGGGCTAATATTGGGTGTGGAGCAAAAGTTGAACTTAGTCATTTTTCTGAAAACTTTTGAAAATTTTTTTTTCACTCAAAATTGTTTTTTTATCAGTTATGTATCACTTTTTTTATCACTTTATTCGATCCCCCCTCCTCACATAGAGGGGGACCATGCATGCACGGCTTGTTATATTTGTCAATACCGATTGCCGAGTGAGGGAGCAGCAAACATACCGACAAAACCCAACACTTTTATATTCTACTTTTCATTTAATTAGCAATAATGTTTGATATTATTTTTCTGGGCAAAATATTTCTTTAATTTTAGACAATTCTTTCGCTACTTTGAAAATAAACTGTATTCTTCTAAAGGTTACCTAGCGAATTTTCGCAAAGTTTCAATTTTTGTTTTGTTTATTTTACGCATATAAAATAAGTTTAGATCTTCTTTAGTTTTACTAATAGTTTAAAAGAAAGAAATATTTATAATCGGTACAAACAATTGAAAATGAACTTTTTAAAAATATTAAAAGAATCGATTTGGGAACCGGAAATTAGGCACAAATTTTTCCGATTCCAATACCGATTCCGATACCCCCAAAATTACCGATTTATCCGATTCCCGATTCCGATTAATCGACACAACACTAATATAAAACGATTAGGAATTTAAAATAGACGGTCAGTTTCACAAATAAATATAACGTAACATGAGCTGTAGTGTGTTACCAATTTTAAATTATTGGGGATAGGGTGTCTACTTTTTAAGCGATTACACATGGTTTTACAACGTTGGAAACCGAACTTAATTTAGTGGGAAACACTTTAGTTAATATCCATAAAGAATTAGGATGGCCAGAAATGATGATCATTTTACGTTAAATTTATATTCGAAACTGATCTTACACTCTAAATTCTAAATGATCGCTTTTCTTTCCGCATATTAAAAAAATGTTCTAACACGTAATCTATAAAAGTAATATTTCATTTTGGAATAGGGATTTAGCTGCGAGAGAAAGCACAGAAAGTTCACGCAATCTCACGTTAAAAATGGTTTTCATAATAGTAATATTATTATTTAGAAATTCGTTCGTAACAATGAGATGTAGCTTTGCTAAGTGGCGTTGTTAAATATATTGTTCTTACATCGTTTTCTTATTTTGCCTACCAATCTTCGAATATTTTCCACTATTCATGTAAGTAGCATGTTATACAGTAAATACGAACTGGTACAATATAGCTTTGTTTTAAAATCAAAATAAATGTTTTGTTGTGTTACAATTTTGAATCAATTACAAGGCAAACATTTGAGATAAAATATACGCGGACATTAACCAGGGGTTTATGTAATAATTTGAAAATTTACGAAAAAACAAACAAAAAAAATCTCTAATTAAATATGTATAAATTTTACAAGAATCGGAATCGGAATCGGGAATCGGATCGGAATCGGAAATTTTGAACGGAATCGGAATCGGGAAAAATTTTGGCATCGTCCCATCACTAATATATATGCAAAATATTTTTTTCAATAAATATTAATATTTCTTTTATACCTACACACACTAGTGTTTTAAGCTTACACAAGCATCAGTGCAGGAAGTGATAATTACTACTGGTCGTACGACCAAACCTAAGACTCAAACCCAGTCAAGAAAATCAATGTTGGCTCTGTAGGTTAGTGTTTTTCTCCTTGGCCACCAGGAATTAGCATTTAAATTGAAGTAAATTAAGATATTTATGTAGTCATGTAAGTAGGCTTGTCATAATTAACTGCCATAAGAGTATTCAACAAACTGAAAGTTTGAAATGATGCATGTATACTAATTGTCCACTTTATTCTAGATTCACTAAATAGGGCTCAACTTTAATCTTCTCAAAGGGGCTTATAACTATATTTTCAATAAATATTAATTTTTTATGCCTACAGCATTAGTTATTTGTGGTGGTTCATGCTTATGCAATCATCAGTGTAGGAAGTGGTTCATCCATGCAGTCATCAGTGTAGGAAGTGATAATTACTACTAGTCATGAGATTTGGACCCAGACAACAAAGCCAACGAATATATATGCGTATATATTATTTCATGTATTAACATTAAATCTTATAAGCAAATATATTTACTTCAACAGTGCTAAATGCATGAGCTAGGTAGTAAGTTATAAAAATATATATGACAAGCTACACAACATTTTATTCGTTTCATTCCTATAAGGACTTGTCAGGCTAAAAAAAAAAGATCGTTTTTTTTAACTAACGAGACCTTACAACGATGAAACGTGAAAAATTCAGTATAGCTTTATTGCAATATATATTTTCATAACTTGTTGCCCCCCCCACACACACAGCAGCAGCCGAATAGCACAACGGTTAGAAGCTCCAACTGTCGTTTGGGTGGTTGGGTTTCCATCCTAGCTTGAGGTAGTTGCTTGTCTAGCCACACTGATGAGTTGTGAAACAGCAAAATAGTACTGTGTATGAATGAAATATTTTAATGATGAAGAAAAAAGTAAAATTAAATACATACGTTACATACACAAGTTTATTAAAGCATCAAGTGTTTAAACAAAGGATATAATAAAATGACATACTTCATGGATTTTGAAAGTACTGCTCTTCTCAGAAGAAGAAAACAAATAAATTACTAATTATTTTAAGCATTGATTTGAACATTTGCAACAAAATAAAATTCAGAAAAATTTAAAGATAAAATAGTTCAAAGAAAGATTCTGGATTTAACTAGAATCAATCATTTTCTACTACTTAAAAAATGATTAAAAAAGATTGTTTACTATAAGTTATGACATTATATTTTTTGTTGTTGTTAAAAACATACAATTTTTATTCATGAAACTGACTTTTTGCTTTGAATATTTTTTCCTTGATTTTTTAAATTTCTTAAAAGAATTTCTTTTCTATTAATTTTTTATTATATTTGTTTTTCAAAACAAAAAATAAATATTTTTTCACTGAAATCACTATGCGATAACCATTTTCTTTATTTATATATTTCTTCCATAATTTTTTAAGTTTACCAGCAAAAATAATTTATGAAGTTTTTGTTCAGCACCTTCCAGTGGTTTACGTAATCTGCTGGAATATACTAACAAAATGTCGATTGTAGTGTAATCCATAAACTATAGAAGTACTAAATTAAAAATTAAACGTGACTTCACTGCATCCAGGCAGCGTCAGGTAAGTATAATAGTCAAATTAAAAAAAACAAAAAAACTCAGCAACATGAAAAAAAAATGAGTGTTTCAATATTGATTCATGTTACAGCACAACTGGTGTCACCCTTGAACTTTCAGACAGTATCTGTATAGACTGCCGAACATAATCTGAGTTGAAGCTTAGAAGAGGGGGCACATTTTTTATTAACATAAGACAGAGAAGCACATATAAATGTATTGCAGATTTTCAATGTTGAGGTTTTTCTCATGTTTGATTTCACTGCCTTCTTTTGCTTGTTTACATCTCCATAGTCGCACCTGTATTCAGTTGTCGTTGATGTTATCATCATTAAAAATAAATTAGTCTTCCTTTATGCTTCTCTCTGTATCCGCTTGGTTGATGTGAAAAGTGTTTGGTTCAATATATCAACATTTCCAATCGTAAACATTCTTTTTTTACATTGTATAAACAATTATTGTAGCTTAGTGGATAGTCGTGATTATTGCAGGTTTTAGACTCATTTCCTCCACCCATTCTTTTTTTTACATTGTATAAACAATTATTGTAGCTTAGTGGATAGTCGTGATTATTGCAGGTTTTAGACTCATTTCCTCCACCTATTCTTTTTTTTACATTGTATAAACAATTATTGTAGCTTAGTGGATAGTCGTAATTATTGCAGGTTTTAGACTCATTTCCTCCACCCATTCTTTTTTTACATTGTATAAACAATTATTGTAGCTTAGTGGATAGTCGTAATTATTGCAGGTTTTAGACTCATTTCCTCCACCCATTCTTTTTTTACATTGTATAAACAATTATTGTAGCTTAGTGGATAGTCGTAATTATTGCAGGTTTTAGACTCATTTCCTCCACCCATTCTTTTTTTACATTGTATAAACAATTATTGTAGCTTAGTGGATAGTCGTAATTATTGCAGGTTTTAGACTCATTTCCTCCACCCATTCTTTTTTTACATTGTATAAACAATTATTGTAGCTTAGTGGATAGTCGTAATTATTGCAGGTTTTAGACTCATTTCCTCCACCCATTCTTTTTTTACATTGTATAAACAATTATTGTAGCTTAGTGGATAGTCGTAATTATTGCAGGTTTTAGACTCATTTCCTCCACCCATTCTTTTTTTACATTGTATAAACAATTATTGTAGCTTAGTGGATAGTCGTGATTATTGCAGGTTTTAGACTCATTTCCTCCACCCATTCTTTTTTTACATTGTATAAACAATTATTGTAGCTTAGTGGATAGTCGTAATTATTGCAGGTTTTAGACTCATTTCCTCCACCCATTCTTTTTTTACATTGTATAAACAATTATTGTAGCTTAGTGGATAGTCGTAATTGTTGCAGGTTTTAGACTCATTTCCTCCACCCATGCCGATGGTGTAACTACACATAATGATGATAATATAATCTTGTCTGTTTGCTAGCTGACATCCATAAGCATCTTATTTATAAACAAGAACAGATATTTTCAAGATTCGCCCATTCAATCTGCACATTGAGATAAAAAAATCTTATTTTAAACTTAAGTATGACAGACCAACGAAAAGATTATTTCAAACAAGTGTGAAAAACTAATGAAAAAATCATTTCAAACAAGCGTGACAGACCAATAAAAAAGTCATTTCAACCAAGTGTGACAGACCGATGAAAAGGTAATTTCAGACTTAAGTGTGACAGACTAATGAAAAGGTCATTTCAAACTTAAGCATGACAGACTAATAAAAAGGTCATTTCACATGTAAACATGACAGAATAACATAAAGGTCATTTCAAACTTAAGTGTGACAGACCCACAAAAAGGCTATTTCAAACTTAAGTGGGACAGACAAAAGAAAAGGCAATTTTAAACTTCAGTGTGCCAGATAATCAAAAATGTTGTTTCAAACTTAAGCATAACAGACCAATGAAAAGGCCATTTCAAACTTAAGTGTGACAGATCAACCAAAAGACGATTTTAAACATAAGTGAAACTGGTTTATAGGACCGATCAACAAAGCATCTAATAAACTTAACGGCAGTTCTAAAATTATCCAAACTCAAACTGAAACCCGTTTCTTTGCCAGAAACTTAATAAAAACACAGAATTTCTTTGATTCTTGCCAACAACAAACATGCGAATAGATTTGTATCAATTCTTCATTTTGTCTTTTCATTTTCTTCTTGATTATTCTTGTTTCATGATATATTAACATTTTTCACTCATTTAATGCCGAATTAAGTTTTTCGGTAAAAGTTTCTATTCTTCGGTGTATTTATATTTGCAACAATGTTCACTCTGGTCTAATCGAGTCAGCTTTTATCCTGGCTAGCACGACATCCTGCACCATGGCGGTTCTGAGATGGTTTACCAGTCGCAATTCTACTGTTGAGTTCAGCCTATTCCTCCTTAACAGTTGTCATCGATATTCTCAACTGTTCACTAATACGCTACCCAGGCAAGATGTATTTGCTTCATATTCTGATTTTCAAATACTCTTTGCATACATTTGTGTACAATTTGTTCCAAACAATCATGTTTAAATATTAACTTATATTCATATACGTTTATATTGTTTTTATTTATCAAATTATTAAATGTTTATTTAAAGTTATTTTAGGAAGGATATTATAGTGACTACTTGGGGTTTTTTAACAATGTCTACTATTATATAAAAATCAGTGTGTGTGTGTGTGTGTGTGTGTGAGTGAGAGAGTTCCTTCCTCATAAGTTCTGAAATGGCTGAGTCTATCTTTTGCAAATTTCGCAAAAAGCTAATTTATATGTCTGGCAGTGTTCTTAGATACATTTTGTACAGAAAATCATCCAATAAGTACTGAAAATTGAAAAAACCCAATCTCAAAAATAACTTTGCTCTCTTATAGATAAAAAAGAAGAATTTTTATAGGGTAATATTTTACGTTACACCGGCAAGGGAGATAATAAACTTTCAGCAAATCATTTCTTCTTAAAAAAAAAAAAAGGATTATTATAATTTAGAGACATAGCTTAGTGGTAGAGCATTCGACTACAGATCGAATGATCCCCTGTTCAAGCCCGGGTGTACCTCACCATTTTATTTTAATTTTTTCTTATTAATGAGTTCAATTTATAAATAAAAGAAGAGGTACTATTTAAAATCGCTGCAAATCATTTATTTGTTTGCATATTTTAAAACTAAGCATTAATCAGAACTGACTTTTCCAGCGCATCCATCATCAAGCTCAAATATCAGCTGACATGATATTGTAAACAAACACAGAAGAAATTTGATAAACGACATTATCACTATTATTATTTTTTTTTTGTGAATTATTTCACCGGGCAAATTATTCCTCATAATATATAATAATCAATAGAGGATTTATTATGCAATCTGCATAAATTAAAATATCATGTTTAAGCGTATTGTATGACCGAGCAATGCCGAGTGGCCAGTTAGTTCTTTCGTATTATTTGTGCGGTAAAATGTTTCTCTTTCTGTCTCATCGCCACAATGTTGCATCTCTGTGCTTGTTTCACAAGCACGTTAATAGAATATATTCTGACGAACACATAGCACTTGTGCCTGATCAACGTACTAACTCCCAACTGAACTGACAAGTAGAAAAATCCCACCTCATTCCCACCAATCTAGATCCCAGAAAGCCTTCTACTTTAATTTCTCCCCTCAAACTGCTAGTCTTTGGAATTCTTTCCTTGTTTTCTGCTTCCCCAACTGTATTAACACACAGAAGCTTAAATATAATGTGAATAGACATCTCATTGTTCAACTCCTACATAATGCCCCTGTAGACATTATCCTAAATAGTAGCCCTTACGTCCAAGTGGCAATAGGTCTTCTTTGAGGTGAAAAAAGATTTACAAGAAAAAAATCTAAATCAATGCATTCAGTGAGGACATATTTTGCATATATGCAGTTTAGCATACACGGCACATTAGTTGTTCTTATTCCAGTAAGTAGCAAAGCATCTTATCTTCATCTAGTTTTATTATTTACTTTTTTTTAATGGAAATCGCTCCAGACAAGGCATGAAGCCACTTGACATAAGGATCTAACAAGAATGAAAGATGATAACCGCAAAGACAGAAGATGCCTTTTGGCCTTGGTCTTTTCAAGATGTAGGAGGAAAACAGTCAGCAGGAAGAGAGTTCCACAAGCTGCAGTTCTTTGAAAGAAGCTATTAAAATAGAAAGTTTTCTTATAATGAAGTATCTAAACAGTTAATTGATGGAGACCACTTGGCCAACGAATTAAATGAACTGAAATAAAGGAATCAGGGAATAGATCAAGCATTTCTGAAGAACACATGCCAGAATAGTATTCATAGAAAAGATTAACAACATCACGTTTGTAAGAGAGACATTGCAGAGAAGAAAGGGTGGGGCCAATCAAATTACAAGATACGTTTCTGCACCTTATCAAGAACCTTCAAATGAGACCGATTCACCACCCAAATATGACAACAGTACTTCATATATGGTCTCTCCAGGTATGGAACCTCCTAAACAGTAAGTTTGTGATGTTTATGGATTAGCAGCCATGATCTCGAGTCGTCTTTCTCTGGTGGTCCTAGTGATATGTACATGTATTTCAGCTGATGGGCAGAGAAGGTAATCAGAGTTGGCCCTCTAGTCGTCTCACAGTCAGTTGGGTTTGTGCACCTTTCCAAGCAAGATGGACATTTTGCCTCTTTGCCATTGGACTTATATTTTTATTAATTTGGTCAGGCTAAAATTTATCATTTGCAAGTGTGTTATTCAAGAGAAGAAAAGGAGCAACATTGCAATCTTTAAAAGATTAAACTTTGTTGCTTGTTTTAAATGGGGTTGTAATTTTGATTTTTGTATTCCTTTTTATGTTTCGGAACACAGAAATCAGCATCTTGAAGATGTACATATGGTCAATTCTCCTTTACGGTTGTGATTGTTGGGCAGTAACGAAGGCAGCTGAAAGTCATTTAGAAGCAGCAGAGATATGTTTTTAGGATAATTCTACGAATCTCATGAACAGAAAAGAAGACAAATGAAGAAGTTCCACAGAATACAGAAGACCACTACTCAATACCATCCACACCAGACAGTTAAAGTTCTTCGGCCAATTAATGCAGGCGAATGGCTTGGTAAAAAGTTTGATGTTTAGGAAAAATCGCTTGAAAAAAGAGCACAGGAAGACAACAAAGTTCACTGACAGTCTCAATAGGGTCACTGGAAACACGACTATAGATCTCATCAGAAAGACCAAATGCAGAGGGGACTGGTGAGCCATGATCATCGATGTCTGCAATAACAGACCTGATACCTGAAGAAGAAGAATTTTATCTTTTGTGGCACTGATCGAAATTACTCGATTGACACTGCAACTGGTATCAGAATCAAACACGAGTGGATGATCATGGCCTGCAAAATGAACACATGCGGCACACATTTTTTTCATTACAGGATGGTGTTCCCTCGGTCCAGAAGGATCATGTAAAAACGCGTAGAGGAGTAATGACCAGCAGCCAAAATACGAACAACAATTTGTCAACCATGTTTCTATAATGATTACAGCAACTTGGTTTCTGCATATATTACACAAGGTTGAGGGCATAACATGTACTAGTATGTAATAACATTTCAATGAGTGCTTTAATAATGGTATCCTTGTGCCCGATTAGGTTTAATAATTATCTATATAGTCAATTTTGTAACCAGAAGCCAGACTTTACAACGAATACACATATGAAGCAAGAGTTAAATTTACACAACGAAGTAAACAGTAAAAGAAAGCAGGAAACAATAAACTTGCTCAATTTCAATCCATCAAAAATCACTAAAATTAAGATCACTTGTGATTCGTTGGAAATGATGAAGCCTTTTAGCTATTAGAAATCAATCAGTCCATTTCAAGCCAGACGCGGCAAACATAAAAAGGGGGGAAAAAGAGAAAGTAGAGGATATTTTTATGAAAATTATTTTTTATTTTTATTTTATTTTATTTATTTATATTTTTTACTATTCTTAAAATGAGAAAAGAATTGTCTGAGCAGATTGACAAGCCAAGAATAAGCATTTGATCAAACCAGATAAACAAGATCTTTCTCGTTGGCAGGAGAAAAACAAACAAAACCCAATAAAATAAAATATATATTTAAAAAAAAAAAAAAAAAACGTCTTTGCTGCGCTACAAAAAATGAAAGAACCACAAAGAACAAATAGGGAAAATGTTTATTCAAATCTAAATGAAACATTTGTAACTGGCCGCCATTTCTGTCATTCAACAGATGACAAGGAAAACGTTGTAAACATTTGAGCACAAAACCTTTTTTTTTTAACTCAACAACGTAATTAACTGTCAGTTTTATATGGAGTTATTAAAAACCAGAAATGAAAATAAGAATAAGCCCGTATCAATTTTGGGGAAGTCCACAAAATATATTTCTAGGAACGAATAATAAAATCACTGTGCCGAGTTCAAGACACAAAAATGGTATGAACCCCCTAATTCCTCACGGTTATGGATTAAATCGTGTTACTAATTTAAACTGATTAGATAGCTAGAAATAGATTGGCTCAAAACGTACTGCTGCGTAACACATTGACGCCCCCTCCCATTTACAGCTATTAGACAACATCCACACACCTTGGAAGACATTAGTATTCCAAACCAAAATTATATTTTGATTATATCTGAAATATTTTCATATGAGTATAAAACGGGGTATTTTATCGATGACATTTAAATACCATAGACTCTTTTATAATTAAAAAATTAAAATAAAATGCAATACTCAAGAACAACACCAACAAATAGCAATCGACTCAAACAGAATTTATATATATTGAAAAATATTTTTATTTAACACAGTAGTTTTTATTGGGGGGGGGTAGTGGTGTGGAGTATTAACTCTTTTTTGTCTAGCAATCCGTTACGAAATTAGGAAGATTGATGTTCATCAATAGGGAGTTAAAACCATTATATTTTTTTATAAGAGCAAGCATAGAAATGTTTTGATGTAGACAGCTACGTATAAATAAATCCATATGTTTGGATAAAAGAGAAAGATTTAGAGAAAGTCATTCATTGCTACTTGCGTAAATAGTTAATAGATAATAGCTCTAGATATATCTAAGGCTTTTGACAGAGTATGGCATGAAGGTCTTCTCAGGAAAATCAGATCATATGGTATCACTGGAAGAATACATGACATAATTAAATCCTTCAAAGATAAGAGAAAAATCCAGGTTGTCCTCGACGGTTGTACATCTAAACAATACGATATAAACGCGGGAGTGCCTCAGGGATCTATCCTGAGACCTCAGTTATTCCTAATATTCATAAATGACCTCCCTGACAAAAATGCCTGTGAGATGGGTATATATGCTGACGACACCACACTCTATAACAGACATGACAGGAAAACAAATGAACATATATCTAAAGAAATGGCAGAAGCACTAGAGGATGACCTCCGATCTGTAGTGGAATGGGGACATAAATGGATGGTCACATTCAATGCTGCCAAGACTAAAGTCGTTTCCTTCAATAATTACAAGAAACCTTCTCTACCACCAATAGCAATGGCCAATGACTCTTTATCTGAAAGTACATCCTTTAAACTCCTCGGCCTAACGCTCTCAGGAAACATGAGTTGGAACAATTATATAGAGAGTATCGCCAGGACCGCCGCGAAGAAGGTAGGTTCTCTCTACCGTGCTAGAAAGATACTAACGCCCGAAAGTATCCTGTACCTCTATAAGGCCACCATTCGCTCATGTATGGAGTATTGTTGTCATATTTGGGCTGGTGCATCTACCACTAGTCTCTCGCTCCTAGACAAGGTTCAAAAGAGAGTTGCCAATCTGATAGGTCCTGAACTGTCATTTAAACTTCATCTCCTGTCCCATTGACGAAATGTTGCATCCCTCTGCCTTTTCTACAAGTATTTTAACGGTGAATGCTCTGACGAACTGCAAACTCTTGTGCCCCCTCGACGTAAATACCCCCGACAAACCCGACAAGCAGCTAAATCCCACCCCTTCACAGTAGAGATCCCTAGATGTAAGAGAGCGTTCTACTCCAGTAGTTTCTTCTCCAGGACAGCTAGACTGGAATTCCCTGCCGGGTCCCTGCTTCCCCAACTGTACTGACATGCAAAAGTTCCAGTGCAACGTAGACCGACATCTTGCTGCCCAACTCCCTACACAGTACCCCTGATGCCTATGTCCCTGATAGTAGCCCCCTACAACAAAGTGGCAATATGCCTTGTTTGGGGTGAAAATGTAATAATAACAAAAAAAATTTTTAAATAGAAATCCTTTGGTAAGGTATTTATCCATTGGCATGACTCACCTCAGCATGTGCATTTCCTGGTAAATAGCTTTTACATCTCGCGATGGAGTTAGGAGAACGAATGTCTTACTAAACTGATTTGATTTTTCCCACATACTATATTTATAATCGAAATTTATTAATTTTTTTTTATTACATTCTCACCTCAAACAAGGCACATTGCCATTTTGATGTAGGGAGCTACTATCAGGGACCTAAGCTACAGGGGTACTATGTAGGGAGTTGGGCAGCAAGATGTCTGTTCGCGTTGCACTTGAACTTCTGCATGTCAGTACAGTTGGGGAAGCAGGAACCTGGAAGGAAGTTCCAAAGTCTAGCAGCAACACTCTTAGCCGTTTACTGTACCCATACGCAAGAAGACAAAAATTAGTCCTCTTAGAATTTACATAGCTTTGGGGCGAATCACACAGAAAATATTCCACCATCTGTTTGTGTGGGCAAACGGTGTTCTTTTAGGCTTGCATCTATTTTAAAACTTGAAATAATTTCAATTGAGTTATTTCCTTTCGAATGCATATAGTGAAGAATCTATCTATGAAATAACAATTCGCTACAAGTGTATAGATATCTGCAAAGCAAATAATAATAAAACTTATTTTGGAACATCAATTAGCCGCTAAAACTAAACCGTTTAAAGTTTGTTAAAAGTTAGGACATTTGTCATCCAGAAGCAAACTTTTGCAATCTATAAATGAAAAATTAGGCTTCAAATGAAAATCGTTACAAATATAATGTCATCTTTTGATAAATAAAAATTAATGTTAATGGAAAAAATAATTATTTTATCAAACCAGATTAGACATTGACAGTGCAGTATTAGCTTTGGATGAGCTATACGACTTCCTTTGAAGGAGGTAGTTTACAGGGAATATCAAATTCACACGCGGTCCAAAATCGCCACCCATATGATATTGGTCAGGTTCTATGTTGCTTATCTTCGACTAGCCAGGGATACCCGGCGTTGCCCGGGTGTTGGGGGGGGGGGGTTAAAAAAAAAAGTAAGTATGAGGATCGAACCCGAACCGTTGAGGCAAAGTTGTGAAAAAAAAAAAATGTGCGACGTTAACCATTGCCCCACCGCGACATGCTTACGGAAACACGTTTGAATTTATTTAATTAATTGGATTTAGCAGGTGCTCGTTTTAATGAGTTAATGAGGTCAGTTTGACAGCGGGATTTCATTTACTGCTGAACGCTTCCCCCCCCCCCCGAAGATGTTCCCACATGCGGCAAGCGACAAATATTGAATATTTATCTTCCCAAAATCGAGCAAATAAAATAGACAGGCGAGCTTCATTGTTAAGTGTGAGATATTACGATTTGTATGTGATATAAAAAGTTTTAAAATGTTGTGAACCGACCGACCGCTTCTCTGAAAGAAGCCTTTTGTAGACACATAGAAAAAGCGAACACACATACATACATTTTCGCTTTTATATTTATAGATGATTTAATGAAAAGAATGTTTCAATATGATTATGTCTGAACATTGGATAAAATCCTATTATGTTTTGAAAAAAAATGCACAGTGGTGTATAATCAACAAAAAGTGTGTTAGCAAAAGTATGTTACAGAAGTGCATGTTATAATCCTGGGGACCATAACTGCCACGAATTACTACACTATTGTTTAAATGTAACTATATTTATACTCTTTAGGTAAGTGTATTATTTCTAAAATGGGTAGATCAGTTTACCTCATAACACAATTAAACCAAACATTACAATTACATCAAGGATAGTCTTAAACATTTAATTTCAAAGGCACTGAGTTTCCTCTCATAGTTGGATCAAATGGGGGTTCATGCCTTTACCAACGTGTGATTCTGGTTTTAGTTTGTGAAATAAGACTTTATTCAATTAGACATTCGAACTTGATGTCGTCTGCATGTTTAACTATACTAACACCTACACCACTCCCACCTGCTCCCTCCTCCTTTTAATCAGCCCCTTTCATTGTTTCTAGTACAAATATCTGCACAAAATCAAGTGTCATCCAGCCACTCTTCTCCTTTTCCTACCCAACAGAAAAATATTCAACTATAGAATATAGAGGTAGACAATATCTATTCTTCCCTCTCTAATAATGAGTGTATAACACTCTCCTCTCTAGCATAACACATTCTAGATTTTGTTTGACAATTTTTTCTATTTTGTCGTGAATTTAGAGTCATTCTGGAAATAGAAAATGTAGTTCCAAGCAAAAAAGAAGAATGGTGCATAAATCTAATTAGAGAATCTTTTCCAGGCAAATAATTAATCCAGTCACAATCAACTGAAACGTAGTGGTCTTTTCGTGTTTAGACAGAAGGATAACACTGAAAACTTCAGAAGATTCAGTGGTTCTGGCATCTGATTGGTTCATTCTCATCACACATGGTTATAAATAGAATCGTCCAAATCTATGTGGTCATACACTCCTATCATGCCAAAAAATACTGCAACATTTTGAAATATTCAATTTTTCTTTCTTCAACGTTTGTTGCAATCATTTTTTTTATTGTTGCTGTTGTTTTTGATCAATCACTAAACTGAATAACATCATCAGCACGATATTTTTAGATTAACAAAATCGCATCTGTTCAACTCATTCATGGGCAAGGGACGTGAATAAGGCTCTGTCGTTTATTATTCTAACTTTGAATCTGATTCATCTTTGTAGTTTTCACACAATTATTAATTTTATTATTTTTAATGGTTCATCCATTTATCTTCTTCGATTTGCAAAATTATCTCATCAGATAATGTGTGTATGTGTGCATTTTATATATGCGTTACGTGCATGTAAATATGAATAAGCATGATCTGTAAACTTTTTAAAATAATAATCGATTCATTAATAACACTTGAAATATTAATTGGAAGTGTTTTTCTTACGTTTCAGCCGATGTAACCTTCTAGTGTATCTCGTCGAACACAGGAATCTTTTTGTCAAACTCGGGAATCTGCACAGAATTTCTAACAGAACTCTTTACAGGGTGGAACGATAAAGTTGTTGCCCTAAAGAAAACAACTACAGATTTATTTTTAAAGTTTATTGAAAAAATCAATTCAGATAACTTGATTATGTAGTAGATCTGATATCTATTCAATGTAGCCGCCTTCAGCCTCAATTACTACCTTGATACGTGTCCAGAACTGGGAGCATGCCTTTTCCACAAGTGCTAGCGGAAGCTTGGCAAATACTCAGCAGATGGTGGCGATCAGGCTGACTCTGGTGTTGTGGGATGGCCATGTTGGTGATGTTCTCAACATATGACCAAAGTAGTTCAGCGGGTTCAGGTCGGGGGAGGAGGTGGTCCAGTGGGAGAAGGGTACAAAGTCGTTGCACTTCTTCTGAAGCCAAGCCTGGGTCTCTTTGGACTTGTGGGCCGGCACTGAGTCCTGCTGCCACACCTAGGGTCTGCCAGGGACCACCTGATTGCAGCAGAGGACCACCATACTCTTCAGCACATCCAGGTACACTTTGGTGTTGACTTTCAAACCGACTTTGAAGATGTGAGATGGCATGATGTGGCCCTCACTTGAATCACACCAAAGACCATAACTGTGGCTAGAAACTTTGTTTACATCAACTTTTTGGGCACATCTCTGTTATTCGTGGTAATCAAGCAATGCATTTTGAGAGTGCTGGAAATGGTTCTGTTCTTATAACTTGAATCGGTGGAGAGCATGACTTGTACAGCGATACATCTCCGATCTTGCTCGTTGAACATTGTATCCCTTTCAGACATGATAGAAGGCTCCTATCGCTCTTGAGATTTGTATACAACTGGCCAACTAGTAGATTGTTTGCAACAAAAATAGAAAACCAGTTTCCATCAAACAGAAATGAAATCATGTTGTCTTTTCTAGAGCGACAATTTTATCGTTCCACCCTGTATTTAATCTACAGGATAACATGCTCTTGTTCCATTACCCCTGATCAGGTAAAAGTCTTAAGTAATTTGCAATTATCTGCAAGGACCCATGTTGTAACAGATACTAGGTAAAAGTCAGTTTTAAATGACACTCTTCCGGAATTAGAAACTTCAATCCTTAGTGCAGGCAATACTAAGAATACTATTGTAAATCATTTAAGACTTCTAATCGGTCATGGTTGATGGAACAACAGCATGTTATCACCGTGGATTGAATAAAGAGTCCAATTCGAAATTCACTATAGATTCTTGAGTTCAACAAAATACACCAGGAGATGGTTGGAAGTTACGTGGGCAAAAATGCTGTAAGAATAGCACTCAAGATGAGAACAGTAGTTATAATAATTCATATAATACAAATTATCAACCCTCATCTCAAAAATTCAGAAATATTTAAATAATTACTATAGATTTAAGTTTGAAGACCTCAGGTAATGAATCAGCAGTACATAGTAAATTGACAGCTTCTTGTTTCATGTTCATCAAAGAAAATGGCTTACATGAAATGATTTGCGCTTTATATATTAAAAGTGAGGCATTATGGGAAAGGAAAACAGGTTTGAACCGGTTTATTGTCTTTATTAATATTTATATAGTATTGAGGTGGTCTATTTTTGAAATTATATTTCACGGTTTTCATAATTTATTAATTTATTTTATTTGTTTTTTGTTGTTGTTTTTTTTTTTTTTTCTGAATTTATAATTTTATATTTTTCTATGCTGGAGCCTCTATGTCGATTCTACTTAAATTTAAATCTAAAATACTCTATCACAAACATTGAGCATTGTTCCTTTATAAATATAGCAGTTAATGTGGAAAAAGGTATATCTGGATGTTAAAGTTATTGAGATTGTTCAGAAGTTGTTTTCTTGGTGAGACAATTGAAGAAGAGAGTGGAGCAGCTGCCAGTAGAATTGCAAGAGTTAAGAGTGTCGGTATTTCTGCTAATTTTCTGGCTAATTTATGTGATGTGATGCTGATACTTGATATGGTAGGTCTCATAGAATTAAAAATAAGTGTAAAATAAGTATAAATATTATATCTTAATCAATGCAGAATTCTTATTTATTATAAACATCAGAAATACCGTAAGTATTAAATGTAATGTTCAATTCCTTTAAAAAAAATGAAGTAAAAAAGAAAAGAAAAGAAACTGAGACATGTGCATGCGAGTATTATGTTTTTTTAAACAGTTCACTTCTTGCAAGACAAAATATATATATATATATATATATATATATATATATATATATATATATATATATTCGAGCTGAAATCGAAACCAAAAACTAAAGACAATGAGTCAAGTACAATAATCATTACTCCAGCTTGACATGATCTTTAAAAAGTATTTTCAAACCTACTAATTCTTAACATAAGTAATCTGTCATGTGAATGGTTCATGCAAGGGCATTCGTGAAACAATTAGCAAACAGATAAAAATCCGATGACACTCACCCCCCCCCCCCATGTAGCAATATTTCAATTTTAACTATTTACCAGCTATATTTCTTCCAATGTAAACTAATTAAAAAGTTTTCCACATCCTTTACACAAAATTTCAAGTCTGTAGATCAAAAATTTGTTGAGTATATAGGTTGAGAAGTGTCCTCACATGCGCACATTCTCACTATACAGATTATGTATTTTATCCTCATTCATATATATATATATATATATATATATATATATATATATATATATATATATATATTAAATTTATTTATACAATCATTGAGCTTTTTTTGGTAGACACATGTTGTTTCATTGGATGTACTTCTAGGAAACTAAACTCTACTGCCATAATATATATATATATATATATATATATATATATATATATATATATATATATAGTCATCCACATACAGTACTGTTTCGCTGTTTCACAGCTCATCAGTGCGGCTAGACAGGCAACTACCTCAAGCCAGAACTGAAACCCAACCGCTTGTATGACAGTCAAGGCTCCTAACCATTACGCTAATCGGTGGCTGCTGTGCGAGTCGTGAATTAACGATGTTTTGACATCGTCCGAAATATCTAAGCTCGATTTGTTTACACAAAGAGCATCGCTTTGTATAATGGTAATTCGTGTATCACTTCTCAATATGTTTAACTCAATGTTAAGATATATAGGCACTCTCGTCAATTTTTTTCTTTAAAAATTCTGTACATTCTTTCTTTCTCTCTCTCTCTCTCTCTCTCTCTCTCTCTCTATATATATATATATATATATATATATATATATATATATTATGTATCTAGATAACATTTTATGTATCTATTTTCAGTATTTATTTCAACAGTGCTCAATACATAAGTAGAACCAGGTAGTAAGTTTTGAAAATATAAAATATAAAGTAATCGAAAAATATCCAGATTAAAACTAGGTCACTTTCCAACACAAAGAAAAAAAGAAACCCATATCTGCCAAAAACGAATAAAGAGAGAGGTGAATTAGAGGTCAAGTAAACCTTTGCCTGATAAAAAAAACATTGCTTACAATCAATAGGTGTGCAAATAACAAAGAAAATGATTGGCTGACTAGCAAACCTACTACCACAGGAATATATAAAAACGTAAAGTAACATCAATTCCATGTAGTAGCCTGACGAATCCTCATGAGAATGAAATACAAAAAATTATATGTAGCTTAAATGCTATCTATATATATCTATCTATCTATATATATATATATATATATATATATATATATATATATATATATATATATATATATATATAGAGAGAGAGAGAGAGAGAGAGAGAGAGATAGATAGATAGATATATATATGCTACGGTTATCAACATGGGTTGGATCGATTTCTGGTGACTCAACCACATCACTGATCACTCAATTCCTGCATAGCTGGTTCATTGCATTCTAAATGTTAATGTCAAATCATTCTCGCTTTCAGTGTTGGATTCCATAAACTATTGGCCTGGAGATCTTTTAAAGGTCAGACTTCATAATTATTAGAGAAATGTTCATCTGGTCACCACATCGTTATCATTAGGAAGTGATGTAGCGTTAATGCTGTCCTTTACTCGAATTCCAGGCAGGCAGATTGTGGAGAAAGAACTGCAACTCTGAAGTGACTTACATTAATACAAAAAAAAAAAATGAAGTTTTTTTCGCTAGGTTGATTTTTCTTTAAGGGTGACTATTTAAGTCTATATATCACAGCAATGCCGGACTGAATTAAGTATTTTTTTTTTAATAATTGTAGTGAAATATGTTAGTCTGTTGCAATTAATATGGTACAACAATAACAACGAAAATTGGTTAGTCAGAATCAAAGTTTGATGTATCAGCTAAAATGCTGTTTAGGTCCAATTTTAGAAAATCTGACTAACATTATTTTATAGATTAAATTCCTCTATGCACAGATCTTAAATTTTAATGAAAAAGACAAGATTTTAAAACAAAAACAATTATTGTTGAATACTGAACAAAGAAGGAAAAATATTTAAAAAAAAAAAAGAAAGAAAAAGAAAAGCTGCTAACACTGTATAAATGGACAGCCTACTTGTTAAGAGAAAGAGGGTATATTTGCCATTGAATGTAGATAGTTTATCTTTCAATATCCAATATAGATAAATCAGTTGTAAGAAAGTAATTTGCCTACAGGTTGAAGAGGGGGGGGGGGTCAATAAATCTTATGACATGTTCATGGGAAGTATTTTGCAAGGTGATAGATTCTTGTGTGGAATATCAAAGGACCAAAATGAATATATATTTACTTGAGCCCATCAGCGTGCGTGCGTGCGTGCGTGCGTGCGTGCGTGCGTGCGTGCGTGCGTGCGTGTGTGTGTGGCCTTTCCCTTTCCAAGTGTCAAGATAAAAAAAATCTCCATTCAAAATTTATTGACATCTGCTGAGAGAAAATAGAAGATAAAACAATTTTAGATCAAGTGGGACAGGAAACAGAAGCAAAAGCTGGCTTAATGACGACTGACACAGACTGTGCAGTTGGCAATCAGAATTCAAGTTGTGCTGTGTGATTCCCTTTATAGATTTTGATCATTTTGCTTTTGAAAAATTAAACTTTTAAAAAAGAGAAAACTAGAGAAAGCAATAAAAATACCAATCCTGCTCTCCCCCTTCTTGGGTGTAACTGAAATAATATTGAATTTTTCAACTATCTTTTGCACTTCTCCTACTTCAACACCTGCAAGATAGGATCAAAAGTCTTCACCAGAAATTGATGGGAAGTGACAGTGGTCTAGTGGTTAATGACACAAACTGATGACCCGGGTGTCCCAAGTTCAAATCCAGCTTATTCCACAAAAATCACTTTCACTTAGGATGTTGGTAACCTTCACATGGTTCCTCCTGTAATCCCCAACTTCTTTCTAGATTCAAGAAAAATATCAGAGAAACCAATACCAACAATAGAATCTTCGGATTTGTACAATATGATGATGACCAGAAATTGATAATGATGGTTAACAAAGAATACCATGATTCTTATGTAACTTTGTGTGCTTCCTTTGCGTGTTTATATTTTTTATAATAGTGTGGGTTGTCCTTCAATCTGTACAGTTTGTCTGTAGTACACTTCATTAACAGAACCAGCTAGCCATCTCTCTCTAGCTGCAGTGATAATGTGGCAGCTTCTTTTCTCGTCTGGTAGCTGCAATAATGTATAACAAAAAAAAGAAATTTCAACAACCTTTTTGAACTCATGTACCTTGATGTTTTATTCTCTCATAAGATTTCCATCACTCACTCCCTGCAGGATGGGATTCAGACAGGGAGTAAACAAGTACTGAACTTTGAGTATTGTGATTGAACACAATCATCTCATCCATCAAAGAGAAAGACTCTTTCTTCTCTCTTCTTCACTACGTGTCACTTGGGACTTCCTCCTATAACACAACTTCCTGTACACATCACTCTAGTTCTACTCTTAACTTCTTATTTTCTATTCCTTTACTTAATATTAAAATTATGTGGAAAATTTCAAATTCTAAGTTTATTTTCACACACTTGCACCTAAACATTGCTACAATTTCTGGTATGATGGATGTGTAATGTGAGTCTTAGCGATAGTCTTAGATCTGATGACCCCAGAGGAAGATGAAATTTGGGCGGTATAGGAAGATGTGCACAGAACATGATGGTATGGTCACATTGAAAATGTGGATGGTTTAGTAGATGTAGAAAAGTTAAGAGAGCAGATCCAGTTCACAGGGGAAGTCAAGAAAAATATGGGGGGATTTGATAAGAATGGATTTGAGAGAAAGAGGAATACATAAAGATCAGTCAGAGATAGGTTAGTTTGTAATCAATTTCTAAAAGCCATCTAACACATGTAAAACGGACGTTAAACTGAATATGTGGATAACAATCATGACAACAATGAGTTTCAAATTGTACCAAAAAAAACACACACACACACGAGGTCCAATAGGATTTGAACTAATCATAAAAGATTGCATAGTCTGTTGTGGTATCCATTTACCTAATCATGCAGGCTGTCAATTTCCTTTCCTGCTGATAGCAAATTTTCTCTTTAAAGAAACACCGGAAATCAGCCTGAAAATTACCTTGGCCAGTGATTATTTCTGTAGATTGAGAATTTCCAAGAGAATTCAAAAGAAATCAGCCAAAAGATGAGGGAACTGCAGAGAGATGGAGAGTAACAAGCAACGCATGTAATGGTGCATCTTTTGATTACATTCTACAGGTAATCACATGCTTGACTCGTTTTAAACAAATCTATTAAGATTGAATGAAAACAATAATCAACTCGTAAAAAATCAGAAAGAATAAAACTAGGTAAGAACATGCTTTCTTCAGATGTATTAAAGTTAGTGATGAAAATGCAATTTCAAACAAGTGTGATAGATTGACTGATGAATAGAGTCTCTTCTATAGATGCTTTGACCAACGTCCAGAGTATGATAAACTGCATCCAATGATGAGGAGCCAAAAGTTTGAGGATTATAGAGGTTACTTCAATCACCATTACTTCCCCGTCCATTCTGACCTGATACCATCTACGAGTTAAATACTGGTACAACAGAAGCAGTTTGACACTACACTCTATGGCAGGCACGACAGGAAGACGAATGAACACATTTCTAAAGAAATGGCAGAAACACTAGAGGAGGACCTCCAGTCTGTAGTGGAATGGGGTCAAAAGTGGTTGGTCGCGTTCAATGCTGCCAAGACTAAACTAGTTTCATTCAACAATTACAAGAAACCCTCTCTACCACCCATAGCAATGGCCGACGACTCTTTATCTGAGAGTCCATCTTTCAAACTCCTTGGCCTAACGTTCACAGGAAACATGAGTTGGAACAATTACATTGAAGGCATTGCCAGGGCCGCTGCAAGAAAGGCGGGCTCTCTCTACCGTGCCAGAAAACTACTATCACCCGAAAGTATCCTGTACCTCTATAAGGCCACCATTCGCCCATGTATGGAGTATTGCTGCCACATCTGGGCTGGTGCATCTGCTACTAGTCTCTCGCTCCTTGACAAGGTTCAAAAGAGAGTCGCAAACCTGATAGGACCTGAACTGGCATCTAGGCTTCAGCCTCTGTCCCATCGACGAAATGTTGCATCCCTTTGCCTTTTCTACAAGTATTTTAGTGGTGAATGCTCTGGCGGACTGCAGTCACTTGTGCCCCCACTACGTGAGCACCCTCGACAAACCCGACAGGCTGCTAAATCCCACCCCCACACTGTAGAGATCCCTAGATGTAAAAGATCTTTTTACTCCAATAGTTTCTTCCCCAGAACCGCTAGACTCTGGAATTCCATTCCAGGTCCCTGCTTCCCCAACTGTACTGACGTGCAGAAGTTCAAGTGTAACGTGAACCGACATCTTGCTACCCAAATCCCTACATAGTACCCCAGTAGTTGTTGCCCCGGATAGTAGCCCCCTACACCAAAGTGACAATTTGCCTTGTTTGGGGTGAAAAATGTAATAAAAACAAAATAAATAAATAAATAGAATGTGTTAAAAAAAACAAAAAAATCAGCAGCATTCACTCTAGGCAGATTGAACTAACTTTCTCCAAAGGAGAAAGTGTCATAGGATTATTAAATTCACAAGCAGTTCCCAGTTGGATGTATTTCCTAGTCATAGATGATGATGTTAGGTTTTTGCAGTTCTTGCAAGTAGGTGTCATCGTCCTCCTACATACAGCACTAGGTATTCCTAAATAGTCACCTATTTTGTATTGACCAGGCTCAATATTGCTTAACTTCTACGATATAATGAAAACCAATGTGTTAACATGATTATGCCACATAAACGCATCCCAGACAGAGCACTAAACTGCCTTTGACTCTCTTGAGCAAGGTGTTTGCTCCGAATCCTACTCCTCCCCACCACTTGAAAATCCATCTTTCGAAGTCCTTCCTACCTATTTTTTTCTTGTCTATCCTATTCACCCATCCTATCAACTATTAAGCACTCTCTCTCCCTTTTCAATCATCCTGGATGTGACACAAGTCTGCATTCAGTGGAGAGGCCCCAATTTGGGAACTGTGAAGAGTGATGGTTCCAGTCACATTTCTATTTATGGGTTGAATAGAATCTATCATTTACAAAATAAACGCTTACGAAACAAGTTAATCTATAAAATAATTGTATATGAAAGATACAAACAGCTACAATAGTAATAAATATAAGATATTAAGAATTAGAAGCATAAAATATTTTATTAAAATGGCGAGGTTTAGCATTAAACCATTCTCAAAATGGTTGACATGTCGTAAAATAACACAATAAAACAGTAAAACAAAACAAAAATTAAACAAATGACAAAACAAAACAACCAAACAAAAAAAAATAAACCAAAATTACAAACACAACAACAAAACAAAAAGCAACAAAAAAAGCAACTAAACGAACAACCAGCTTCCAAACATTTGAAAACAAGATCTAAATGTTTGCATTATTTGAGTTAATTGGACTAATGTTTTCATCTTGAGTGTTATTTGCACAATGTTTGGTTGATGTAACCTCCCACCTTCTTTAAGTGTATAATGTGCCATGTTTGGGAAAGGAAAGGGGGGGGTAGCTCTACACTTCCGAGGTTTCGCATTTAAAAATGAATTCACAAAAAAAATAAAATTATAAATCAATAAAAATATCAAGCAAAATACTGAGGGATATTATTCCTGTATTATTTGTAACATAAACAAAGGGTAGGTTAAAGTTTAATTAGACCATTAACCAAATAACACTCAATATGAGAATACTAGTCCAATTAATCCAAATAATGCAATCATCCTTCATCTCAAAAATCCAAAACTATAAGATCTACATGTTTAGAGATGGAAATGCTATTTTAAATTCAAGTGTTAAAGACTCCAGATGCAATCCTCTACTTGTATAAAAGTTCGATATGTCCTTAGATAGACTATTGCTGGAACATCTGGGGAGGTGCTGTACGAAGCACTCTTTCTCGCTTTGACAAAGTAGAAAACTGACTGCAAAACTTAGTGAGGAATGATCTCTTTTCCTCCCTACATCCCCTTTCTTACAAAAAAGACATTATTAGTCTCTCTCTACTCTTACTCTTATTTCCATATGTAATATAACGTGAAGAGCTTTGTTCAAATATTGAGCTGTGAATGAAATGATGTCATGGTAAGGAAAAAAAAGACTCTAAAAACGAGAGAGCACATTCAAGAAGATGATCACATTAGAAGCATGGATGACGTTCGAGAGCACGTTTGAGAAGATGATCACATGAGAGATGTCACAGCAATAACAAGAGCATGAGGCAATAGATGTTGTACAACAAAAAAAAGTGAGAAGTTCTTTTCTGTTCTTTGTCTATTTCACGAATGAGGCTACAACGTGTTGGTTCCCAGACAACATTACACACGGAGTGTGCTTGACTGAACTCAAATCTATGCTTCTTTCTTCTTTACAGCAAGAACTTGTATTTCTAGCACAACAGAAAAAGATATTTTTCTCCCTTCATATCCTAAGCATCAAAGGGGAAAGAAAAAAAAACAATAACATCAATGTTTGATACATTTTTTGTCAGAAAGTTGGTATCTTCAGACAGCCTGATTTGGTAGCACCAGGACCAAAGACAGAAACGATGAACTGTAGTATCAGAACAGAAACTACACATTGTTCGAAGTCATGTGAAAGTCATAGAGAAATGTTAGGCATAAAAATGTGTGGCTTTGCAACAAAATGGATTCCGTGCATGCTGGAGAGAAAATATGTTGCATATGAATGAAAGAAGAATTTGCTGTTTAGTCAATTGTGAAGAAATTCAAGAAGACTGAGACATAAAAAATTTTGCTAATAATTTCGAAACTAGGCGATCCCTTGTGTTTCCGGGTGACAAAGCAGAAAATATGTCAAAGAAAAAACCAGTTCAAAGAAGAAAAGAAATTCTTCATTTTGTCAGAAAAAAATAGCTGACAGCTATATTTAACCTTCACAAATAAAACATTTGTCGTTTTTATCTACAAAAATATATTACAACAACCAGACGGCAAAATCATGATCGATTATTTGGCAAAATGATTAATGTACAAAATTATGAATAAAAATAAAAACTGAAGGAAGCAATCAAGTAGAAATGCAGAGGGATTAGAGTTAGCAATCAAGTTGAAATGTGAAGGGGGGGGGCTGAGGCAGATGTGCTGTTGTGTCAGGATAACACACTTGTCCACAATATTCAGCTTTTAATATTAGCTGGATCAGCCAAATGAGATTTCGAATTGCTACCTCATCCGTCTTACTCAACAGACTCAACTCCATCTGACTTTTTTCTAAATTTGAAATCCATCTGGAAATCACCATTTTGGAAACAATAATGAGGTCGCATATGTTGTGAAGGACTTTTTAGGGGACCAGAATGCCATCTTCTATTGCAATATGGCTGCAGTACATTAAAAAATTAGATGTTTTTAAAACTTTTATTTGCTCTAAAGAACAATACACATTGCCACTGAGACGTAAGGGACTACTGTGATATGGGCCGGGTTTATAGGGGCAACTTAAGTGGAGAGTCTTTCACAAGATGCGTATTCAAATAGCATTTAAATTTCTGCAAGTTGATATGATCTGGAAAACAGAGGGAGGATTCCAAAGATAAATTGTCTCAGGAATGAACCTATTAGAGTAGGAAGTTTTCTGGAATCTGGTCATCTCTATCATGAAGGATGTGCTTTTGCTGATATGTCAGCTCGACAGACCGTATTGTTATCAACTTCAGCACAGCCATCTCTTTTATAAATAATGACATGCTATGTGCTATGAAAAGTTTTTTTTTTAAAACGTCTAGATGCTACCTTTTTTATTTAAGCATTTTTGGACCAAGTTCATTGATGTTGCTAAATATTGGGTGAATAAACACATTAGTATATAAGACAGTTAGTTGAAAATAACAAGAAATGAAAGTCAACTTGCTGAGCTGGAGGTTAAGATTATTTGACTGTGGGAATTGATAGAAACAGATATGATGCCACATGGCTCAAAGGGAGAGGGAGAGAGCTAGTTCCTTGAAAGCGCTATACATGTGAACATGTTAATTTAAAATTCATAATTATCGTTCTCTCTTTATCTTCTGCCTCCCCCACCTCATTGATCAGTGATTTGGAATGAAGATCAAGTCAAATAAATCTCCTCCGTCTTCCAACAGTTTTGTCCCGACTTAGTCCTTCCTGAGGTATGAAAGGACTTATTTGAAAGCAGTGTGCTTTCAGTCTTAGAGGATCATTTAAAGGGCACATACAAGAACAAGCAGCAAATAAGGTATGATCACAAACTTTCATGTGTTTTTGTAATAATAACGACAAATTAGTTTCTGAATGTATGGCACAAGGTCAAAATGCAACAATGTCAATGATTGAAAAATCATTAAAAAAAACTTCTTGTTTCTCCAACACCTTTTTGGTGAGTCTTAAAACTTTGTGAATGACCCTTGACCTTTGTGTGTTTGTAAGATATTATAAATCATCTTGAAGATGACAAGAAAAAGGTTGTTCAAATATACAAATGAAAAACAAATGTGAACAACTAGCAATAAGTATTTGTAAAATGTTGAACTGTTGATCCTTCCTCAAATGACAGAAATATAAACAAGTTGGACTTCTTTTTCTCTTTTCTCCTCACATTTAAAGCAACCATGGTTCAGCCACCCCCTTCAGAATTAAGATGAGCTTCCTTGCTTGGCAATGTTTATACGGCTTGTATACAGACACTCCAAGCATTTCTGTAAGCATCAGAGAAATAAATGGACTCAAATGTTTATCGGATCGTAAACCATCAGAGTGTTGATCCAACAACACAGAAATATTTTAAGGACTCCCTCATTTATTTGAAGATGAAGAAAAAGAAAAAGGGGGGGGGGACAGAGATTAATTTTAGTTTGTAGTGTAACTTTGTCAAATATTGAATGTCTCACTTGTATAGAAACAAAAACAAACAATTTATCCATGCAAAAAAGGTGTTACGTTTCAGAATTTTTGAGATGAGGATTGATTATTTGTTTGATTTGGACTACTATTCTCATTTTGGATGCTATTCTTACAATGTTTCAAATGCGTTTTGTCAATCTTAGGAATCTATATAGAATTTCGAACTCAACTCTTTATTTAATTTTATATATTAAATATATATTTAATATAAGTTTGTCTTTTTGTTTGTTTGTTTACTTACGTTCACCCCTAACAAAGGCATATCGCTATTTGGACATAAGGGGCTACTATTTGGGACCATGCCTAGGAAAGATTAACAAGATGTTGGTTTACATTACATTTAAACTTCTGCATATCAGTGCAGGAAGGGAATTCCAAAGTCTAGCTGTTCAAGGAAAGAAACTATTAGAGTAAAAAGCTTTCTGGTATTTAGGGATCTCAACAATGAAGGGGTGAGATTTTGCTGCTAAGCGGGTTTGTCGGGGATATGTATGTCGATATGTAAGTTCTGTGAAGATGTGAACATTTGTGTTAATAAAACCATAAATAATCTTTTCTCTGTTCTCAGTAAGGGAATGGAAATCCTTATTGACTGAGGCAATTAGCAAACAAAAAATATGTAAAAGAAAAAGTTATAAAATAAATTTGAAAAATGTTAAAAAAATATAGAAATTCTTGTACTCCATATGATTAACGGTTCATATATCTGAAATTCAATCTGATATTCCTTTATTCAGCAGTAATGCATAACACGTCTTAGTATTGCATGTTGAAAAGATAAAATAGTTATGTAACTTTTTAAATAAGTAAATATTAGAGTATTAATTCAGAGAAGAAAAATAAGAAGTGTAATGAAAAAAATAAGAAGTGTAATGAAAAAAATAAGAAGTGTAATGAAAAAAATAAGAAGTGTAATGAAAAAAATAAGAAGTGTAATGAAAAAAATAAGAAGTGTAATGAAAAAAATAATCAAAAAAAGTTTACCGACACAGAAATCTGAAGTATTATCAAACAGTTGTTTTTGTTTTTTTTGTTTTTTGTTGTTGTTTTTTTTTTTTTTGTTTTTTTTTGTTTTTTGTTTTTTTGCGATGTTATTGTGAAGATTTCGTTAAGTGTTCTGGAATAATCGGCGTTCGTATAATTTTTTATTCAACAAAAAATTAGCACACAGTGATTCTAGTGGAACAGCTAGTAGATAAATAGTGGGTAAAAGGGAATGCCACCTTCTCTTTGGAGGTTTTGTTCGAGAGAGTCCGGGAAGCCAGAGAAAATATAATAAAAATAGAAAGAGGAATAAATCAATGTAAAATTTCTCAAAACATGTACGAATGATTAAATAATTGGAGTACAAAACAAATTAGCATATGAAGGGTTTATTTTATTATTACTTCTGAATGCAGAGATGATAAAATGATAAAATATCAGAGGTATCTCCAACCTCTTTTACCCTCTTTGCATTAAAGTAAATTAAACTAAATATAGCCTAAATTATGACCACTTACACCTAGCAGCTGTGTTCCATAATTCATAATGATTAGTTAATTAGTTTAGGAGCGAATCGTATATATATATATATATATATATATATATATATATATATATATATATATATATATATATATATATATATATACTAGTAAAAGTATCTGTCGTTGACTGGGTTCAAAAACAGCCTACAGAAAATGGACTCTGATTTATGAAAGTATGATAGGTTATGAAAAGGAAGGGTTGTAATGAGATAGCTTCGAATTTGGGGGTATCAAAACCAAAGCAAAATATGATGAAAGTAAAAATAAAATAGATAAATCCCAAAATTTATTATACCATACCTGTTCACACTGAAACACTTATCACAATATTCTGTGGATCTATATTAAAAAACCTTGTTAAATTTTGTGACATATTTCCATTCTATGGAGGTCAGGCGCAAACAAACACCCCATAATTTTATTATACCATATTTCTTCAAACTGAAACATAATTATCAAAGTATACTTACGCAGATAGATATGAAAAGTCTTTATTAAAGTTTGTCCCTATTTCCATTCTATGGAGGCCAGGCGCGAACACAGACCCCACAATTTTATTATACCATCCCTATTTAAGTTAAAACATAATTATCAAAGTATTCTTATGTACATCTCTATCAAAAACACTTGTAAACGTTTTTTTTTAATTTTTAAATTTTTTATTTCTATACTTTGTGGACCAGGCGCGAATGCAGATCGCATAATTTTAATGAACCATCGTTCTGCAGGATCAAACATACCCATTCCTGTGTCTCGATACATCTTCTATCATTATATGTAATCAGTTTTTAAAATAGTCAACCATATAGGAGCCTATTCGTGACCAGACACACACACATACATTCAGCTTTATATTATAGATGTGTGTGTGTGTGTGTGTGTGTGTGTGTGTGTGTGTGTGTGTGTGTGTGTGTGTGTGTGTGTGTGTGTGTGTGTGTCTAACGAAGCTTTGAGCATTTCATAAAAAAATCATAAAACATAAAATAAATGCAATTTTAATTCCTATGGATACAAAGTTGAACATATTGCAGATGCAGCACCAAAAAAAACAAAAAAAAACTTGAACTTAAATTGTGAAATAGAAAATGTGGATCATCAGCTGATTACCATGTAGCGGTTTCAGAGATTTAAAAACAGAACAGTAGTTAAATTCATGGCTCTCTAGTGGAAAACACTACTTCCTCAATAAAAAAATGTAGAAACTATCTAGTTACTATTTCACTAATATATTACTACTACTACAACTATAACTACTACTACTACTACTACTACTAATAATAATAATAATAATAATGTATATACATTATAAATAAATAAATAGTAAGTATAATAATACTATTAAAATCTTACTTTTAAGAATGATTCTGTGACATCTTGATTAGTGTGTGTATATATATATTTATATATATATATATATATATATATATTTACCAGTGGTGAAAAAACCGGACTAGGTTGCTCAATGTGTAGTCAGAGCAGTATATAGGAAATTTATTACTGTGAGTCCAGAATGAGTTTACAAATTGTTTCAGCTAGAGGAAAATCCCGTCAGAATTCATAGATGGACTCCATCTATGAATTCTGACGATGCTAGTTGGATTTTTTCCTCTCTTTGAGGATTTTCCTCTAGCTGAAACAATTTGTAAACTCATTCTGGACTCACAGTAATAAATTTCCTATATATATATATATAGTTTGGCATGTTGAGAAGTGATACACGATATACCATTAGCATATTAAGCGATGCTCTTTGTGTAAACAAATCGAGCTTAGGTATTCGGACGATGTCAAAA
>NC_136516.1:8635000-9100102 GCF_053919585.1 Euprymna scolopes
AGCAAAAACTTCTACCACAACTATAAAAAAAAAAAAAACGTTTATTTCTCATACCTAACATTAGGCAGAATTTCAACCGACAAATTTGCATCTATGCAACATATACCATGGGACTGCTTGCCTGTAGATTACAACATAATCGTCATCACATGTCAACGAACACTTTTCACACCCCATCTCCATAAATAATCAAACTTTGTTCGTTCTACTCATCATTTTTAAATTCTCAATAAAGGTGACTATAAAACTAAAAATAGAAATAGTCAAATGTTTACATAAACAAAGGGAAATATCATCACAAATGCTAATACTATTTAATTTGTGATTTGAGAGGAAAGTTAGATAATAGAAAGAAACTGGTTCTCGATTTCGACTTTGTTTTTATTTTATTTTAAAATATTTGATTGGATTGAAACTCACTTTTCCCAAATTCAAATAATTTAATCCAAGTTATATATATATATATATATATATATATATATATATAGAGAGAGAGAGAGAGAGAGAGAGAGAGAGCGATTTTTAACTTCGCTCCACGCCAGTCATGGCTAAGTTTATTTCCTCTAAAATTAAAAAATGGTCCTGAGCCATTTTTAATTTTTTTAACTTTTAATTTTCTTTGCCTGATGAGATCTATTATGATCGAAACGGTCTGCACACCGTAGCAAGATATGATTGTATTTATATAAAGAATAATAAATAAATATATAATTTTTTTTTACATGATAAGTGGTGACTACCTTGTAAAAAAAAATATATATATATATACAGTATATAAATATATATACATATATACAGTATATATATATATATATACAGTATATAAATATATATACATATATACAGTATATATATATATACATATACAGTATATAAATATATATACATATATACAGTATATATATATACAGTATATAAATATATATACATATATATATATATATATATATATATATATATATATACAGTATATAAATATATATACATATATATATATATATATATACAGTATATAAATATATATACATATATATATATATATATATATATATATATATACAGTATATAAATATATATACATACATATATATATATATATATATATATATATATATATATACAGTATATAAATATATATACATATATATATATATATATATATATATATATATATATATATATATATATATATATATAGTACAACTGGTTTTATTTTTGTTTATTAATTTTTGTCATCAATACAAAATCAATTTATTATGAATAGCCAGTGCTCTTTGAGCATCATGCCACTATGATCTTCAGAATAATAAAATATCATTCAATTTATTTTCTGTCAGAAAATACTTGAACCCAGTTAGAATTAATTTCAAATGGTAGCCATTTAAAAAACAAACAAATGGAATTAGTTATGTTGTTTTTTTTTTTGTTTTTTTTTTTTACACAGTGATCACCACTTATCAAGGCCCGGAAGCCACTCAGGGATAAGGGTTATTGCAAATACATTACGCTAGTGTGGAGATTTTATGAAGTGTTTACTTAAGGGGGCGGTTCATTAGGAATTTGTTAACATTGGACTTGAACACATCCAAGTTGTAGTCAGGTGGGAAGCAGGCAGACGGAACAGAGTTCCACAGGCGTACAGTTCTAAGAAAGAAGCTTTGTTCATGGAATCCATGTTTTGATTTAGGCACAGATAAAATTTTTCACAGTGGATTCGGCTAGACGGGTGTTTTTCATGAAAGATTGGCGAGGGGGGGACCAGAGATTGGAGTTCAGACGAGCACCTGCCATGGAAATAACGATAAAACAAGGATAGGCTCGCAACGTCTCTTCTGTGGGAGAGGGGGTTGCAGGGTAGAGAAAAGGGTATCCCTCACTATTTTGTACTCTGTCAAGGCAGGATAGGCTGTTTTTTGCAACTCCTACCCAGATATGGCAACAGTATTCCATCCTTGGACGTACTTGGCTTTTATATAGATAGATAGAGAATTGCATCAGTAGTGAGATATCTTCTGGAGCGGTAGAAGGATCCCACCATCTTTCCAGCGACCTTGGCAACAGACTTGATGTACGTGTTCCATTTCAGATCAGGAGTAAAGGTCAACCCCAGAATCTTGTCAAAACACGGGACCTCACCCAGACGAGAGCCATCCATCACAATTGATGCCAGATGGGGATCAGAGCGTTGATGATGTAAGGATAGGAGTTTGGTTTTGGATGCATTAAAGGTAACCAGCCACATCTTCCCCCACTGAACCATGCGCTCAAGATCAGAGGAGAGAGAATCAGAGAGAACTTTGTCATTTACAGCCTTTGATGTGTTGCTGTAGATGGTCGTGTCATCAGCATAGATGTCAAAGAATGTCTTCGTTCTTATATAATTACTTCCCTTTGTTTGCAATAAGGAATCTTTTTCCAAAAAAATATAACAAACTTCACTATGCTAGAAGTGTTTTTTTTTCTTTTTTTAATAAGTGTAATATTGCAATGGCTATTTTTCTGCTTATTCCAGTTAAATAAATTCTTAATAAAAGTAAAAATAATCGCAAGCAATGCCAGATGGTAATAGCTAGTATATTAGAAAAACAATTCTTTTTTAACAAAATAAGATGGTAATAAAATCAAACGGGATCATAGACTTTTTTGGCATGAAAAACATTTTTTTGTTAAGAGATTAGCTTTTTCATAGGTTTACTTTTACAATGAAGTGTTTTCACCTCATAATATATAGTTTTAGTTTTAGTTAGCAAAGCAAAAATACTTGAATACGTTCCATCAAGTTTAACAGAGAACATTTTTAAAAACATTTTTCCTACCATTGAACACCCTTTCCAGTTGTGGATTACTATGAAGAATCACCAAATATCTGCAATTGACACTACTGCTTACATCAACAAACATAATCTTGTTTTTAATACTAATAAATAAGTTTTTATACTAATAAATAATTTTGGATCATAAGATTATCACAAAAAAAAAAAGAAACATGAGACTCAAAGATTTGATCAATAGAGCATTATAAATTGTGGTTAATTAGAACAATGAAAACAATTTTTTTTTAATATAACTATTCCCAGAAAAAAAAGTCTGTTAACATGTACTTTGTGTTATTAAAATATATAGGAAAAACGCCTTATTGAAACAAACGTTTATGAACTGATATTTAGTATAATAACAAGCCAAAAACTATATGGTCCACCGACTGATGCCTCTGTCATGTGTTTGAATAAAAGGTAATGAAGCAACTTTAGTAAAAGCCCTATAACCACGACAAGTTATTGTGTCTGTATAAGGTTGTTTTTTGTTTTGTTTTATTTTTTTTTTTTATATTCTAGGTGTTCAATTTGGGGGGGGGGTCACATGATATTTTTTGTTATTTTATCGATATGAAGTAAATAAATCAAAAGAGATATAAAGTAATCATACATGAAAGTAGAAAACAAAGAGATCACTAAATGGGCTAGGAAGCCACAGTGCTGATGAAGAAGAAAGTTCTGTATCAAGAATAAAGTTCAATATACCACTTTCAATTTGAGTAGTGTAATTTGAGCGCTGAAGAAATTATTAAAGGATTCTATTAGTGCCACACTGTTTGGAAGAAGCTGATCCAAATCGAAATCACCCAACAAAAGTACCCTTATACCAACAGACAAGTTGTTAAATGCATTGGTGAGAAGGTTTAAAAAAATTCCCTAGTGGGCCAGGCTTGGGGTACACGAGCATACAACCAATCACATGTATTAAAGTTCAATCTACAAATATATCTATATATCTATAAAAGTGAACGTGTCTGTCTGTCTGTCTGTCTGTCTGTGTGTCTGTCTGTCTGTGTACATTTCCCTACGCAATAACTCTGTCAATCTTTAGTCTATAGACTCGAAATTTGAAATACCGGGTACTGAGATTTGGGAAAATCGATGTGACGGGTGTCAGCCAGAAATTTGGCTGTTAAGGGGTCGAATTTCAACGATTTGACCTTTAAGAACTCTACCAAACTCCTCCGACAATTTTGGGTCTAGACACTTGAAATTTTAGATATAGGTTCCTTGGACATGGATATAACTTAATAACTTGATTTGAGTCCAAAACAATAAATTTTAAGGGGACATAATAGGGGTCAAAGTTTTAAAAAATTGACCGCTTTTTCTTTTTCTTTTTTTTTCTCAACATACACCTCCAAACACCCGGGCAACGCCGGGCTGAAATGCTAGTAATTAATATAATCAATCACATGTATTAAAGTTCAATCTACAAATATATAATCAATATTTGTAAAACCAACTCTACAAGCATTACTTTCCTTAGTCAAAATCAGTTGTAGAACTGTCACCTATTTTGCCCATTTAAACCCCTGGCCTGTAAAACATTGGGCTAAAACAGCCAAATGACACCGTTTCATGACAAACGATGCCTTAATTTTTTTTTAATTTGGTACTATTTAAAACTGCTATTTAGACGTAAGTATGAACTTTAGGAGAATAATAAAACTTAGCCCCAAAAGGTATGTTTTTCACCCCTAAAATACTCTGGGGCTCAAGCTCTAGAATTTCCCCAGGGTCAAATATTACGTTTCCAGATGTATATCCATATGGTCGTGCTTTTGGGTAATTTTCATCAAAATCTAATGGTCAGAACAAATTCTATGTCCTGAAAAGTTCTATTTTTGGCCGTTTTGACCCCTTTTAGCCCCCTGAGGACGAAACCAGAACTTTTATAAAAAATTAGAGAATGTTACATTTCCTCCCTTGAGTAGTTGTAACTTCATGCAAAATTTCAGAAAACTGTAATTCTTAGTTATTGAAAATTTTAGGTATGAACGGACAGACAAGGATGAATTCTAAGGTCCAAATACGACCAATTATATATATATATATATATATATATATATATAGTCATCCACATACAGTACTGTTTCGCTGTTTCATAGCTTATCAGTGCAGCTAGACAGGCAACTGCCTCAAGCCAGGATCAAAACCTGACCGTCCAAATGACGGTCAAGGCTTCTCTCCATTACGCTATATTGCTGATGCTGTGTGGGTAATGAATTAACGATGTTTTGACCTCGTCCAAATGCCTCTGCTCAATTTATTTACACAAAGAGCGTCGCTTAATATGCTAATGGCAGTTTGTATATCACTTCCTAATATGCTCAACCCAATATAGGGAGCATTATAGTCATCCACATACAGTACTATTTCACTGTTTCACAGCTCATCAGTGCGACTAGACAGGCAACTGCCTCAAGCCAGGATCGAAACCCGACCGTCCAAATGACAGTCAATGTATATATGGTAGCTTCCTCCAATCTTCACAGATTATGGATACCCACTGTAAGAGTGCCTGTGTTTGGAATTTTTGTGGCAAGTGTTGCGCAATCTTCATCCACAATTCTCCTGAGTAGTGGCAAGTGGAGGTTCAGGACGACTGAAAACAATGCCACTATAAGCGAAGAGGACATACAGTGCTTAGAATTCTCAAATAGTCACCCATTTTGTACTAGCCAGGCTCAACGTTGCTTAACTTCGATAATATATATATATATAATATATAATTAGAATATTATGCCTTTTGATGATTGTGCCTGCATGTGAAACCATTGGTTAGAGTAACTTTAAAACAACTTATCTTTTTAAGTAATATATATATATATCTATATATCTATAAAAGTGAACGTGTCTGTCTGTCTGTCTGTGTACATTTCCCTACGCAATAACTCTGTCAATTTTTAGTCTATAGACTCGAAATTTGAAATACCGGGTACTGAGATTTGGGAAAATCGATGTGACGGGTGTCAGCCAGAAATTTGGCTGTTAAGGGGTCAAATTTCAACGATTTGACCTTTAAGAACTCTACCAAACTCCTCCGACAATTTTGGGTCTAGACACTTGAAATTTTAGATATAGGTTCCTTGAACCTGGATCTAACTTAATAAAGTGATTTGAGCCCGAAACTATAAATTTTAAGGGGTCATAATAGGGGTCAAATTAAAAAAAAAATTTACTCTTTTTTTTTTTTTTTCTCAGCATACACCTCCAAACACCCGGGCAACGCCGGGCTGAAATGCTAGTATATATATATATATATATATATATATATATATATATATATATATATATATATATATATATATATATATATATATATATATAATTTAAAGGAGATTAGAATAATAGTCTAAAGAGCTAAGTGTATTTTAATGTAATAGTGAAATTACTAGTTTAATTAAAATACAGGAAATGCTCGTTGTAATTTAGATATATAATAAGCTCGATAGTTAAATGTCCTAGAGCTAATTCAATATTAAGTAATGTGATTTATAATTTAAAATTTTTTAAAATTTTTAAAATTTAAAAATCAAAATTTAATTAAATTAAAAATCAGTTTCATAAGAAGGAACAACAACAAAGTCAATTATCTGTACGAAACTGATTTTTTTTTTTATCTTATGAAACTGATTTTTAATTTAATTAAATTTTGATTTTTAAATTTAAAAAATTTTTAAAATTTTTAAATTATAAATCACATTACTTAATATATATATATATATATATATATATATATATATATATATATATATATATATATATATTACTTAAAAAGATAAGTTGTTTTAAAGTTAATCTAACCAATGGTTTCACATGTGCAGGCACAATCATCAAAAGGCATAATATTCTAATTTGAAATCAAGTTTATGACAGGACAGTATTGAATGACAACGTGGTGAAGAATTTGACTCCAAATTCAAATATACTCCCATTTGACGATTGCGCGTGCACGTGAAACCAATGGTTATGGTAAATTAAAAGTAACTTATTTTTTAAGCAATATTAAGCTCTGTCTAAGAAGACAACGAGCATTGTATACAAGTGCAAATCAAAACTCTGAATTGGTAAAACAAAAATATTCGATTCACACAACTACGCTTTTCATGCTCACCGAAAAAAAAAAAGCTGTTGTGGTCCGCAAAGATCAAACGATGGGCAAGGCGGTTTCATATTACAATCAAGACTCTTTACAATGCGACACAATGTAGTATGCAAATATCTCCATACGATGATTTGTAAAAAGTTTAATATCAAATGCAGTAACAAGTCCTGGGAACATATTCAGAAAGAACAGTTGGAAGTAAGTCAATCACGATCCACTATGACTATGCAATTCCTACAGTTACATATCTAGAAAACGGAGCTATTAAATCTGACACAGTGATATGAGACAAGGAGGAGAAAGAAGCAACCTTAGTATAAGTTAGTGTCCCCAATGATACTGGATTAAACGGAGCTAAGGGGGGGGGGAATAATGAAATACCAAGGTATTATATATGATATGAAAAGAAATTAGAATCTTAGGAAGATCTCCATTCTTCCAGTAATTATAGGAGCAACTGGATTCATGAAAAAGAATTTCAAAAACTATCTGCCAAATATCCCCGATGAACCAAGTGCAAGAGAGATTCAAACAACTGCACTTAAAGAGGAAGGTTAGAATCTTAAAAATATTTTTTGGTTAGAATGTATGAGAAAGTGGGTCTGGCTTCTGGTAAGATGCTTATCCCTAACTTGAGCAAAATGTTAAGAAAATAAAAAAAATAAAAAATGTGTGCGTGTGTGTGTGTGTGTGAGAGAGAGAGAGAGAGAGAGAGAGAGAGAGAGAGAGAGAGTGTGTGTGTGTGTGTGTGTGTGTGTGTGTGTGTGTGTGTGTGTGTGTGTGTGTGTGTGTGTGTGTGTGTGTGTGTGTGTTATAGCATAAAAATATACTTATGGCAAATAAATTAGGCAGAGAAACTATTGTTTTTCATTCTCAAGGAAGTCATCAGATTAATTGAATGTTATCAGCCCTGGTCCATGAGAAAGACGAGCAGACAGTAACTTTTAATGTGTGTATGAGGGGGTGGGGTGTATACAACAATATTAACAAAGCTTTTTTTTTTTTTTTTTTCCTGAAACCACATTCAAAAGTCAACTTCATCGTTTCAAATCTGAAGCTCTTCCAACTCAGCCATTAAGCAAATGCATTAACAACAATTGAGTTTTTTCTTCTTGTGAACCAAAAGTAAAAAAGACAAAATAAACACTATTTTTTGTAAATTATCTTTGATGTGTAACAATTTAAAATAAATTGGAAATAAAATCGCCATTTAAAAACGTTTTGTGGGTTTGTTTGTTTGTTTGTTTTTTTTTGTAGTTTTTTTAAAATATATTTTAATTTATTTATTTATCTTTTTTGGATAAAATTTTAGAAATTAGATTAATTTTGGACAGTAAATGGAGATGTGTGCAGAACAGGAGACTTTGTTGGTATAGCCACATTGGAAGAATGGGGGAGAGTTCTTGGGTTAGTAGATCTATAAAAGTTATGATAGTAGGTACAGTTCACAGAAGAAGGTCAAGGAAAACATTGGAGAAAGTGAAAAAATTGACTTGATACAAAGAAGAATAAATGAAGACCTGGCAAAGATCGGTTTGTTTAGAAATCAATCTTTTAAAGTCCAACACATGCCAGCATGTAAAATAGGCGTTAAACTGCTGATTATACCGTTTATAATTTTTAATCTTCTCATACTATTCGTCATCATTAACCCTTATAGAGTGGCTTTTGAACTTAAGTTGTGACTCTTTAGTAAATAAATAAAAATTAACATTTTTATTTTTTGTAGATTAAAAGTCCCATCTTTTTAGATGCCTCCAAGCATCTCTGTCAGTCATCCTCTTTAGCAGTTTATTTGTGTCTCTATTTACTTGCCTCCTCATGAGGGCAGTGTTGGACACAAGGTCGATTTTTAAAATTGACGGAAAACCCACTTCCTCACAAAGGAGCTCTCTGGACGAAAATAAAAATTGGCTCAGTCTAGAAGGATTTCTCCATCACTGATTGAGGACCAAAAAAAAATGAAGTGTAGTATCATAAATATGATAAATTTACATTTACAACAAATTAGGCAAAAGGCTATTCAAAAATGAGGAAAAATGGGTGTCGTTGGTCATCTTTTGTCACTGTGACTAACCAAAAGGCCAAGGACATCTCGTTTGTATGTATTGCTTAAGTTTGAAATAGGAATTTGTTTCTGAATTTTTTAAATGAGGATTAATACTAAGAATATAATTATAAATTACATAGGACTTTTTCCTTACGGCCATACTACCTCAGTGGTTTGAATAAAGAGTTCTGTTCAAAATTCCGTGCAGATACCTGTGTTTGGCAGAAAGATTCCCGGGTTCAACAAGATAATTCTGAAGAAAGTCAGAGGTTACACCAGCTGAAACGTTGTAAGAATAACACTCAATATGAAAACAGTAGTCCGAATAATACAAATTATCAATCCTCATCTCAGAAACCTACGTAGTAAGTAGTTTATGTTCGAAATAAAATTTTTAGATGTGTCCAACGACCTTCATTAGAGAGGGGGTGGGGCTCTATTCGTCCATAAATTTCAAATTACATTTTCATCGCTAAACAAATCCGGATTGGATGGTCACATCATAAGAATATCCGACTTGATTTAAAAATCACAAAACATCTTTTTGTCTGCATCCGTTGAAAAGTAATCGAAATGTTCATGAATGTGAAAAGATTTTTATACAGAGATGAAAAAACAGAAATTTTGAAAAGATTTAATAATTAGTTCCGATATTAAAAGGATTTTTTTTTTCTGAACAAAAACGAAAATAGATTAAACGAATTAATTAAAAATCCTTTTCATCAAATGAATATTTCGAATTTTATTAGATGAGGATTGTTTATTTGAATTATTTGGATTAGATGATTCCACTAACTAGTCTCATCTGGGTTGTTATTTTAACAATGGCAAAAATACACTTCTTGTTTTGCATTGGCAAAAGTGTGTTAATTCTGATCGTGCTTATTTCGATCAATAAAATTTTATTTGAGTGGAGATATGTCCATCTCATCTGAATTTAAAAGTTAAAAACCCGCAATAACTTTCTTGTAAACCTGATATTATTACAGAGCCAATTCTGTATTGGATATTGTACCTATATTATATTGTGCTTATACTCTATTGAATATTATATTGTACTTAAGTGGTAGTGATTTAACTAAATTAAATTGACTCCAAAAGTTGAAAAGGCCAGGTAGAATCAAAACCAAAACATTTAGCGCTCCAGCCGTGTTTTCTACCATTTGAGCTATCGACCGATAGATAAGAAAGATTTAAAATTAAACAACTCGAAGAAATGATTTGAATTTGGGCATGCGCAGAAAGAAGTAAAAATATGTCGACAATTTGAAATGAACATGTTGTATTTCAACTTGCCGATATATTTCTGTACGTGTTATTCATCCATCTAAACAAAAATTTTACTCGTTATAAACCATCGTTTGTGTATGATTACTATTTCCTGTTGTGTTATGTAACCAGTAGTTTAAGAGTTTATCGGTTAAATATTTACACACAGACACACACACACATATACATTTTCTGTTTTATTTACATAGATGAATTATTTAGAAATGTAAAAAATTAAATCATATTTGTAAATTTTTCAAATATTTTATTTTGAAAAATGTTAGTAGAAAGAATATAAACAAATTCAAATACGGATTTAGCTGAGAGAAAGGGCCTTCTTGAAGCCTCTGGGGTACACAGAGTGCAAGAAATATTTTATATATTATAATAATCGGTTTAACATCCGTTTTACAAGCTAGTGAATGTATAACGGTTTTTAGAAATTAACTTCCAAACTAATCTATCTCCAGCCCACTCTTTATCACCGCCCCCCCCCCCCCGCAAGTCCCTCCTTATTACTGAATTATTAAATTAAATTTCTTATTTATCATTAATCAGATATTTATTGAAATAAACATAAAATCAGTTCAAACCAAAACAAATATTCAGCATGACTATAGTTTTAATTATTTTTCTCCGGCTCGGCAATGCCGGGTAAGGTACAGATCGTATTGAATATAAAACATCTTCGCTTGCATTTGTGAGTGGCAGATAAGGATATGAACTCTAGTGTGGTGCATCTGTCTTAATTTTGAATAATACACCCCTAATCACGATTATGCCCCTACTTCCAGCTTCTCTTACCATCCCATTTCTTTTAGGTGTTCCTAACTCCCATAATTTCGTCATCTCTTCTTTGTCTTTTAGGAACTGAGAGGGGAATGGGAGTGGTATTTTTGTCATCACTGCAAGTAGTGCGATCCCAAAACAAAAAGTTTTAAGGATCTTCTTCACCCAGAAACAAGGCTGATGACATCCTGAAGAAAGAAAATGGATCTCTCTCTCTCTCTCTCTCTCTCTCTCTCTCTCTCTCTCTCTCTCTCTCTCTCTCTCTCTCTCTCTCTCTCTCTCTCAGAAATACAGCACACTCTCTCATATCATCATTTAACGTCTCCTCCTCTTCCTTAGACTCTAAGGCTTTTTAAAGAATATATTTAACAGACATGGTAAGAGGGCAATAAACTGTATGACACAGCTACTATGATTTAACCCCATCTTTTTTTTTATTTATTTATTGTTTCTTAGTCACACAAATGTACCAAAAGTTTGTCTCCAATGTTCTGAATAAACTCCCCTTCCCGCTCCATCAAAATACAATCACTTTCATCCACACACAGCTTGAGAGAGATTCAGATACACCACCCTCCCTCTAAAAAAAGAAAATCTGTATATGCGCAGATGCGGGCGGTATGTCCAACACTTCCCTTCCCATTTACTGTCTATTTAAATATAGTCATTCACCCAGTTGGTCATTTAGTAGAACCCCTTCCCCCTACACCCACCCCGATTTTATCAGTCGAGCTGTAGTAGAACATCTATCCACTCTCTCACACTTCTGAATGTTTTCACCCATCAGAAAATGGGAGACTCTCTGTCCCATGCCAGAACGAGACAATGGAGGAACACAAAGAAGTTTGACGGGAAGAAGAAGAAAAAAAATTGATATGATAAAGTTTTTAGTTAAAATCCTATTTCAATCACCTAAATTATTTAGAATGAAATGGGTTTTGAGCAGGTTTTTCGGCAATACTCTCAAATAACTTATATTTGCTTAAGCCATGTTTAAGTAAAAAAAAAAAAAAAAGAAAAGAAAAAAATGATAGCAAGTTTCAGCTTGCATGTAATAGGCCAAAATGAAAACTCACCCAGAAAAATATAGTCGCCATCTTCAATAAGTCAAAGGACAATAACTTAAGTTCCTAATTTACTAGTTGAAAGACAAAGAACCTTTCTTTGTGGAGTGGATAGAGAAAACCCTTATTTTACCAATACTTTTTTATTGAAAAGTTTTCAACAAAAAATATGGTATAATAATGTTTTGCTTTGTTTTAATGTTTTCTCTAAAAAAAAAAATTATTTCATCTTTTAATTAGAAAATTATTTCCAGAAAATAGTACCGCTAAAGAAAATAAGATTAACATTGAAAATAGTAAGTTATAGCAAGTTTATCTTACATGCACGATGTTTTTGAAAAAATACATTTGAAAAGTTAAACTGCTTAGATCTGTGGTTCTCAACTGGGGTCCATGTAATATTTCTGGGGACCTACAGGCAAGACATGTTTTTTTTTTATGTTCAATAGTTATGATCCTGGATATGACTTTAAACTATATCTGATGGTAAGGCCTCAGTTTGCAGGCTTTGGGGGAGTGTGAAGCCACCCCTTAATTGCCATTGCTGCCAGGTCCACTTTGACCTGAAGTGGTAGTACCTGTTAGGGTCCCAACTATGGGTTGAATAGAAACCGACTTGAAAAAAAAAATATCTATATATCTATAAAAGTGAACGTGTCTGTCTGTCTGTCTGTCTGTCTGTCTGTGTACATTTCCCTACGCAATAACTCTGTCAATTTTTAGTCTATAGACTCGAAATTTGAAATACCGGGTACTGAGATTTGGGAAAATCGATGTGACGGGTGTCAGCCAGAAATTTGGCTGTTAAGGGGTCAAATTTTAACGATTTGACCTTTAAGAACTCTACCAAACTCCTCCGACAATTTTGGGTCTAAACACTTGAAATTTTAGATATAGGTTCCTTGAACCTGGATCTAACTTAATAAAGTGATTTGAGCCCGAAACTATAAATTTTAAGGGGTCATAATAGGGGTCAAATTTAAAAAAAAATTGACGTCTGCGGTCTATACCAAATTACTCACACAATTTCTGGTCTAAACATTTGAAATTTTACATAAAGTGTATTCAGAGATAGGGCAAGCTTTTTTATCAGTTTGGGTCGAAAATTTTTAGTTACCAATATATAACTGTATGTATGTATGTCTGTTTGCATGTCTGCCTTAAACTTTCAATAGAGGCGACGGATTTTTTCAAGATCAGTATCGTTTTAAAGTTCGATATTTCATACGACAAATATCGAAAAATTGTCTAAAAACATTAATATCTTCCCCTTCAACTAGGCACTTTTCTACAGGGGGGGTCACTTTTTTCGCCGATATTTTTGAAAGTTATATCTCCTTTATATTATCTAGCCTTAATTTTTAAAAATGTCGCTTCCGGTTTGGCGGTGGTCGTAACAGCATAAACGTTAGGTTTTACTCCGTTCTTTTCCTCCTTTGCGGTACGGGTTCGAGCCTGCCTTCCTACTACCACTTTTTTTTTTTTTTGCTCAGCATACACATCCAAACACCCGGGCAACGTCGGGCGCCCATGCTAGTATTCTATAAAAAAAAAATTTCTTTAAAATCACTGGATTCGGTGTTAAATAACCTGAAAAGGGCTTATATGCCGTAAAACAAAAACAACCAACCAACCAACCAACCAATAGTTATGAAAAGGGCCACCAAGAAAGAAAGAAGCACAAAAGGTGTCCATGGGTATAAAAAAAACAAAAAACAAAAAAAAAAAACGGTTGAGAACAACTGACCTAGATAAACGTAAACGCACCCAGGTTTTTCATATATTATATTATATATATAATTTTTATTTTATTATTATTATTATTATTATTATTATTATTATTATTATTATTATTATTATTAATAATAATGATTATTATTATTATTAATAATGATTATTATTATTGTTAATAATGATTATTATTATTATTGTTAATAATGATTGTTGTTGTTGTTGTTGTTGAAGAAGAAGAAGAAGAAGAAGAAGAAGAAGAAGAAGAAGAAGAAGAAGAAGAAGAAGAAGAAGAAGAAAAATAAAAAATAAAAATAATAGGTTTAACATTCGTTTTAGATGCTGGTGAGTGTATAACGGCTTTTAGAAATTAACTTCCAAACTAATCTATCTCTAGCCTCGACTTAATTTATATCTCAAATCCACCCTTATTATTGACTTATTTGCATTATCTGTCAATGTTCCAGATGAGACCCATGTATTTCTTTAATATAAAAACAAGGACAAACTTTCAAAAAAAAAAAAAAAAAAAGAAAAACCCAAATCAGGTTGATTCTCAACTCTATCAGATTTATTTGGTTTTAAACATTCACAATTTTCACATGTCAAACGGGTTGCTCTTGTCGCTTTTGTTACCTGTCTTGGGAATAGCAATTTTTTTTTCAACCAAAATTTTTACTGCAACACAAGTTTGTTTTTTTTCTCTTGTGAAAAAAAAAAAAAACATCATATTATTTGTCAGCTGTATAGGCTTTTATTTTTTCTGTCGACCAAGAGAAGAGTTTTGTATACAGTGTGATGATATGTGGAAATAAAACCTGGCCAGTTGGGGGTGGGGAGATATGTGCTGCATGGAGAGAAATTACTTGGGAATGATACGATATAATTTTTGTGGTGTTTCTAAGCATTGGCTACACTGAAAGTGCAATAGAATAACTTATTTCGAGAGAATGACCAGTTTGTATGCAAGAAGTATAAGACAATGGAGAGGGTTGAGAACTCAGATTTGGACAAAGTATGAAGTCCCTTCAATAAGTTTCCAGACTTTTTTGTATAAGCATTTAAAATTGTCGTAGACTCATGAAAATTCAGTATGTTATTGTTATATATCTTATGAGATGACAGGTTCAAATGAACAGTTACAGCAGGAATTGGAATACACCCTACTAAAGCCTAATTGTCACCGCTGGTGAATTTCAAATATGCAATTTGGACGTGAGGACACTTTAGAAGAACGATATGTAATAAAATTCTGTTTTAAACTTGAAAAATGCCATAGATACGTGTGGATTGCTTCAGATTGCATGAATAGAGCATAAGTTTTTGAGTGGTATAAGAGATTCAAGGAAGGCAGGAAATCTATGGGGAGTGATGAGAGGTGTGGCAGGAGTAAGGAAGTCAGAACACCAGAGTTGATTAGCTAAATAAAGAATTTCATGGATAAGGACCGTCGTGTGTCTATAGAGACAATAAATGCACTGTTTGATGTCAGTGTGAGAACTGTACACACAATTATTCCTGAGGAACTGAAGATGCAGAAGTTTTGTGCAAAGTTTGTCCTAAAGGTGCTCCATCCTTGTCACAGACTATTTGATCAAGATAGGCAGTTCACCCTCCCTACAGTCCAGAATTTGCTCCCTGTGACATTTGATTATTCCCTAAGCTCAAGGAAAACCTTAGAGGTTGTCGTTATGAAACAATTGAGGAGATGAAAGAGGCTGTAACAAGAGTCATTAACACGCTCACATAGGAGGACTTCCATGGAGCTTTCTAGAAGTTGTTGGAACGGTACAACAAGTGCATTGGAGCTGGAGGAGATTACTTGGAAGTGGACTAGAGTTTCATATATGTACTATCAATAAAAGTGTCCATACAAAAAAAAGTCCGGAAACTTATTGAAGCCATTTCGTATATTTGGATAGCAAAGCTATTGAGCTTGTCAAGAAGTTTTGTTACTTTGGTACTATCATTAGAGCACAGTATAGAGCTCGTATGATTGCAAAAGTTGGAAGAGTGGATAAAGTAAATTCAGGAAACTTCTGCCATTACAAAAACAAAATGAAATAAGTTATTTGTCTCCTCACGGAGTTAGACACCAGCTAATTAGAAATTAAAAAGCCAGCACACTACAAAAAATCCCGTCAGTGTAGATGTCTCAGACAATTAGCAATAAATTAACTCCTTCTCAACAGTAACGAGTAAACCATGGGAGGGTGGACCTCTTAGAACTACACAGAACTACACTTGAGCCCAGCAGAAGCAGGACTACCTAACTTCAAAATGACCCCCACTGTGTTGGATTGATTGTTAAGGATGTATCTTCTGTTAACCCATACAGTGCTAAAAAAATCCCAGAAAAAAGCATGAGGTGCAGAAACAATCGTTTTTATTTTTTTCTTTCTTTTATCAATGAACGATTTTCTTAGTTGAGTGGCATGATGTATTTTATAGAACTCTCATTTTCCTCTTCAGTCCTCAAGACATTGTGTCTAACCTTCTGAAGAGAAGATAATTATATTCAGGACTTCGGGGGGGGGGGTAAGGTTTGGACTCAACACAGGGATCTGAACCACCACACACCCACTTTATACTTTATCCCCCACACACACACCCGTGTCTTTTTATCTATATTTATCTTTTGGCGTTCCCTTCTTTACAAACAAGCCACACAAAAAAATGAAACAAACTGCATACTTTAAGATTTTAATGATTAGGTTTCCTTAACCTCATGGAGGTTCCCCCCCCCCCCCAAATATAAAGTTTATCTCTCTTGTGCCTTATGGATCACGAGGGTGTGTGTGTGTGTGTGTGTGTGTGTGTGTGTGTGTGTGTGTGTGTCCCTCTGTCTCTCTCTCTCTCTCTCTCATATGCTCACCTCCCTCTCCTTCTCTACCACACCAGCAGACTATTACCAGACTGTTGTAAAACCCGTTGCTTTGTACAGGACGTGGAAAATTTTAAAGTCATTTTGAAGCTTTTAAATTGATGGATAGAAAAGTTTAAAGGGATTTTGTTGTTAGAATTCAACGCCGTATATCATGGTTCAGTTGTGTTAACCCTAAACCAAAAGATAAATAGTATTTTTTATAAAGGCCACTATTCTATAAAAGAACCATTTTATTTCTTTCTACCCTCTTCCTTCTCCTCTTGTTTCATCTTCTCCTTGGGACGACATCAACATTGGGAGAATCTAAGAATTTGGTCACAGTTAATAAATATATTTGGGAAAAATGTTTTCTTCACAGTCACACACTATGCTTCTTTTCAAAAAGCGAAGTAAGAGATGGGCATGTCACTTATATTTTTTTGTTTCATTATTTCAAAATAACGAAGAAGAAGAAGAAGAAGAAGAAGAAGAAGAAGAAGAAGAATCCATTTTTTCGCATGAAAATGTGTTTATTTTTTGTCCGCTATTTGTGTGTGTGTGTGAGAGAGAGAGAGAGAGAGAAAGAGAGAAAGAGAGAGAGAGAGAGAGAGAGAGAGAGAGAGATGTGATGCAATGCGGATGAAGATACCTGTGAATTCACACCAGAAACCAGAGTCCGAGGGTGAATTAAGAATCTTTAGGGATGGGGCGGGATCTTAAAATACGAAAACTAAAACGTTTAATACAGTACATTTAGTAGTATCAGAACAGACCAGGGGTCGGGACAGATTCAAGAGAAGGAAGGACAGGACAGATAAAACACACAAAAGAGAGGGGGTGAAAGAGAAAGAGAGGAAGTGTGGAAGACAGGAGAACGAGAGAGCGAAGTAGGCATCCGAGAAGTGAAGCAAACAGTTTGAAGAGAATGAGAGGTGAAATGGGGGGGGGGCAGAACGGAATAGAACGCGTGTGTGTGTGTGAGAGAGAGAGAGAGAGAGAGAGAGAGAGAGAGAGAGAGAGATTGTAAGCATCCGAAAGATGAAGCAAACAGTTCGTCCGAGTCCATTTTCTAAGGTATTGGACGATGAACATGATGATAGCGATGATGGTTCTTAATATTACAACTTAACTGTGGCGGTAGAAACGTTAAAAGCAGCCGTGATATTATATCTACTATATGGGCGGTTCCATTACTTTTTGTGGGGTAGGATAGCACAATGTAATAGCAGTGGGACACTTACCTTTCAATATTTTATGATCTCTATATTCATGAAATTATAAATCTGTGTGTGCGTGTTTCTCGCCGTTTATTTACTAATAATAGATTTATTAAAATAACAAAAAATTCAAATAGTATAAAATAAAACGAAATTTTTTAAATCCTATTTTTTTTCAATTAATTACGAAATTAAATCCATCAAAATACTTTTGTTTCTTCATAAACAAATCATCCATTTTAATCTTTTGCTAATAATTGAAAAAGAAAAATGAATTACTCCTTGATCTTTCGAAAGGATTTTGGAAGCATCTAAATTGTCGAAAAAAAAGTCATTTCTTGCTTTAAAATTCTTGACAACTCAAAAAAAGATTAAAACATTATAAAAATTAGTTATAATTTTATAACAATTGGGGGTTCATACGATAATAATTAAATTTAAATCTTAAAATATCCCCCCTCCTTCATTTAATAAATAATTCAGTAAAATAAATAAATAAAAACGGCATAGTTTTTGTTTTGTTTGTTGTATTTTTACTCCAAATAAAAATGAAAGTAAAAAGTTTCTCGGGAAATGCTGGATAAGGACAGCTAGTATTTATTTCAAATGTTTAAATTTAAACACGGTTCTTCTCATATACGTTCGTTCTCTATCACAGTTGTAGACAGAGGGAGAGGTACATTGCCGCGTGCGATTAACTCTTACATTCATAGCAGCAGAGAAAGAGACAGGGAATGGGATAATGGCAAAAAGATTAGGGTGGTGGCTGACTGGCTTACTCGGATGGGGTCCACGTGACTGCGCCGGGTCAGTTCAGCTTGTGTTTACAAGCGAAAATATATATATATATATATATATATATATATATATATATATATATATATATATATATATATATATATATATATATATATATATACATACACACACACACACACACACACACACACACACACACAACATTAGAAGGCTTCAAAACGCCTGGAGAAAAAAAAAAGAAAAAAAAAACGCGTCATTATCTTCTTGTATTCAGATGGAATAATTAAGTAGATATTTCAAATATCAAACTTCGCTATTTCAAATATCAAGGAATCTTAATTTATTTATTATTAACCGTATCTGCCAGCATTGTTCGGGAGTCTTTTTACTTTCGTTTTTTGTTTTGTTCCTTTAAAAAAAAAAAAAAAAATATCTGCCGTTAACTTGTTTTGAACAATATTTTCAATGGGATTGTGATATTCGAGTTTAATTTATAATGTATCGTTTGGTCTCTAAATTATTATTTGAACCAAGGTTCAGGTACTGTTATTTTTATCTCTTTGTATAAAATTATTGAATGTAAAATGCTTCTAAAACTTTCAGTCTTTTGCTAAATAAGGATTTATAAAAGAAAATTAATTAATTAATTAATTAAAAAAAAAAGCCATAAATGACTTTCTATTTAACAGCTTAAATGCTTCCAAAATTTCTTTAAAATTTTGAAGAATCGCAAAGTAATTCTTTTTTCTTCTTTTTATTTTCTTCCCCTCCTCCCTCACTGATTATTAACAAAGAATTATAATGACTGACTTGTTTACGAATAAATTGAAATGCATCCTGCAGGATTTAATTTTGTAACTACTTTTTTTAATAGTATAATTTTATTTTATTTTATTTTATTTTACACAACTACTTTTTGGGGAATTTGATTAATCAATAAATAAAAAATATATTATTGAGTTACGTTGATGCGAGAACCACATACACACAGATACGTAAAGTCTCAATTTTATTAATATAGAAATATGATCGGATTTAAGAAGCTGGATATAACTCCATCTAATGTTGTCAACAAGTAAAAAATTTTTAGAAACAGGGAGGAGGAGGGGGAGGAAGCAAAAGTAACATGACGGTTACATGTAGGAGTGACCATTTTGGCGACTAATGATGGTATAAGTGAGTTAAATGGGGAAACAAACCTTAACAAGGTGAATACAATGACCGACTCTTAGATAGTGCGCGGTTAATGACAAACTTTTAGGCTCCATTGTAGTATTAGGGATTTGGAGGATATCTCGCTTATTTTAAACAGACATAAAACTGATTTTGTGTATGTGTGTATCTCTCTCTCTCTCTCTATATATATATATATATATATATATATATATATATATATATATATATATATATATAGAGAGAGAGAGAGAGAGAGAGAGAGAGAGAGAGAGAGAGAGAAAGCTCTACTTCGGTATTGAGCACTTTTTGATCCCATTTTTTACCACCCTACATTGGAGGGAGGAAAAGACCTCAGGGATCGATCCTTGTACCGTTATTATTTCTGATATTCATAAATGACTTATCTGATAAAATTGTCTCTGAGATGGGTATATTTGCAGACAACACCACACTCTATAGCCGATAGCTTGTTGATATTAATATAAAATAATACAATAAAATTTATATAATTATAAAACTCAAATGACCTTGTAACAATGTATGTAACCCACTTTCCGGTTTACGACATCCGGTTACACATGTGCGCATGATCTGCACTGAAATATTAACGTTATTATTTCAAAATTATTATTTAACATCAGAAGAGTGGGGTTTAAAATAATTTAAACGTAATACAGAAATGAACGATGTAAAAAAAAAAAAAAAAAAAAAAAAAAGATATATCAAAATTTGAATTTAACTATAATAAGTATTATGGTATCTGTTCAGTGCACATTTACCTATAAGTATGGCCAACCACTTATAATTCAGTAACTGTAAATTTTTTTTAAAAAAATGATCAATTATAATAAACAGAACGACTCATAGAAATCTATCTATATTCTTTTTTCATTTTAATATACTTTCATAGAAATGTTTCTGTTATGTCAAAAAAACTATTTTATTTACGTCACAAGTGTCACACTCATACATGAATTCCATAGCTAATATAACATACTGACCCAACGGGTCACGGGTAGTCTAGTAAATTATAAAACTAAATAAAAATTAAGATATCACATTAGCTAAGCTCATAGTTACAAGACTAAAAGAGTAATGAATTGTAAATAAAATAATTCCATCAAAACTTATGATAAAGAAAATACCAAAACATCTTAATTCCATATGAAATATTATAGATTAGCCTAATGATACATAATATGCACTTATATCTACAAATTTTCATTTCCACTGGAAAAATATAAAAATATATAAATCATAAAATCCTACCTACGTTAGTCAGTTGGGGTGACTAGACACCTCAGAAGGACAAAGCGATATCTACCTTCAAGGAAAACTGAGACACAACTGTGCCATACCATGCGTTTTATACCCTCACTGAGTCAAGAGAGTACTAGGAGGGAGGAAAAGAAATAAGTTGCCAACTAGGAATTATGAGCACTTAAGCAAAGTTGGGGTGACAACACACCCCATGGGACTAACATAGGGTTAAGAAATATTGAGCCTGGTCAAATGGGTGACTATTTGGGAATATCAGATGCTGTAAGTTTTGAAGAAAAGTGTAAATTGAGATTTTATAATAACTTTTTGATGGTGTGGCTCTGATGTAAAATTCCTAAGGGACTCTGGTCAATACCTTCTTCTGTGTTTTTTTTTTTTTTTTTTTTAATTCAATTTTCACCCCAAACAAGGCACAGTGCCACTTTGAAGCAGGGGGCTACTATTAGGGAATTAATTAGCGGGGTCATTATGAAGGGAGAAGAGTAGAAAGATGTTTGTTAACATTACACTTGAACTTCTGCATATCATTGCAGTTGGGAAAGCAGAATCCCGGAAGGGAGTTCCAAAGACCTGCAGTTCTGGGGAAGAAACTATTGGAGTAAAAGGCTTTCTTGCACCTAGGGATCTCCACTGTAAAGGGATGAGACTTAGTAGCTTGTCGGGTTTGTCGGGGGTAGTTACGTCGGGGAGGTACAAGTGTTTGCAGTTCGTCAGAGCATTCACCATTAAAGTATTTGTAGAACAGGCAGAGGGATGCAACATCTCGTCGATGGGACAGAGGTTGAAGCCCAGATGACAGTTCAGGACCTATCAGGTTTGCGACTCTTTTTTGAACCCTGTCCAGGAGCGAGAGACAAGCAGCAGATGCACCAGCCCAGATGTGACAACAGTACTCCATACATGGGCGAATGGTTGCCTTATAGAGGTATAGGATACTGGCAGGCGTAAGTAGTTTTCTAGCACGGTAGAGGGAGCCAACCTTCCTTGCAGCAGCCTTGGCAATGCTATCAATGTATCTATTCCAGTTCATATTCCCTGTAAACGTTAGGCCGAGGAGTTTAAAAGAAGTACTTTCAGGCAATGTGTTCTTGGCCATTGCTATTGGTGGTAGAGAAGGTTTCTTGTAGTTATTGAAGGAAACAAGCTTAGTCTTAGCAGCATTGAATGAGACCAACCATTTTTGTCCCCATTCCACTACGGATTGGAGGTCATCCTCTAGTGTTTCTGCCATTTTCTTGGATATGTGTTCATTTGTTTTCCCCTCATATCTGTTATAGAGAGTGGTGTCATCGGCAAATATACCCATCTCCGAAACAATATTATCAGGGAGGTCGTTTATGAATATCAGGAACAATAGAGGTCCAAGGATAGACCCCTGAGGCACTCCCGCATTTATGTCATATTGTTTGGATGTACGTCTGTCGAGGACAACTTTGATTTTTCTATTACTTAAGAAGGATTTAATTACGTTATGAATTCTTCCAGTGATTCCATATGATCTAATTTTCCTTAGAAGACCATCGTGCCATACCCTGTCAAAAGCCTTAGATATATCAAGGGCCACCGCTCTACCCTCCCCTGTTTTATCCAATGAACGGTATATACGTTCAGAAACTACAGTTAAGATATCTGCTGTTGAACGGGCTTGCCTGAATCCATATTGTTTGTCAGTCAAGAGTTTAGCAGCTGTTAGGTGCTGGACTAGGGCTTTATTAACTAAGGACTCAAATATTTTGGCGAAAAGCGGGAGGAGGCTAATGGGGCGATAATTTAGTGGGTCAGTTCTTTCACCAGAATTCTTGAAGACTGGTACCACAGAGGCGGTTTTCCAGCAGTCGGGAAAACAAGATTCGTTAAGGCATTTATTGTAAAGTTTGGACAGAACTGGAGCAACCTCGGCAGAGCATTTTTTTAATAGCACAGCCGGGATGAGATCTGGTCCACATGCTTTAGAGGTGTCTAGGTTTTTTATAATAGCATGTACCTGAGAAGGGGTGATTTTCAAGTCGTCAAGTGTGGCGTCTGTTCGCAGAGGAAAATCAGGGAGTGAGTGGTGTACCGAGTTCAGTGTTGAGTTTGAGGCAAACCGACTGGCAAGCAGATTAGCCTTGTCAGTTGCCGTGCAAGCAACCTCATGATTGTTTGTTAGTGGGGGAATAATTGACTGTCCATTATTAACTACGCTGTTGTAGATTTTCCAAAAATCCCGGGTTCCTAATTTCTGTGCTTCGATGCGCTTTCTGGTGGTTTCAGAGTAATCTGACTTAGCTGTGTCTATCACTCTCTTACAATTATTTCTAGCTTCTATAAACTTCTGTTTATTTGAGCTGGACTTATGTCGGTTGAATCTGCGGAACGCATGCTGCCTTTGACAAATGGCAGCTGCACAAGCAGAAGTAAACCATTGGGGGGAGTGGGGCTTGCTATAGTATTTCCGTGCGGGAACATGTGCTTCAATAGCAGTTTTGAACCATTCAGTTGTCTCATTTGCACACTGTTCCGCTGGAAGAGTAAACATATTTTGCCATGGGGCATCTCTGATGAGCTCCCTGATGGCTTCCCAATCAGCCTTTTTGTAATACCTCGTTGTTTTGAGTAGTGGGTCTTCAGTTTTAGGGCGAGAATTTAGGCTGATTTCTACCATTATCACAGCGTGATCAGCATTCCCGAGTGGGCTATGGGCATTTGTTGTACAGTCATTGGGAACTGTTGTCAGAAAGAGATCTAGAAGTGAGGCATGTTGATCGTGCTGGTCTGGGAAACGTGTCGGAAATGTAACCATCTGAGATAGGGAATGAGATATAGAGAAGCTATATGTGGCGCTACCAGCTACGTCTGTGTGATTTGAGAATCCTAGCCAGTTACTGTGGTGGACATTGAAGTCACTAAATACATGTATTTGTGCGCTAGTATCGAGGGAGAGTGCTATATCTATGCTGTCTGAGACTTTGTTTATTAGGGTACAGTCTTGGTGTGCTGGAAGGGTATTAGAAGCAATGCAATACAGTGTAAGCTGTGCCCACTGTGGGTTCATAAAAAGTGTAGCAACCTGAAGGTTAAGTTTGCCCTTAACCCTAACTTCAAGTGTAAGAGATGCAGGAGACAGGCGCATTTTATTGAAAGTTGTCTCCACAAAGAGAATACACTAGATGACAATACCCTGGAGATATTAGACTCTTTCTGCTAAGAGATTTGTGGAGTGCAGGTGGTAGATGTGAAATCTGTATGGCCATAAGAATAAAGGCAACTTGGGCAAAGTTTTGTGATCATAAGTTTTTGCTTCTGATAACATCATAAACTGTCCGGGGTAAATTATATAGTAGCTGTATCAGAAATGGCATGACATATGGCAGTGAATGCTGAGCCCTCATCCAGTCATCTTTCCTTTGTCTGCAGTGCAATGGCGGATCGATGAACTGATAGATCTGCAATATCTGGTCAAAGCCAGCATATCAGGCCAGAAGATGTACTGAAAGCACTACACTTACCCAACATGGAGGTTATCCTAATGATGCTGGTATGGTTAAGTGGAATATTCCTTTTCCTGTATAAACCATTGCAGAAGCATGAATGTCCTAAATCGCAGGAAGGTTGGGCAGTCAAGAAAAACTTGGAGGTAAGTGATTGAACGAGACCACATAGAGTGGAGTTTGAAAACTACTGACCTGCTGGACCATGAGAAGTGGAGAGTAAGTTTGCATACTATCAAAAAACGTCTGACCCCTGAACAAGGGAAAATTGATGTTAAATGTATAAAAGAAAAAAAGTAACATAAATGCAAACCTATAATCATCATCATAATATTCGGCTTAACAACTGTTTTACACATTGGCATGGGTTCTAACATACCTTCAATGAAACTGACTTATAAACTAATCTATCTCTGGTTGGGTCTTTTTTATCTCTCTTTCTTCTAGGTCCATTTTTATCACTTCCTCCTAAGTTTTCCTTGGCCTTTTCCCATGAACTGGATCTGCTACTTCAACTTTCTACATCTACTGTCCCAAGAACTTTCATCCATTCTTTTAATGTGGTCATACCATTGATATCTCCTGTTTAGATTTGACTTGGCATTCATTTTATATGTTGGCATGTGTTGGACAGCTTTTAGAAATTGATTCCAAATTGATCTATTTCTGGCCAGTTCTTTATTTATCTCCTTTTCTCTCATTCATTCTTATCACTTCCTCCCATGTTTTCTTTGGCCTTCTCCTCTGAACTGAACCTGCTACCTCAACTATTCTAACTCTACTGACTCAAGAACTCTCATCCATTCTTTTAATGTGACCATACTATCGAAATCTCCTGTTCTACACATACCTCTCTATACTGTCCAGGTTTAATCTTCCTCTGAGGTCATCAGATCTAAGCTTGTCTTTAAGAATCACATTGCACATCCATTATATCATTCTCAAATTACTATCCATGCAACACATATATTCAACCTTCACTGGTGAAACAGATAATTTTAGACAAAATTTTCATTTCAGTCTGTATTATGGTATATTAACCCTTTTGTGGACCATTAATGCCAAAATTCATTACATATTGATAAACTATGCACTGAAGACAAACTAGAGAAAATTGGAGGTTCATAACCTTGCCAATTAACTGACTAGATTTAACTGAATTTCAAATCAGTTTACCAATTTAATAGACCATATTAATGACCATCAGGCCACATTATAATAGAGAGAAAGAGTCAACTCTCAAACATGAAGATGAGTCAGAAATTATCAGACGAGCTTCATGACATGTTTTGTCTTAAGTGATCATACAATATGGAAAACATGACCTACTATCTCTATCAAATAAATGATAACTGTTCAGGGATATGGTGCATGTCACATACCAGAAATTTATCTGGTTACAAGATCAAATTTTCTTTCTCCTAGACTAGGTGCCCTACGAAAGCTTGATAGAAAGATTAAAATTTCATTTGGTAGAAGGAAACAAAGGAAGGAAAAATATATAACACCTGCCTTCAACTTTAAACACAACCTACTCTCCCCATCAAGTAAGTGATGACCATTAAGAGACACAATGTGTGATACATACCCAAAATCTATCTGGTCATGAGTGTTATATCAAAGTTTTCCTTCTTCTAGACTAGTTGCCCTGCCAAGGGGAAAGAGAAAGACTAATACATAACCTGAATGCAATTTTATTCAATGGAAGGAAAGAAAGAAAATATAGAACCCCTTCCCACCCCCCCACCCCCAAAAAAATGTTTAAATGTTATAAAAGCATGTCTTTCAAAGAAAAGCTTCTTTTAAAAATGAATGCCTTTGAAAACATGAACTAAGTTATCTCTTGAAGGTGAGAAAATTCTAAGGATTCCAATTAGTTAGAATTTGGGTGTGGATACCATTTTAACAAATTCAAATTAGTTACCATTGAGGGTTATGTTAAGAAGTGACTGATGGGAGACAAGGGTGGAGTTTGTCTAATATAGATGAAACAAGGAGGAGGGGGCATTAGTTTCCCAACCTGCAAACATGATGACTCATCTGGTGGCAACTTTTCAAAAGGTGTAGAGGTGGAAGGTTGCAGAAGAGGCAGAACTTTATTGGAGAAGCTTCCTTTATCTCTTGAAATCCTTTTTGCCTTCACACACACACACACACACACGCACAAAAAAAAAAAACCTCCATCCTAATATCTAACCTTAACCAGGATTTATTTTTAAAAAATAAAACAAAAGAAACAAGAGTCATCATATAATTTGAAACAAGAAGCAAAAATATATTAAGACTCAACTAATACTGAAGCCAATATGTCACAACACACTCCTTCTCCTTCCCAAAATAAATTGATACTGATCGTTTTTGTTCATCATTCTTTTTTTTCTTTTTATTACTGAATCACCACTCATCAAGGTCAAAAGACATTCAAAGATAAGGGTCAGAACATTATCATTTAACCAGCAAATTTTCAAATTATATATATATATATAAAATATAATTTGAAAAAAACATTTGTTCAATTTTTAACATGGGGCTCAGTTTCCTATGTAAGTTTATCATAAAATGATGCATCTGAAATTTTTTTAATGGAAATTGCTCAAGACAAGACATGAAGCAACTTGATGTAAGGAGCTAACAAGAATGAAAGATGGTTATCACAAAGACAGGAGATATACCTATTGACCTTTTTTTATTATTACATTTTCACCCCAAACAAGGCACAGTGCCACTTTGGTGTAAGGGGTTACTATCAGGAACATAAATTGCAGGAATACTATGTAGAGACTTGATCAGCAAGATGTGCAATGATGGAATTGCAAATAGCTGAAGTATTTTGAGGAGTCAGCAATGGACAGATTTGGACTTGGAGGAACAACTTTGACTTGTGATGCAGTGAATTCACTTAGAGTTGGCTTAACCCACCCCAGGTGAATGTCGTCATAAGTACAAATATTTTACAATATTATTCATGGAAAGGAATCTTGGAACTTTTGTCCCTTTTATACAATATGTAATTTTAATCAAAGTTTTATCAACTGGACTTTATTTGGTTCAATTTGAAGGCACAATTTTGTGATTCAGAGTTATCAGGTTGATGGTTCAACTTCATAAAAGACAATTTTTGTATTTCCTTTGTATCTCTCACTATACTTATTCACTTTCTCTCACTATTCTCCTGATCTTTTTTTTATGGAAATCACTCCAGACAAGGCATGAAGCCACTTAATGCAAGAAACGATAAAGAAATACTATTTCAAAGTTAAAATCTACATCCTGTAGATGTTGATATTTTCTCTCATGGCATATGGTCGACTCAAGATAAAAGTCATCACCACTCTGGTATGGCTGATGTCCAAAAGAAACCCTTGCATAATGATTGCACCACAATTGGTATGGAAGACACTAAGTAATTGGCACTAAGCTTAAAACAAGAGTGTTCCATGATCATTTCTGGTGAAAAAAGAACCAAGTACAACGGCTCATCTTGAGATCTGATAGATTGATGTACATCAAATTGAAAATGGTGTGTATGCTGTGTTTGATGACACAAATTATGAGATACAGATCCGCAGTATAATGAGATTTAGACACAAAACAAAAGGTCCCAATTTAAACTTACACTCTCCTCTAATAAAGGTTACATTCCATACCTATGCATGCATAACCATCAATTCAAAAAACACAACAACAGGTTTATACGTGGATTTTCATCAAAAGTATTCTTCTTTGAGAGATGCAGAAAGCTACATTGATGATTATGTAATTTTTAGAGGTAACTGAGAAAATTAATCTCAACCAAATTTATTTATTTTTTCCATTTAGTGTCTTTTAATAACTCTTGCTGACATTTTCTTAAGTAATAACCTGTACATCCGCAGTATAATGAGATTTAGACACAAAACAAAAGGTCCCAATTTAAACTTACACTCTCCTCTAATAAAGGTTACATTCCATACCTATGCATGCATAACCATCAATTCAAAAAACACAACAACAGGTTTATACGTGGATTTTCATCAAAAGTATTCTTCTTTGAGAGATGCAGAAAGCTACATTGATGATTATGTAATTTTTAGAGGTAACTGAGAAAATGTACGAGAGAGTAGTGTCATCATATATATTAAAAGCAGTTTAATGCCATTAAAGCGTTAACTTTCTTATAACACTTAACCAATTAAGGGGGGGGATCAAGTGATTAACATTACAAACTGAAAACTTAAGCGTGCTAATTTCAAATTCAATTTCTTTCACAGAAACACTGTCATCAAAATCCACACCTGACCTTATGCCTAACCTCCTGGAGAAACTAAATAAAATAACTATATTCTATGTAGAATCTGCCTTGGCTTGTAATATATCATAGTCCACTAGCAGGGGTGGATGATGATCAACGACTGTTAAATGCAATAATTGGAGTATTCAAACTTCACTCCAAATGTCTCATAGTTGGTGATACTTTAATAGAATATGCTCTGACAAACTTGAAACACTTGTGCCCCTCGACATAAATACTCTCAACTAATTCGACAAGCAACAAAATCCCACCTTTTCACTTCAGATCTGTGGATGCCAGAAAAGATTCTACTCTAATAGTTTCTTCTCTCGAACTGCTAGACTTTGGAATTCCATCCCTGTTTCCTGCTTTCCTGACTGTACTAAAATGCAGAAATTTAAATGTAATGTGAACAGACATCTTGCTGCTCAACTTCCTACACAGTGTTCTTGTAGGTGTGGTTCCCAATAGTAACCCCCTAACATTCATGTGACAGTATGTCTTATTTGGGGTGAATAAGAGTAAGAAAAAAATAGTTGGAGTATTCAAACTCTACTCCAAACATCTTATAGTTGGTGATCTCAATGCCCACCAATTGACAAGAAGGAGTATTTCTGCCCACAAGGAATGCGATTTTGGTATTCATTGCTCACCAAAGTCAAGGAAAAACTTCCTTGTGCAGCATGTTTCAGTTGAGTTCACCAGGTATTCTTAAAGTAATCATCCACAGTGTCAAAAGTGGAAGTCTTATCATCCAATGGTAAGAGTTATCACACTTTTTAATTCAAACCGTAGGTGGAAGACCTTTGTCCGAGGTTAAACATAATATCAAAATGAAGATTCAATACATTTATGACTAAATGTACAGCTAGGAGAATATCAAAATGCTTCAAATAGTCAAAAAACAGTGGCAAGCAATCAGAAACTCAATTACCATCTGATGCCCACTCTCTTTTTATCAAGCTTAGCCAACCCAACAAGATGTGAGATTTTACACATCTTAGTGAGCTAGGTATTTTTTTACCCATTTTTTTTCAAGCAGAATTCACTCTAGGCAAGTTGAACCGATTTCCCCCAGAGGAGAAAGTTTCATGGGAATATCAAGTTTACAAGTTGTTCCTGATTGTATGCATATCCCGATCAAGGGTTAGGTTTTCTCAGTTCTTGCAAAGAGGTGTCGACATCCTCCTGCATACCGCGCCTGGTATTCTCAAATGGTAACCCAGCTGGTATTGACTAGATTCAACGTTGCTTAATTTTGGTGATCTAATGAGAACCAATGTGTGTCAACAGGATCGTGCTGTATTTCCATTTTTACCCTAATCCTATCGACACTCCTGATGTGTCCATTCTTTGTACACATTTATACAACAGGATTTTCACACTTTATAACAATTAACCAAAACCAAAATACATGGAAAACTCTTTAGGGCTTTTCATTGTTCTGACTCTCGAGTATATATCCGACACAGTTAATCAACCGACAACCACATCACTCTACATAAAAGCATATAAGATATCAACGGATACACACTCGAGAGTCAAAACAATGTAAAGAATATGCTGTTGTCCTACCCCTAGTAATGAGCAAAGTTGATCTTCCCAAAATAAACAACAAAGAATCGTCTCTGCTGTGCATAAAAGCCTCAAACAAAACAGTAAAATACAATGAGACCTTTGTCCAAGACTAAACATAATATCAAAATGAACATTCAGTACCCTAAACGGTGGAACCTTTATCGCAGCTGGCTAAATGTACAGCTGGGAGAATATCAAAACACTTCAAATAGTCAAAGAAGAGTGGCAAGCCATCAGGAACTCAATTACCATCACAGTTTTTAACAATTAACCTAAACCAAAATATATGGAAAATGTAATTTTTTGTAATGAGCAAAGTAAACAACAAAGAATTGTCTATGCTGTGCATAAAAGCCTCAAACAAAACAGTAAGATACGATGAGGCTGATTCAAATTGTTGACTTAAGGATTACAAATGATTTATCATTTACAACTCCATATAAGCTGAATAATTTGGCTGTTCATCAGGCTAAAACTGAGAATATCTCTAGTATCCATGGCATTTTATTGAGAAAGAATTAGCGATAGCTTTTTATTCGAGGTGGTGCCACTGGGAGACATGTAGCTTTTGATCATTGGACAACTAACGTATTTGATTTGGATACCATGAAGTGGAAATCCAGAAATCAGAATGTAAAAAGTAGAAAGTGGATCTTGGTTTACTTTCAGCAGCCTCATAGCTCTCACTTCCCTTATTGTGTCCTTTAGTCCTCACACTCCATCAGCAATGTTTCTGACAAAGAGGGAATCTATCCATATAACACTTATCATTGGCTCATTTTTTACCTTTATTTTTAGCTTCTTACATCAAGTGGCTTCATGTCTTGTCTGGAACGGTTTACATAATAAAACAGAATACAAACATTATCTTTCTCACTGCATTCTTTCAATTTCTTTACACATGTGTACAATATCTTCTCTCGTACATTACACACGACATAAATATTGTTATTGCTAACCACGTTTTATTGTTTCATCACTTCACCTTCAGGGGATTTTCTGTGACAAACAAAGTTTCTGGTTCCATTTTTTTTTTTTTTTTTTTTTTTTGAATCCTCATCTTTTTATGAGTTAAAAAAAAATGTTAAAATGTTTAATGAAAGTCAATGTCTTCAAATCAGAATTTATGAATTATAAGTAAAATTTATGAATTATAAGTAAAATTTATGAATTATAAGTAAAATCAAAAATAAAACCAACTTACCTGTTCGTGGGGATTTAATCTTTGCTCCTCAAAACAAAAACACTAAAAAATAAAATAAAAATGATTTTCTATTCAGCTTTTGATGATTTTCAATATTCATTTGAAAAAGAAAACAACATGCGGACTACAACTTGGATGTCTTCAAGTCCAATGTTAACAAATTCCTAATGAACCGCCCCCTTAAGTAAACACTTCAGCAAATCTCCTCACTAACTTAATGTACTTGCAATAACCCTTATCCCTGAGTGGCTTCCAGGCCTTGATAAGTGGTGATCACTGTGTAAAAAAAAAAAAAAAAATGCAGAAATTATAAGAATCTCAAAACTTGCACAAACACATACATATATATAGTATAAAAGTATACTTATGGCAATTAAGCTACACAAACGTTGTGTTTCATTTCTGAGAGACATCATCAGGGCAATGAAGTGGATGGTTTTCCCCATGAAGGAAACACATACATTTCTGTGTAGCTTACTTGCTATCAGTGTATTTTATCCTATTATTACAACTAAGATCTACTCAAGTATTGAGCACTGTTGAAGTAAATACTGAAATAGTATCCACTCTATAATAAAAACCAATGTATATGTATGTATATATATATTAATGATGGGATGATTCCAGTATTTTTCCCCGATTCTGATACAATTACAGATTCCATACTAAATTCACGATTTCGATACAATTACTGATTCCGATTCTTTATAAATCTCTAAATATTTAACTATAAAATTATTTTTTTTTTTTTTTCTTGATTTCAGCAAAAACACATGTTAAATGTGTATAAATTTTCTCAAATGTAAAAATACACTTGTGGGAGGTGATCTATAGATTTTAGTTTTACTGGTTGTTTAAAATCAATTAATATTTACTATTTTAACATTACTACCAATAGTGGAAAATTTTATTTTAAACAAAATACAATAAAACAAAAACAATTAAAAGAATTGTTTTTGACATTGGAAAATATGCACAAATTTTTTCAGATTCCGCTACCTCAAAAAGTTCCAATTTTTCTGATTCTCGATTCCGATTAATCGTCCCAACACTAATATATATATATATATATATATATATATATATATATATATATATATATATATATATATGTGTGTTAATTTTTTACCGATAATTGAATACCATTATTAACATCTCCAACCTTGGATATCTGGAAAATATTTTTCCTTAGAACAATCCCCCATATTTTTTGGACAGAAGCAAATAAATAAATATTATTTATCTATTCATTATTTTTACTTATAAAACAGTAATCTACGAACATGTGTTTCGCAGTACTACTGCTCATCAGCGTAGCTTGACTGATTCTAGGATTTGAACCTCAGATAGCACATATGATCTGATATTCGAATCTTAGAACAGTCGGGCTAAGTTCACGAGTGGTACTATTGTAAAGCATGTGTTCGTAAATTACTGTTTTATATATATATATATATATATATATATATATATATATGGTCCACCATGGGTCCAAAACTGGGAGCATGCCTTTTCCATGAACGCTGGCAGGAGCTTGGCGAATACTCAGCAGATGGCAGTAATCATGCTGGCTTTAGTGTTGTGGGAGGTCATGTTGGTGATGTTCTCGATATATGAACAACTAAAGAAGTCGGGTTCAGGTTGGGGGAGGAGTGTAAAGCCAGTGAGAGAAGGGTACAAAGTCATAGCACTCTTTCTGAAATCAAGCCTGGGTCTCTTTGGACTTGTGGGTCGGCGCCGAGTCCTGCTGCCACACCAAGAGTTTTCTAGTGGCTACCTGATTGCACCAGGGGATCACCACATTCTTCAGCATATCCAGGTACACTTTGATGTTGACTTTCAGGCTGACTTTGAAGAAGAAGATGTAGCCCTCACTTGAAACCACACCAAAGACCGTAACCGTGGCCGGAAACTTTGTTGAGCTGTGCATTGAAGCGTCCGGATTTGCATTTTTAGGGTGCTGGCAATGGTCCTGTTGTCATGACTTTGATCAGTAGAAAGCATGAGTTGTACAGCAGTGCATCTCCGATCTTGCTCGTTGAACATTGTGTCACTTTCGGACATGATAGAAAGAAGACTCCTATCACTCTTGGGATTTGTACTCAACTGGCCAACTAGTAGATGATCTGCAACAAAAAAAAAATAGTTTTCATCAAACAGAAATGGAATCATATCGTCTTTTCTAGGACAATAATTTTATCATTCCACTCTGTATTTATATTAGAACAGCTATAGTTTAGAGTAAAAGTAAATTTCTAAAAGCTGTCCAACACATGCCAGCATGTAAAATGGACCTTATCGACAATGAAGTTCTTCTTCTTCTTCTTCTTCTTCTTCTTCTTCTTCTTCTTCTTCTTCTTCTTCTTCTTCTTCTTCATCATCATCATCATCATCATCATCATCATCATCATCATCATCATCATCATCATCATCATCATCATCATCATCATCATCATCATCATCATCATCATCATCATCATCATCATCATCATCATCATCATCATCATCATCATCATCATCATCATCATCATCATCATCATCATCATCATCATCATCATCATCATCATCATCATCAAAATATTATGAAAAGAAAAACTGAATGAAAGTACTTAACAAACAGTTGATCATTTATGAAAGAAAGGAAAAATGGAAAATAACTAAATTTCAAATTCCATATGTATTTTCAAGGTCAAGAAAAATTAATAACACCATCTTGATGTGAAATTTTTGTATCAAAACGAAAATATTATTTCTGATAATTGAATTAAGGGGTGGGAGGCAGAAAGGTGTGGAGGATAAAGTTTGATTAAGAAATTCATTTAAGAGGATTTAAATGAGAATCAAATAAAAGGCAGTTAATCAGTTGAGGGTAGGGAGTTCTCTTAATCTGGTGTTGGTTAATCTTGGGTTTAATAAGGGGCTGATAATAAGGATTATCCTTTAGGAAAAACTTTTATCAAACTTTGGAATTTCGTTTTCTTGTAAATAATTCAACATTTGAAAAAAATTGAATTCCAAACAAACTGTCATCAATTATTAAATAATATTTGTATGCTTTTTTTTTGTTTGTTTTTTAATATATAAAATATAATTTGGTTATTTTGTTTTATGGTTATATTACCCTTTCCCAGGTTATTTATTTTTCATCAAATGTTTTATGCTTCAAGTTGTTATCTTCAGATATTTATTCAAGCTGTTTTCCTGGGTGGCTTCGTTTATGGCATATCAACCTTTCTTTGGCTATTTTGTTTTACAAAATATCAAACATTTTTTTTAGTTATTTCATGCCTTACTCATTTCAATAAAAGATTTTATTCTTCAAATACTTATTCTAGCTGTCTGTTTTGCTTCTTTTGTTTTATGGCATACCGACCCTTTTTTGGTTGTGTTGTTTCACTGCATATCAATACTTTTGGGATTATTAAATGCCAGTTTCAGTTGTTTTGATAAGGTTTTTTTTGTTCTTAATATATTCAAAGATTTATTCATGGTACTTACTTTAAATAGTCATTCATTGTGTTAACATAAGTTAAAATTTAAGGTCATATATAGGACAAAATCTATTTAATATATAGATGGGAACATGACAGATATTACCATTCTGAGTCAGAGTGAACATGGGAATAATACGAGGAGCGTGCAATAAGTAATGCCCGTGACCAACTTCCAGTTGTCTGATCTAGCTGAAATTTTGCATATGCAATGATTTATATCTCTACGGGTTATGTAGCAAATTACTGCTCTGAACTAATTGTGGTTTCTGTTTTACAGGTGTTTGAACTGAGTGTCAGGTGTGAAATGGAGCCTGTTGAATGTCGAGCAGTGATCCGGTTTTTGTATTTGAAAGGACGCACACCACAGGAGACTTTTGACAAAATGAAAGAAACTTATGGTGATAATGCCCCATCAAGGGGCATTATCAATATAAGTTTAAAATGCTGGCATCGTGAATTCAAACATGGCCAGGTCTGTGGAAACAGCTCCCAGACCTGGTCGCACCCCCCCCCCTCCTTCTGCCATTGATGAGGCATCTGTCCGTCAAGTTGAGGCTGCCATTTTCGAAGATCGGCGTATTACTATTCGCCAAATAGTCCAAAATGTCAAGATTAGTACAGGGTCTGTGGAAACTATCATTCATGACCATTTGTATATGCATAAGGTGTCTTCCAGATGGATTCCCAGGTTGCTCACACCATTCCAGAAGCGAGAACACGTCAAGTGCTCGAGGATGAATTTGGAGATGTGCCAAGAAGATGAGTCAAAGTTTTTCAAAAGACTGATTACACAGGATGAAACCTGGGTCCATCATTATGATCCAGAGACCAAAGCCCAGTCAATGCAGTGGAAGCACTTGGACTCACCACCTCCAAAGACGGCAAGGGTACAGACCTCCACTGGCAAGGTCATACTCACAGTCTTCTGGGACCAGGACGGAGTAGTGATGACAGATTTCCTGGCAAAGGGTACCACAATTATAGGAGCCTATTATGCTTCACTTTTGAGGAAATTAAGGGAAGCTATCAAAATCAAGAGGCGGGGCAAAATCAGCAAAGTTACCCTCCTCCTGCAGGACAACGCTCCGGTCCACAACTCGCATGTCGCCAGATCAGAAGCACGGGCATGTGGTTATGAAATCCCACCCATCCTCCCTACTCTCCTGACCTTGCACTCTCTGACTTCCACCTCTTCCCAGCCATGAAGTTGTTTTTGAAAGGAAAGCGTTTCCCAGATGATGCAGCCTTGATTTCTGAAATCACGTTGTGGTTGGAGGACCAATCTGGGGTGTTCTACAAAAACGGTCTCCAGAGCTGCATCAAACGATGGGAGAAATGCATAACTCTGGGTGGTTCCTATGTAGAGAAAGACTAATAACTGTGCCAAGTTTCATTGCTCTACTGCTATGGGAAGTGGGTCAGGGGCATTACTTATTTCACGCCCCTATGAGTGTCTTCACAAAAATACAAAATTTTTGGTTGTGTACCAAATAATAATAATAAGAAGAAGAAGAAGAAGAAGAATTCTGATTTCGCTTATGAACGTCTCTCTGGAAAGGGATGGGATTCATTTCCAGAGAATTTCCCTTAATCCTGGCTTCAAACCAGGAGCTTCAAAGATCAAGGGTTTTCCTAAGGATGTTGGTGATACCTATAATTGCAGAGGTTTGAAGGCCGCCTAAAACATCAGGGATTTGTAGTTTTTTCAATTGTCCTTCCAGACGACTTGATACTACTCCTAGTGTACCAACTACGACCGGGATTATTTGTGTTTTAACCCCGTGTATACGCCTTATCTTATTATAGGCCAATGGAGCATAATTGCTCCACTTCTCATTCTCCTTCTCTCTCACATTCCTGTCCCAGGGTACTGAGAAGTCTACAATCTGCCAGTTTTTTGAGATCTTGTCAATAACGACCAAATCTGGACGATTATGTTCCAATTGCTTGATCGTTATGACACTTTTGTCCCATCATACCTCTACCTTACCATCCTCACTTGTTCTCACTTCATCAGGCACCTCCTCAAACCATTTTCCAGCACACTTCACCCCAACCCTCTTACACACCTCCCAATATATCCGGAGTCCCATACGATCGTGTCTTTTGCGGTACTCTCTCTGCGCCAGTCCACTACACCCTGTTGCAAGATTTGATTCTGAGGTCTTACCACAAATCCAGCATTCTGCAGCAATTTCCTCTCCTAGAACCACTTTTTTGAACAATCGTGTTCCTAATGCCTGCTCTTGTGCTGCACAAACAAAAGCTTCAGTACTCTTGCGCGTTAGAGTATGAAAATAACCAGGTTGGGGTCTGGGAATGCAGCTAAACCACTAGGAATGATGTACCTTTAGTCTTTGTTAAGACATACAAAAAGAGAAGGAAAACTGCTATAAAACCTGAGGTTTATCATTCATGCTATCTGTGGTAAAACTTTGCACTGACTGTGTGCTATCAACAGTTTTAAAAAGTGTGGATTGTGTTAAAAGTGTGGATTGTGTTACACAAACCTTTACCACGATAAACAAATCTTTGTATAGTAGTCTAACAACAACATTCAGTTAGTCCCACACAAACATCTGCAATAAAAACACTGGTGAGAGAGCGAAGGTGACAGAGACAGCTAACAGATATTGCTAGCAATATCTAGCTAAAAGATTTTAGAGTGGCGACCATTGGATGATGGCCGTTTAATCACAAGCCATTCAGCAATCGCGTTGTTCATATCCTCCAATCATGACAAAGTAGGTCTTTTTTAGATACATCTCAATCACACATTCTTTTCATTGTATTTGCTTTCTTTTTGATCATGCTGTTCTTCAAAGTAAGGCTTCTTTTCGTCTGATAAGGAGAAAACTCCAAATGTCAACAATCCAAAAACACATTAATGTCATACCTTTGAAAACCAGTGGGAAACAGAAAAAACTCAGGAATAATTTAGAACATTCTCTTGATTCAGTTGATTTAACGGATGACATTGAAAATTCATGGAAAAGTTTCAGGGATGTGGTCTATGCCTCATTGCTTGAAGTACTCAGGCTTCCTATTTGCAAACATCAGGACTGGTTCAATGATAACAATGAAGAAGTGAAAAGTTAACCAGTCAAATGCAGTATGCACATAAAACATGGATCAATGACAAGAAGTTATCTACCAAACACCAAACCTATAAAAAGTGTAAAAACATGGACCAAATTGTTTTCTATCCCAACATGAAAGATACTTAGTGGTCTGATCGAGCAGCAGAATTCCAAAACGCAGTGGACAAGAAAAATACCAAATCCTGCTAAGAGGGTTTGAAGAAAGTACATGGACCCGTGGTAAGTGATAACTTTCCTATGCTGTCAGCTGACAGTGAAACAATCCACACTGACAGAAAAGAAATCTTGCTACACTGAAGAGAACATTTTGAATCTGTCCTTTACTCCAATTCTGAGATAGATGAGCAGGCTATATCACAATTCTGTAGTGACCAGAAATGCATCAGTTGTCTTATCTCCTACCTTTCATAGAAATAAAAAAATGTCATCGATATTGCCTGGTAAAGACGAAATTCCATCACAGCTTAGATGGTCTGGCCACATCGTCAGAATGAGTAATGACCGTCCACCAAAAATTCTGAAGTATAGTGTGCTTAAAAGTACTAAACGCAGAACTAGCAGACCCTGGCTCTGATACGAGGACAAACTTAAGTACAATCTTCCAGCCCTCAATATTCCAGTCAAACCTTTTGATGACTTGGCACGTGCTAGGAACACATGGAGATGCACATGCCAGGAAGAAATCAAAATTTTTGAAGCAAATCATAAGAGCAAACTGAAAGAAGAACAATTATGGACCAAGATGCCACGCAAACATCAGTCATTTTTGACAGGTATTACTCATGCCAGACTTGTGATCTTGTTTGCAAATCCCTCACTGGACTTAAATAACTGGTAATTAAACTGTTAGATACTCCTACTTTGAAACTGACGAGAGAGTCTATCATATATATATATATATATATATATATATATATATATATATATATATAGAGAGAGAGAGAGAGAGAGAGAGAGAGAGAGAGAATAAGTTAAAAAGATAAAAAGGAAAGTTAGATAGGAACTTTATTACATTATCAAGTCAATAAGGGTTACAGAATAGGGAATAAGGAAGAAACGTCTTTAGGCCATGACATTTCAAAGCGAAATGCTGCTTGTCAGAAGAGGAGAAAAACCAGCATTATACAAATGTATTGGTAAAATGACAACAACAACTATAAAAACATTCAGATTAGAAATGGGAAAAAATTTGGACATTAGAATTGGAAAAAATTAAGGAGCGGGGGGGGGTGACGAGATAAAAGAGAAAAGAGCCAGAAAAAAAAAAACAATAAAAGCTAAAACAAAATATATAAAATAATAATAATAATAATAATAATAATAATAAAGTTATAAGAAAACATTTTTTTTTTTAATTTATACAAATTTTTAAAAAATTATATAATTTGCTCCTCTTAACAGCATAGACCTTTTTTTATCCAGGTAGGTTTGTCTATCATTGAAAATTTATTTTTCAACTTAATTTTATTACTATACATATATATATATATATATATATATATATATATATATATATATATATATATATATATATATATATATATATATATATATACATATATATATATTAGTGATGGGATGATTTCAATATTTTGCTCGATTCCGATACAATTACTAATTCCATACAAAATTACTAATACTGATATCAATTCTTTATCTCTATATATTTAACTATAAAGTTGTTATTTTTTCCGATTGCCATAAAAAAATGTTAAATGTTGATATATTTTCTCAAACGTACGACTACATTTGTGAGGGAAGTGATTTTTAGATTTCAGTTTTCTGGTTATTTAAAATGAATAAGTATTTATTATTTTATCATTACTACCAGCAGTGTAAGATGTTTTAAACAAAGCCAAATAAAAAAAATACAATTAAAAGAATTGTTTTTGGCATCGGAAAATAAACACAAATTTTTCCAATTCCACCCAAAAGTTCGACTTTTTCCAATTCTGATTAATCATGCCAACATTATATATATATATATATATATATATATATATATATATATATATATATATATATATATACACACACACACACAAATTAATACATATTGGTCCTTATTACAGATTGGAGAATATCTGTACCGTTTTTAAACTGTTATAAAAAATAAATAAGTCAAATCTCTTGCAAAGTGTACTTAAATCGAATTATGGCTGATATTTTTTTCTGGAATAACAAAAATCGATCTATTTAGTCATAGAAAAGATGGGGAGGCTTAAGAAATTCATTAAAGAGGATTTAAATCAAACATAAATGAAAGATAATCAGGTAAATGAGGGATTAGGGGCTGGGTTCTCTTAATCTGGTGTTCATTAATCTTAGATTTAATAAGGGAATGAGTATAGGGATTATCTAGGAAGAAAAACTATCATTAACTTTATGATTTTTCTTCCTTAGAAATAATTAAACACTTGAAAAAAAAAAATTCTAAATTAAATCAATTCTAAATCAAAAATTAGTCTAATGCAATCAAAGGTAACACAAACGCTACCTTTTGCAAACATTTTATTCATATATGCACTCCTTAACTGGTCCCCATTTATTGACCATTAAAAGATGAAATACTAGGTTTGTACTCAATAGAATACTGGCCTCAGTGAGAGGAATGTTTCTTCTCTAACTACTCAGCTACTCCTATTCTAAATAATTAAGGAAAATTTATATCAACTATTAAAGAGGATAAGTTTCAATAAAAATTTATATCAACTATTAAAGAGGATAAGTTTCAATAAAAATTTATATTAACTATTAAAGAGGATAAGTTTCAATAAAAATTTATATCAACTATTAAAGAGAATAAGTTTCAATAAAAATTTATATCAACTATTAAAGAGAATAAGTTTCAATAAAAATTTATATTAACTATTAAAGAGAATAAGTTTCAATAAAAATTTATATCAACTATTAAAGAGAATAAGTTTCAATAAAAATTTATATCAACTATTAAAGAGAATAAGTTTCAATAAAAATTTATATCAACTATTAAAGAGGATAAGTTTCAATAAAAATTTATATCAACTATTAAAGAGAATAAGTTTCAATAAAAATTTATATCAACTATTAAAGAGAATAAGTTTCAATAAAAATTTATATTAACTATTAAAGAGAATAAGTTTCAATAAAAATTTATATCAACTATTAAAGAGAATAAGTTTCAATAAAAATTTATATCAACTATTAAAGAGAATAAGTTTCAATAAAAATTTATATCAACTATTAAAGAGGATAAGTTTCAATAAAAATTTATATCAACTATTAAAGAGGATAAGTTTCAATAAAAATTTATATCAACTATTAAAGAGGATAAGTTTCAATAAAAATTTATATCAACTATTAAAGAGGATAAGTTTCAATAAAAATTTATATCAACTATTAAAGAGGATAAGTTTCAATAAAAATTTATATCAACTATTAAAGAGGATAAGTTTCAATAAAAATTTATATCAACTATTAAAGAGGATAAGTTTCAATAAAAATTTATATCAACTATTAAAGAGGATAAGTTTCAATAAAAATTTATATCAACTATTAAAGAGAATAAGTTTCAATAAAAATTTATATCAACTATTAAAGAGGATAAGTTTCAATAAAAATTTATATCAACTATTAAAGAGAATAAGTTTCAATAAAAATTTATATCAACTATTAAAGAGGATAAGTTTCAATAAAAATTTATATCAACTATTAAAGAGGATAAGTTTCAATAAAAATTTATATCAACTATTAAAGAGGATAAGTTTCAATAAAAATTTATATCAACTATTAAAGAGGATAAGTTTCAATAAAAATTTATATCAACTATTAAAGAGGATAAGTTTCAATAAAAATTTATATCAACTATTAAAGAGGATAAGTTTCAATAAAAATTTATATCAACTATTAAAGAGGATAAGTTTCAATAAAAATTTATATCAACTATTAAAGAGGATAAGTTTCAATAAAAATTTATATCAACTATTAAAGAGGATAAGTTTCAATAAAAATTTATATCAACTATTAAAGAGAATAAGTTTCAATAAAAATTTATATCAACTATTAAAGAGGATAAGTTTCAATAAAAATTTATATCAACTATTAAAGAGGATAAGTTTCAATAAAAATTTATATCAACTATTAAAGAGGATAAGTTTCAATAAAAATTTATATCAACTATTAAAGAGGATAAGTTTCAATAAAAATTTATATCAACTATTAAAGAGAATAAGTTTCAATAAAAATGTTCCATACAAACATCTGCTTTATTCACCATAGATAACAAATAAATTTCATTGATCCTTGTTAGTGAAATGCTTGTGTTCTAAATTTTGATTTGGGTTCAAAAAACTGTTGTGACAATAGTGGCAATACGCAGAGACAACAGGATAAGGAACCACATCTGACATGTGACCGTTGAAATAGAGAGATAGAGCGACAGTACACAGAGGTAAACCTTAAACTTTGATTTCAAAGGTAATCATTGAAGATGTATGATTATGCAAATTCATCATTTGCTGTAGTAGAAAACAGTTTGTCAAAGAGGAGTGGAACAAATACAATGCAGACATGGTCAAGTCTGCTGAAAATGGGCTCTTTCTACCATGCTAGAAAATTACTCACACCTGGCAGTATCCTGTATCTCTACAAAGAATATTGTTGCCAGATCTGGGCTGAGGCATCTACCACTAGTCTCTCCTAGGCAGGGTCTAAGAAACAGTTTCCAAACTAATAGGTCTCAATCAACCAAGCTCCAACCTCTTTCCAATCATCACAATGTTGCATCCTATAGTCGATTTTACAAGTATTTTAATGGAATGTGTTCTGATGAACATAAATTCCCCTTGACTTCCCCAACAAGCAGCAAAATCTCACTCCTTCACTGTAAAAGTCTCTACATACCGGAAAGCCTTCTGCTCTGATAGTTTCTTCCCTCAGACTGCTAGACTTTGAAATTTCCTCCCGGCTTCCTGTTTACCTGACTGTACAGATATTTAAAAATTTAGATGTAATGTGAACAAACATCTCGATGCTCAACTCCCCACATAGTGTCCCTGTTAAGACTCAATAGTAGCACACTAATAAATAAAATAAGGGAAAACTAAAACAGATTTTTTAAAATCTTATCAAAAAAAAAGAAATTAAACCCGATTTTATTTTGGATTACTTTTCTCTAAGCTCTCCACCCAACAATATGTTTCCACCTGAACCACACAGAATAAATGAGGATAATTCGGCCTTTTAGCTAGGAACAAAGTGTAGTATCTGTTCTGATACTATATTTCATCTTTTATCTCCTGTGTCAGTGAAAAATGAAAAAGAAATTCATTCTACACTGAGATAATTTTTATTTTGTTCCAATCCAGAGTTAATTCTGAGGAGCTTGATTTTCCTCATATTGATAAGTGACTTTATGTCTAAATCTGCCCTCGTGGGGAGGTAAGTAAGGATTTTGTTGCAAGCAGCAAGGAAAAGTATTTGTATCAATGTTAACCTACAGAATATTTCAAGTTCTATTTTAAATAATTTTACATTCAAGAAAAAACGTTGATAAATATTATTTGTGATAAAGAAAAAAAATTTTTTTTTTATTGTACCTTCTGCATCACTCGATCACTAAAAACACTAAAAAAAAAATTGTTTTGTTAATTTGAAACAAATTTGACATCAAAAATTTGTTTTTCTAAATAGTAAGGGAGATAATCCTGTCAAAAGTTTGCTTCAAAATAAATTTTAAAAAAATAAAATTTAGTTTTATAAATTGTTTGACAGCATTAAAAAATAAGTCCAAAATTCAACCTCACTAAAAAAAAAAAATGCAGACAATATTTATGATGTACGTACCCATCATGGAACGAATATGTCATATTCTAAAAATCACAGAAATTGATTAAGTAGTTATGAGAAAGCGAGAATGGTGTTTCTTGATCCGCCAAATAAAGGGAAGCAACTTAAGTCGAACTGCCAAGATTTTAAAATCAGCCTTATAATGGCTATGATATACTATTAATCATTAAAAATTGTAAAAAAATAAAATGATTTTCTACATAAAGAAAAAAAACTTGATTAATTTACATGGTTTTTTGAATATGATATTTTCATTCCTTAACTAGAGCGTACATTACTGATCGCCGAGTATTCAGCAAACTCCTGCTGGCGCTTGTGGAAAAGACATGCTTCCGTATCAAGGTTGTAATTGAAGCTGAAGGCAGCTACATTGAATAGATGTCAGCTCTATCTACTACAAGTACCCAAATTGATTTTTTCAATAAAAGTTTTAAAATAAAGCTGTAGTGTTGTTTTCTTTAGGGGGACAAATTTATCGTTCCACCCTATATTTGTTTGTTTTTTTATTAGGTTGAATTCTAGATAACCAAAGTATGAAACAATTATTTTGTTAAGTCATACAATAGTTTAAAAGATTATTCTTCATTAACAAACTGATTTTAAAAAATACTTTTATTTACTAAGTTATCAACATTCACCAACTTCATCTTCCTTTCCTTGATGACTTCCAAAGAATTATTTTTGTAAACATTGATTTAATATTAACAACGCAAAACAGACATTGAAATTTAAAACTGATTGGATAGTTGAAAATCTTTAACTTTTAAAAAGAAAAACACGTGACATAAGTAAAATACTAAGGGAGATAATCCTATAAAAATTTGATTTAAATCAGAAAAACAACTCAAGCAAGCGCTACCAAACAATGATCCCGCATACCGATTCGCTAATATGCACATGGGGTTTTCAAAAGAGAATGCACTCTGTTTTGACGCTTTCCTCTTGAAGGATTCTCTGTGCACCACCAACCTCTTCACTGTTGATGTCTCCAGATGCCAAAAGGCTTTCTAATTGCCTTTTTCCTTGAACTGCGAGCTTTTGAAATTTCCTCCCTGCATCATCATGTTTCTCTGACTGACTGTACCAACATGCAGAAATTTAAATGTAATGTGAACACATATCTTGCTGTACAACTCCCCACTAATGATGCCCCTATGAAGATAGCTCAAAATTCACAGTAGTTCCTTATGTCTTTATGGCAATGTGCCTTGTGTGAGGTTAACTAAAGTGAAAAAAAAAAAAAAAAAAACAAAGAAAAAAATATATACAGTAGCTGAGTGATGAAGGTATTTATGTACAATAAGGGTATTTTACTTACATTGTATTCAAATGACAATGTGTTACTGGAACAGAATTGATGTAATTACCTGTATATTATTTCCCTGTTATTGGGGTTTTCCAAATTGTATGTGGTAACAAAAATATTGTGATGCTAACAAGAAGAAAGGAACACAGCACAGATGAAAATGTAATAAAAAAAAAAATTGTATTTTAAAGAAAAAGAGAGAAAAGAAAGAGAGGAAATCGTCTCGCAATTAGCTGGTATTTGCAGGACTCATCTCTGAAGATGCATCCTTTTAACAGTTCTTATATTTCTCGTTCTCCAACTTCATTTCAGATGGATTGTAGAAATAGAGAGCCTTATCTTTTGTGCCACAGTTACTGATTTAATTCTCACACATGCCCTGCTGTCTTGAAGATGAAGATAGCATCAAGCAGACTTGCTTTCACAGAGGATCACAGCCAAAAAAGAAATAAATACTGAAAGAAATACTTGTGTGGGGTTTAGTGAAGATTCTAAAAAGTTAGCCTGTGATTAGTTGTTTTTCATCCAATTACAAGGCATTTGATTTGATTTGGTTATTTTGTTTTACGGCATATGAACCGTTTTTGGGTTATTTAATACTGAATCTAATCATTTTGGGTAAAAGTTTTTATGTTTCAAGTTTTTTGTATCTTTAAATATTTATTCATGATGTTTGGTTTGGTTGTTTTGTGTGGGATTTTTTTTATTTTTAGCTTTGTAGAACTTGATTGAATTTTGCAACAAGGAAAGGGAAAAACATAATAACATCAATGTTTGGTGCATTTCAGGTCAAGAAGCTAGTATCTTCAGACAATCTAATCTGGTAGTGATTAGGTGAAAATGCTTAATCTTGAATGTTTTCACCCAAATCATAGGTTGACTCTTCTGGTTAAGGAACGGAGAGTTGATTTTATGAGAAATTATCATCAGAAAGGATGAGTAGGAGGGGAGTGGGGGACAAGCATATAACAAGAAGATAGACAAGAAAATGGAGAAGAAAAGACAGACGTGTTGACGGCTTCAGTCATCGATGAAGTTGGATAGGAATGATGCACCTATTCTCAGTTGTTTCTAATATTTTTAATGATGAATGTATCTGTAATTAAAATAAAAAATATATTTTATGTAAAATACAAGTGCTTGTTGTTGTTCTTATGTAATGCTGTAGAATAGGATGTCATCTTGGGTTTAGCAATAAATAATTAATTGCTAATAATGATGAATATTAATTAACCAATTCTGTTACATTCAATTCCAAGCAACCAAACCAGTAATACCTTGTGTGGTATTAGCCCTGGATGAGTTATGTCAGCTTCCTCTGAAAGAAGAAGTTTACAGAAAATATGAAATTCACAAGCGGTCCCAGCCACATGTATATCCTGATCCTGGGAAGATTATGTACAGCGCCTAGCATTTCCAAATGGTTGTCAATCTGGTACTGGGCAGTCTCCATGTCACTTAACTTCGGTGATCTAATGAGAACTGGTGTTTCTATGCGATTATGCCATACTGGGATGCATTTATTAGATCCAAAACCACATTTTCAAGGTAAAAAGTAATTAAGATATCGCCATATAAAATTGTCAGCAGCCATCTTGTATGAGATCGTGAAATAGTTATATCCAAGATGTTTTAGCATGCAACTCAGTATCAGAAATTAGAAAACAATATTTAATGCTAATCAATGTATTCAGAATTGTCATTGTTACATTTTCTAAAGAGAAAAAATTGAAAAAAAGAATAGAAAGTCAATTGAAAATGCCAAAAACCGCCATGGACACATTTATCTTCCTTGAACAGCCCCATGTTTGCCTTGATTACCTCCCTTGATCTAACATTTACAAATTTCTGGCCTTTAATATAATTTATCATCGTTTTTTTTTTTTTTTTTTTTTTAATTTATTCACTTTACTTTTATGTATGGTTGAATATTTAGATGATTAAACTCATTTTTACTTATTGAAATGAGAACAAATATTGTTTGAGCATGACTCGGGTTTATTCAACGTTAACTTTGATGATAATATGTGATTCCTTAGTTAATCAAGCCCTAGTCCAGCACCTAACAGCTGCTAAACTCCAGACTGACAAACAATATGGATTCAGGCAAGCCCGTTCAACAGCAGATATCTTAACTGTAGTTTCTGAACGTATATACCGTTCATTGGATAAAACAGGGGAGGGTAGAGCGGTGGCCCTTGATATATCTAAGGCTTTTGACAGGGTATGGCACGATGGTCGTCTAAGGAAAATTAGATCATATGGAATCACTGGAAGAATTCATAATGTAATTAAATCCTTCTTAAGTAAGAGAAAAATCAAAGTTGTCCTCGACGGACGTACATCCAAACAATATGACATAAATGCGGGAGTACCTCAGGGGTCTATCCTTGGACCTCTATTATTCCTGATATTCATAAACGACCTCCCTGATAAAATTGTTTCGGAGATGGGTATATTTGCTGATGACACCACTCTCTATAACAAATATGAGGGGAAAACAAATGAACACATATCCAAGGAAATGGCAGAAACACTAGAGGATGACCTCCAATCCATAGTGGAATGGGGACAAAAATGGTTGGTCACATTCAATGCTGCTAAGACTAAGCTTGTTTCCTTCAATAACTACAAGAAACCTTCTTTACCACCAATAGCAATGGCCAAGAACACATTGCCTGAAAGTACTTCTTTTAAACTCCTCGGCCTAACGTTTACAGGGAATATGAACTGGAATAGATACATTGAGAGCATTGCCAACACCTCTATAAGGCAACCATTCACCCATGTATGGAGTACTGTTGTCACATCTGGGCTGGTGCATCTGCTGCTTGTCTCTCGCTCCTGGACAGGGTTCAAAAGAGAGTCGCCAACCTGATAGGTCCTGAACTGTCATCTAGGCTTCAACCTCTGTCCCATCGACGAGATGTTGCATCCCTCTGCCTGTTCTACAAATACTTTAATGGTGAATGCTCTGACGAACTGCAAACACTTGTACCTCCCCGACGTAACTACCCCCGACAAACCCGACAAGCTACTAAGTCTCATCCCTTTACAGTAGAGATCCCTAGGTGCAAGAAAGCCTTTTACTCCAATAGTTTCTTCCCCAGAACTGCGGGTCTTTGGAACTCCCTCCCGGGATTCTGCTTTCCAACTGCAATGATATGCAGAAGTTCAATTGTAATGTTAACAAACGTCTTTCTACTCTTCTCCCTTCATAATGACCCCGCTAATTAAGTCCCTAATAGTAGCCCCCTGCTTTAAAGTGGCACTGTGCCTTGTTTGGGGTGAAAATTGAATTAAAAAAAAAAAAAAAAAAAAATAGATCTGACTTAAGTAACTGTCTATGTTTAAAATTAGGTGGATCTTGTGTTATGTTTAAAATTAGGTGGATCTTGTGTTATGTTTAAAATTAGGTGGATCTTGTGTTATGTTTAAAATTAGGTGGATCTTGTGTTATGTTTAAAATTAGGTGGATCTTGTGTTATGTTTAAAATTAGGTGGATCTTGTGTTATGTTTAAAATTAGGTGGATCTTGTGTTATGTTTAAAATTAGGTGGATCTTGTGTTATGTTTAAAATTAGGTGGATCTTGTGTTATGTTTAAAATTAGGTGGATCTTGTGTTATGTTTAAAATTAGGTGGATCTTGTGTTATGTTGATTAATCGGACTATTATTCTCATCTTGGGTGTTATTAGCATAACGTTTCGGTCGCTGCAACCTGCGACCTTTTTCAGATGTTGAAAACATGCTTGTTTTTCTCTACTAAGGAAAAGAAATCGAACTATGGGTTTAGGGGTGGGTCTGCAGATTATAAAGAAGGTTCAATCTTCAGGGCTCACTAGGATAGTTTTTAACGGCTCAATTTTGGGGGATATCTATACTAATTCGTTAATATTAGTGAAAAAATGTTTTACGAAACAGGATTGATACACATGCGTATTTTTTTTTTTGTTTTAAAAACACAATGCGAGAAGGGGTGGAGCTCCAAGAAAAAAGAGGGTTTTTTTTTTTTGTTTTTGTGAAGTTACCTCCCTTTGGCATGGCATATGTCATGTTTTCTTTTTCAGTGATTTTGTGATTAGGGGCATCGAAATGCTGTTTAGTTCTATACTGGGATGATTAATGATGTTATTATTATCTATCATATGTGCTGCCATCTTTCTTCTGTATCCAGTATTTTGACATCATCCCACATTGGGGAATGATTACTCTTTTTCTAAGTTTAGCTAAGGCTGTTTTTTTTATTTCTCTGTGTGTGACAGCTTTTCGGTGTTCTTCCAGTCTTACTTTGAAAGGCAGTATGTTTCGCTTTTATAAAGTTTCCCACATTTACATGAAATCTCATAAATGCAAGTGGATCTTATTTGCTTGTTTGTGTGCATGCATAACGGATGACACTATAAAAGGATGACGTCATCCACTTAAACAGAATTGAAAGACATTGCTGTTCAATACATGCCAGTATATAAAATGGAAGTTAAACAGCATAATGATGATAATATGATGATGGGCAAATCTTTTATAACGTCACAGACAGATGCAATCATCCACTAAAACAGGTTAAAGACACTGGGAAGAGATCCTTTATGACATCGTAAATGTTAAAGTAATAAAAGAATGATATTATCTATCAAAATAAAAAACATAGACAATCTAAAAAATTATGTGTTATCTACATGGTCAGTAAATATATATATATATATATATATACATGTTTAATTATAAAAGAAATATATACTTTTAATGTATATTTCAATAAATTTTTTTATAAACTGCCACAACGAATTAAGCTCGATAAAAATGAACTTACACTTTTAGAGCATATATATGTTGTGGTAGGCTTGCACGTTCATCAACATAAATTAATGTAAATATGTACTGAGTTTATATATATACAACCGTAGACTTTATTTAAACAAGAAAGAACATTTACACATTTTTTTTTGACAGGAAATAGCTTTTATTAAAAAATGCATAAGATATATGTGTGCGTGCATACATGTGTGTGGACTGAAATTAATATTTTGTTTAAAGTTGTTACTGAGGTAATTCATGCTTGTTGAGTTTGTTTGTTCATGAAAATCCAAGATGGCGTAATGGTAAAATATAAAGGTAACTGCAGCTTCTCTTCTAAATTTTCGGATTCTCACCATGTCGTATCACATTTTAATTCCTTTTGATGGATTGATTGTTGCTATTTCTTCTGATGAGTTAAACGCATAATAGATTCACTAATTGATATAATTATTAAGTGATTGATTTTGTGCTACGAAACAGACACTGTCAAGAACTGTAAGGATCAATTGATGTAAAGGAATAAAATATAAAAATTGTCAACATCATGTATTTTGGAATATAAATTTTTGTCATTTATTATACATTATATATATATATGTATATATATATATATATATATATATATATATATATATATATATATATATATATATATATATGAGAATAAAATGCATGATATATCATAAAATGAAATCCCATGGAGATAGGACGTGAAAAAGACAAAAGGAAAACCAAACTAAATACAGGAATAAAACAAGAGCATTAGTGATTCATACAGATTAAATGGATATCTTCAGAAAACATGAAGATTTTGAATTTATTAAAATAACATGCTTCTTTTCCTACTAAGGAAAAAGAGGGTTAGCTCTGTATTACAAGAATTCGGACCGTTTGTTTGAGGGTGGGTAGCTGATGATACTACCATCTTTGGTAGCACATCTAAGACCGTAAACAACCAAGTTCTCTCCGATTCTCTCTCCTTTGATCTTGAGCACCTGGTACAATGGGGAAAGAAGTGGCTGGTTACTTTTAATGCATCTAAAACCAAACTTTTATCTTTACATCATCAACGCTCTGATCCCCATCTGGCATCAATTGAAATGATTAGCTCTTATCTTGGGGAGGCCTCATGTTTTGACAAGCTTCTGGGCTTGACCTTTACTCCTGATCTGAAATGGAACACATACATCAAATCCATTGCCAAGGCCGCTGGAAAAATGATGGGATCCTTTTATCAATCCAGTATATATCTCACTGCTGATGCAATTCTCTATCTATATAAGAGCCAGGTACATCCAAATCTGGGCAGGAGCTGCTAGAAAGGACTTATTCTACCTTGATAGAGTTCAAAATAGACTTTGTAGCCTCGTAGGAGATGTGCTTTTTTCTTCCCTGCAACCTCTTTCACACAGAAGAGATGTTGCGATTTTGTCTCTGCTTTATCGATTTTTTCATGGCAAGTGTTCGACTGAGCTTCAATCTATGGTCCCCCTCGCCAAACTTTCACAAGAAACACTCGTCTAGCTGAAAACACTATCAATAATTCCCCCAACTCTTTATCTGTGCCTAAACCTAAACATAGATTCCATGAACAAAGCTTCTTTCTTAGAACTGCACGCCTGTGGAACTGTCTTCCATTTTCCTACTTTTCAGCTGACTACAATATGATTGTCTTCAAGTCCAACATAAACAAGTTTTTGATGAGCCGTTCCACTTAAGTTGACAAATTTACCAAATTTCGATTACTATCGATTACTATATTGTCCAATTGACTACTGTACAAACTTTAACCCTTATCCTCAAGTGGCCTCTGGGCCTTGATAAGTGGTGATGCCTATGTAAAAAAAAAAAAAAAAAAGATCATAAAGAAGGTTCAATCATTAGGGGTCACTAAGATATTTGTTAAAAGTTTTTCTATGGCTCAATTTTTCAGGATATCTATATTAATTGTTAATATTAGCGAAAAAAAATGTTTTACGAAAATTAGTATCGATACCCATACGTATTTTTTTTAAAACACGATGTAAGGGGGACAATTCTAAAAAAAACAAAAAAAAACAGTTTTTTATTATGGTGAAGTTACCTCCCTTGGGATAAGCATATATTGTCTTCTTTGTCTGTGATTTTGTAATTAGAGGCGTCCAAATGCAACTTGAGTCTATGCTAGAGTGACTAATGTTTTGTAAAACACTTTCTTTCACTAATATTAACAATTAGTACAGATATCCCGAAAAATTGAGCCATAGAAAAACTTTCAAGAAATATCTTAGTGACCCCTGATGATTGAACCTTCTTTATGATCTACGGACCCACCCTCAAACAAACGGTTCGAATTCTTGTATTGCAGAGCCAACCCTCTTTTTCCTTAGTAGGAAAAGAAGCATGTTCTCAACACCCGAAGAAGGTCGCAGATTGCAGTGACCGATACGTTGTGCTAATAACACTCAAGATGAAAATAACAGTCTGATTAATCAACATAACAGAAGAATTCACATCTCATCTCAAAAATTCAGAATTGAATCACTATTTTTTTACTAAAAGCTTTTTCCTATATAAGCAAAATACATGTTAGAATATTTTTTTAGTTCTGTTTGGAAGCAATTTCATTTTAATATTACTAATTAGCCTTAGTTTGTAATAAACTGACTCTCACCCTCTCTCACCCAGCTATCTATGTATGACTCTCACCCTCTCTCACTTAGCTATCTATGTATGACTCTCACCCTCTCTCACTTAGCTATCTATGTATGACTCTCACCCTCTCTCACTTAGCTATCTATGTATGACTCTCACCCTCTCTCACTTAGCTATCTATGTATGACTCTCACCCTCTCTCACTTAGCTATCTATGTATGACTCTCACCCTCTCTCACTTAGCTATCTATGTATGACTCTCACCCTCTCTCACTTAGCTATCTATGTATGACTCTCACCCTCTCTCACTTAGCTATCTATGTATGACTCTCACCCTCTCTCACTTAGCTATCTATGTATGACTCTCACCCTCTCTCACTTAGCTATCTATGTATGACTCTCACCCTCTCTCACTTAGCTATCTATGTATGACTCTCACCCTCTCTCACCCAGCTATCTATGTATGACTCTCACCCTCTCTCACTTAGCTATCTATGTATGACTCTCACCCTCTCTCACTTAGCTATCTATGTATGACTCTCACCCTCTCTCACTTAGCTATCTATGTATGACTCTCACCCTCTCTCACTTAGCTATCTATGTATGACTCTCACCCTCTCTCACTTAGCTATCTTTGTATGACTCTCACCCTCTCTCACTTAGCTATCTATGTATGACTCTCACCCTCTCTCACTTAGCTATCTATGTATGACTCTCACCCTCTCTCACTTAGCTATCTATGTATGACTCTCACCCTCTCTCACTTAGCTATCTATGTATGACTCTCACCCTCTCTCACTTAGCTATCTATGTATGACTCTCACCCTCTCTCACTTAGCTATCTATGTATGACTCTCACCCTCTCTCACTTAGCTATCTATGTATGACTCTCACCCTCTCTCACTTAGCTATCTATGTATGACTCTCACCCTCTCTCACCCAGCTATCTATGTATGACTCTCACCCTCTCTCACTTAGCTATCTATGTATGACTCTCACCCTCTCTCACTTAGCTATCTTTGTATGACTCTCACCCTCTCTCACTTAGCTATCTATGTATGACTCTCACCCTCTCTCACTTAGCTATCTATGTATGACTCTCACCCTCTCTCACTTAGCTATCTATGTATGACTCTCACCCTCTCTCACTTAGCTATCTATGTATGACTCTCACCCTCTCTCACTTAGCTATCTATGTATGACTCTCACCCTCTCTCACTTAGCTATCTATGTATGACTCTCACCCTCTCTCACCCAGCTATCTATGTATGACTCTCACCCTCTCTCACTTAGCTATCTATGTATGACTCTCACCCTCTCTCACTTAGCTATCTATGTATGACTCTCACCCTCTCTCACTTAGCTATCTATGTATGACTCTCACCCTCTCTCACCCAGCTATCTATGTATGACTCTCACCCTCTCTCACCCAGCTATCTATGTATGACTCTCACCCTCTCTCACTTAGCTATCTATGTATGACTCTCACCCTCTCTCACTTAGCTATCTATGTATGACTCTCACCCTCTCTCACTTAGCTATCTTTGTATGACTCTCACCCTCTCTCACTTAGCTATCTATGTATGACTCTCACCCTCTCTCACTTAGCTATCTATGTATGACTCTCACCCTCTCTCACTTAGCTATCTATGTATGACTCTCACCCTCTCTCACCCAGCTATCTATGTATGACTCTCACCCTCTCTCACTTAGCTATCTATGTATGACTCTCACCCTCTCTCACCCAGCTATCTATGTATGACTCTCACCCTCTCTCACTTAGCTATCTATGTATGACTCTCACCCTCTCTCACTTAGCTATCTTTGTATGACTCTCACCCTCTCTCACTTAGCTATCTATGTATGACTCTCACCCTCTCTCACTTAGCTATCTTTGTATGACTCTCACCCTCTCTCACTTAGCTATCTATGTATGACTCTCACCCTCTCTCACTTAGCTATCTATGTATGACTCTCACCCTCTCTCACTTAGCTATCTATGTATGACTCTCACCCTCTCTCACTTAGCTATCTATGTATGACTCTCACCCTCTCTCACCCAGCTATCTATGTATGACTCTCACCCTCTCTCACTTAGCTATCTATGTATGACTCTCACCCTCTCTCACTTAGCTATCTATGTATGACTCTCACCCTCTCTCACTTAGCTATCTATGTATGACTCTCACCCTCTCTCACTTAGCTATCTTTGTATGACTCTCACCCTCTCTCACTTAGCTATCTATGTATGACTCTCACCCTCTCTCACTTAGCTATCTATGTATGACTCTCACCCTCTCTCACTTAGCTATCTATGTATGACTCTCACCCTCTCTCACTTAGCTATCTATGTATGACTCTCACCCTCTCTCACTTAGCTATCTATGTATGACTCTCACCCTCTCTCACTTAGCTATCTATGTATGACTCTCACCCTCTCTCACTGTATTGTATCTGTGATAAAACTATGTAATAACACTAAAATAATTTGTATATTTACCTGTATTTTGTTGAAGTATAAACCAGCTTCGTAAGGTATAACATTATAAGTAGAGATTCCAATTATGGGTTTGTCGGTGGGATTTTTAGCTGTGTAAAATGCTAAAGCTGTTTCACCGGGAATCACCTACAACAAAAAAAAAATCAATCAGAATTAACAAAATTTGCTGTTTCTCCAGATCAATCCCAATATCTAAAAAAAGAAAACTGCAAAAAAACTTTATGTACTTACCTGTAAGGTTAAAAAAAGAAAAGAAGAAAAAGACTCTACACCTAAATTTATGCAATTTCATCCAGTATTTTTATTTTTTTAAAAATAAATCTCTATGTAAATTTAGAAAGCAATTCTTAACCTAAGGAGGGTGGGTGGCTTTGTAAACTCTCCTACTTTGTTTAAAGTTTGAGTTATGTCCCTTTAGCCACTGACCTTAATGAAGACAGAAAATGGCTGCCGAGTGATTTTACAGATAAAGTTTTTTTTTTTAAATACTGAACGAATCTATGTTATTTTTGGTGCACTAGGAGAATTTTTTAATATTGGGGCGAAACTGGAGAATCATCCAAAGCTTTAATTAATTTTCCTTGAATATAAAAAAAAGTTTAAAAAGAAAAGAATGTGTTGGAATTATGTTAGATATTGAGCTGGTAGATCCATAAGTATATAATTTAGTTGAGAATAACAAGAAATGGAAAACTGTTGAGAGATTAACTGAGGTCAACTTGATGATCCAGAGTTGAAAATTGCTTGGGCTATGGGACCTTATGGGAATGGATATGAATTCGCTTGGTTCAGAGGGAGAGGATGACAGAAAAGAGAGTCTCTTGAGATGAAACACGTCAGATATTCAAACATTAATTACAGGATGGCATTTTCACTGAATGTAAGATGGTCAACATTATGAACTTTAGAATATAGACTTTTATCATTCATTCACTATATTGCTCTGTAATTAGGTTGAGCTTCTTAAATAAGGATAGGTATATATTATAAGGAAATAAAGTATATTTTGACATATATATATATATATATATATATATATATATATATATATATATATATAAAATAAGGATTAAGGACTATCCATTAATCTAGTGTTTCCTTTTCAGATTAAATATGTTTTTAATTCATTTCAAACTGTTTTTAACATATTTTATTAACTGTTTGCTCATATATATATATATATATATATATATATAAAGAATGAAGGGGGGGGACCATAAAATGCCGAATGAATAACATCAAATATTAATTTATTATAAGATGTTTCAAAAATAGTTATACAAATTAGGTATTTTAATGACTTTAGGTTTTTCTTCTGCACTATATACACAATATTTTAAAATGTTGTTGTATTACTTATTTAAATAAAAATAAGCCTTTCTGATGTATTTCAAAATGTTGTATTATTTATTTAAATAACATAACTCTTTCTGATGTATTTCAAAATGTTGTTACATAACGTTGACAAGAAATTTCTTGCGGAATTAGTCAAAACCAATCCACGCATAACTGTTTGAGAACTTGCTTCTGAATTAAACATAATGTATACAACGATTTCCAACCACTTGAGAGAGATTGGAAAGACAAAAGAACTTGATAAATGGGTGCCGTCCGAATTGAACGACAACCAAAAGAAACGCTGTTAGGAAGTGTCATCTCAACTTCTTTTATGCAACAATAACGACCCGTTTCTTGACTGGGTTTTGACTTGCGATGAAAAGTGGGTTCTTTATGACAACCGGCGACACTTAGTTCTCAGTGGTTAGATGTTAACAAAGCTCCACAACACTTCCCAAAATCAGAGTTGCATCAAAAGAAGGTCATGCTGACTGTTTGGTGGTTTGTGGCCAGTCTCATCCATTACAGTTTTTTAAATGCAAGTGAAACCATTACAGCAGAAAAGTACTGTCAACAAATGGATGAAATGCATCAGAAACTTTGACAACACCCAGCATTACTCAATAGAAAAGGCCCAATTCTCCTCCACGACAATGCTCGACCACACGTTGCTAAACAAACTCTGCAGAAATTAAACAAATTGGGCTACAAAACTCTGCCTCATCTGCCATACTCTCTAGACCTCTCACCAACCAACCATCTATTTTTTAAACATCTCAACAACTATCTGTATGAGAAATGCTCTTAAAACTTAAGTGATATCAAAAACGCCTTCAGCGACTTCATTGCCATCAAAATGCAAAATTTTTATATTACTGGGATAAATACACTTGTTCTGCATTGGCAAAAGCGCATTGGTTCAATCAGTTCTTATTTTGATCAATAAATTTTTGTTTCAGTCGAGATATGCTTATCTGGATTTAAAAGTTAAAACTGCAAGAACTTTCTTGTCAATCTGATATTACTGATTTAAATAACTGTAACCCTTTCTCATGTATTTCAAAATGTTATTGCATTATTAATTTAAATAACTGTAACCCTTTCTGGTGTATTTCAAAATGTTATTGTATTATTGATTTAAATGACAGTAACCTTTTCTCATGTATTTCAAAATGTTATTGTTTTATTGATTTAAATGACAGTAACCTGTTCTCATATATTTCAAAATGTTATTGTATTATTGATTTAAATGACATTAATCTTTTCTCATGTATTTCAAAATGTTATTGTATTATTGATTTAAATGACATTAATCTTTTCTCATGTATTTCAAAATGTTATTGTATTATTGATTTAAATGACATTAACCTTTTCTCATATATTTCAAAATGTTATTGTATTATTGATTTAAATGACATTAATCTTTTCTCATGTATTTCAAAATGTTATTGTTTTATTGATTTAAATGACATTAACCTTTTCTCATGTATTTCAAAATGTTATTGTTTTATTGATTTAAATGACATTAACCTTTTCTCATATATTTCAAAATGTTATTGTATTATTGATTTAAATGACATTAATCTTTTCTCATGTATTTCAAAATGTTATTGTATTATTGATTTAAATGACATTAACCTTTTCTCATGTATTTCAAAATGTTATTGTTTTATTGATTTAAATGACATTAACCTGTTCTCATATATTTTAAAATGTTATTGTATTATTGATTTAAATGACATTAATCTTTTCTCATGTATTTCAAAATGTTATTGTATTATTGATTTAAATGACATTAATCTTTTCTCATGTATTTCAAAATGTTATTGTATTATTGATTTAAATGACATTAATCTTTTCTCATGTATTTCAAAATGTTATTGTTTTATTGATTTAAATGACATTAACCTTTTCTCATATATTTCAAAATGTTATTGTATTATTGATTTAAATGACATTAACCTTTTCTCATGTATTTCAAAATGTTATTGTATTATTGATTTAAATGACATTAATCTTTTCTCATGTATTTCAAAATGTTATTGTATTATTGATTTAAATGACATTAACCTTTTCTCATATATTTCAAAATGTTATTGTATTATTGATTTAAATGACATTAACCTTTTCTCATGTATTTCAAAATGTTATTGTTTTATTGATTTAAATGACATTAAGCTTTTCTCATATATTTCAAAATGTTATTGTATTATTGATTTACATGACAGTAACCTTTTCTCATGTATTTCAAAATGTTATTGTATTATTGATTTAAATGACATTAACCTTTTCTCATGTATTTCAAAATGTTATTGTTTTATTGATTTAAATGACATTAACCTTTTCTCATATATTTCAAAATGTTATTGTATTATTGATTTAAATGACATTAACCTTTTCTCATGTATTTCAAAATGTTATTGTTTTATTGATTTAAATGACATTAACCTTTTCTTATATATTTCAAAATGTTATTGTATTATTGATTTAAATGACATTAACCTTTTCTCATATATTTCAAAATGTTATTGTATTATTGATTTAAATGACATTAACCTTTTCTCATATATTTCAAAATGTTATTGTATTATTGATTTAAATGACATTAACCTTTTCTCATGTATTTCAAAATGTTATTGTTTTATTGATTTAAATGACATTAACCTTTTCTCATATATTTCAAAATGTGATTGTATTATTGATTTAAATGACAGTAACCTTTTCTCATGTATTTCAAAATGTTATTGTTTTATTGATTTAAATGACAGTAACCTGTTCTCATATATTTCAAAATGTTATTGTATTATTGATTTAAATGACATTAACCTTTTCTCATGTATTTCAAAATGTTATTGTTTTATTGATTTAAATGACAGTAACCTGTTCTCATATATTTCAAAATGTTATTGTATTATTGATTTAAATGACATTAATCTTTTCTCATGTATTTCAAAATGTTATTGTATTATTGATTTAAATGACATTAATCTTTTCTCATGTATTTCAAAATGTTATTGTATTATTGATTTAAATGACATTAACCTTTTCTCATATATTTCAAAATGTTATTGTATTATTGATTTAAACGACATTAACCTTTTCTCATGTATTTCAAAATGTTATTGTATTATTGATTTAAATGACAGTAACCTTTTCTCATATATTTCAAAATGTTGTTGTATTATTGATTTAAATGACATTAACCTTTTCTCATATATTTCAAAATGTTATTGTATTATTGATTTAAATGACATTAACCTTTTCTCATGTATTTCAAAATGTTATTGTTTTATTGATTTAAATGACAGTAACCTTTTCTCATGTATTTCAAAATGTTATTGTATTATTGATTTAAATGACATTAACCTTTTCTCATGTATTTCAAAATGTTATTGTTTTATTGATTTAAATGACATTAATCTTTTCTCATGTATTTCAAAATGTTATTGTATTATTGATTTAAATGACATTAACCTTTTCTCATGTATTTCAAAATGTTATTGTTTTATTGATTTAAATGACATTAACCTTTTCTCATGTATTTCAAAATGTTATTGTATTATTGATTTAAATGACAGTAACCTTTTCTCATGTATTTCAAAATGTTATTGTATTATTGATTTAAATGACATTAACCTTTTCTCATGTATTTCAAAATGTTATTGTTTTATTGATTTAAATGACATTAATCTTTTCTCATGTATTTCAAAATGTTATTGTATTATTGATTTAAATGACAGTAACCTTTTCTCATATATTTCAAAATGTTGTTGTATTATTGATTTAAATGACATTAACCTTTTCTCATATATTTCAAAATGTTATTGTATTATTGATTTAAATGACATTAATCTTTTCTCATGTATTTCAAAATGTTATTGTTTTATTGATTTAAATGACAGTAACCTGTTCTCATATATTTCAAAATGTTATTGTATTATTGATTTAAATGACATTAACCTTTTCTCATGTATTTCAAAATGTTATTGTTTTATTGATTTAAATGACAGTAACCTGTTCTCATATATTTCAAAATGTTATTGTATTATTGATTTAAATGACATTAATCTTTTCTCATGTATTTCAAAATGTTATTGTATTATTGATTTAAATGACATTAATCTTTTCTCATGTATTTCAAAATGTTATTGTATTATTGATTTAAATGACATTAACCTTTTCTCATATATTTCAAAATGTTATTGTATTATTGATTTAAATGACATTAACCTTTTCTCATGTATTTCAAAATGTTATTGTATTATTGATTTAAATGACAGTAACCTTTTCTCATATATTTCAAAATGTTATTGTATTATTGATTTAAATGACATTAACCTTTTCTTATATATTTCAAAATGTTATTGTATTATTGATTTAAATGACATTAACCTTTTCTCATGTATTTCAAAATGTTATTGTTTTATTGATTTAAATGACAGTAACCTTTTCTCATGTATTTCAAAATGTTATTGTATTATTGATTTAAATGACATTAACCTTTTCTCATGTATTTCAAAATGTTATTGTATTATTGATTTAAATGACAGTAACCTTTTCTCATGTATTTCAAAATGTTATTGTTTTATTGATTTAAATGACAGTAACCTTTTCTCATGTATTTCAAAATGTTATTGTATTATTGATTTAAATGACATTAACCTTTTCTCATATATTTCAAAATGTTATTGTATTATTGATTTAAATGACAGTAACCTTTTCTCATGTATTTCAAAATGTTATTGTTTTATTGATTTAAATGACATTAACCTTTTCTCATATATTTCAAAATGTGATTGTATTATTGATTTAAATGACATTAACCTTTTCTCATGTATTTCAAAATGTTATTGTTTTATTGATTTAAATGACATTAACCTTTTCTCATGTATTTCAAAATGTTATTGTATTATTGATTTAAATGACAGTAACCTTTTCTCATGTATTTCAAAATGTTATTGTATTATTGATTTAAATGACAGTAACCTTTTCTCATATATTTCAAAATGTTATTGTATTATTGATTTAAATGACATTAACCTTTTCTCATGTATTTCAAAATGTTATTGTTTTATTGATTTAAATGACATTAACCTTTTCTCATATATTTCAAAATGTTATTGTATTATTGATTTAAATGACATTAACCTTTTCTCATGTATTTCAAAATGTTATTGTTTTATTGATTTAAATGACATTAACCTTTTCTCATGTATTTCAAAATGTTATTGTATTATTGATTTAAATGACATTAACCTTTTCTCATGTATTTCAAAATGTTATTGTTTTATTGATTTAAATGACATTAACCTTTTCTCATGTATTTCAAAATGTTATTGTATTATTGATTTAAATGACATTAACCTTTTCTCATGTATTTCAAAATGTTATTGTATTATTGATTTAAATGACATTAACCTTTTCTCATATATTTCAAAATGTTATTGTTTTATTGATTTAAATGACATTAATCTTTTCTCATGTATTTCAAAATGTTATTGTATTATTGATTTAAATGACATTAACCTTTTCTCATATATTTCAAAATGTTATTGTTTTATTGATTTAAATGACATTAACCTTTTCTGATATATTTCAAAATGTTATTGTATTATTGATTTAAATGACATTAATCTTTTCTCATGTATTTCAAAATGTTATTGTTTTATTGATTTAAATGACATTAATCTTTTCTCATGTATTTCAAAATGTTGTTGTATTATTGATTTAAATGACAGTAACTTTTTCTCATGTATTTCAAAATGTTATTGTATTATTGATTTAAATGACATTAACCTTTTCTCATATATTTCAAAATGTTACTGTATTATTGATTTAAATGACATTAACCTTTTCTCATGTATTTCAAAATGTTATTGTTTTATTGATTTAAATGACATTAACCTTTTCTCATGTATTTCAAAATGTTATTGTTTTATTGATTTAAATGACATTAACCTTTTCTCATGTATTTCAAAATGTTATTGTATTATTGATTAAAATGACATTAACCTGTTCTCATGTATTTCAAAATGTTATTGTTTTATTGATTTAAATGACATTAACCTTTTCTGATGTATTTCAAAATGTTATTGTTTTATTGATTTAAATGACATTAACCTTTTCTCATGTATTTCAAAATGTTATTGTTTTATTGATTAAAATGACATTAACCTGTTCTCATGTATTTCAAAATGTTATTGTTTTATTGATTAAAATGACATTAATCTTTTCTCATATATTTCAAAATGTTATTGTTTTATTGATTTAAATGACATTAACCTGTTCTCATGTATTTCAAAATGTTATTGTTTTATTGATTTAAATGACATTAACCTGTTCTCATGTATTTCAAAATGTTATTGTTTTATTGATTTAAATGACATTAACCTGTTCTCATGTATTTCAAAATGTTATTGTTTTATTGATTTAAATGACATTAACCTGTTCTCATATATTTCAAAATGTTATTGTTTTATTGATTAAAATGACATTAACCTGTTCTCATGTATTTCAAAATGTTATTGTTTTATTGATTTAAATGACATTAACCTTTTCTGATGTATTTCAAAATGTTATTGTTTTATTGATTTAAATGACATTAACCTTTTCTCATGTATTTCAAAATGTTATTGTTTTATTGATTAAAATGACATTAACCTTTTCTCATGTATTTCAAAATGTTATTGTTTTATTGATTTAAATGACATTAACCTTTTCTGATGTATTTCAAAATGTTATTGTTTTATTGATTTAAATGACATTAACCTGTTCTCATGTATTTCAAAATGTTATTGTTTTATTGATTTAAATGACATTAACCTTTTCTCATGTATTTCAAAATGTTATTGTATTATTGATTTAAATGACATTAACCTTTTCTCATATATTTCAAAATGTTATTGTATTATTGATTTAAATGACATTAACCTTTTCTCATGTATTTCAAAATGTTATTGTATTATTGATTTAAATGACATTAACCTTTTCTCATGTATTTCAAAATGTTATTGTTTTATTGATTTAAATGACATTAATCTTTTCTCATGTATTTCAAAATGTTATTGTATTATTGATTTAAATGACATTAACCTTTTCTCATGTATTTCAAAATGTTATTGTTTTATTGATTTAAATGACATTAATCTTTTCTCATGTATTTCAAAATGTTATTGTATTATTGATTTAAATGACATTAACCTTTTCTCATGTATTTCAAAATGTTATTGTATTATTGATTTAAATGACATTAACCTTTTCTCATATATTTCAAAATGTTATTGTATTATTGATTTAAATGACATTAACCTTTTCTCATGTATTTCAAAATGTTATTGTTTTATTGATTTAAATGACATTAATCTTTTCTCATGTATTTCAAAATGTTATTGTATTATTGATTTAAATGACATTAACCTTTTCTCATGTATTTCAAAATGTTATTGTTTTATTGATTTAAATGACATTAACCTTTTCTCATGTATTTCAAAATGTTATTGTTTTATTGATTTAAATGACATTAACCTTTTCTCATGTATTTCAAAATGTTATTGTATTATTGATTTAAATGACATTAACCTTTTCTCATGTATTTCAAAATGTTATTGTATTATTGATTTAAATGACAGTAACCTTTTCTCATATATTTCAAAATGTTATTGTATTATTGATTTAAATGACATTAACCTTTTCTCATGTATTTCAAAATGTTATTGTTTTATTGATTTAAATGATTTTAATCTTTCCTCATGTATTTCAAAATGTTATTGTATTATTGATTTAAATGACATTAACCTTTTCTCATGTATTTCAAAATGTTATTGTATTATTGATTTAAATGACAGTAACCTTTTCTGATGTATTTCAAAATGTTATTGTTTTATTGATTTAAATGACATTAATCTTTTCTCATGTATTTCAAAATGTTATTGTATTATTGATTTAAATGACATTAACCTTTTCTCATGTATTTCAAAATGTTATTGTTTTATTGATTTAAATGACATTAACCTTTTCTCATGTATTTCAAAATGTTATTGTATTATTGATTTAAATGACATTAACCTTTTCTCATGTATTTCAAAATGTTATTGTATTATTGATTTAAATGACATTAACCTTTTCTCATGTATTTCAAAATGTTATTGTTTTATTGATTTAAATGACATTAACCTTTTCTCATGTATTTCAAAATGTTATTGTATTATTGATTTAAATGACATTAACCTTTTCTCATGTATTTCAAAATGTTATTGTATTATTGATTTAAATGACAGTAACCTTTTCTCATATATTTCAAAATGTTATTGTATTATTGATTTAAATGACATTAATCTTTTCTCATGTATTTCAAAATGTTATTGTATTATTGATTTAAATGACATTAACCTTTTATCATGTATTTCAAAATGTTATTGTTATATTGATTTAAATGACATTAACCTTTTCTCATGTATTTCAAAATGTTATTGTATTATTGATTTAAATGACATTAACCTTTTCTCATGTATTTCAAAATGTTATTGTATTATTGATTTAAATGACATTAACCTTTTCTCATGTATTTCAAAATGTTATTGTATTATTGATTTAAATGACATTAATCTTTTCTCATGTATTTCAAAATGTTATTGTATTATTGATTTAAATGACATTAACCTTTTCTCATGTATTTCAAAATGTTATTGTATTATTGATTTAAATGACATTAACCTTTTCTCATGTATTTCAAAATGTTATTGTATTATTGATTTAAATGACATTAACCTTTTCTCATGTATTTCAAAATGTTATTGTTTTATTGATTTAAATGACATTAACCTTTTCTCATGTATTTCAAAATGTTATTGTATTATTGATTTAAATGACATTAACCTTTTCTCATGTATTTCAAAATGTTATTGTATTATTGATTTAAATGACATTAATCTTTTCTCATGTATTTCAAAATGTTATTGTTTTATTGATTTAAATGACATTAACCTTTTCTCATGTATTTCAAAATGTTATTGTTTTATTGATTTAAATGACATTAATCTTTTCTCATGTATTTCAAAATGTTATTGTATTATTGATTTAAATGACATTAACCTTTTCTCATGTATTTCAAAATGTTATTGTTTTATTGATTTAAATGACATTAATCTTTTCTCATGTATTTCAAAATGTTATTGTATTATTGATTTAAATGACAGTAACCTTTTCTCATATATTTCAAAATGTTATTGTATTATTGATTTAAATGACATTAATCTTTTCTCATGTATTTCAAAATGTTATTGTATTATTGATTTAAATGACATTAACCTTTTCTCATGTATTTCAAAATGTTATTGTTTTATTGATTTAAATGACATTAACCTTTTCTCATGTATTTCAAAATGTTATTGTATTATTGATTTAAATGACATTAACCTTTTCTCATGTATTTCAAAATGTTATTGTATTATTGATTTAAATGACATTAATCTTTTCTCATGTATTTCAAAATGTTATTGTTTTATTGATTTAAATGACATTAATCTTTTCTCATGTATTTCAAAATGTTATTGTTTTATTGATTTAAATGACATTAATCTTTTCTCATATATTTCAAAATGTTATTGTTTTATTGATTTAAATGACATTAACCTTTTCTCATATATTTCAAAATGTTATTGTTTTATTGATTAAAATGACATTAACCTTTTCTCATGTATTTCAAAATGTTATTGTTTTATTGATTTAAATGACATTAACCTTTTCTCATGTATTTCAAAATGTTATTGTTTTATTGATTTAAATGACATTAATCTTCTCTCATATATTTCAAAATGTTATTGTTTTATTGATTTAAATGACATTAACCTTTTCTCATGTATTTCAAAATGTTATTGTATTATTGATTTAAATGACATTAATCTTTTCTCATATATTTCAAAATGTTATTGTTTTATTGATTTAAATGACATTAACCTTTTCTCATGTATTTCAAAATGTTATTGTATTATTGATTTAAATGACATTAACCTTTTCTCATGTATTTCAAAATGTTATTGTTTTATTGATTTAAATGACATTAATCTTTTCTCATGTATTTCAAAATGTTATTGTTTTATTGATTTAAATGACATTAATCTTTTCTCATGTATTTCAAAATGTTATTGTTTTATTGATTTAAATGACATTAACCTTTTCTCATGTATTTCAAAATGTTATTGTTTTATTGATTTAAATGACATTAACCTTTTCTCATGTATTTCAAAATGTTATTGTTTTATTGATTTAAATGACATTAATCTTTTCTCATGTATTTCAAAATGTTATTGTTTTATTGATTTAAATGACATTAACCTTTTCTCATATATTTCAAAATGTTATTGTTTTATTGATTTAAATGACATTAATCTTTTCTCATGTATTTCAAAATGTTATTGTTTTATTGATTTAAATGACATTAACCTTTTCTCATATATTTCAAAATGTTATTGTTTTATTGATTTAAATGACATTAACCTTTTCTCATGTATTTCAAAATGTTATTGTTTTATTGATTTAAATGACATTAACCTTTTCTCATGTATTTCAAAATGTTATTGTTTTATTGATTTAAATGACATTAATCTTTTCTCATGTATTTCAAAATGTTATTGTTTTATTGATTTAAATGACATTAATCTTTTCTCATGTATTTCAAAATGTTATTGTATTATTGATTTAAATGACATTAACCTTTTCTCATGTATTTCAAAATGTTATTGTTTTATTGATTTAAATGACATTAACCTTTTCTCATGTATTTCAAAATGTTATTGTTTTATTGATTTAAATGACATTAACCTTTTCTCATGTATTTCAAAATGTTATTGTTTTATTGATTTAAATGACATTAATCTTTTCTCATGTATTTCAAAATGTTATTGTTTTATTGATTTAAATGACATTAATCTTTTCTCATATATTTCAAAATGTTATTGTTTTATTGATTTAAATGACATTAACCTTTTCTCATGTATTTCAAAATGTTATTGTATTATTGATTTAAATGACATTAATCTTTTCTCATGTATTTCAAAATGTTATTGTATTATTGATTTAAATGACATTAACCTTTTCTCATGTATTTCAAAATGTTATTGTATTATTGATTTAAATGACATTAATCTTTTCTCATGTATTTCAAAATGTTATTGTATTATTGATTTAAATGACATTAATCTTTTCTCATATATTTCAAAATGTTATTGTTTTATTGATTTAAATGACATTAATCTTTTCTCATGTATTTCAAAATGTTATTGTATTATTGATTTAAATGACATTAACCTTTTCTCATGTATTTCAAAATGTTATTGTTTTATTGATTTAAATGACATTAATCTTTTCTCATGTATTTCAAAATGTTATTGTATTATTGATTTAAATGACATTAACCTTTTCTCATGTATTTCAAAATGTTATTGTATTATTGATTTAAATGACATTAACCTTTTCTCATGTATTTCAAAATGTTATTGTTTTATTGATTTAAATGACATTAACCTTTTCTCATGTATTTCAAAATGTTATTGTATTATTGATTTAAATGACATTAATCTTTTCTCATGTATTTCAAAATGTTATTGTATTATTGATTTAAATGACATTAATCTTTTCTCATGTATTTCAAAATGTTATTGTTTTATTGATTTAAATGACATTAACCTTTTCTCATGTATTTCAAAATGTTATTGTTTTATTGATTTAAATGACATTAACCTTTTCTCATGTATTTCAAAATGTTATTGTTTTATTGATTTAAATGACATTAATCTTTTCTCATGTATTTCAAAATGTTATTGTATTATTGATTTAAATGACATTAATCTTTTCTCATGTATTTCAAAATGTTATTGTATTATTGATTTAAATGACATTAATCTTTTCTCATGTATTTCAAAATGTTATTGTATTATTGATTTAAATGACATTAACCTTTTCTCATGTATTTCAAAATGTTATTGTTTTATTGATTTAAATGACATTAATCTTTTCTCATGTATTTCAAAATGTTATTGTATTATTGATTTAAATGACATTAATCTTCTCTCATATATTTCAAAATGTTATTGTTTTATTGATTTAAATGACATTAACCTTTTCTCATGTATTTCAAAATGTTATTGTATTATTGATTTAAATGACATTAATCTTTTCTCATATATTTCAAAATGTTATTGTTTTATTGATTTAAATGACATTAACCTTTTCTCATGTATTTCAAAATGTTATTGTATTATTGATTTAAATGACATTAACCTTTTCTCATGTATTTCAAAATGTTATTGTTTTATTGATTTAAATGACATTAATCTTTTCTCATGTATTTCAAAATGTTATTGTTTTATTGATTTAAATGACATTAATCTTTTCTCATGTATTTCAAAATGTTATTGTTTTATTGATTTAAATGACATTAACCTTTTCTCATGTATTTCAAAATGTTATTGTTTTATTGATTTAAATGACATTAACCTTTTCTCATGTATTTCAAAATGTTATTGTTTTATTGATTTAAATGACATTAATCTTTTCTCATGTATTTCAAAATGTTATTGTTTTATTGATTTAAATGACATTAACCTTTTCTCATATATTTCAAAATGTTATTGTTTTATTGATTTAAATGACATTAATCTTTTCTCATGTATTTCAAAATGTTATTGTTTTATTGATTTAAATGACATTAACCTTTTCTCATATATTTCAAAATGTTATTGTTTTATTGATTTAAATGACATTAACCTTTTCTCATGTATTTCAAAATGTTATTGTTTTATTGATTTAAATGACATTAACCTTTTCTCATGTATTTCAAAATGTTATTGTTTTATTGATTTAAATGACATTAATCTTTTCTCATGTATTTCAAAATGTTATTGTTTTATTGATTTAAATGACATTAATCTTTTCTCATGTATTTCAAAATGTTATTGTATTATTGATTTAAATGACATTAACCTTTTCTCATGTATTTCAAAATGTTATTGTTTTATTGATTTAAATGACATTAACCTTTTCTCATGTATTTCAAAATGTTATTGTTTTATTGATTTAAATGACATTAACCTTTTCTCATGTATTTCAAAATGTTATTGTTTTATTGATTTAAATGACATTAATCTTTTCTCATGTATTTCAAAATGTTATTGTTTTATTGATTTAAATGACATTAATCTTTTCTCATATATTTCAAAATGTTATTGTTTTATTGATTTAAATGACATTAACCTTTTCTCATGTATTTCAAAATGTTATTGTATTATTGATTTAAATGACATTAATCTTTTCTCATGTATTTCAAAATGTTATTGTATTATTGATTTAAATGACATTAACCTTTTCTCATGTATTTCAAAATGTTATTGTATTATTGATTTAAATGACATTAATCTTTTCTCATGTATTTCAAAATGTTATTGTATTATTGATTTAAATGACATTAATCTTTTCTCATATATTTCAAAATGTTATTGTTTTATTGATTTAAATGACATTAATCTTTTCTCATGTATTTCAAAATGTTATTGTATTATTGATTTAAATGACATTAACCTTTTCTCATGTATTTCAAAATGTTATTGTTTTATTGATTTAAATGACATTAATCTTTTCTCATGTATTTCAAAATGTTATTGTATTATTGATTTAAATGACATTAACCTTTTCTCATGTATTTCAAAATGTTATTGTATTATTGATTTAAATGACATTAACCTTTTCTCATGTATTTCAAAATGTTATTGTTTTATTGATTTAAATGACATTAACCTTTTCTCATGTATTTCAAAATGTTATTGTATTATTGATTTAAATGACATTAATCTTTTCTCATGTATTTCAAAATGTTATTGTATTATTGATTTAAATGACATTAATCTTTTCTCATGTATTTCAAAATGTTATTGTTTTATTGATTTAAATGACATTAACCTTTTCTCATGTATTTCAAAATGTTATTGTTTTATTGATTTAAATGACATTAACCTTTTCTCATGTATTTCAAAATGTTATTGTTTTATTGATTTAAATGACATTAATCTTTTCTCATGTATTTCAAAATGTTATTGTATTATTGATTTAAATGACATTAATCTTTTCTCATGTATTTCAAAATGTTATTGTATTATTGATTTAAATGACATTAATCTTTTCTCATGTATTTCAAAATGTTATTGTATTATTGATTTAAATGACATTAACCTTTTCTCATGTATTTCAAAATGTTATTGTTTTATTGATTTAAATGACATTAATCTTTTCTCATGTATTTCAAAATGTTATTGTATTATTGATTTAAATGACATTAACCTTTTCTCATGTATTTAAAAATGTTATTGTTTTATTGATTTAAATGACATTAATCTTTTCTCATGTATTTCAAAATGTTATTGTTTTATTGATTTAAATGACATTAATCTTTTCTCATGTATTTCAAAATGTTATTGTTTTATTGATTTAAATGACATTAATCTTTTCTCATGTATTTCAAAATGTTATTGTATTATTGATTTAAATGACAGTAACCTTTTCTCATATATTTCAAAATGTTATTGTATTATTGATTTAAATGACATTAATCTTTTCTCATGTATTTCAAAATGTTATTGTTTTATTGATTTAAATGACATTAACCTTTTCTCATGTATTTCAAAATGTTATTGTATTATTGATTTAAATGACATTAACCTTTTCTCATATATTTCAAAATGTTATTGTATTATTGATTTAAATGACATTAACCTTTTCTCATATATTTCAAAATGTTATTGTATTATTGATTTAAATGACAGTAACCTTTTCTCATATATTTCAAAATGTTATTGTATTATTGATTTAAATGACATTAATCTTTTCTCATGTATTTCAAAATGTTATTGTTTTATTGATTTAAATGACATTAATCTTTTCTCATGTATTTCAAAATGTTATTGTATTATTGATTTAAATGACATTAATCTTTTCTCATGTATTTCAAAATGTTATTGTATTATTGATTTAAATGACATTAACCTTTTCTCATATATTTCAAAATGTTATTGTATTATTGATTTAAATGACAGTAACCTTTTCTCATATATTTCAAAATGTTATTGTATTATTGATTTAAATGACATTAACCTTTTCTCATGTATTTCAAAATGTTATTGTTTTATTGATTTAAATGACATTAACCTTTTCTCATGTATTTCAAAATGTTATTGTTTTATTGCTTTAAATGACATTAACCTTTTCTCATGTATTTCAAAATGTTATTGTATTATTGATTTAAATGACATTAACCTTTTCTCATGTATTTCAAAATGTTATTGTTTTATTGATTTAAATGACATTAACCTTTTCTCATGTATTTCAAAATGTTATTGTTTTATTGATTTAAATGACAGTAACCTTTTCTGATGTATTTCAAAATGTTATTTTTTTATTGATTTAAATGACATTAATCTTTTCTCATGTATTTCAAAATGTTATTGTTTTATTGATTTAAATGACATTAACCTTTTCTCATATATTTCAAAATGTTATTGTATTATTGATTTAAATGACATTAACCTTTTCTCATGTATTTCAAAATGTTATTGTATTATTGATTTAAATGACAGTAACCTTTTCTCATGTATTTCAAAATGTTATTGTATTATTGATTTAAATGACAGTAACCTTTTCTCATGTATTTCAAAATGTTATTGTATTATTGATTTAAATGACATTAACCTTTTCTCATGTATTTCAAAATGTTATTGTATTATTGATTTAAATGACATTAACCTTTTCTCATGTATTTCAAAATGTTATTGTATTATTGATTTAAATGACAGTAACCTTTTCTCATGTATTTCAAAATGTTATTGTATTATTGATTTAAATGACAGTAACCTTTTCTCATGTATTTCAAAATGTTATTGTATTATTGATTTAAATGACAGTAACCTTTTCTCATGTATTTCAAAATGTTATTGTATTATTGATTTAAATGACAGTAACCTTTTCTCATGTATTTCAAAATGTTATTGTATTATTGATTTAAATGACAGTAACCTTTTCTCATGTATTTCAAAATGTTATTGTATTATTGATTTAAATGACATTAACCTTTTCTCATGTATTTCAAAATGTTATTGTATTATTGATTTAAATGACAGTAACCTTTTCTCATGTATTTCAAAATGTTATTGTATTATTGATTTAAATGACAGTAACCTTTTCTCATGTATTTCAAAATGTTATTGTATTATTGATTTAAATGGCAGTAACCTTTTCTCATGTATTTCAAAATGTTATTGTATTATTGATTTAAATGACAGTAACCTGTTCTGATGGTAATATAAAGGAATGATAAATAATAACTTTTGTATTCATTTCGATATAAGAGAGAGAGGGACTTACTTTGACAGATGTTTGCTGAGGCCGGAAATTCCATTGCATACTTGAAGAAACATCTGCATTAAACCGTACAACAATGTTTCTTTCAGAAACTTTCTTCAAATTCTCAATCCGAACGCTGTCAACAATCCGTTCTGCTTTACCTCCAAGACCAGTAGCCTGAGAAATAGAAATAAAGTAAAAATCAATTTTTACATCACCAGATATTCTTGATGCCTTTTTCAGCATTTCTCTTATCCAATCATATTTCGATCAGTACTTTCATCCTCTTCTCTATAATAAAGATCAATGTGTATATATTTGTGTATAAATAAATATAAATAGACACATATCACTCTCATCAACAGAAAAGTTAGCAAGTAAAAAACTTGAGTATTTAACTAAGCAAGTCAGACACACACACTCTACCACCTTAAATGAACTCAGAAAGAAATCCTTTACTTTATTTCCATAATGAAACGTTTTCTTTTGGGTTTTTCTTCCTTTCTTTTTCTATTAATAAACTTTTTTCCTTTCTTTTTTTAAACTTTGCAATTTGAGACGTTTTTTTTCCTTTTTTATTTTGTTTTAATTTCAACGATTTACACTTTATTTTAGTGAAAACCTAGCTAATGCATTGTATGGAGAGAAATTATATGAGAATAATATGATGGATGTATAATATGCTAAAGGCAGGTCTAGATCTGACGACCTCAGAGGAAGATTAAACCTGAATGATATGAGAAAATGTGTACAAAACAGGAAACTTAAATAGTATATATAATGGTCTTCCCCGCTACAGATGCTAGTTAACCAGTCTTCTCCATCTTTCTGTGTCCTCCGCATATTTGACAGCCTCGCTCAGCAATCCTTCCATTCTGTGATGTTGTCTTCTCATCTCTTCTTCTGTTTTCCTCTCTTTCTTCCTCTTCTGATTGTTCCCTGGAGCACTGTCTTGGCAAACCTCTCTCCTCTTGTTACATAACTGAACAATGTTAGTTTGCGCTGCCTGATTTTGGAGAGATCTTCATAAGGAGCAATGGCTTGATTTATTCTGTTTTTGGCTTACTCATTGGTTATGTGCTCTTTGTAAGAGATGCCAAGCAGTCTTCAAGAGCATCTCATTTCTGAGGCCTGAATCCTCTTCTTTGATTCTGCTGTAAGGTCCATGTTTCAGAAGCAAACAAGAAAACTGAGTGGACAAGGGAACGTATGAGTCTTATCTTTGAGCTGAGTTTGATTGCCTTATCCTTCCAAATGATGTTCAATAATGATATAATGGAATATTTTCATTATTAGAACTGGAGCACTGGGAGGAGCAGGTGCTAGCGTGATTGTAAGAACAAAAAGTGGATTAAGTAAGTTCAAATAACTTTTATCATTAATAACCAGCAGAGTGTTACTACTGGTGACCAAGGAAAGAGTCTACAAAGTATATGTATGCAGTGTGATTTTGCTGTTTATTAATTTGCTTTGGAGTATATACGTTGAGGGGGTACAAGTGCAATGAGTTCATCAGAGTAAAAAAAAGTTCATTGTGTCTAATGTTTAACCAGCACCAAAAAATGACATTTTTAAGATTGTCAGGTAGGGAAGACTTCTGACGAAGGTCGAAGGTTACAATCAGTTGAAACGTTTTGTAGAACAACATTCAATATGAGAACAAATGTCTGAATAATCCAAATAATTCAAATTATCAGTCTCAAAACTTCTGAAACATAAGTAAAAACAGATTGGGCATTATCTATATAATTATAAAACTCTATGGACCGTCCTTGCTTGTTTGAATCTTGTCTTCAACAATCAGACAATTTCATCTTTTAAAAAAGGGATGACAGTTAATTTATATATATATATTATTATAATTATTATTACTATAATAATTTTTAAATAATTTTAAAATTTTTAAATATATATATATATATATATATATATATATAGGGTGGGGGCTCAAGGTCTAAGGTATGAGGGTTGAGAGTTGTATGTTTTAGTTTTGATGCTAGCTGATGGCACTGAAGTCATATATATATTTTTTTAGTTTTGATCTAACTACTATATGTCAGATTCAATAATAATAAATACGTAATCTGCATGAATTAAAATATCATATTTAAGTTTATTTTATGACTGGGCAACCTGCTAATCTCTTTATAAAGCTAGATATGTGTATTTGTTTTATATATTTGTATGTAAAACATTCACTCCTAAACTAATTAACCAATTATCATGAATTTTGGAACACAGTTGCTAGAAATCATGAGAGTAATATGGGCTATATTTAGTTTAATTTTATGGCCTTTGTGAAAATGCAGATACCTCTGATTTTTGTGTAATTTTATCAATAGATATTAGACATCAAGTAATAAATATTCCCAAAATTTCAGTTCCTTTAGAATATTCTAATGGTTTTTAGGGGACATAATATGGGTACAACCTCCCATTCTAAAATAAAAATATTTCAGATTTACATTACATTTTATCCATATTCATTAAGCAAGATTCTTTGAATTTCAATTTCTTAAACCCCTTAAGCTTAAGCCTTAATTTTTAGACATTTTAAAGAATCAAAATCATATAATAGATTTTTATCAAAATTGGAATAAGGATTCTACCTATAAGGTTTAGTATTACTATATTGTGATCTTAATCTTCATAGGACAGTAAAAACCGATGTCATCACATCAGGGATAAAACTGAAAAGGGGGAAAAAAGGGATTTCACAAACATGTTACCACCTCAATGGGTTGGAACGAAAATGGAGAAAAGTGAACTTCTGTCACACCTTTTATAATCACATCATCACTTTGACAAACCAACCTTCATTAGATCATTTGAAGTTTAGCAACATTGAGTCTTATCAGTTCTAAATGGGTGACCATTTGGGAATACCAAGTGCTGCATGCAGGAAGGGTTCCTGCTTATTCTGGCATTGTTTTCAGACATTTTGAATTTCTTCTTGACACTGGACTCAAACAATATCAGTTCAAGAAAAGTGCAGTTGTCGATTGAGCAACTCTTGCTTCAAATAGACTCCTTATGCAAGAGTATCCATTGGCTTTCAAAACTGAATGGAGGCCTTTGTTCTCTACATAGTTTATCGTCCCATCATCATGTGATCTGGAACTTCACATCTTCAGAAAAGGACAGCCTCCAACAATGTACAATATGTGCAAAGTACAATAGTAGGTGCTCGACTGAGCTCTAATCTATGACTCCCCTTTATAAAGCGTTCACAATAAAAACTCGTCTAGTTACAACTACTACATATAATTTTCCTTTCTTCTTTTGTGTACCTAAAGCTAAATGGAACTTCCACAATCAAAGTTTTTTTTCCAAGAACTATCAGTATATGGAAAACAATACCAAGGTGTTGTTTCCCAGCTGACTATGTTAACAAATTCTTGCTGGGCCATTCTCTTGAATAATTAAATTGCAATCCTCAAGGTGTTGTCACACCATCCACTTGACAGCCTCATTAACTGTTATCCTTGAGTAGCCTTTAGGCCTTGATAAGTCGTAACTCGTTAGTAAAAAATAAAAAGTGGGACTTGGGTTTACTTTCAGCAACTGTGTAACTCTCGCTTCTCTTATTTTGTCCTTTAGTCCTTATATTCCATAAAGGACGTTTTTGACAAATGGGAACCAATTGCTGTTTCCTGGATCGCAATCTATCCATTTACCTCTAATCGTTGGCTAGTTTTTAACCTTGAAGTAGGACTTTTTTTTTTAGTTTCTTACATCAAGTAGTTTCAGGTCTTGTCTGGAGCAATTTCCATAAAAACAAACCACGCGTGTGTGGTCCCCCTCTGGTGCTGCATGTGAGATGACACCACAAAAAGAGTGAAGAAATGATGAATGTGAGAAGTGAAGGGCCAACGTTGCCTTCACATTTTTTCCAAGTTTCAGAAAAATCTAATGGATTGGGCAAAAGTTAAGGGATAAAAAGTATCATTTTCTGTAATTTGGGGGCATTTGTGATCCTTTTTGAGCTTCTGGGAATGCTGAATCTCAGTGAAAATGGGCAAACGGTGCAGTTTCACGCTTTAAGACATGTATATTTGAATTCAGCACCATGGAAAACCACTATATAGACATATATATCAAGTTTTTGAGTAATATGAAAAAAGAGCTCCAAAAAGGCATGTTTTTTTAGCTCCAAAAGTCCCAGAGGGATGTGAACAAAAATTTTGCCAGGGTCACCCATCCTGAATTTATATTAAAAACAATAGCCTCCACATTTTGGCCAAGTTTCAGGAAAATCTAATAGATAGATCAAACGCTATCGGGCAAAAAGTATCATTTTGGGCAATTTTGGAGCAATTTTACATTTTTTGACCCCCTGGGGATGCCGAATCCCAGTGTAAATGGATAACGGTGCAGTTTCAGGCCTTAACATGTATATTTGAGTTGACCACTGTGAAAAACCACTATATAGTCAGACATATCAAGCTTTTGTTGAGAAATATGAAAAAAGAGCCACAAAAAGGGGCGTTTTTAGCACTAAAAGTCTCCGGGGATGCAAACCAGAATTTTGCCAGGGTCACCCATACTGAATTTCTATTAAGAACAATGGGCTCCACATTTTGGCCAAGATTCAGAAAAATCTAATCGCTGGATCGAAACTTAAAGGGAAAAAACATGTCATTTTGGGACATTTTTAACTTCTTTTGAGACCCTGGTGATGCAACGGGAATTTTCGTAAAAAGATTTTTTTACTGTGCATATTTAATGAAATACAATTTGTGGCAAAATTTCAGGAAAAACTAATGGATGGTTATCTGGCAATTGTCCGGAATAATGGACACATGGACGACACTGAAAACATTGGTCCCTCTCCGATAAATCGGGGGAAAAAAAAGAAAGAATGAAAAGATTAATTTTAACACATTTTTCTCTTGTATGAAAAAACAAATTTAGAATCAATAAAAAAATAAATTATAAATCTGGTTTTGTTTATTTCTATCTGACAGAATTTGTATTATTCGCATTATTTGGACTACTATTATCATATAACTGAAGACGGTCAGAGATGGCATTGACCGAAAGTTGTGCAAATAACACTCAAGATGAGAACAGTAGTCCGAATAATCCAAATTATAAATCCTTATCTCAAAAATTCAGAAGCATAATACCTGACAGAACATTCTGTAGAGTGGAACTCCCGCATAACTCATTCCAATCATGAAAATTCCAACAGCACAAATATAAATTACAACGGTTTTCTTATGATATGTTTTTCTTTTGTTACCACCAGCAAAGAAACCGCGACATACAACAGATTTGCTTGGTTCATTTCTCAGAGTTTGTTTCACAACATTTTGATTGCAAAAAACATTCCTTGCAGTAGAAACGAACTGGGAAAACTTTGTGCAGGATGGCCGGAGAATTATTGACCTGAAAACAGGATTGCGTGTCAGCTGTTGGCAATGTGTCTTCGTCCAATGGTTAGCACATGTTCGGTGGACAATTCCGAGGCTGGTAAACCTGAAAGGTCAAAAAAGTATTAAATATGTTGAGTTTCCATGTTATTTGAATTCTTCAGACTACTGTTCTCATCTTGAGTGCTATTTTCACAATATTTCGATAGATGTAACATCTGACCTTCTTCAGGTGTATCTTGTCGAACTCGAGGAATCTGCACGGAATTGCAACAGTAAGATTCCCGAGTTCAACAAGATATGTATGAAGAAGGTCGGAAATTACATTAACCAAAACACTTCAGATAAGAATAGTAGTCCAAATAATAAAAATAATCAATCTTTATCTCAAAAATTCAGAAACATCAGGGGAGCTTGTATTGCATTATTCAAACGTTCGCAGGGTCATAAAATCAATGATTATAATACATTAAATTATTAATCATTGATGTTATTTGGGTAAATATGGATATATTAATAACGAATAATAAATTTTGTAATTACCAAATAAAACATTTCTAGTAATATATACCTAAACTAATGTAATTTATTAATATGAATATTTGGGCTTTAGTGACTTTATTTCTAAGTTCAAAATGGCGTGATGTAAGCAAATAATATGGTAATTGCAGCTTCTCTTCCAATTTTCGGATTTTATAATCATGTCCAATCACATTCTATCTAATGAGTTAAAGGCAAAATAGATTCATTGATTGACATAATTAAGTGAATGATTTTGTGCTACGAAACAGATAACATCAAGAAATGTAAATGTCAACTGAATTAAAGGAATAAATTGTAAGATGGTCAGCATCATGAAATTTAGAATATAGACTTTTGTCATTTATTAATTATATGCGCTGTAATTACTTTGAGCTTCTTAAATAAGGACTGGTATATATAAAAAGGAAATATAAGCGAATAAAGAATATTTCCACAGAATATATATATATATATATATATATATATATATATATATATATAGAGAGAGAGAGAGAGAGAGAGAGAGAGAGATGATTTAGTATTTGATGTTATCGTATTTTTCCCGCACTTATGCAGTTTAACATTCACAAGAAAATTATTTTAAAAAGCCATTTTTAACATCAGGAGGGAAGGGCTTCATCAATTCTTACGTTGCACGAACGGAAGTTTCCTAAAATGAAAATAATTTACTTGTGGATGTTAAACTGCACTAGTGTCGCATTTTTTATTGCAATAAATAAGTGATTAATTATAGTTTAATATGTAAGTCACCTTGATTGAAAAATACAGATACAACAAGAAGTAGTCACACAATATAGAGACTAGAGATTAATAATGATGAAATATATTTTTGGTGCCAATGCAGAGCGATCCACTAGCAGTGTCAGAAATTTCGTGAAAACTATTGAATAATTCCACCCGCCATCTTTCGAAGCTTATAACTCCTCGAAAAATGTCATTCAAGCCCTAATTTTTTTTTTCAATTAAAGGCGCAAGGACCAGGGTTTCATTAAAAAAAAAAACACAAAAACAAACAATGTGGGTTTTTTTTTAAAAAAGGTTTCCGTACATTTATATTGGATCTTCCTCCGTGTTCCATGTTTAAAAAGGATGTGTCGTCTATAGTATCAGACCTGACGGAATGGTTAATTGTAGGTATAGACACATTCATACCCTCGAAAAAGTTCCAGCAAAAACCTAACAGCCAGCCATGGTTTTCTCCAGAATGTGCTGCTGCTATTGCACACAGAAATCACTTTTTCCACTGCTTCCATCGTAATAGATGTATGGAAACTAAAGCCGCTTTCAGGACTGCCAGCAACCATTGTAAGAAAGTTATAAAGAATGCAAGAGAGTTGTATGCTCAGTCCGTCAAGTCCAAAGTAGCTGAGCAGCGGCTTGGTTCCCACCAGTTTTGGCAAATAGCAAACAGAATCCTGAACAGAAGCGTGTGCTCTATCCCAACTATCATCAATGGACCTGAGTTAATCTCGTCAGCATCAGACAAAGATAAACTCTTTGCCAAGAACTTTGCAGCCAATTCTACCCTTTGCGACCAAGGCCGCCAACCCCCAATATTTCCTCCTGTATCAGAAAACACACTATATGATATACAAATATCTGTATGTGATGTTGCCAAGCTAATCAAAAACCTTGATTCCAGTAAAGCAACCGGCCCTGACGGTATTCCAATTATAGTACTCAAAAAACTTCAACCAAAACTAGCACCCATACTTACAAAACTGTTTAAACGTTGTCTTAAGGAGAATTGCTTCCCATCACCCTGGAAAATCTCATCAGTATGCCCTGTATTTAAGAATTCAGGTGATCGCTCATCCCCCTCTCAGTACAGGCCAATAAGTCTCCTGTGCGTCATGAGTAAGTTGCTGGAATCTGTGTTAAATAGAGAAGTAATCAACCATCTCAGAAAAAATAACCTTCTTAGTGACACACAATATGGTTTCCGCTCTGCTAGATCTACAGCAGATGTGCTTACAGTTATATCTCATAGGATTAGCGAATCTCTCGACAGAGGCAACCTTTCTAGGGCAATTGCTCTTGACATATCAAACGCCTTTGATAGGGTATGGCATAAAGGTTTACTTCACAAGATCTCCAGCTATGGTATAGCTGGAAATGTCTTCTCAATTATTAAATCATTGCTCTCTGATAGGTTCATAAGAGTAGTAGTTGATGGGCAAAAATCAGAAGCTCACAGTATAAATGCTGGAGTCCCTCAGGGGTCCATCCTGGGCCCAACTCTTTTCCTGATCTACATTAATGATCTTCCAAATCACATCCTTACATCATTCGTAGACATTTTTGCTAACGACACTACCATCTATGGTAGCACATCTAAGACAGTAAACAACCAAGTTCCCTCTGATCTTGATTATGTTGTACAATGGGGAAAGGAGTGGCTGGTTACTTTTAATGCATCTAAAACCAAGCTTCTATCTTTACATCATCAACATTCTGATCCCCATCTGGCATCAATTAAAATGAATGGCTCTCGTCTTGGGGAGGCCTCAAGTTTTGACAGGCTTCTGGGCTTGACCTTTACTCCTGATCTTAAATGGAATACATACATCAAATCTGTTGCCAAGGCCGCTAGAAAAATGGTCAGATCCTTCTATCGATCCAGTAGATATCTCACTGCTGATGGAATTCTCTATCTATATAAGAGCCAGATATGTCCAAGGATGGAATACTGTTGCCACATATGGGCAGGAGCTACTAGAAAAGACTTGTCCTGCCTTGATAGGGTTCAAAATAGACTTTGTGACCTAGTGGGAGATGTCCTTTTCTCTTCGCTGCAACCTCTATCTCACAGAAGAGATGTTGTGAGTTTGTCTCTGCTTTATCGTTATTTTCATGGAAAGTGTTCGACTGAGCTTCAATCTATGGTCCCCCCTCGCCAAACTTTCACAAGAAACACTCGACTAGCTGAAAACATTATCAATAATTCTCCCCACTCTTTATCTGTGCCTAAACCTAAACATAGATTCCATGATCAAAGCTTCTTTCTTAGAACTGCACGCCTGTAGAATTGTCTTCCGTTTTCCTGCTTTCCAGCTGTCTATAATATGGTTGTCTTCAAGTCCAACATGAACAAGTTTCTGATGAGCCGTTCCACTTAAGTTAACAAATTTACCGAACTTCCATTACTATCGATTACTATATTGTCCTTTTGACTACTGTACACTCTTTAACCCTTATCCTTGAGTGGCCTATCGGCCTTGATAAGTGGTGACGCCTATGTAAAAAAAAAAAAAAACTTCGGACTTTACAGGTAAATTTCTAAAAAACACTACTTTTTAAATTTGAATGGGTTTGTATTACTGTACACATAGATTCGAAAAAGTTGTTAAAAAACAAATATATAACAAATAAATGTTATCAAAGGCAAGATAAGTTACTTTTCTACCAAACTGGATATATTTTTTGTGTTTTTATTCAATTTAACATGTTTATTCAGCTCGAAAAACATGCTGTGTTTACCGATGTATTGAAAAATTCAAAATGGCGCCCGACTCTCTCTTTAACACGGTAAGTTTGAGAAAAGGTGTTATAAATAATAAACTAGACAAAATACTATTAAAAAAAACACCGAATATATGTCAAGTTATGTCACGGTAACATATATTGAGCGAATTTCTAACAGTATTTTGTCTAGTTTATTATTTATAACATCTTTTCCCAAACTTAACGTGTTAAAGAGAGAGTCGGGCGCCATTTTGAATTTTCCAATACATCGGTAAACATTGTATGTTTTTCGAGCTGAATAAACATGTTAAATTGAATAAAAACACGAAAAATATATCCAGTTTGGTAGAAAAGTAACTTATCTTGCCTTTGATAACATTTATTTGTTATATATTTGTTTTATGACAACTTTTTTCGAATCTATGTGTACAGTAATACAAACCCGGCTTTTTAAATAATAACGTTATTATTTCAGCACGGATCACTCTCTGCATGAGTACCATATTTTTATTTGAATTGATGTTTACATGAAAACAAATTAATTCTGGGGAATTATCTGTTACGTAAACAAAAACAACAAGGAACTTCGTATTTTTCGATGACCGAACAAAAATTTATGTAAACAAAAAAAAAAAAGTAAAGTAATATTTTATTTTTATAGATAGTTTTATGATATAAAAAAAACAACACATTTTATTTATATTTTAATTTAAAAACACTTAAGCCATTTTTCTTGTCGGTTCTTCGATTAGTCTTGTTTGACCTTAAAGTGATTTGTTTGTGTTTTTTTTAAATTTGAAATCAACATTCATGAAAACTTAAAATAAAACATTAATCTCAAAATAAAAGTTAAATCATGATAATTATAATAATTAAAAAAAACTCACAATGTCGAAAAGTTTCTCATATTTGTTTTTTTTTTAATTTCTAATCCGTGTAAAACGTTTGTATGCTTTTAAAGTCAGGCATTTTTGAAGAAGCGTGGGACAAGCCGATTGATGAACTGTCGTAATTACAATGAGACGAAAATATTTTATTTATTTATCCAAATATAAGTAAATAAAATAATATAAATATCTCTAAAAATAAAAACGAATGTTAATTTATTGAATCATATTTTTTAATACACAAGTAATAAATATAAAATTTTAATTGTTAATCAATGTCGCTAATTTCTTGCAACCAATCATAAAATTGTCCATAATGAATAAACTATTAAAATAGATAGTTCAACTATAACTTAAAATATAAGTAAAATGTCACTTTATAAGTAATTATTATTTAATAAATATTCGTAATTTATTATCTGTTTGTATTTTTCTTTATTAAATCGAAAATAAATATTATATCCGAGCCAGCCAAACTGGAAGATGTAGGGTAAGGAACTGTAACACCGGTTCTTTAGCTTGCTTTATGGCAAGTCCTTCTTCAATATCTTTTCCTGAAATACTATTTTAAATTTTAACAGAAATGGGTAAAAAACACAAAAAACATCACAAATCTGAAAAGAAGGTCCTCGAATTGGAAGGTAAATGATTCTTTGTTATTTTTTCAATGATTTATTTTGCATCGGTGAATTATTTTCAATCTAAATTTGTAACCGGCGTTCAATTCAGGCCCTTAAGACTGGATATACAAAACAATGAAGTTGAAATTCACTATTTTTCATCTTATTTCAAAAGTCGAAAATTTTACTTTGATTTCTTTTTCTGTCTTGGATTGTTTTTGTTTATTTTTGTTTGTTTATTTACAATTGATTTGGATTATAATGATTTATTATATCTTCTCTGTATATTTATAAAACTGGATCTTGTTTATATTTATTATTATAAATACAAGTATTAAATGGGGAGGGAGGGCGTCTGTTGATTTTATACAGACTTATTTTAGGCCAGACACAATCTTGACTCCTGCTTACTGACAATACTATCAGTTTAATTATACGGTGCTTATCCAAAATACGACCCAATTTCCGGCAACTTCTAAATAAAAAGCCATTCTTAATATGGAAAAGGGGGCGATACCTTTTGAATCAATCATCTGGCAATCTTCATTTCGGCATCTTCGGGCTGCTTACGTACCTACAGTGAGGTTGCCGGAGACTGATTCATATTTTGGACACTTGCAATCACCATAATACCACATTCATTATATAAGACTGATCTATTTGAAATATCTCCTCAGCGTTTTAGAATTTATTCATATATTTACAACCGCGCTATTTTTTTTAATAGTATTTTCAAGTTTAATTAAAGTTGGTACTAGTGCAAGTGGCAGTGCACCACTGCACCAGTGCAGTGCACTTATTAATCCATGCTGAAATAATAGCGTTACTATTTAAAAAAGCCATTCTTAACATGGGGAGGGTGTTTTGTACCTATTCTGTACTTTAATCTTACAATTGAATAAAAACATATCATAAAACTTTAATTAAACTTGGAAATACGATTTAAAAAATAGCGTGGATCAGTAAGTGCACTAGCACCTTAAAGTTTTACGATGTCTGTTTTTATTAAATTGTTAGGTGAAAGTACAGAATAGGTACACAACACCCTCCCGCCCCTACGTTAAGAATGGCTTCCTAAATAATGTCATTATTTCAGTACGGATCAATAAGTGCATGAGTACCACAATTTCCTTGATGGGTGAGGATGATTTAAATTCTCATTTAAAAAAAAAAATAAGGTGGGGTTAAATAATTAGGTTATTGCATAAATTCTCGCCATATTTTTTTTTTTTAAGAAAATTAAAGAATTTTAACAGCAAAAGTAAGTTTGCGTGGAATCCAAGTTCCAAGTTTTTGGTGTGAATCCCATCGACTGAAGTTGGCATGAAATTGTCACAAAATCACACTTCATCTTTTCACCCAATTCTCTACATTTCTGATGGCTATCTTCCTTCAAAAAACCCAGAGTTGGTTTTGGTCTATCTTGATTGGTCTTCCAGAACGAGGAGCGTCATTGAGGTCAAAATTACCATGTTGAATCTGGTAAACCAATCTCGAACACCTCTCTCAGCTATAGCGTTTTTTCCATATTCGGCACAAATATCCTTGGTCACTTCCTTCGCTTTTTGACCTCGATTAAAAGTGAAAAGAAGGAGGTGTCAAAAATGTGATATTTTTATCTACTTGATAATCCATTTGACGGTTCTGAAAAACGAGAAAAAATTATATGAGCAAAAAATGATGACCATTATCTATAGAACAGAATACATGCTTCCTAATGATATATAACACTTTGCCAAATATCAAAAAAAAATTTATGAAGCATTAAAAATTTTTTATGAAACAGCAGGAACTTATGCAACAATCTTATAATAAGACACACCTAACTCTGCCATTAAAATAGTTTTCCAGCTAAAAGACTGAAAACAAGTAGGTTGACCTCTCATGAGAATAAGGTTTTTTTAAGTGAGACTAAAATATCTTGGAGGTGACATTGAGCTGTTCTATTGTTCTTTCAATATGAAAAAAAGTTACAGGAAATAGGAAACTTGGAGATGCAATAACAATAAAATCATGCAGACAAGATTCATTTATTCGTTTCAATATTTAAGAATCTGTTTTAACTTAACCGAAGTGAAATCCCAGCAGATCTGTATCATGTGCCATTTTTAAGCAGGGAACACTTACTTCCTTTTCTTACAAAACTTGGCACTTTTATTCATCTTTTGTCAAACTGTGTGGAATATAATCTTTTCTTATTACATCTGATCTAAACCTTAAGCTGATGCTTAAAGAATAAAATCAGATCCCGATGACAAAAATGATATCATCTTCATACAGTTCCTTCTGTTGCACTATTCATACCATCATTCTTGCTACGACCAGGATCACAATAAATACCATGCACTTCAATCTAGGCCATGGTGGGTTAGCAGTATCAGAATTTTGGGGACAATCGCAGGCGAAGTCGCCATTTTGAATATACACCTATCTTTCTATCAGATTTTAATAATAGTAAAACGTAATTTAAACCCGTAAATTTTATTTCAATAAAACGAGCAAAGACCAAATTTTAATATCATAAAAGCTTTAATAGAGAAATAAACAATTTTATTTATTTTTCTGTCGATTTCTTCACTTAAGTGACACTTAACATTCGAACAATAACATTACTTGAATCTTACGATAATTATTTTAACGGCAAAATAAAGAACTTACCTGGTTAATGAGTAAGATATGCTTTCTTTTAATCTTCCTGTATGAGAATGTATTCATATTTATGTATTATAATCCATGTATTTTTAAATGGAAGGATTTTTCCAACACACGGCGACGACGGCGTGTCTTTAAAGCAAGTTGTAATGACACCGGAAGTGAAAAATTATCTCTTACTTATGTACGGAGGCCTATAAGTGTAAAAAAAACACACTAATTCAGAAACCTTAATAATCTCGATATTGGATTATATTCCTTCAAATTTTCCACTTTTAAAGGTTTTCGGAGGCGCTGAAAACATAAATAAACATTTATATATACGGCAAACGAAACTAATAGTTTCCAAGATAAAAAATTTTACAAATGGTCACAAAGTGGGGGGTCACTTTTCTATAATGATGTGACGTCAAATGGGCACCCACTTTATGGCCACATTGCAATGAACAGATTGACGGTAGCAGTACGTTTTTGCCTTACTTAAGGGAGATAACTTGTCCGGTTTTTTTTATTTTTGTGCCTTGACGCTATCGTAGACAAAATCTGATAGTTTTCATTTTTTCATTAACACGGATTACTATATGACGCAGATGTTCAATGGTATTTTTCTTTTTTTAATATCTTAAAGAAATACCTGAATATTTTTTTTATTATACTATAAATCTGCATTACCCGAATTCGTCTTTGTTTTTTTATATATCGAAAAAAAGGAAACCAGGAATTAAATATAATTATATAAACTGATGGACTATTAATTACTGGAACATTCTAAACAAAACTTAAGCTTCCACGTAAAAAAAAAAAAAAAAAAAAAAAAAACACGTGGTTATCGAAAAAAGAAGGATTTAAATTTTGGACTTTACCGGTAAATTACCAGATAAGTGATATTTTTTTGTTGTTTTAAATTTGAGTATTTTATTTATTCATGTTTTATCTTCAATTTGTGATATATAAAACGTTTCAAGCAAAATCAATTATTAAATTTCTCATAGACATTCCAAAATGGGGGGGTGAATTTATAAAACAACGTTTGTCTAAAATATTATATTTAGTTTATCGGAAAGAGCATAAAATTTTACATTCACCCTGAAAAAAACGTAACAATTGAACGAATAGGAAAATTTTGATAGATTTTTAAAGTTTAAATATTGAAAAATATTCATCTCATAAAAATCAATTGATTTCACTACGTAACAAAATGGCTTCCCAGAACGCACGCACGCACTTTGTAAACAATGATTTTTAAACAATGAAAAATAATATTTCTATTATTTTTTAAACAACTTAAATAGTTTATTTTGGAAGCATATTCTATAAAGAAAATAAATAACCCACTTTAGAAAGAGAAATTACGAGTTTTCTATATTTTAATCGCAGTTTTCTGTTAGGGGTGTCAAAAATTCCCCCAAAATTCTGATACTGCTAATGGTGGGTAGACATTTATGATGCATACTACATCCAGTAGTACCACCTGTCCTCTTGTTGAACTAACTCCAGAATGTGTACATTTTCTCTTAGAGAAGAAAGAGTATGTTCAGACATTCTTCCTCAGTGTGGATAATGCTCACTGCATTTGCTCTAAGCTGTACTCAAGTGCAGCTTAACAGCATTTTGTGATTCAATGATTAATGATACAAAAGAAATTTGCATGAGTGCAAATAGAAGAAATAAACAAATACTTATTTTTTCTAAAGTTGTTTTGTTTTTTGTTTTTTTGTTTTTGTTTGTGGCTAAAAATAAAATTTGATATTTAATACTAGAATAAATTTGTTCCTGTTTGACAGAAAAACCCGCAGAGAAACCTTTGAAATTGGTGCTGAAAGTGACAGAACCTGTGGCTGAAGTTTATGCTGGTGAGTCAGAAGAACGCAGCCGGCATAAGCACAAAAAGAAGAAGAAGAAGAAATCCAGTGAAAAAGAAAAACACCGGCATCATGACGAAGTGAGCATTTTGCAAAAACTTGTTTGACTTTTTTTTAGTTCGATTCTTGTTTCTCTTTCTTTCTCCCTATTTTTCATTTTCTTTTCCTTTTCTTTTTTTCTTTTTCCCTTTCTGTTCTTCTAAAATTAAAATTGAGGACATTTTTTTTTTTTTTGATGTTGGCTTTCATTTGAATCATCATTAACATCATGAATATATAAGGTGAGCGTTAAAGACAGGCTTAAATCTGATTACCTTAAAAGAAGATTAAATCGGGACAGTGTGGGGAGATGTTTGCAGAGTGGGATACATCAATAGTATGACTATGTTGAAAGTATGAATGAGAGTTCTTGAGTTAGTAGATGTAGAACAGTTGAGATAGCAAGTTCAATTCACAAGGAAAACATGGGAGGAAGTGATAAGTATGGATTTGAGACAAAAAGAGATAAAGACCTGGCCAGAAATAAATTAGTTTAAAAATTATTTTGTACAAACTGTCCAACAAAAGCTAGCATGTAAATTGCATATGATAATGATGATGATCATCATCACCCTTATTTTGGACGATAATACATATAACAGGCCTGGCAATCTTACAACTGAAGTCTATGCTGCGGTTGAATACAATCATAGTTATCCTATTATAGTAAAATATTTTCATCATTTTTAAATTTTCTACTTAAATATTTTAATAGAGGTCATTTGAATAAATAATGAAAAAAAAAAAGAAAGTAAAACAATATATGTATTATTTTTATTTATTTTGGAATCCTTTGAGATGAGGCTTTATAATTTGCGTATTCATTTAAAAAAAAAAATTTTTAACCCTGAAAAAGGCCAGAGAATGAGTTGGTCGAAATAACAACTATGAAGATGAGGGTAACCGGTAACAATCCACAAAAAAATGAATACACAAAACAATATAATACCAAATTTTTAATAACACATTTAAATAGTAAAAAAAAAAAATCATTTATTATAGAAATGCAAATTTCTTGTTTGAATTTTCAAGTTGGACACTTTTTAAACATTTAACAAAACAATATTACAACATTGAAATGATGTTCTCAATGTTATTTCTTGGAGTGGAGCTAATGTGTAAAATAAGTTGCTCACTATTTCTCTTGTGTGCTGTGTCTGTGGTGTAAGTAGGACAATGGTTTTCTCAAATGAGTGAGTTCAACAGAAACCCAAAAACTCTCAGTTCTAAACAAATAGACAAAACAGTCGATTAATTCATGTCACAGGTTATGAACTAGCCAATGACATTAATGAAATAGCTCATTCACCAGTCTTCTACTTAGTTTTCTTCTGTATATGTCCCATTGACATACTGGAAATTCATTTTTCTGATTTTCTGTTCATTTTTCTGATTATTTTGTTGTTATTGTCATTCGTGTTTTTTATCATCCCCATTTATTGTTCCTATACATTTCTAAAGATGTAAATGTCCATCATCTGTTCCTGCTTTTGTGTAACCCAACTCCCAAAGCAACCTTATTGCAAGGCACAGATTGATTTCCATAACTTTATTACTAACACTAGTTTACATCCTCTGTCAAAAATGATGGGAAAATATGCTTTGCCAGTGTTTGCACTCAATAGATATATTAAATATTCATAAAAAACACAGAATTATATCAGTAATTTCATTTTTCATATATAAATTATCTATATATTAATAGGATAGCATGTGTGTTATTTATTCTGTGTCTGTCGTTTGTTATGGACTTCCAGTTGTAATAAATAATTTTATCAAGAATTTTTCACAAGTTTTGGTTTTGGTTTTGATTATAGCTGAAGGAACTCAAGTTATATATATTTTTCATAAATTTTGGTTTCGGTTTTGATTCAAGCTGATGCACCCAAGTCATATGGATATATTTTTTATTTTTGAAATCGCAACTTTATAATATATAAAGATTGATAGAACATTAACTCTATAATAAGATATAAAAAAAATCTGCAAGAATTAAAATATTCAGAGATTGGCTTGCATGATGTTCTTAATAGTAGTTATTCAGCTCTTTCTATGCCCCGTTGTATGTTGAGTCTTCCAATTGCTTGGTCTGGAGTTTCATCATAGATGTTGATGTGTACTGTGTGTGAAAGATCCTTCTCGACAACTTTAAGCCATGTTGTTGGAGTCTTTCCTGCATTCTTTGTGATTGGTTAAAGTGCTTAATCGCCATGATATCAAGCTTGTATTTGTTGGCGTCTTTCTCCAAATTCTTTTCCAAGTCACTCAATATTCCTTGTACATTTAAAACGCGGCAAAGTTGCGGTTGTTTCATGTCATTATGTCTAAACTTTGCTTCAATCTCTGAAGGTATGAAGACAACGTTTAGCCACAAACTTATTAATTGAAGTGGTTTTTTACTCTCTATTCAATTATTGTATGTAAATAACTATTGAAACTTTAAATATTTTAATACATGAGCATTTGCTAAGAAATTTAAAGCCCAAAATCACTTTCTATCTGACAGTTTAAATTCCTTCAAATTTTGAAGAGGTGCATAAAGTATTTTTTTTTAACTATTAAGATTAAAATGGTTGGCTGTGTTTACAAGGAAGTGGAAATGCATTGTGGTAGATTTAATTTTGCAATTAAATTACCTTTTATATATGATTAGTGACATAGAAGACATCTGAATTTTTTAGATAGGAGATATCTGCTGAGTTTTTTTTTTTTATTTAGGAAAGACTAGAAGAAATGTCTGTATCTTTTGGGGGTACAAAAATTCAAGTTTTGCTGAATTTTTTCTAATGATCTCAAATTGAGTGCAAATTTTTTTTTGTAAATTTTACAGTAAATTCAAATTTTTAAAAAAATTCTTTTTCTGTACTATTTTAGGATCGTCCTCGCAAACGTGACCGTGATGAATACGAAGGTGAAGGCCATTCACAGTCATCATCATGTGCTTCTCCATCAAGTAAACGGCATGCCTATTCGGTGACGCCTACCCCACTTCCACTGTTAGATAAAACAAAGCAGGAAGAGGAGGAACCAATCGATAAGAAATTGCGACCCAACGTGGAAGAAGAAGAACCAACAGGTTTCAAAATGTTTCTTCAGTATATGACACAGCTTCTGCAACGGAAAGATACGCATGGATTCTTTGCTTTTCCTGTAAACGATATCATCGCACCTGGGTATTCAAGCATTATTCAGAAACCGATGGATTTCAGCACCATCAACACTAAAATCGAAGACGAAGAATACAACAGCATCACCGACTACAGAGTAAGTGATGTGTAACACAGTCCATAGAAATTCTATAGTTTATTTTTTAAATACAGGTCATCATCAACTGTTTTTTTTTTTTTTTTTAACCAATTTTGATTTTTCTGTTTTGTTTTTAATAATAATGGTTAGCACAGTGATTTTTTTTTTTTTTTTTTTTTTTTTTTTTTTTTTTTGCATGAATGTGTTAATTTGAAAGTGACTTTGAAATCTTTAAACTGCTGAATCCAAAGTAATTTCTGTCCGGAATATTCATAATTTAAACATTTTATATATTTATTCATTTGTAATATAACTTTTGGGAAGAATTTCACTTTCCAAATTTTATATATTAATTTAAATAACAGTTCAGAATAAATAAAATAGTACCCCGGCCTCATCCATATTAAAAACAGCGTTCTAAATAATAACATTATTAGTTCATCACGAACAGTTAACGGAACATTATTCTTAGTTCCACCTAGCAATTGTCAAACCACAAGGGAAGTTATTCCATTACAGAATGTAATCATCTTTATCATTGTTATTATCCTTATTATTATTACATTGTTGTAAATGGTGGTGATTTTTGTTTTGTTATTATGCAGGGCTCTATAGACAAATTTATCTTTAGTTGATTTTTCACAACGAAATATTTACGTTTACTAGCCAAATAGAAAAATTACTAGCCAAACTCATATGATTTTAGAATATGACATCTTCGTTTTGTGACGAGCATGTACATAATAAAGATTTTTCTGTATATTTTTAAATAAGTGTAATTCTAAATATACAACAAATTTTATGTTGATACTTGAAGGTATAAACATTGTTTTCTTCAAATGTTTTTGTAAACAGCCTTCATTAAAAAAAAGTATATTGTTCTATTAAACTTTTATTGTTTATTTAAACAATAAAAGTTTAATAGAACAATATACTCTTTTTTAAGTTTGTTCATTTTATTAAAAAAAAGAATGTTGTAAACATATTTTTCACTTTGTAGTGAGCTTTGGAAGATTGTCAGTGAAAGAAATATAATCGCCAAACGATAAATGTTTCATTATTTTTAGTAGCCACTTTGAAAAATCACTCGCAAATGCGACTATTTCACTCACAATGTAGAACCCTGTTTTAGTTATAATACTGAAATTTAAACCCTAATCAACAGGGCCTAGAATTTGGCACCTGAAACCCCATGCAAAGAGATAAGATTGTTTTTTTTTTTCTAATCAAAGAGAATATAAAAGATGGCTCATTTATTTTGTCATGGAGAGGGGAAAAGGATAGTTTTATGTTTTGGGGTTTTTTTTCCGAGTTTGTCATCCTAAAACTAATGGAACATTTTCATTATTTTTTTCAGAAAGATTTTGTGTTGATGTGTCAGAATGCCATGGTTTATAATCGACAGGAAACAATTTATTACAAAGAAGCTCGACGCCTTCTTCACACTGGCATCAAACAATTAACAAAGGTAAAAAAAAAAAATGTTAATTAAAATAAAATAAACTTTTTTAAAATTCTTTTTGTTTCATTTGTTTATTCTCTTAGTTTTTGATACACCAAGAAATTAGATGGCATAACCAGGTGTATGTGTCCAATCATAGTCAAACTATTTCTTTTTCTAATAGTTTTAAGTATTGCGACTTATATTTAAGTCTTTGAGGAATACAATCAAGGAATTGGCCCAGGGCATCACCAAACCTCTGCACGTCACTGGTTCGGAATGTGCTAAAAGCCAGAGAAAAGGCATGTAGAGCAGGGGTTGTTTTTTTTTTCATTAACTTTTGCACAGAGGAGGAAAAACCTTTTCCTGACTTGGAAGAGAGGGAAAGGGATAGAGAGTGTTAGGAAAGGTTTAAAAGAAAGATGTTAATTTTTCTTTTTTGTTGTCTATCCTTCCAGGCAACACCAAGAAGCTGTGCTAGTCCTTCATAAAATCGTGCTGCATTAAACATATAGGTTGAGGTTAGATAGAGCAATATCTAGACTACAAACTAGATATGATAGAACTTCCACACTGTTCAATTCTTCAATCTTTTTGCTGGTCTTTTTCTTCTTCTAAAAAATATCATCAGCTAAATATTCTTTAAACGAATAAAATACATCTCTTTTCTCTATTGAAAGTGATTATAATTAAAATCTTTATAAAAACAAGTATTTGCTTTCTTATGATAAAAAATAATTGTTAGCTGAATGTTTTAAAATCTATGAAACAAATGTTTTAATCTTTGAATTTATTTTAATTTCTTTTTAAATTTAAATTTATTAGTCCCTTTCATCTTACAATAAAAATAATTATTAACTAAATAAAATGCTTTAAATATAATTATGGTAAATAAATAAAACAAATATCAGGTTTTAAATTCATTAAAAAGTATAACAGCAATATACAAATTGCATAAAAGAAAACGGTAAAGAGCAGATTTTGAAAATTGGTTAAATCTCTATTTCTTTTTCTCTCATGAGGGAGGAGTTTTTAATGTTGGTAAAAATTGAGCTCCCTAAGAAGGAATACTCTGAGAAAAACATAAAAATTGCCTTAGAGAAAGAATTTCATATCCGTTAACTGAGGCCAGAGAAGATGAAGTGTATTATCAGAACAGATACTACACATTGCTCCTAGTTAAAAAGCCAAGAACTGATTATGTCAGCAGGATAACAATTTGATTTTGGAACAACTTATTTTAAAACAGGTAGAATCGGAACTTTTTACTTTAGTGACATCAGTAAATTTTCAATTACATTTCTATATTTCATCTCATCTTTGGTAATCTCAGTTTTTGAAAATGAGTGTGGAATGTAATAATATATATACAAACATAAATATCATCATCATCATCATTTTATTCTTAATGTTGTTTTTGCTTTCATCGATTCTAATTTGAATTATTTTTTGTTCTAAACAATTATTTGGTTTCTAAAAAAAAATTTATTTTAAATTTTTAAATTAACAATTTATTTAAAATAATGATTATAAAATTTTTGGAACTGAACTGGCATAGGATATATTTTTTAAGGTATGCATGTAACTGTTTTGAGAAAAGTGGGAGGATAGACGTTTGCAAAAATGTAATTTCTTGAATGATCCCATGTGAGTCTCTTGTTAACCTTTTTGACTGTCTTGTCTTCATTTACTTTGAACTTTCTCTATGCTGTTCTATTTTACCTTTTCTATTTTAATTCCTTTTTTCGTCAATTTTATAAAATAAATAGAATTCATCATCACAATCACATCAGCTTTACATGCTGGCATGTGTTTGATGACTTTAAAAAATTGACTTCCAAAACTAACCTATTTCTGGCCAGGTCTTCATTTAACCCTCTTTCTCTTAAGTCCATTTTTTTCATTTCCTCCAATGTTTTTTTAGTTTTCTCTTGTGAACTGGATCTGCTCCCTCAACTGTTCTATATCAACTAATCCAATAACTCTCATCCATTCTTTCAACATGGCCACATCATGGAAGTCATCTAAGAAAACACTCCGTTTCTATAATTAAATAATTTCATCATGGTTCTTGAAGTAATATTAAGTTTCGTGCAAGTGTCCTATTGGAGCTTTTGTATGCAGACGATCTTGTGGTTCTTTCAAATTCTCTGGAGAAGTGCAGCTCCAGTTTGCTGGCATGGAAAATAGACATGAAGAACAAAGGACTGAAAGTCAACATGAAAGAGACAAAATTTCTTACCTCTGATGTTGGTCTTCTTGCATGACACTGGCATGTTTCCTTGCCTTGTCTCTCACAGAAGTGTAGATGTGAACTCCATTGCAAACTATAGATCCATAGCAAGTGTAGTGGTTGTGCTGGGAGGCTGATTGTTTATTGTGGATGTCTAGGTGTTGCCTGTCCAATAAATGGTCAAATAGTGAAACTGTGGTATAAACTCTAAAGCCGGTTTAACCAGCTTCCTCCAAAGGAGGAAGTTTCATGGAAGTATGAAATTCACAAGCAGTCTCTAGTAGAATTTATAGATGTGGATAGTGATAGCACCTTACTTGAACTACCTTCTGCTACCTGCCTGACATGTTAAATGCTGACTGTGTTTGCAAATGTGTTATCACTGCTTGCAAGGTTTAGGAAGCTGCTGTTAATCCTTACATCTAGTCAAATTTCTTTCCGGATTTGGGGTAGATGTTTTGGCCAATGTTCACTCCACCATCTTGCATGGCAGTGAAACATGAACCCCAAATGTTTTTGACTTGTAACGGCTTCAGTATAATGACTGTGGCAGCAAACTAGAGGAGAGAATCCCTTCAGTTATGCACTATCAGAAGATTGGTTTTGATGGCATTTTGGATGCCATACATGCTCAGCATCTCAGGTTATTTGGCCATGTATAGTGTGCCACTTCCTATATCAACTCCATAACACACATAGATACCCTAAGCATAAGGATGCATGGAAGTTCAAGAAAAACCTGGATTGAGTGCATATGAAGTGAACTTTCTGCTTGAAACATGATTGGTATCAATTAGTGAGGGGACAATTCCAGTATTTTTCTTGATTCTGATGCACTTATCAATTCTGATGCAATCACTAATTCTGATTCTTTTAAAATCTCTAAATTTTTAGTTAAAGAGTTGTTTTGTTTTTTGTTTTATTTTTTATTTTTTTCTAATTTTTGAATTACTGTAAATATGTAATATGTGCATATTTTTGCAAACGTAAAAATACACTTGTGTAGGGTGCTGATCTCTAGAGTTTTGGTTTTACTGATAGTTTAAAATCAATAAATATTTATTGTTTTATCATTACTGCCAGCAATGGAAAATTGAATTTTTAAAAGAAATTTAAAAAAAGAAAACAATTAAAAATATCGTTTTTGGCATCAATAGGTAAAAAAATTTTTTACTGATTCCGATATCCCCAAAAGTTCTGATTTTCTTGATTCTGATCAATCATCCCAACACTAGTATCAACCTTATGGATCGGGCCGTATGGAGAGCAGGCATAAGACTACGTTGCCCATCCTAGAGTCCAGGACACTCATAGCACCTTTAATGCCAAAACATTGTCGTCATCATCATCCTGATCGAAATATGAATGTTTATTTTTCTAAAATTGTGATTAAAATTTGCAAAGATGAAATTTTTTATTGTTTGGAATTCTCAGAAATTTACAGGAATCATTTAACACTGAAAGATTTTAATAAATTCTGCATTAAAAAAAATTCTTTTGTTTTGTAGGAAAATTTACTCATGATGAAACGAACTCTCAGTTTTATGGAGAAAGTAACAATGGAAGAACTCGGTTTGACCGAAGAGAATGAAGCGAACGAGGTCAGTCTTTTGTCGGATGAGAATTTTGATCCCGTCAGCGATGATCAACAGACATCAAAGGAAAAAAAACAAAAGAAACAAAAAACTTGGCAAGTTCAATTTTTTCAAATTTTTATGCTTCAGTTAAAATAGCATTTCATGCTTGTGTTTGAAATCACATTTTTATCGATAGATGAACAGATTTAATGAATGCATCTTTAAAAAAATTAATTTTTGTCTTCATTGTCAGTTTTTTTTTTTTTATGTTTCTGAATTTTGGGATGAGTATTGATTATTCATATCATTTGGATGCTTCGAACTACTATCATTTTGTGTTATTTTCACAACTTTTCTGTCAATATAGCCTCCAAAACAAATTTTTAACAGCACCCTATATTTAATCAACAGGGGTAGCATGCTCTTATTCTGTTAACCATGATGGGGTAGATGTCCTGAGTAATTTTCAATTATATTTTGAGTGTTGCCTGCACTGAAGATTGAACCTTCAAACCTCCAGAAAAGTAAATTACAACTGAATTACCAAGTACTTTATCCACTATGCCACAAGTCCCTGCAAATTTGAGAGAAATATTCCTGAGTTTGACAAAATACACCTGAAGAAGGTTGGAGGTTACATTGACCGAAATACTCAAGATGAAAACGGTAGTCTAAAGAATACAAATAATCTTTTTTGTTTTTGTTTTTTTTTTTGCTGTTGATCTAAGTGACGATGATGCAGTGGCTGCGATTTTAATGGAGGTTTAAATGATGACGCGTGCAAAAGAGAAACCTTTGAATATTTTTAAAAGGGTTTGGTGAAATAAGCATAAAGTAAACTTAGGAATGTTCACTTTGGGGAAGAGGGGGGGAGGGCTTTCTTTACCCATAAAAATCCAAATTAGTCTTGAGCCTACATATATTTTTTAAGCTATTGTCGTTGTCCATTCTAACAACATTACTCATGCCAGATAAACAATAAATATCAAGCACATTTAAAAAAATATGTAAAAAAAAAAAATAAATAGCTCAGTCATAATCTAGGGAGACCCAAACATTCTCTTTTTATAGGGTGTTATGTTTAGTTTTAAGGGAAAGTGCCATATTTTACCCTTAATCTCGCCTTATAATGCGCGTGTGTAATGTAAGTACCATATTCTTTCTTTTTGTATGACTCAACTGAGAATTGATATTCAGTTTTCTAGCTTATTAGCAAGCACTCTAATCATTATGCTAAATATCTTGCTTTCTTTATACATTAATGTAATGTCAATATGATGCATTTCATAAAATTTATTATTTTTGTTTGTCATATTTTCCTGAGTATGTTATTCTATAATATAATAATCAAATTTATTTTGCCTTTTTATTAGCCTATTATTAAACATCTATATACTATTAAAACTTGGATGTTGTTATCATGCTTGCTTGTCACCATGCACATAGTCATGATTGCGGTATTCACCCTAGATTGGTTGAGCCAGCTTTTTCCAACAAGTTCACCATGCCTTGAACACTGAACGCGGTAATCCAAGATTGCTTCCATTATGAGTGCAAGCCATTTGCAGTTCCAGCAACAGATCCTGTAAAGATGAGGGCCTAGAATCATTTCAGTATCCTACTTTACCATCCTAAACCAGGTTTTGAGTTGGCCACTGCAACATTTTTTCTAACCTGATGGTGATGCTGCTGCTGGGTCAAGGACTTCGCAGATGTAGTCACCTGAGTGTCAGTGAAAGGCATGGGTGATCAAATGAATGCACCTGACAAGGAGAGATATTTGAAGGGAATGGATCTTGCAACAAGTGCGAACTGTACTATTTGAGGTAGTTGAAGGAAGGATGGTGCAAATAGAAAACGAATGATGGAAGGAATAGAATGATGTTGTAAATAATTAATAGAGATGGAGAGATTGATATCATTTGGATTGGAAAAATTTATGAAGTTCTTTTGTGATATTATAATAGACTCTCCTCTCTTCCATTCCCTCTCTCTCTCTCTCTCTTCCCTCTCCTCTTCTGTTTCTTTTCCTCTCCCCTCTTTCTCTCTCTCTCTCTCTCTTCCCTCTCCCCCTTACTCTTTGTTCCCTTCCCTTTTGTTCATCTCTCTCCTCTTTCTCTTTTAATTATTTGTCATTCACTTCCTCCCACCATCTCTCTTATCAGTCACCCTTTATTTATGCTATTTGTCCTTCTTCTCACCATCGAAATATTCATATACAGAAGAAAAATATGCATGATGGCAAGATAACATCACCAGTCTTAATATATTTTTGCTCCTTTCCTTATTCATCCCAAACAATGCATATTGCTACTTGGATTTAAGGAGCTATGAGACTATTTAGGACCATATCTACAAAGGAACTATGTAGGGAGTTGAACAACAAAATGTCTGTTCACATTACATTTAAATGTTTGCATGTTAGTATAATCAGGGAAGCAAGAAACAGGGAGGAAATTCCAAAATCTTTTCTTTTTACTTTTATTCACCAAAAACAAGGCATTTTTTAGGAAAACTTGGATAAGGAAAGGAATTCCAAAGTCTAGTAGTTTGAGAGAAGAAACTATTAGGGTAAAAAGCTTTTCAGCATCTGTGGACCTCTACCATGAAACCAATGAGATTTTGCTGCTTGTCGGTTAGTGGGTAGTATTCATGTTGAGAGAGCATAAGTGCAACAAGTTTTTCAGAGCACATTCCATTAATGTACTTGTAAAACAGGCACAGGGATGCAATATTTTGGTGATGGGACAGAAGTTGGAGTTTGGTTGATAGTGAGGGATTTATTAAGTTAGAGATTTTTTTTTTTACCCTGTTAAAAGGGAGAGACTACTGGTAGATAGATCAGCTCAACAATATTCCATGCATGGGTGAATGTTGGCTTTGTAGAGATATAGGATACTGTCAGGTGGGAGTAATTTTCTAGCATGGTAGAGAGAGCCCATCCTCTTTGCAGCCGCCTTGATAATATCTTCAAGTTGGAGTATTACATCGAGGGAGCATAATTGCAACAAGTTCATCAGAGCACATTCCATTAAAGTATTTGTAAACGGACATAGGGATGCAGCATTGGTGTGATGGGACAGAGATTGGAACTTGGCTAAATAGATTATTCACGGTAAGGGAAATATGTTTTTAATTAAAAATAATCTAGAATGTCACCGGAGGTAGTGCAAAAAATTTAAATCAATTTGTTTTAAGTTTAAACTAACATTTCCATCATTAAACGAAAGACGGAATTTAGACTTTTTTTTTTCCTTATTTTTTATATTATTTTAGCTTGAGTCGATTTGAAGCAATTCCTGACAATATGACACCTGATGAGATTTTGGCGCAAGCTCAAGAAGCCGCCAAAGAAGCAGCCGAGATGTTGACGCTGAGGGAACCAAAGGCTCAGGTTAGTTGCACTTAGATCATTGTCCATCACCTGAAACAACTTTTCATTACGTTAAAGTTTAAGACTGTATGTTAAGCTCAGTATTATGGTTTGTGCTCCAAAACAAAATCTTTATTATTCATTTTATTGTCTTATTTCCCTTGGTTGGGAGTCTAACATTTTTTGGCAGCCTGCAATTCCAGTCTCCAAGCTTCCATTCAAATCCCATTGTTTAAGATTCATTTTAGTGATTATCATCCAATTTCTTTTGGAAGAGAGATCATGTCATTTTCCTCCACTCTTTTACCTCGAGATTTCTGCATTTTCTTCCAGAATTGTTCCTTTCAGCATAAAACTAAACCAATGTATCCAAATTATTGTCAGAAAACAAATTTTTACATTTGTTCCTATTACAACAAAAAAAAAAGGAAGAACACAATGTGTATGTGAAATTTTTCACAAGTTTTTCTATTTGGATTTTGTTATGACTGGAATAAATGTGAAAATTCATGTTTTTTTTTTTTTTGTTTGTTTTAGAAGTCAAAATGAACCATAATATTGAACTTTGACCTTTAAAATTTGATTCAAGCTAAAAATTATTTTCTGTTCACCACTTTCAAAATTCAAATGCTCACAATCGTTTATGCACAAAAAGCTATTTTGATTTGTTATTGATTAATGCAAAAATGGGTTGTTTCTCAACACCCTGAAAACCTCATCAATATGCCCCGTATTAAAGAATTCAGGTAATCGGTTATCTCCCTCTCAGTACAGATCAATAAGTCTCCTGTGCGTCATGAGTAAGTTACTGGAATCTGTTAAATAGAGAAGTAGTCAACAACCTCTGCAAAAATAACCTCCTTATTGACATACAATAATTTTCATTCTGCTAGATCTACAGCAGATGTGCTAACAGTTATATTTCATAGAATTAGTGAATCTCTTGACAGAGGCTTCCATTTTAGAGCAATTGCTCTTGGCTTATCAAAGGCCTTTGATAGGGTATGGCAAAGTTCTACTCCACAAGATCTCCAGCTATGGTATAGCAGGAAATGTTTTCTCAATTATTAAATCATTTCTCTACGATAGATTCATAAGAATAGTGGTTGATGGGCAGAAATCAGAAGCTCACAGTATTAATGCTGGAGTCCGTCAGAGATCCATCCGGGGCCTAATTCTCTTCCTAATCTACATCAATGATCTCTCAAATCACATCCTAAGATCATTCATAGACACTTATGTTGACGACACTACTATCTACGGCAACACATCCAAGTCCGTAAAGTTCTCTCTGATCTTGAGCACGTGGTACAATGGGGAAAGAGGTGGCTGGTTAATTTTAATGCATCTAAAGCCAAGCTTCTATCTTTATCTCATCAATGCTTTGATTCTCGTCTGGTATCAATTGAAATGAATGGTTTTCGTCTTGGGAAGGTGCCATGTTTTGACAAGCTTCTGAGCTTGACCTTTACTCTTGATCTGAAATGGAACATGTACATCAAATCTGTTGCCAAGATTGCTGGAAAAATGGTGATAGAGACAGTAGATATCTCACTGCTGATGCAATTCTTTACTTGTATAAGAGCCAAGTATGTCCAAGGATAGAGTACTGTTGCCACATCCGGGCAGGAGCTGCTAGAAGCACCTTATCCTGCCTTGTCAGAGTTCAAAATAGACTTTGTACACTAATGGGGGGATGCCCTTTTTTTCTCCCTTCAACCTCTTTTCCACAGAGAGACATTGTGAGCCTGTTTCTGCTTTATTGTTATTTTCATGGCAAATGCTCGTCTGCGCTCCAATCTATGCCCCCCCTCACCAAACTTTCACGAAAAACACTTGTCTAGCTGAAACCACTATCAATAATTTTCCCCACTCTTTACCTGTGCCTAAACCTAAATGTAGATTCCATGAACAAATCTTCTTTCTTAGAACTGCATGGCTGTGGAACTCTCTTCCATTTCCCTGCTTTCCAGCTGACTACAGTATGGTCGCCTTCAAGTCCAATGTAAACAAGTTCTTTATGAGCAGTCCCCTTAAGTAATCCAATTTATCAAATATCCATTACTAACGATTACTACGATATTGTCCCATTGACTACTGTACACTCATTAACCCTTATCCTCAAGTAGCCTCTAGGTCTTGATAAGTGGTAACTCTTTTGTAAAAAAAAAAACATATGAAAGGAAATAATTTTATTTTTAAAATATTTAACTGTTTTTTTTATTATTTAATAATTAACTTTCCAATCAAGTAAAAAAAAAAAAAAAATACTTAAAACTTTTTGTTTTTTTTATTCCATTTTCACCCCAAACAAGGCACAGTGCCACTTTGAAGTAGGGGGTGACTGACATTTGGTTGAGTTTGGGTGGTACTTTTTCTCCTATTTCTTCTCTCTTTTTTTTTTTAGTTTGCATTTTTAAGACGACGAAAAGATGGTAGTACGTCTTTAACAGTTCTGAATCCTGACAATGATGGCAGAGGTAGGTTTTCATCCGATTTTCTCAAACCTTTTTTATTGCTTTCTTGATGCCAGTTTGACCATCATCATCAATTTAATGTCTGTTTTACAGTGAAACTCATTGACATAGGAAAATGGCAAAGAAATAAAGACTAATTTTTACACAACAAAATTGAAATCATGATGTAAATTGTCTTCTGAATTGAAATATTCATTCTTGTTTACCCCTGTACCAGCACTTACCCTAGGCGGGTTGAACCAGCTTCCTTCTTCAGAGAAAGTTTCATGGGAATATCAAATTCACAAGTGATTCCAAGTCGCTTGTATATATCTCCATCAGGAGAAATGACACTGTTAAGTTTTAGCAGTTCTTGCAGGGAAAGGTTGACCTACATACAGCACCTGGTATTGATAAATGATCAGTGTTACATGGAAGGAGACACATTCCAGTAATTAAAATAAAAATGTAGATAAGTTGAAAATGATATTTGTTAAAAGGAAAAGATTAGAATCGAACCGAGTATTCAAAAGTTAAAAGTGAATATATTTTAATATTTAGATAAGATTTTAGGAATGTAGAGCATTGTTTATTGTGTTTAGAAATAATGATACAACTAGTGAGGTCAGATATCGGACAATGTAAATTAAGGAATGTCTTTGTTTTGCCGGAACATGTTCGATGCATGTGATATGTAAAATCCATGTGAGAAAACCTTCACGTGGCTGGAGTATATCTCTGACGTCACAAAGAAAGGATATTTCCAATATATTCAGAGAGCAGTAGAGACAGATCAGTCAGAGTTGATGTTGGGAGTCAGCGAGGAGAATTGAGTTAGTGGAAGCTCTTTTAGAAGTGACCAGAAAGGGAAACAAGAAAATGTAGAAATCTAAAGGTAATTGAATTCCTGACCATGATCATCTCATCCGGATGGAATAAAGATCATCATATATTTTGTAAACCTTTGTCTTCATTTGTCGTCTTTCAAAAATGAAGGGTAATGTGTGTTTCAGTTATTTATACATCACACTGTTCCGTCATCTTGTAAAAGAACTTTGTACGAAGTTCTCTTCCAAAGTTTTAACTGTCCCCACCATCATAAGTAATGTATTTCTCCTTGGTGTTAAAAAGAACTGAATTTCACGTCTCTCTCCTCAATAATGTTAACGGTATCCCTCTTTCAATAATGAATGTTCATCACCTATGTGTAACAAGAATTGTCATCGTCACCGTCATAGTTGTTGCAGTGTATCATCCTCTATTATAAATATCTCATTGTTGTCCCCATTATATGAATGACTTGTCCTCCGCTACACAATATCAGGTCATCCATTTGATATTGACCAGGCTCAATATTGCTTAACTTTAGTGATCTAATGAGAAATGGTGTGTCAGTGTGATTATGCTGTGTATCATTCTTGTTTATTTATATAAAATTTATTTATAAAAACACAACTAATTTATCTCTGGGCATGTCTTTATTTATCCCTCTTTTTTTAAAATCCATCCTTAGCACTTCATCCTATATTTTCCTTGGCTTTAACCTGTGAAGTGAACATTTTAACTCAACTGTCCTACATCTACTAATCCAAAAACTTTCATCCATTCTTTCAACATGGCCATATCATTGAAGTCTCCTGTTCTGCACATATCTCTTTATATTATCCAGATTTAATCTTTCTCTGAAATCAGATCTAAGTTTCTTTTAAAGACTCACATTACACATTCATCTTATCATTCTCATATCATTTCTCTCCATGCAACACATTTTCTCCTTATGATGTCACATTTGTTGTGACATCACAAATTTCTATGACTTGAATTAACAATTATTACATCAGTTTTTATCTTCTTTATCCTGTGCCCACTGAAAACAGTGAGCGAGACTGAAAAGGTGATCAACCTTGGAGCAATGGCCAACAAACTGACAAGCGGAACTGGAGTTTTATCGAGCTTTAAGGAAGACAAACGTAATAAAATTTCTCCTGGTAAGTTTTCATTTTTACTTTTGCAAACAAATCAAAAAACTATTTTCTTTCCATTGCTAAAGAAAAGTTTCTGCAAAATCTCTCGATCAAAACTCATTAAAAACAGCTAAAACAAAAGCATCTCTTTTTAGCTAAATAAAATTTGTGGCTAAGAAAAATTTTTTTTTAATATTTAATTCTTTTTTGTCATTTAGTATGTCTTCACATCAGATGAGGATGGCATGTTGGCGTAGCGCACAAAATGATTTTCTATCATCTACGTTGGTTTTCATGTGCGAAATGTTTCAGTCCTTGTTTACTTGCTTCCCGACAAGGAAAAAGTTAAACACAAGGTCAGTTTTTAATGTGAGGAAAATCCAGCTCCCCAAGAAGGGGCACTATAGGAAAAATATTTAAATTGCCTTAGTTTAGAAGAATTTTTCATTCACTGATCAAGGACAGAAAAGATGAAGTGTAGTGTCAGAACAGATACTACAATTTGCTCCTAGTGAAAAGGCCAAACTGAGCCATTCCAAGTTTTCTTCAGCCTAACTTTTCCTAGGTTATCCTCAATTGAGATGTGTTGAAAATTCAAAAATGATTTTTCAATTTTTGGTTGGAAAAGAATATACTAGCAAAAGTCATAGAAGTTTGAGTTTTACCAGTTGTTTACAAGTATGGGTTATAGACAGCTAACATACTTAATTTCCAGCATAGCGCTACTGGAAGCATTGACAAGGTAAATCAGTTCCTTCACTTTTATAGTTCTTCAGTATTTCTATTTTGAAGCAATTTATTGAAATATAAGAAAAGGACATTATTGAAAAGTATACAATAAAAATTAACAAAATTATAAAAAGATAAAAATAACACAATTAGTCTTTATTTGCACTTTTAATATCAAAATTTAAAAAAAAAATATTTTTATTTTTAACATTTTATAAGAAAGTTTATGAAATTATAAAATAATTTTTTCTTAAATTTTGTAAGTAAGTTTTTTATTTAAATTTATATAATAAATATATGTTTATGAAAGTATAAAAATAAAATTGAAATCAAAAGAAATAATTTATAGGCATGAGAGAAAAAAAGTGAAGGAACTGATTTGCCTTGTCACTGCTTCTAATAGTGTGACACCGAAAATTAGGAAGTATGTTAGCTGACTATAATCCAAGTTTGTAGCAAAGAAAAAATTATGTTTTTAAAGTTTGTCAGTTTGTACACAAATTAGAAACGTAATTGATTGACCAAAAAAGAATAAGCAGAGTACACATTACTAAGGAAGTAGTTTTTATAATGTCAGTACTAAAGTTTCAAGGATATTTTTTAATTGTATACATGTTTTATGAATTTAAAGAAATTAACATGATCGCATAAATAAAAACGTTAAATAATTATATTTTTTATGAAAGAAATCACTGTTTATGCTCAAGTCGCCTTTATGCCTTGATAAGGATTAATGAATGGCAGGTGGATTTTAAAGTTGGTTTTGTATTCTGTCATGGCAAGAAAGGATGTTGTGAGTGATATCTCTCCATATGTGGCAACAGTATTCTATCTTAGGACATATTTGACTCTTATATAAGTAAAGAATTGCATCAGGGCTAACATACTTTTTGGTGCGTAGAATGATCCGTTTTTCTCATTCGACCTTGCCAACAGATTTGATGTAAGTCTTTCATTTTAAGGTTAGAGTGAAGGTCAGTCCTAGAAATTTATCAAAGCAGAGTTTTGGGGGCTTTTTTCATTTTGATAATTCACAAATAAAGGTAGGCATAAAAGGTTATTTGACATTAGTTCTGACCATTGCATTGTCATTTCTCACAAGCCTGTTCATATCATCATCAGTTGTCACTGTTGATGATGACCAGATCTTTATTTATCCGTCTTTCTTTTGAATCCATCCTTAACACTTTATTTAACAGAAAGAGAGATAAATAAAGACCTGCTCTTTAAAAATTATGGACAAGCTGCACATGGCCGATCTGAATGAACATCTTGGCATCACTTTATAGGTTATCCTGAGATGTGGAAGATTGAGATGGTCTTGACATGTGAAGAGAATGCATGACAACATTTGGCAACACAGAACGTTGTCCTTTGATGTCAGAGGCAAATATTACAGCTAGCCAAAAAAGTAATGGCTGGACAACATCAAGGTTGATCTCCACACTCTAAACATCACAGAGCGTCCTATCAATGATAGTAATGCCTGGAGAACAGCCATCAACACTAACGGTAACATGACAAGAAGGCATCGAACCATAGCAGTTGGGAACAGAAGATGCAAACTGTGTAGTATTAGTAATAATAGTTCAAAGCAAATTATTTTGGCCTAAAAATACAATTTCTTATTTTTTTGTTAATAAAAACTATACATTATATCTTCATAGTTACTCTCTCATGCAAATACAAAAGCATAATTTTTTCCCACATAATTTCACAAATATTTTTTATATTAGCTATAAAGTGATAGAAGCTAGGTAAATATGGAAATTGACATATCCAGGTTCTGTATTAACATTGCTCAAGGAACAGGTATAAACTATATTGTTTTGATCAGACTATTGTTCTCATCTTTCACTGACAATTTTCCAAAGCTCGCTACTGAGTGAAAAATATTTTTTCAATTTTTTTTTTTTATAAAATGAACAAAGTAAAATTATTTAAACAATAAAAGTTTAATAGAACAATATACTATTTTTTATCAAAAGCTGTTTAAAAAAGATATCTGAAGAAATCAGAATGTTTATAGCTTCAAGTATCAACATAAAATCTATTGCATATTTAGAATTACACTTATTAAAACAATACAGAAAAATGTTTTGATGTACATACTTGTCACAGAACGAAGATGTCATATTCTAAAAATCATGTGGGTTTGGCTGGTAACTTTTCTATTTGGCTAGTAAACGAAAATATTTAGTTGTGAAAGGTCAACTAAAGATAAATTTGTCCATAGAGCCCTGATATTTATCTTTCTCTGTTTTGTATTCCTCCCACCCTCTTGCAGTCTCCTACCTCAATTACGGTCCATACAGCAGTTACGCACCATCATTTGATTCCTCTTTTGCCAACATCACCAAGGACGAATCGGACATGTTGATGAATGCATACGGCGATGAAACTGGGGTGCAGTACGCTAAAAGGTAAAACGTGATACATGCCCTTCTTTTCTACCCTTTTTAAAATCATTACAAGATTATAAAAATCGTCTTCCTTATCAAACGCTCATTTTTTCCGTGGTGATAATGTTTGAAAGTGACTAGGGGTCGCCTAGTGAAATCCACTTTGGCCATTGTAAACACCCTTTACAATTTCTGTCTTCTTTCTCCTGACCCCCCCCCTTATAATCAGCAGCTTATTCTTCTTGCACAACTAAAAATGTCTTAAAAGATATGTAAGTTTATGAATTTTCAAATTAAAATAGAATAAATAATGATGGTAGTTGTGATTATAGCTAATATAAAGTTTAAATATATTGATAACATGAACTTAAAACCGATATTTTTCCTAAATTGCTCACTACAAGATGGAGCTTTTATAGATAACATTAGAAACTGTCTGCGCAGATCCAGGGCTTAACGTTGCCAGTGAAACAGTCGCAAGTGATTTGCAAGTGGCGACTAGAAATAATAAAACGCTTATCTTTTGGCGATTGTGTTTTTTTTTTTTTTCACCCACAATCTCTGAAAGCTTACTACTGAATCTTTACATTTTTTTAATAAAACGAGTAAAGTCAAATTATTTAAACAATAAAAGTTTAATAGAACAATATACTCTTTTTTTCTTTTTTTTTTCTTTTTTACGAAGGCTATTAAAAAAAAAAACATCTGAAGAAATTAAAATGTTCATACCGTCAAGTCTAAACCTAAAATTCAGTGCATAAAATTACAGTTAAAAATACACAAAAATCTTTGATAAACGTATTCCTCACGTAATGACAATGTCATATTCTAGAAATTATGTGAGTTTGGCAAGTAACTTTTCCATTTCGTTAGTAAACAAAAATATTTAAGAAACGGTCAACTAAAGATAAATTTGTCTGTAGAACCCTGGCATCAACCAATGTTTCAATGTTAACACATTGGTTCATCTGCATACACTATTTCTTATGTTTATAAAGGCATATTATGTTTAACAATGTTTGCTTATAAACTTTTAAGTCCCTTTGCTATAGTTTTTCTTCCTTAAATGTTAAATAACATGGAAATCTTTGAAAATATTGTGTCTTTTATTTTCCTTCTTTGTAGTATAATGTCATTTGCTGAATCAACCGGTGATGCTACCATCAAAATGGTTGATAATATGCTGGATGCGCTTACGAATGGTGAACACAGCAAAGTACAATGGCAAATTGATCAGGTGACATTTTTTTCCATTTCTAGTTTTTATAAAATGTTAGAAGATTAGCTGTCTTTGAATTTTTATTTATTTTATTTTTTTTTTGTAACTTTTAATTAACCCCAAACAACTCACATTGTCTACCAAGACATAAAGGGCTACTGAGATATAGGAGCCAAATTTTGGGGGGACACCCCTAAGTGGAGAGTTCTGCAGTGAGATGTTTGTTTGCATTACATTTAAATTTCTGCATATGGATAAAGTTAGGGAAACAGGAAGGGAATTCCAAAGACTAGCAGTATGAGGAAAGAAGCTATGAGAATAGAAAGGCTTGTAGCATTTGGAAACTCCCACAGTGGAATTCAGCTGATTATTGGGTTGGTTGGGTGCATTCACATTGAGGGAAGACCAGAGCAACAAGTTTGTTGGAGCACATTTCATTGAAGTTCTTGTAAAATAAGCACAGATGTGCAACATGCAACGAAGGCCGACAGCCCACTCGGGAACGCTGATCATGCAGTGATAATGGTTGAAATCGCCCTAAACTCTAGACCCAAAACTGAAGAGCCAGTGCTCAAAACAACGAGATATTATAAAAAGGCTGACTGGGAAGCCATCAGAGATCTTATCAGAGACGCCCCATGGGGAAATATTTTTTCTCTCCCTGCTGAACAGTGTGCAAACGAGACCACTGACTGGTTCAAAACTGCAATCGAAGCGCATGTTCTCATGCGGAAATTTTATAGTAAGCCCCACTCTCCCCAATGGTTTACTTTGACTTGCGCAACAGCCATTGCTCAAAAGCAGCATGCATACCACAGATTTAACCAACATAAGTCCAGTTCAAACAGACTGAAGTATATAGAAGCTAGAAATAACGTTAAGAAAGAAATAGCAACAGCTAAGAGAGAATTTACGGAAACCACTAAAAAATGCATCGAAGCACAAAAACTAGGAACTCGAGACTTCTGGAAAATCTACAACAGTGTAGTAAATAATGGGCAATCAACAATTCCCCCACTAACCAACAATCACGACGTTGTCTCCTCAGCAACCGAGAAGGTTAACATGCTTGCCAGTCGGTTTGCCTCAAACTCCACACTGGACCCTTCCAACCACCCCCTACCTGACTTTCCTATGCGGGCAGACGCCACGCTAGACGATCTGAAAATCACCCCTGCTCAGGTGCATGCTATCATAAAAAACCTTGACACTTCAAAAGCATGTGGACCCGATCTCATCCTAGCAGTGCTATTAAAAAAAGGCTCAGCCAAAGTAGCTCCAGTTCTCTCCAAACTCTACAACAAATGCCTTAATGAAGCTTGCTTTCCGGGCTGTTGGAAAACTGCTTCTGTTGTACCAGTATTCAGGAATTCTGGTGAAAGGACTGACCCATCAAATTATCGCCCCATTAGCCTCCTCCCACTTTTTGCCAAAATATTTGAGACCTTAATTAACCATGCTCTAGTCTATCACCTTACAGATTCTAAACTTCTGACTGACCAACAATATGGATTTAGACAAGCCCGTTCCACAGCAGACATCCTAACTGTAATCTCTGAATGTATATACCATTCACTGGACAAAGTGGGGGAGGGCAGAGCGGTAGCTCTAGATATATCTAAGGCTTTTGACAGGGTATGGCATGAGGGTCTCCTCAGGAAAATTAGATCATACAGTATCACTGGTAGAATACTTAACATAATTAAATCCTTCTTAGATAAGAGAAAAATCCAGGTTGTCCTCAACGGTCATACATCTAAACAATATGATATAAATGCGGGAGTGCCCCAGGGGTCTATCCTTGGACCTCTTTTGTTCCTGATATTCATAAATAACCTCCCCGACAAAATTGCCTCTGAAATGGGTATGTATGCTGATGACACCACACTCTATAACAGGCACGACAGGAAGAAGAATGAACACATTTCTAAAGAAATGGCAGAAACACTAGAGGAAGACTTCCAATCTGTAGTGGAATGAGGACAAAATGGATGGTTACGTTCAATGCCACCAAGACTAAACTAGTTTCATTCAATAATTACAAGAAACCCTCTCTACCACCTATAGCAATGGCCAACGACTCTTTATCTGAGAGTACATCTTTCAAACTCCTTGGCCTAACGTTCACAGGAAACATGAGTTGGAACAATTACATTAAAAGCATTGCCAGGGCCGCTGCAAAGAAGGTAGGCTCTCTCAACGGTGCTAGAAAACTACTAACACCCGAAAGTATCCTGTACCTCTATAAGGCCACCATTCGCCCATGTATGGAGTATTGCTGTCACATTTGGGCTGGTGCATCTGCTACTAATCTCTCGCTCTTTGACAGGGTTCAAAAGAGTCGCAAGCATGATAGGCCCTGAACTGGCATCTAAGCTTCAGCCTCTGTCCCATCGACGAAATGTTGCATCCCTCTACCTGTTCTACAAGTATTTTAGTGGTGAATGCACTGATGAACTGCAATCACTTGTGCCCCCACGACGTGAGCACCCTCGACAAACCTGACAGGCTGCTAAATCCCACCCCAGACTGTAGAGATCCCTAGATGTAAAAGATCTTTCTACTCCAATAGTTTCTTCCCCAGAACCGCCAGACTTTGGAATTCCATTCCAGGTCCCTGCTTCCCCAACAGTACTGACGTGCAGAAGTTCAAGTGTAACGTGAACCAAAATCTTACTGCCCAAATCCCTACATAGTACCCCGGTAGTTGTTGTCCCTGATAGTAGCACCCTACACCAAAGTGGCAATTTGCCTTGTTTGGGGTGAAAATGTAATTTAAAAAAATTTTTTTAAATAAAAATAAAAAAAAACATTGCAGTGATGGGACAGGGGCTGGAGTTTGGTGGACAATGTGGGGCCTATTAAATTAGAAACTCTTTTTTGTTCTTCCTGTCCAAGAGGGAGAGTCTAGTGGTTTGTGCATAAGCTCAAATGTGACAACAAAACATCATGCGTAGGTGGATGATGGCTTTGTAGAATAGGATACTGCCCGGTGTGAGTAGTTTTCTTACCCAGTTGAGTAATCTCCCCTCCTTTGCAATAGCCTTGGTAATATCTTTTATGTATTTGTGCCAATTCATTTGATCATGTGATCTGTCATTGTTAGGTCATGTAGTTTGAATGTTTGACTCTGGGGTATGGTGCTAATAGCCATGGCAATCAGTCATTGAAAGGTCTCTTATAATTGTTGAAGAAAAATAGCTTTGTCTTAGTAGCATTAAATATTACCAACCATTTGTAACCCAAGACTGGAAATCATTTTTAAGAATTCAGGCATTGCTTAAGATATATGTACATTCATTTTACTTACATGTTTAGAATAGAGCGTAGTGTCATCAGTAAATGTTCCCATCTCAGATGCAATTGCATCAAGATTGCCTTTTATGAATATCAGGCACAATAAATGTTCCCCTTCCCCGACATTAATGTCAAATTGTGTGAATGTATGGCCATTGAAGTCAACCTGTATTTTTCTTTTGGTTAGGAAAGATCTAATCACAATAAATATTCATCCAGTAATACCATATGATTCCATTTTTATGAAAAAACTATCATGCCAGACTTTGTCAAGGACTTTAGATATATCAAGTGCTACCACCCTAGCTTCACGTGCTTTGCCCAGAGTATGGATTATGTGTTCAGAGACAACCATTATGATATCCACAGTATCATTCAGAGACAGGGCTATCCTGTAATCATCATCAACTTAACATCAGTTTTACATGCTGAAAAGTGTAGAACTATTTTTAGAAATTGACTTCCAAATAAACCTACGTGTAGGCAAGTTCACTTCCTCCCATGTTTTCCTTGGTCTTTCCCTGTCAATTAATCATGCTACCTTAACTGTTCTACATTTGATGTCAGTTTAAAGATGTATCTTCAATTAAAACTTTGTTTCCCTTTTCTTTTGTTAGCGTCGAAAAGAAGAAACTAAGAAACAAGCTGAAGCTGCTGCAGAGTTGGACCAAGCAATGGCTGCAGTTGATTCCGGTTCAAAGGTCCGTGTTTTTTGTTTTTTTTGTTGTTTGTTTATTTTACTTTTTTTCATATCTTTCATAATTTATCTTAAACAATATGAAAATTGTTTCAGACTTTTTATTTTTTTTTTAAATCTTTTTTTACTTTTGTTCTTCTGTGAGGTCACTTGGTCAGCAGAAAGCTGACCAACTTATTAGTGAAGCAGTAGATGTGTTTTCTGTACATAAATGTTAACTAGATCATCTTTGTAAAATTTAATTTCTCTTTTTTCTGTTAGATTACATTATATGTTTAAAGAAGCTTTCAGCATTTTATAAAAAAAAAAATGATAAAATAAAAAATGCCATTTAAATTCCTGTGGATACTGAGTGTAACATATCACAGACTTAACACTTGCATAAGCTAACTTACTGCTGGAAAATAACAATTACAAGAGGAAATTCAACTATATAATAAAACAAGGAACCTTAATTTAAATTTTTAAATAGAAAACTGGGATTATTAGCTATTTACTATGAAGCTGTTTAGAAACTGGACAGCTGTTAAATTCGTGGCTCTCCAGTGGAAAATACCACTTCCCCAATAAAAAAAATGTTGACACAATTCAGTTAGTATTTCACTAATATATATACTAGCTGGCAACCTGGCATTGCCAGGTTATACAATACGCTTAAACATGATATTTTGATTTATGCAGATTGCGTATGAATTATAGATTCAATCCTCGATTGATTTATTATATATTATGAGGAATAATTTGCCCAATGGATTAATTCGCAAAAAAGATTAAAAATAATAATGATAATGTCGTTCATCGAATTCCATCTGTGTTTCTTTACAATATTCTGTCAGCTGATATTTGGGCTTGACGATGAATGCCCTGGAAAAGTCATTTCTGATTAATGTTTAGTTTTAAAATATGCAAACAAAGAAATGATTTGCAGCGATTTTAAATGGTGCCTCTTCTTCTTTTATTGTAAATTGAACTCATTAATAAGAAAAAATTAAAATAAAATGGTGAGATACATCCAGGCTTGAACAGGAAGATCATTCGATCTGTAATCAAATGTTCTACCACTAAGCTGTATCTCCAGATTATGATAATTTTTGTTTTTTTAAGAAATCATTTTCTAAGATTTTATTATCTTCCTTGGCCGGTGTAACGTAAAACATTCCCCTGTAAAAATTATTCTTTTTTATCTATAAGAGAGAAAAGTTATTCTAAAAATGCTGCCAGACATATAAATTAGCTTTGTGTGAAATTTGACAAAAGATAGGCTCAGCCATTTCGGAACCTATGAGGAACTCACACACACACACACACAAAGTGATTTTTATATAATAGTAGATATATATGATAGTGTTCAATAAAAAGTAGAACTATTATATAAAACAGTGGAGATTCACTAAATTAATTTGGGTTAATGAAGAAAGCATCATCAGAAGTAATATCGTAAAATGATATTTTTTTGCATAGGAGAAATGACAGAGATACACCAAACAAATAATCAGTTTTTTTCTTGTTGATTAACTCTATCGAATTCTGAACAATTTATTACTCTAATCCCAAGTTTGATCTCTTCTTTTTAGAAGGAAACATTGAATGTGGATTTCAATTATTTGAAATCATTGTCTACCGACCTTGGAATGGATTTCTCATTCCTCGATTATTTTGGTAAGTTATCATTTTTTTATCTTTTTGAGCATTTCATGGTTTTCACTTCCTAACACTCTCTCATAGAATTTAAGTCCGGATTATCTTTATTTATATTATCTAATACCTATAATTTCTGTAAAATTTTAATAGGTATCTGAATTTTCACATCGGACTTCCACCCACTTTTAATCCCTTGCATGAAACTAAATACAGTTCACTTTACCACCTATTACACCTAGTAGTTGTTTTACAAAAATTTATAATTATCAGTTAATCAGTTTAGGAGTGAATTCTATACGTGCAAATATATAAACATTTGTAACTTCATAAAAATAGGAAATGCTAAATTTGAGGAAAAAATTTGACATTTGCAAAAAGAAAAATGTGAAAACAGTGTTAAACTGAATTTATTTTTATTTGGACTTTTTTTTCACAACATTTCAGCCATGTGGTCAGAAAGCATTCGCCCTTTTCAAAGTAAAACTTATATGCAGAAAAACAGTGGTGAGTCGAATGTCATAAAGAAACAGCGTATATGACAGTGCCTTTCTGGGAATCAATTAGAAATAGTAAATTAGAACATTAATAAGAAAATTGAAATATGAATAAGGGTACAAAAAAAAATAATAATACAGCACAGTTTGATAAGATTGGAGTTAAGATTCCCAAATTTCATTCTAGAATTGTTCACGTGAACATAAAACAGTTGTATAACGGTTAAAAATGTACATAATCATTTCTAAGCGATAATTTTCTGAAGGTTAACGGTTCAATCTTTACTACAGACAATAAATAAAAATAAATTAATTTCTACCTCGTCATGCTTGACAGAATCAAAAAAGTCATCCCTTTTAGATTAAATAAAGAGTTCAGATCAAAGTGTTGTCCAGATTTCCAAGTTCAATATAAAAATGTCAAAGTTCAGCTAGAAGGTTCATAAGTTTTAAAAGATTAATCAAGATGAGAATTGTAGTTAGATGACAAATGATAATTTGTATTATTCTGAGTTTTTTCTGGGGGTTTTTTTTTTTGCATAAATATAATTTTTTTTTTTTCTTTTTTGCAGAGAAAGAAATCACAAAAGAGAAGGAATTACAGCAAAAACTCGACTATACGGCTGGATTAATCCAAGACCTTCATTCCACACAACATGATCGATTAAGTGCTAAACCTCCTGTCCATTTAGCATTTGTTCCAGGACCTTCACAAAAAGAAACAATACTTGGTATGTCTGGTCAAATTGCAGGATTGAAGATAATTTTGAATTTTACTGAACTTTTGTGGGAAAAAAAAGTCACTTTAAGAAATCATTTCCTAATTTTGTGGAAAAAAAATTGTTTTAATATTGCAATTATTTAAAAAAAAAATCTTCAATTGACCACTAACTTTCTTATTTTAGATAAGTTTGAATATTTCTGGATAGAATCTCTGTCCGTCACATTTCAGTTTGAAATGGCATTTTTGTTACTAAACTCTTCGTTCATTTTATACATTCTCTAGACATTGAGAAAAACCATTTAGTACAGTAGTTTCCGATAATGACCCTTTCAGTATTACTCATCCTCCTCCTAATATCATGTTTCATATGGATGCAATATTATTCTTGTTGGTTTTTTTGTTGTTGTCTACCAAGCTTTTTTTTTTTTTTTTTTTTTTGTTTCTCTTTTAACATTACTTTTGTTCATCCCACACAGGACTAAGGATAAAATAACAAAGTAAAATTTCTACCCAGTCATGCCTGATAGAGTTTCTAAGTTTAATATAAAAATGTCAAAAGTTCAGCTAAAAGGTTCAGATTTTTTTTAAAGTTTATTCAAGATGAGAATAGTAGTTAGAACGATCCAAATGATCTTCTATTATTTCGCTTCGTGCCGTCTGAGAATGTCAGATGGAGTAAAACGGACTTTTGGGAAAACTTTTGTCACAAATGTTAAAATCTGCTTTTTTATAGACATCCAGAAAATTTTAATTGGATAATGAACCTTAAGAACAGATTTAAAAAAAAAATCTTTAAATAATTTGATTCTCTTTCTTTTTCAACCATTTTTGCAGCAAATAAAGTCACTCAAGAATTACGAGAGTTAGCCAAACAGGTGAGTGTTGTATGAATCCATCCAAATAATAAACAGGATTCTTTTTTATATTTTCACCCCAAACAAGGCACATTGCTACTTTGATGTAGGGAGCTACTATCAGGGATTTAAGCTACAGGGTACTATGTAGGGAGTTGCAGCAAGATGTCTGTTCTCATTACACTTGAACTTCTGCTTGTCAATACACTTGGGGAAGCAGGAACCCGGAAGGGAATTCCAAAGTCTAGCAGTTCTGGGGAAGAAACTACTTGAGTAGAAAGCTCTCTTACATCTAGGGATCTCTACTGTGTAGGGGTGGGATTTAGCTGCTTGTTTTGGGTACAAGTGCTTGAAATTCGTCAGAGCATACAACCAAAACTGACATCCACTGTTTTTTCTTCTAGGCAAATCCAGGCAATGTTATCAGCATCCGAGCCATACGCAATGCGATGGGGATCAGTTCACAACCAATGGAAGGCGATGATTTGATTTCCAGCGCTTACAACATGAGCGACATCGATGTGACCAATTCTTCAATTTTACCAGCAATCGGCACGACAGAAGGAAATCCGTTGCCAATGGATTTAGAGCAAGAACTCAATGATTTCCTCGAACAAGATCCGTTAAGTAAAGCAGGTGAATCGACAAACGATATAAAAGCGAACGTTGAACAAAATTTGACGGCTTGAAATATTGGCAAGATTAAAAACAGGGGGGGGGGGGGTCTTGCTCAACCAAATATTGTTTTTTCATTTGTAGTTGATCAGCAAAGCACCATGGGGGCTTCCTGTTATTACTTTAGGCAACAACAAAATGAAATGTTGGTTTAATAATTTGAAACTCACCCTTTTATTTTAATGTTTAATTATTTTTAAAATTAAAAAAAAACAAAGAAGTTATCATTTAGAAAACGTTTCATGTTAAAAGATGAAATCGAAAGTTTGCAATCCACTGTTGAGCAGAATGAAAATTATTCAATGAAAATGCTTACAAAAATTTTAAAAACTCCATTGAGATCTTCATCGACTTATAAAAAAAAGGGGAGAAAAAAAAAAAAAAAAACGAAATTTTTTTTTTTTTTTTTTTTAATTCATTTTTCAATCGTTTTTCATTTGTTCTTGTAAATAGAATTTATAGGTCCAAGGTCATTTGAATTTTTAATTCAATTAATGTAATTTTCATTTTCCTTCATTTCTGAAAAAAAAATCTTTTACTTCATGCTTCATTATCCCATTAAAAATTCATTCTTCATCGTCAAACATTTTTTTGAATTGGTCAGTATTTAATCTTTCACATCTCAAAACTTTCTTTTTCTCCAATGAGTTTGTATCGTCTTGTCAATAAAATCTAATAACAATTTTTTCAATGACTCAATTTTTATTTGTTTCTTTCTTTCTTTCTTCATTTGTTGTTAGAAATCATCCAGAATTTTTGCAAAAAGAAAAGTTTCATTAATTCAGAAAAAAAATCAAATTTTAAAAAAATCATTGGTTTGTGGCTCAAAGCAATGTGGTAAGCTGCTTAAGACATTAAGACATGGAGGGGATGAGTTAATGGCAATCTGATCCTGGCAGCCAACATAAGCAAAACAGCAATAAAAGTTAGATGTCTCGTGAATGACTTCTAAGACAAGCTCATGATAAATAATTCCTTCCTGGTAGGATTTTTTTTTTTTTTTTGCAAGGGAGTTGCCACTTATCAAGACCAAAAGGCCACTGGACGATACGGGTTAATGAATGTAGAGTGGTAGGGTAGTAATCATTAGTGTAGATTGGGTTGAATTTGGATTATTTAAGGGAACAGTTCAGTCAGAACTTGTTTACATTGAACTTGAAGGCTACCATATTGTAGTCAGCTGGGACGCAGTCCAGTGGAAGAGTGTTCCACAGGCAGGGAGTTGTAGGAAAGAAGCTTTGTGCAGGGAATCTGCGTTTAGATTTAGACAGACAGAAAGTGGGGGAAATTGTTGATGGTGGTTGTACCTATTTAGAATGCCTCCCCACGGGACAGAGTTAGACACCAGGGTCGTTTTTTGTGAAAGTTTTGCAAGTGGGGGGGGGGGGTCATAGATTGGAGCCATGAAAATAACAATAGAGCAGAGATAGGTTAGTAACGTGTCTTCTGTGGGAAAGAAGTTGCAGGGAACAGAAAAGCGCATCACCTAGGTTTAGAAGCCTTTTTTGAACTCTATCAAGGTAAGATAGGGCGCACCAAGCAGCTCCTGCCCAGATGTGGCAACAGTACTCCATTTTAGGATGTACTTGGTTTTATACAGATAGAGAATTGCATTGGCAGTGAGATATGTACTAGAGCGATAAAATGATCAAATCATTTTTCCAGCAATCTTGGCAACAGATTTGATGTACATGTTCTAGTTCAGATCAGGAGTGAAGACCAGTTCCACAATCTGATTTCTGCTCATTGACAATTACTCTTATAAATATATCATAGAGAAAGGATTTAATGGTTGAGAGGACATTTCCAGCTATTCCATAGTTGGAAATCTTGTGAAGTAGACGTTTATGCCAAATCCTATCAAAGGATTTCGATAGGTCGAGAGTAATCATTCCAGAAACAAAGCCTCCATCAAGAGATTCACTAATTTGGTGTGATATTACAGTTAGCATATCAGCTGTAGATCTAGCAGGACGGAAATCATATTGCATGTCACCAATTTGACTTTTTATTATAAACAGAACAAGAATCTTGACAGACATCTGGAACAAGAGTAATCAATAATGTAGGAATAACAAGATGAAACAGGTACCACTGATGCTGCTGATAGAGTTTTCTGAAATGTGTCAAGTGGTAAGCATTGCTCGTCAAAAACTGAAAAGGGCTGCACACATCTGTGGTATAATGGGTGAGAAACCCTTTTGAGGGAGCCACTGTAATCAACCTTGAGCCAGGCTAGTTCTGTACTTGTGGGGAAAAGCGCAGATACAGGCAGAGGCAGATATTTCCAAATATCAGGCCTGTCAACTTCAGTTTGACAGGTGACGAGATTGTTTACATAATTGGATGCACAGTGAAAGGTTAGCCTTGCATGCTGACATTTGAATTTGAAAAACAAAATACGTGTTAAAACTTATATTTCTCTTTCTCTCTCCTTCTCTATCTTTCCATCACTCTCTTTCTTTACAATACAATTCTTTGCAAGAGAAAGACAGTTGAGGCTTGGATTCCATGCATGGCGGATGCATAGCAGTTTTGTGCCGACCATTGTCAATACATGTCGGGCCGAATTGCTCCGCCAGTGTTAAAATAAATCTATTTTCATAAAAAATTCCTTTGTTTGCTATATTATACAAGTGTTAATTTTCAGTAACAGAGAAATGGTCCCTATTATGATGACCTGCCATTAATAACAATGGAAATGTTGTTCGCAATGATGCAATGTAGACTCAACGACAACCAGATCTGCCAGCCGATGCCATATGGACACCTTGATGTAAGGGATGTGCCTATCGTTTGATCATGTCTGACACTCAGGATATTAACAAGAGGTTCAAAAAGGATTCACAAGACATGGACACACCCACTAACTTTTTCCTGTGGTTGAAATTTGGAGAATGAATTCATAAAGAGGGATTGCGATTAATGCCTAAGAAAACATTTGTGATTTCAGGGACCAGCCCAAAGGGAGAAAGAACTACTCACCCTTTCATGGTAACAGGGATAGATGAAAAATAGACGAAGAAAAAGAAAAGGAAGGGTGGGATGACAATTCCAGTATCAGAAAGGCGGATTCTCGTATATTAGAACGAGTAAACATGGCAAGAAGTTAAAACAATAAACTAGATTTGAGAATTATGAATTAAATTCTATTGATAGGAGGACAGAGTCATCCCCAGCCAATTCTAAATCTAAGTCAAGGCATATGTGAGCTTTGCGATTCTTCTCTGCTTGCCCATTGATTCCACACCATCAAGAGACTGACTCCTAACTTAGAGTTGAAATCACTAACTAGAAATCGCCTAGACTTGGAATAATTGGTAGGAATAGAATTCCTTCATTTACATATGTATATATGGGACAGTAGGGTTTCTATGAATCTAAGCCTGGAGAAGTAAGACATTCAGGGTATGGAAGGTGTCTGATGGAAGGTATTCATTTAGTTGCATGTCTCAGAACAGAGCAAGATAGGGATTTCAGACTGATAATGCAACTTTTGAGTGTTGCTGATAAGTGTGTACAGTTTTAAATAAATGGAGAGCAACTAACAAAGTTTGGTTCTTGTCCAGAATTGCCCCATATTAAAAAAACAAAAATCAAAAAGTCTGTATGACGTAGATACCCACAATAAAACAAAAATATATTCCAAAAATCATGTAAATTGTTCAAGTTGTTCAAATTTTATAAAGAAAATCATTTTTAAGCGATTAATGGGAATTTGTAGGCATTACAACATAAATCTTGCAAGTTTTAATTATCAAGTTATCTCTTGACTTTGTTTTTAAAATAGCAAACAAAACAGTCTCTTCATTTCCTCATAAAATTTAATTCTTTTTTAAAAATAAAATGATTTGATCAATTTATGCAAATTTTGGAATATTGATACTTGCATCATACAGGTTTTCCTTTATTTTTGTTTTTTTAATATGATGAAATTCTCGACAAGAACTCAAAGTTTTTGTTGAGCAATGCCAAAACACACTCAGCCTTTTTGTCAATTGTAGAGATGTAATTCGTCCAACACAATCTACTGCTGTTGACTGTAATGTAGAGGTCACATTTACAAAAAGAATTTGATATGAATTGTAGGAAGAGTATGTTGATACTGGATTTTGCTTTATAAAATACCTAGTTTTACTCACTTGTCAGAAACAGCTCCAGGGAGGTGACAGTGGGTGTGCCAAGTTTGAATCCACAGAAAACATTTTCACTTAGAGACATTAGCAACCTTCATATGGTCTCTCCCCTAAGTATCCAATATCCTACTATAAAGAATTCTTAACAGAAAGATATTAGAGCAATGAATGCCAACAAAATCATTATGAATGAACAACAACTGCTTTAGTTTTTGATAGATTGCAGGAAAGGTTTATCGAATGCAGGATTTGTCCTTTTTATTTCAACGTATGGCAAAAGTGGGAAGATCTAAAAAATCTTGTGGCTATCATTTTCAAATTTTTAAGAATCACAAAAGAAATCTGAAAAAAAAAATGAATGGTACAGACAAACAAATCTAATAAAGTAATTCATAAAATAAAATACATTTAAAAAAAATCAAGTTTCAGATTTTTTAAATGAACTTTGATAATTTGGATTAATCAATCTATTATTTTCATCTTGAGTTGAGAACAATAGTTCAAATGATCCAAAGAAGTTAAATTAAAAATTCCAATTTAACTTCATTGAATTCTAAAAATGAATATATAACTTTTTCAAATGGTATATCTATTGTTAAAGAAAGAAAATCTAAATTCAATGTTTTATTCATGAAAATTCTTTGATTGTTCAAAAACAATGACCAAAACTTTGGTCATTCTTTACAACAGAAATGCAAAAGGCAGTTGAAGGCAGGCATATAAATATTCCACCACATTACTGATTAGCTATCTATCTATCTCTCTCTCTCTCTCTATATATATATATATATATATATATATATATATATATATATATATATATATATATAGAAATCTTAGTAATAAAAATAAACTTTATTTTTATTTCAGTTTCAAAATAGAAGAAAAAAGAAAAAATCTTATTGTTCAATTTTTTTTTAATTTTATTAGTTTAGTTTGAAAAATGAACAGTCATCATCATCATGAGATTTAAGATTCAAGTCAAGAATTTCAAGTTGTAAATTCAGTGTTGTTTAAATTTTAATAAATGTAAGAACAAAAAGCCCAAATCAGTTCGATCTCCAAACAAACAAGGTTTGCATGACAGGCAATACAAGAGTGGAGTCAGATAAAAAAAAATGATTCTGGCCATTTTTTTGCAAATCTTTTTAAAAACATCTAAAACATTTTTCACATGAATTTGAAAATGGCACAAAAAAAATCCAAAATTTCATAGAATTTATTAATATTAAAACAAATTAAAATTTTGTGAGAATTTTAATTTCAAAGACTTAATTTCACTTCTTTGATAATTTAAAAAAAAAAACTGCACTTTTGTGCTTATGTTTTTAATAAATCTTCATGAACTTTTTTTATATAATTATTTTTTTTATATAATTTGACATGAAACAAAAATGTTTTTGACATTTTCATAGTTCAAATATTTGCAGATATATTTTACATAAATAAATCCAGATTTTTATATTTGTTTTTTAACAAAAAATTAATGAAAGAATAAATACAGCTTCATTTGGTTATTCAGTTTACAATTTTACATGATTTCTTTGACACAAATTTCAATTGTTTTCAAGCAAAATCAGAGATAAATTAATAATTTTTAAAAATATGGAATAAAATTATAAGATTTTCTTTTTAATTATTAAAAACTAACTTAATTGTTAGGTGTTTTCCCCTTTTAAAAGAAGTTGCAAAAAATTGTTCCTAATTTTAAAAAAAAATCTTATCAATTTGACAGAATGAAAGAATTAAGTTATGTTTTTTAACAGGTATTTGAAAATAATTTAATCAACTTGATATTTTTGTTTCTGCAAAAAAACAAAAGTAAATCAATTCATTTAGTGTTGATGAAAATAGGTTCGAATTCAAGACAATTTGTAGCATTTGTTATTTGTGGGTAGAAAAAATACAATTTTAGTTAAATTTTATTAAATAATGATAAAAAAAATACAATTTTAGTTAAATTTTACTAAATAATGATAAAAAAAATACAATTTTAGTTAAATTTTATTAAATAATGATAAAAAAATAGTTGATTGATGCAATTTAAAGGCAACAAATTTCAATCTCAGATTTTAAATTTCAGCACAGGATTGGGTGAAGGGGAAATAAGGTTGCTAAACAATGTAATCTTGCCGTGTTAATTACTTGTCCTAATAAAATTAGAATTTCATATATAAATTAAGGATGTTAGCGTTAGATTATTATCACGGGGAAGCTGTCTTGCACCACCATATTTGATTTTGAGGAAACAAATACTATATATATACACACACACACACACACATAATATAAATTGAGAAAGGAAAAACTTTTGAAAACAGTTGCATCTTCACACAACTATTTGAGATTTCTTACCCATTTGCCATCTTCCGAAAAACTCTTTCTGCTTTGAAAACTGTGAGACATGGTTTAACAAAGCAAAAGATAAAACGAAATTGAAGCATTTGGCTCAAAAGGTAAAAAATAATTTTTATCACATCAAAATTTCAAAATAAAATCCAAAATCCAAGTTTTTGATTTAAACTTTACATAGAACTTGTTTCAGGTTTCAAAAATACTTATAATTAAGTGTCTTGAAATGAAAACAAACGTAATTTTAATCTTTTTGAGTTTTGTATAAACAAAAAATAACATTTAAAAACTATTTTTGTCATGGAAAATAGCAAAGATATGAAGAGGGGATGGGGTTAAAAGATGAAATGTAATTTGATTTTAAGGTTTTTGAATTTAAGATTAAAATTAAATTTGTCTTTTAGCAAAGAAACATTTTTTGAATGGAAAATTGATTTAAATGAAAAACAAAGGAATCGTCCATTTCATGCAAGATTGCATATATTCACTTTTGATAATGGCACGAATCTAATTATCCTGTAGATAAAATAGTACGGCAATCGAAATCTTATAAGGCAGTTGTTGAATGGGGAGGATTTTTTGATGTTTAACATGATTTTTTGATGGTTAAAATGATTAATTAATAGCTATAATGTTGTTGAAATTATGAAAGAACAACAATGATGAGTTAAAACAATGTTTTCTTTGTTCACAATTTCTTTGTTGCTCGTTTTAAGAGAATGAGGATTAAAAATTTTAGTTGCCAACACCGAGTGATGGGGATAATCATCCAGAATACATCAACTCTTATCTCGAATAAATGAAACACGCTGCGTTCCCTTCTCTCCTCCTTTAGTTTAAAAACTTTTATAAAAGATAAAAACTTAAAATGATTAATAAAGATGTTATTTTTATCAGCACAATGAAAGGCCATTGATTGCATATCCCCCTCCCCATTCCTTTTTATTGCATTAAGAAAATTTGCTTCGTTTGTCCACCAATTCATCATCTAAAATTGCAACTTTATCAAACTCAGATCCTATAACATAAAAACGTTTTTACTTTAAGAATAAAAAAGTGATCAATCAATCAATCAATGGCGACCTGAAGACTCCCTTTTCTTTAATTACTATACTAAGATGTAGGGAACAACACCACTTTTTTCCATAGATTGCTTCACTTACCCTTGATTCTCACCTTATAATGTTCAGTGTTTAAGCATTTTTTGAGTCTTTGGTATGACTTGACTGAGGATTGGACCCTAGTTTCCTGGCCCATTAGGAAATGCATAATAATTAGCAAACATTTAGCAATTATTATGCAAATTGGCAAACATGTTATTATGCAAATCAGCAAACCTGCTAATTATTTTGCAAATTAGTAAACATGCTAATTATTTTGCAAATTAGCAAACATGCTAATTATTATGCTAAATGGTCTGAAATATTTTTTAACCTTTACAAACGAAAAAAAAAGCCATATTCAACCAGTTTTTATGTGTCTTTTTAACTTTACTGATCGACTAATTACATTGGCAATCATCATAACGTTAGTGTGAAGCCTTGTTGATAGAAAGTAAAAAAAAAATATATGTTCACATCCTAACTTAAAAGTAAGGATTAAAATCTCCGATAAATTTCATTCTAAAATGAACAAACTTGGCCTAAAGGTCCATTTATTTAATTTTTTTTAATTAAAAAATGAATTTTCTGGAAATCTTTGAAAAATAAATTAAACATAAAAAAGAAAGACAGAAATTTTAAAGAAAAAAATTTCAGAATTTTTTTTACATGTAAATAAAATAAACAAGGAAAACTTATTTTATAAGTTACTTTTTTAAACCAAAACTTGGTTTTTAAAATTCAATGTATTAAAAAAAATGATCTTAAAAAATGTTTAATTTTGGCTTGAATATAAAAAAAAAAAATGTAATGCCACTGAATTTATTTTTAAGTTTTGTTTTTTCTAGTTATTTTCTAATTGGTCCCTTGATAATAAAATTAGAAAAAGATGACAATTACTTTTTGCATCCACAATTTTAAATAAATTATTATACTCATATATACATGTATCTGTTTTTAAAACTGATAAAAAAAAAATATGATGTCAGAAGAAAACTCCCAAAACAAAATGCCCAAACATTTTTGTTTTCCATTTCCTTCTGTTCGGAATTAAATGTTTAGTAGAGAATTGAGGAAATGTCTTTGTCCCTCATCATCACACATAAGTTGGGAATTGCATTTTGACTTTTTGACTCACTGTAAAAACAGGATAAATACTTTGTATTGCTGTTTTGTCGGAGAAGATCTTCTTTCCTGTGAGTGTATCACCCCAACTTGTGTTGGTCAAAGTGTAACCTAAAACGATCGAATTGTCGCAGTCAAGTCGGACAAAAAGTGTCACCGAAAGCGGCAAACCTTCGAATGACATAAGGAGTTCACAGTTCCCATTTTGGCAGAATTGGATGCTGCCATTGTTGCAAATAATGCCAACTGATTTCTTATGAATGCCAACCTGGTCTTTGTAGTTGAGACGTTCTGATGAAATTCCGGCACCAAACACATACCCAGATTTGAGGTCTCCAATTTGGGCTGAATTGCGTTCGATGGTCACTGACCAAAAGGCATTGTTTTCCAATTTTTCTGCTGTGAAGGTCGTTGAATTAAATCCCCATGTCATGAGACACTTATTTTGTACCCTTGGTCCCTCACTTTTTCCTGGGGAAGCTGACGTCTGCATGAGTGGCACAATGCTTTGACATTTGCATTCATCATCATCTGAAGAAGAGAAAAAAATAATTCACATCTGAAAATTCAATTTGTGGCTTGCAGTTCAAATCGAACCATTTAGAAATGCTCTACAATTATGGAGAAAAGCGTAGAAGTAGCCAGCTAAAAAAAATTATATGCAGTCACAAACACACACACGCACATATATATATATGCACTGGAGCGTAGAAATCTACAAGTTAGTCTCTGGGGATGTGTTTAATCCTCAGTTTTTGTTAAGGTATGCATCTAGGAGGAAAACTGATGTAAAACCTGGATCTTGTGGCAGTCATTACACGACTGAGATTTATAGTTGTATCAAAAATGTGGTTGGTTCTACACAAAGCCTTCACCACTATAAACAAATTATCTGTGTAGATTTCCGAACAACTTAATTGTTGTGGCAGACCATATCGGTCAAAATCAATGGGAGTATCTCTCTCTCTCTATATATATATATATATATATATATAGAGTGTCCCAAAAGAAGCTGACGGATTTTAAATTTGATTAACTTCCTCCATATTTAAGTTCTTACCAATTTTCATATGTAGGTAGATGAGCCTCTCCATGATTTTTTGAGATATAGTAAAATATCATAGTCTACTTATTCTAATCTTATTTACACGACTTAATCTAGGGTATATTTTTCACAAGGTCTAATTTTAGTTATGAAAAATGATATTACTCAAATGTCCATTTTCATTTTCACACTCTTGTGCTGTCTGCACATTTAAATGTTTCAAGGCTTATGGCCCTAATTTCCTCCTCTATATTGTTTTTAAGGGCATTTATTGTGGCTGGTTTGTTTGCGTGTACCTCTTCTTTGAGGTAACCCCAAAAGAAGAAATCTGCCATGTGAGCTGATGAGCGGGGTGGCCAATTTATCTCACAGCCACGAGAAATTATTTGGTTGCCGAATATGTCCTGGAGCAGATTTAATGTTTCTCGTGCCGTATGCGCCATTGTACCGTCCTGCTGGAATCACATTGATCGAGAGACCCCAATTTGACTTGATCTCCTCCTTTCTGATGTGGATGGATCCTTGGCCACACTCTCTGCTAATCTCTGACGATTCTCATCACTTCTTGCAGTACGGGGTCTACCTGATTTAGGAAGGTCACATACAGTCCCTTGCTCATGAAATCAAGCCACCATAGCTTTTATTGCATTGGGAGTAGGGGAATTTCTTGTGTTGAAGTTTTGTTGAAATTCTCTTTGAGTTTCTGATATTAACTCATTCAGCCGAAAATACAACTCTACGATAAATATCCACTCCTCGGTAGTGTAATAACTCATGATGACCTTGGAAGGGTTACTCTAGATGATCTAAAAATAAAAAATGAAGAAAGTTATGAATTTTTTTTTTTTTTTTTTTTTTTACCATCAGCTTCTTTTGGGACACCCTGTATATGTGTGTGTGTGTATGTATATATATATATATATATATATATATATATATATATATATATATATATACACACACTCACACTTTTTTTATATTATACAGCTTCACTGGGAACAGACACTCATTTTTATGCTCGTCCAGAAAAGTTCACTTTATCTCCTATACAAGCATACAATTGTTTCGATTCAAACTGTACAGATATTTTTATGCATAGTCTGCTGTATGTATGTTTTTAATTTTAATCTAGTATGGCCAGCTCATCAGTGCTAAGAATATACATAAAAACCAAACAACAAAAAGTCACTTCAACCTAGGGATATAACTCCTCTCAGAGAGTCTGTACATTTATAATTTGGAAAGTTTTTTTTTATGGGTCTTTTACAGCCTCACATTATATGCTACGTGCCAGTTACATAATCCGGTCTCATCAGAACAAATAAGTTATAAGATTTAAAGTACAATTATTTAAAATAAATACACTAACCTTAGATGTTCATATTTCTAGTTTATTTTTCCTTTGCACGAGCATAACATTATTTGTTTTCATTCCTTATTTATAATTCTCTCTCTCTCTCTCTATATATATATATACATGATTAGTTTTTTTTGGAAAAAGAATTCCAGCAGAGTGCTCAATTAAAAGGAAAATCCAAATTTTAAGAGCGTACTTATATTTTGTGTACAAAAAGTTGTTAGTTGAGACAGGTCATTGGTACCGTCGGTTTCAAGCCCGATAATAAGGCCCGTTTAAGAGACGAATATTGGCTGAAGAGAGCTTGATAAGGATACCTTAAACAGGCCTTATTATCGGGCTTGAAATCGACGGTACCAATGACCTGTCTCAACTAACAACTTTCTGTACACAAAATATATATATATATATATATATATATATATATATATATGAGAGAGAATTATAAAGACAAATAAAAAATATTATCTTAAAATTGAAACCTATTAATAAAAAGCTCAATATCCTAGATAGAGCAATTAAAGAAATACGAACAATAGATAATGTTTACAAAATTGATTCCCTATGAACACAATATACTCTGGATATTCACATGATACTTATGGACTTGAATTTTGTTTTAAGCTGGCGTTTTGGATTTAATAATTTCCCAATCACTTGTTGGATTACATTGATAATGATTTTTGTACCTTATGGAGGGCAATTCCTTTGGACCTATTTACATTTTTAATTTTACAATAATTTCTTCATTATGCTGCTGTCTCGGTCACAGTCATGCACTCATTAACCGTTATCCTTAAGTGGCCTTTGCGCCTTGATAAGTAGGGACTCCCTGGTAAAAAGACTCCCCTCCTCCAAGAACAACCTCCTCCTTCAGTTCAAAGTCAAAATAATCCAAACCAAGAAAATTCCATATCATTCAGGCAGGGCAGAATTACTCAAGATACAACACTGAATTGAATAAAAAAAAAATAAAAAAAAAAAAAAACACAGATACTTTTACTAAAAATGAAATTTAAAAAAAAAATGAAAGTTGAAGATGAACAAAAAAGTAGGTTTTTGACTTGTGATGCAGAAGTGTCTCCCATGAAAATTTGAGGTTTTATTTAATCCGGATTAACAGAGGATTAAGAAGGATTAATGTTTTGATGTATTAAAATATTCTATGAAACAATTTTCATTGATTTCCTAATCAGGTAAAATTGCAAGTTCTTGCTTTTCATCAAACATGAAAAAAAAAAAAAAACTAATCTTTATCTAAATAAAATTTTGTGACCATTTGTCATATTGTCAGTTTTTGCGTATTTCCCACACAATAATTGCGCATTCAACTTTTTCTTTTTACTATTAATCAAATATTTATTGGAATGAAAACTGAAACAGCATAAAATAAAACTTTAAAATACTATTTTATAAATTACAAAATTAAATCCACCACAATGCATTTCAGTTTATTCATAAACAAGTCAGCTATTTTAATTTTGCTAATAGTTGAAAAAAGAAAATTACTTAGTAAAATAGAATAATTTCTAATTATTTCATTTATACAAATACACAGTTATATTTTTATCTTCATAAATTATTAACCAAATGTTTGGCAAATACTCAGTGTTAAACTTGTAATTCATTTGTATCGTTACATCTTCACTCAGAAACCTGCATAATCATGTGTAGGGGAGTCTACCAGCAAAAATGTGCCACCCAGCTCTGTCCCATCAAGTGAAAACCTATGGAGGAAAATACCCATGTGATACCAAGCTGTGTACAGGCTAATGATCCTTATATTCCCAGAGTAATTCTTGGAAGTGTTCGTGGTAGGTTAGTAAGAAGCATGCAACAGTGGAAGCAAATGAAAGGAGAATCTCGAGTCAAAATTATATTGTATATATTCTTTCTTATTTTGTTTTTATAAAAAAATCAACCAAATAACAAAGAATACAAAGATGAATAATAGAAATCGCAATAATGATAAGGAGAAATGAGAGTCACTCAAAGCTCTTGATAATAGGATGCAATGTCAAAGTGCAAGATTCTCACGGCTGTGAAAAGAAATACGAGTCACTACATAGACTGATGCATCCCACTTTGAAAGTCATTCAAAAGTTCAAATTATAATTTCAAAACAAAAGAACAGTCCAACAAATTTTTCAAACAACCGATAACAGTATCGCTATTAAACCAAGAAGAAAGATAATTTCTTCACCAACCTTTTCCCTGATTCTATATCCAGAAAGATAAGATTCTCAGATGTTTGATTTTTAAATACATAACATGGTGACTTCTTTGAATGTACTGGATGCATGATGCCCGAGTAATATGGCCTTATGTCTTCCTTGCATATGTCGGATTCATGATGCTCGAATAATATGGATATGTCAAATTCATGATGCTTGATGATATGTTGAATCCACAGTCCTAAATGGATAATCTGCCCTCGTGGGGAGGCATGCATATTGTGACAAATGTGCACCCACATTCCATTCATGTCTTTCAGAGATAAGATAGCCTCCAATTTCAAGTCAGCTTTTAATCTCTTCTGCTGAAATAATTTGTTTCAATTAGAAAAGTTGGTTACTTTTCTTTCTCATTTCTTTCAAAGGTGCTTTTATAGAAAATAAAAATTCCCATTTTTATTTCAATTCACTGTTGGTTTTGGCAGTCGACTGAAGTCAATCAATCTTTTCCTGTCAAAGGCTGATTCCAGACTGATTTTTAATTTCTTCAAGCTCTTGCACTGACACCCAAAACAAAAACAAAAAACAAAACATTAACAAAGGGGTTAATTTGATTGGAATTGGCTTGTTGCAAGGCTGATTCTAAAATACTTTGAACTCATGCGCCACAAGTCTAGATGCTGGTGAAGACACCTGATCGTCAGATGATTTGGTGACACCCTAGGCAGAAACATCATAGTATAAAACATTGTTTTTCTTGTTTCTTGATTTCAACTTTTACTTTTTATTTTATTTATTTATTTTTTTTTACTCACGTTCACTCCTAACAAAGCATATTGCCGCTTGGACATAAGGGGCTGTTGGTTTACGTTACATTTAAAGTTTGGAATTCCCTTCCTGCTACCTGCTTCTCTGACTGTACTGATATTGTATATCAGTGCAGGAAGGGAATTCAGTACAGTCAGGGAAGCAGGAAGGGAATTCCAAACTTTAAATGTAATGTAAACCAACATCTTGTTAAAAAAAATAAAAATAAAGCAAACATTTAAGAAAATTTTCTGTTGATCAAATGCATTGATACTTACCAAGAAGAAGTTGCAAATTGCTTGTGATGTTTTTACGAAATTGAGCAACTGATGACCGGAAACTTTGTTGAATCGAATTGTCAGACACAAATTCTAAGTATTCACTTTCACTTTGTTGCATTCTGAGGAGAAAAATTATAAAAATGATTTTATAAACTATACAGTAGATTCTCTACAGTGCAATGTAGACTAAAATATATATTGTGAAGTAACTGAGGGGAAACATGAGAAGATTTCTCCCGATACGCCGTGGATGGGTCCCCAACTAGAGCAGGCAATCAATCGATTTGATTTAAAAATGGGTGATTTCACGGATGACAATAAAAATATGAGAGTGTGAAACATTCATTGATCATTATTCAATCCCGGGCAATGTCGAGTCTCCCTGCTAGTATATAGGGTGGAACGATAAAAGTGTCACCTTAAAGAAAACAACACTATAGCTTTATTTTAAAACTTTTATTGAAAAAATCAATTCAGATAACTTGATTATGTAGTAGAGCTGACAACTATTCAATCTAGCCACCTACTGCCTCAATACGGGTCTAGAACTGGGAGCATACTTTTTCCACAATCATCAGCAGGAGCTCGGCAGATGGCGGTGATCAGGCTGACTTTGGTGCTATGGGAGGTCATGTTGGTGAAGTTCTCAACGAAATAGTCCAGCATGTTCAGGTCGAGGAGGAGGAGGGGGACCAGTAAGAGAAAGGTACAAAGTCATAGCACTCCTTCTGAAGACAAGCCTGAGTCACTTTATACTTGTGGATTTGTACCAAGTCCTGCTGCCCCACCTTTCCTCCCAACCTCTTTTATTCTTGTTGATTCCCAAAATAATAAATAATTAAAAAAAGTGCATATATTTTGTTGAGATAATGCTGAAAAAAAATCTATTAGTTTTGTGGATGTATCTTGTGAAACTACTAACTTTTAGCTGGATACACAAACATACAATTTTACATTATATAATTAAAAATTGTGTGTCTGTGTGTCCAGCTAAAAGTCAGTAATTACACAAGATACATCCACAAAACTAGATATAGCACAAACACACATTAGAAGGCACCCCCCAACATTGACTGGTTGGAAAACATGCTTAAATATATTTTAATTTATGCAGATTATTTTTATAATAATATTTTGATTATTATATTGTACTCAATATATAGTAAGGATTTCAAAAGTAAAAAAAAAAAAAAAAAATGTGACTTGGGTGCAATCAGCTAGAATCGTAACCAAAACATTTAGCGCTTTAGCCTTAGTTGCTACCATTTGAGCTATCATCAGAAAGATAAGAAAACATTAAAATTTAACAAATTTTAACGGATAAATGTAGCAATACCAGACACATTCAGCATTGGACAAGACACACACTGCTACTTAATTTGACACTCATAGTCTTTAAATCAGTAATAAGTACATTTCTCCTATCTCCATAAAAATAAACCTTACATAACTGGATTCACAATAAAATTTACTTTAAAATGGTATTTTAATATTTTTGATGTGATTTGTACATTCGAAGAAATCGTTATTTAAATCCGACTATTAATGATGAAACATGCCAGCAGTAAATCACTTTTTGCAAATAAGTGGTTAGGGTGTGTTCACATTAATACACGAAGCGGAGGTTGTACCCCTCGACGACGTTTCTAGTTGTTTTAGCTAATCAGGGAAAAGAATTGTCTTTGCTATGGAATTTGAACACATGTATGTCTTCCCAGTCAAAAGTTAGAATATCTTAAAGTTGATGCTTTGTAGCACAAAGATAATTAAAGATAGAAACTCTGTTTAAACACAATTTAATAGTGTGAATGTATTGATTTCTTTTATCCTAAAATTTGAAAAGAATTGGATAAAAATTTATTATGCACAAATCGATAGAAGTAGTGACAACCGCATATAAACATGAGAATTTTTGTGTGTCGAGATGCGCACAAAAAAATCTGTAAACAAAATGTTCGTAAAGTAACTTACGAACATAAAGTATTCATTATTTTTGTTATTATTTAGAAAACATAAGTTTCAATTATGGAAAGGAAAAGAATATTTTTTTGAAAAAAAATAACCGACAATGAACATTGTTTTTTTTTTTGTTGTTCTTGGCTTTCAAGTCATAAATACAACATCTCAAAGTTAACGATTTGTAATACAAAGATAAATAAAGATAGAAACTGTGTTCAAATGTAATTTAATAACGAATATATTAATTTCTTTTGTTCTAAAATTTGAAAAGAATTGGATAAAAATTTATTATGCATGAATCGATAGAAGAAGTGACAATCACATATAAACATGAGAATTTTTGGTGTGCCGAGATGCGCACAAAAAAATCTAAACAAGTGTTTGTCAATTAACTTACGAACATAAAGTATTCATTTTATTTTTGTTATTATTTACAAAACATAAGTTTTATTTATGGAAAGGAAAAGAATATTTTTTAAAAATAAATTCTTTGAAAAAGAATAACCGACAATGACCATGCTTTTAAATGAGTTTAAACACAAACCACTTATCCAGCTAAGTGAAAGAATAACTTTTATTGGGTTTGTTTTACAATCCACAGAAGTATGAAAAAGTTGTCAAAAAAAAAAACAAATATATAACAAATAAATGTTACCAAAGGCAAGTTACTCTTCTACCTACATCGATAAATTTTTGGTGTTGTAAATGTTTATTATGTTAAAAAAAAACAAATAGTGTCAAGCTTTACTTGAGCACAAGAAAAAATGGCCACGATGTCTCTTGAAGTCTTGATAATGACTTAAAAATAAAAAATTATACAAAATAGTGGTAGGAACTCACCTGATAATTGTCACAGTAACTTGAAGCCATTAAAATGAAATTTAATTATCCTAATTAGTTTAATGTACTTGAAAACATAATGGCAATCTGTACAAAATTTCATTTCATATGCTACAAGCCACATTTTGTTAATAATTTCTTTGAATCATGTCATGGTGGCCATCTTGGATTTTCTGGTTGCCATCTTGAATTGTAATGATGACAAATGTTAATGTCCATCAGAATAATATTTCGCATGATGATAAAGCCTTACTTACCATTTTTCTTAGCTGTTTTTATGTTTCTATTTAAAGCTGTTAAAATGAAAATGGAATATGCTAATTAGCATGCTAATTAATTTGTAACTGAACTTTCATGGTATGATATGTTCAAAATTTCATCATAATATCTTAAAAATATCTGAAGATACAACTTTTTAAAGTAAAGATGGGTTTGTAAATTGTGGAAATTTCCTACCATTTTCAGTCACAAGCTTATATGCATTTGAATAGGACTGACTTAAGGCAAAATGTCCAGTGAACCACACATTTTTTGATATTTGAATGGTCATAACACCAGTTCTAATGGGCCGATTTTAAAAAACTAAAGGTATTATTTCTTTGTTTTTATGCCTTGAGTTTATTCAAAAAAAGAAAAAAATGGTGTGGTATTGCTAATAAATGTATACTTGTGTATGCATACAGAAGCATTTTAAGTCATCTTACACTTGTCAAGTTCCAATTTTTTTTTTTTTTTTTTTTTACAATTTTGACCCCATAGCAGCTATTTTTTACTGGCTAAAGACCAAATCGAATTTGTTCCACAGGTCCAAATCTCCTATATATCCTTTAAAGTTTGTAGACCAAAGAATTGACAGAGGAGTTTGATGGAGACCGTTTCTCAGAAAGATGAACAAGGAAAAATTTAATCTTAAAAAACAGTAAAAAAAAATGTATTACTAAAATACCTGCCTATGCCAGGTTTGTCAAGTTTTTTTTTTATAGCCGATATTAAGAGTATTTATTATATATTTTTCATCCATTTTTTTATTTGTTTTAATAACAAATATAAAAATTATTCAGGTTTGTGAAGAAGATCAATATTGGCTCAGAAATGATGGGAACATTATGGTAAAAAATAAAAATAATTATCTAGTGACAGATTTGAAACTACAATGGCAAAGTATTGGAACTAAAAATGAATGCTTTATCCATGAGGCACTGACTTAGTTGGACAAACTTATAGACAACCTGGTTATATATATATATATAGAAAGAGAGAGAGAGAGAGAGATGTCTTTGACTGTTAGTGGCATTCTGTGTAAAAAAAATCATTTAATAACAAAAATAGTAAAAAAAAAAAATGTATTATGTAAAACTATTGAAATACCTACTGCCTATGCCGGGTTTCTCAAGTTTCCTTGAATTTTATAGCCAACATTAGAATTTCAGAACATCTATTATATTTTTATCCATTGTTTTATCAAAATAAATTATTTAGAGTCATGAAAAAATATTTGCTAGAAAATAACTAGAACACTATAGTAAAAATAAATTGTCTTGTGTGAGATTTGAATCTACAATGGCATGAAGTATTTGAACTGAGTGTGAATGCTTCATCTACAAAGCCACCGATCTAATGAAACGATTGTCTTTTTAACCTAATTAAATGCAGCATAAGGGTTATACCTCTCCACATAAAATAGTTTGTCTAAAATAAACAAATATAAAATACTAAATTCTCATTGAAATAAGAAATATATTATAGATGTTTTATAAACAATTTTTATCCATTTTTAATAATAAAAAAACAAATGTGTGTATAAAGATTTGACATGAAAAATAGTTGTGTTCAGTCAGTTTGAAAAGGAATGTTAAAAATGTAAGAATATTTGCTTCTAATGTTATTTGTACATAATTTTAATTTTGATTAAGAAGTTTAAAAAAAAAAGGTTCAAGAATTTTGACATCAATAAGAACATCAAATTGATAGTGCGGATTCCAAATCTGCAGTAAAGTAACTCTTAATTAAAGTACGCTCTTAGATAAATCATTTAACAGTGATAATGTAACACACATATAGACAAATTTGATTATATGCAAAGTTGCTTAAAACCAACATTAAACAAAACAGATTTCATAAAGAAAGATTGTTGGATATTGATAACTGAAACTTGGTGAACAATGCAGGCATAGACCAAAGTTTATTTGTATCAAATATGGTTGGGTTGCAAAAAGGATTGTGAATTATATTAATGATCCTATGCTGAAGAAGGAGGGGGGTATTCTTTTGGGGCCATTCCCTATATATTATATGGTAAAAAGTAATTCACGCCCAGAAAAGCTGCATTTCAATAATGATGTTCATAATGGAAATTCTCTTTTGGACAACATCTAAGAGGAAAAGACCAGTGGTAGATACTAGTGATGGGACGATTCCAATATTTTTGCTATTCTGATACAATTACCAGTTCCATACTATATTCCTTATTCCGATACAAAATTTTTAAAACAAAATCTAATAAAAAAAAAAATATGATTAAAGAATCGTATTTGGCCTTTGAAAATAGGCATAAATTTTTCCAATTCTGATTAATCATCCCAATAATATTCCATGCATGGGTGAATGGTGGTCTTGTAAAGATGTAGGAAACTTTCAAGTGTGAGTAATTCTAGCATGGTAGAGAGAGCCCACCTTTGCAGCAGTCTTACGAATGTCTTCAATGTATTTGTTTCAATTCACGTTGCCTGTGAATATTAAGCTGAGGAGTTTGAATAAAAAGTTCTCAGATAGTTTATTATATTTTTTTTTTTATTCAATTTATTATATTATATTTTTTTTTTATTCAATTTTCATGCCAAACAAGGCACAGTGCCACTTTGAAGTAGGGGGTTACTCTCAGGGACATAAGTTGCAGAGATCAGAACAGTTGAGAAAGCAGGAACCCAGAAGGGAGTTCCAAAGTCCAACAGTTCTGAGGAAGAAACTATTGGAGTAGAAGGCTTTCTTGCACCTAGAGATCTCTACTGTGTAGGGGTGGGATTTAGCTGCTTGTTGGGTTTGTTGGGTGTATTTACGTCGAGGTTGTACAAGTGCTTGTAGTTCGTCAGAGCATTCGCCATTAAGATACTTGTAGAATAGGTGGAGGGATTGACATTTCATCGATGGGACAGAAGCTGAAGCTTAGATGACAGTTCAGGACCTATCAAGTTGGTGACTCTCTTTTGAACCCTGTCCAGGAATGATGCACCAGCCCAAATGTGACAACAGTACTCCATAGATGGATGAATGATGTACAGGATATTATATTATATATATATCAGAATACTAGAGTGAATAAGATCAGAGATTATTGATTCCTGTGGTATCAAGACTTATAAAATATTTTTGGGAGATTAACTATAATATAAATCTCACCTGTCTGTTTAAATGCATGTATGTATGTCTGCCTAAAACTTTCGACAGAGGCGACAGATTTTCACGAGATCAGTATCATTTTGAAGCTAGACATCTCGGACGACAAATATCAGAAAATTGGCCAAAAACATCAATTCCTTCACCCTCAACTAGGCAGTTTTCTACAAGGAGAGGTCGATTTTTTGCGGACCATTTTTGCAAGTCATTGTATCGGTTGGATTAACTTTGCCTAATTTTAACATTTCGAACTTCTGATCGTGTCATGGAGTAGCGGTAAGACGTCAGATTTTTTTTCACTTTCTTTTCCGCCTTCGCATCACGGGTTCGAACCTGCCTGTCTACTACCACTTTTTGTCTTGCTCAATACACCCCTCTAAACACCCGGGCAACACCAGGCACCCAGGCTAGTATTTTTATATAAGACAATCCCAGCCAAAAAAAGGAATAGTTCAATATACTAGATAGAGCAAAATAAAATTTATGTTTTTTTTTTATATTTAAATTTAATTCAGCAAATATAATTTTTCAAAACAAAAATTTATTATTTGAACAAAGAATACAATTCTAAGTAATTTCCTTAACCCAGAGATTTTCGATGTAGGCTCATCTCCTCAGAAGAAAAGTCATTAGCAAAATATTAAATCTGGTTTGAAATAATTTTGCTATTCAGCACATATATAGAAAATATATTAAAGATTAAATCTTTTTAAGGGACATAGATAAAGAAAATAAGGTTGAAACAAAGAAAGGATATGAGATTTTGGTATTTGAATGGACTAGTAATCCTTGAATTAATCCCTTGAAGGAATTACGAGTCCATTCGGATACCAAAATCTCATATCCTTTCTTTGTTTCAACCATTATTTTCTTTATCTATGTCCCTTAAAAAGATTTAATCTTTAATATATTTTCTATATATGTGCTGAATAGCAAAATTATTTCAAACCAGATTCAATATTTTGCTAATGACTTTTCAGTACTCTTGCATAATTTGACCTGAATTCTTGTGAATTCTCGTCAAGCATGGATCGGGCGAAACTGGCAATTATCGGTGTCAGTCGAACATCATAACAGACGCAGACTAATGAGAAAAACAAAACAAACCAGGGGAAAAAAATGCAAATAATTAAAAATAACAAAAAAAAAAAAAAGCCTACCTTGAAAAATGAAAATATGTTTATTTATTTTATTTTAGTATTTAGTTTTTATTTATTTACTTTTTTTGCAAAATATTTATCAACAGAAAGTTTGTTCTTTTTCTTCAAGAAAAGATTTTTTAACTGTATTATTGTTAGGTGTAAATACAAGTTTTCTTTTTTGTTTGTTTGTTTGCTTTTGTAACCATATTTTTTTCTTGTTTTTTTTATTTGCAAGACTTTTTGTTCAGTCAAGTTTGTTTGTTTTTTTTAGGGGGAGGGGGTCCACAGAAATTTTTAAAAATTGAGATTTCTTTCTTCTTTTTATTCTTTTTTGATTGTTAATTGCCGGCGGAAGAACTTTCTTGAACCGAGGACATTTCCTTAGGAATCTTTTACTTCGGGCGACTGTTGAACAGCCATCGACAGCAAAGAGGGAGGAGATGGGGTAGAGAAAATATTTTTTAGGGTTGCCATTTCGGACAATAAATTATTTCTTTTTCTAACATGCATAGATTTATTTCCTTGCCTGTCATTTTTTTCTGTTTGGCGAGTTTGAAAATGTATTTGTTTGTCAGCTTTTTTTTTTTTTTTAGTTTAGTCACTTTCTTCCAATTCAAATGCTGTCTGCTTCCATTTAGATAGCATTTTATCATTAGCTAATCAAATTCCTAGAAATTGAATTACGATAATAATAATAAATAAATAAATAATCAGAAAATAAAAAGTCACCCGCCCCCTTAATATCACCTTAAAAATTACTAAAAACATAACAGAAAACCAATTAAATAAATAAAATAAAAAGTCGAATAAGCGTTTCAACATTTGAACAACATTCGGCTGACACCGATGATTGCCGGTTTCACTCGATCCATGCTTGACGGGAATTCACAAGAATTCGGGTCAAATTATGCAAGAGTACCAACTTTTCCTCTGAGGAGATGAGCCTACATCGAAAATACATAGGTTAAGGAATTGTATACTTTGTTTAAATAATAAATTTTTTTTTTTGAAAAATATTTTTTCTGAATGACATTTAAATATAAAAAAAACCTATAAATTCTATACATATATATGGCTTCTTGAATGCCATCCAATTGTTACGTTGCGCAAGGACCCCAGGTTGGGAACGGTCATAGTTAGTAAGTTCCCCGTTGCAACAAAACCAAGCAGCCGTCTTTTATTGATCGTCTAGTTTGTTTAAGGCTTTGGTTGTTATGGTAACTGCCAAGACAGCAGAATTATTTTAATTGGAGAATTATTTACATAAAGATATAACAAAACTTACTTTTTACAGAGTTGTTCCACTTCTTCAACAATCGGGCTGACCTGCGTGGCTTGTTCTAAAATACCTTTAACGTGATCCTCGTCAAGTAACTTTTTACACATTTCCGTCATGTTTTCCATCAATTTGGCTTTTGTAAGATTTTCATTCAGGTGAGTCTCAAAGGCAGTCACAGATTTTTCTTTCTTCTCATTTAGATTTTTCACATGAAGATCCTTTTGTTGGTGGATTATCGAGGCAACATCCTCCAACAAGCGACGATATTGATTCTCAATCTTTTTTACGGCTTGTGAATGCAAAGTCTACAAAAAGAATTGAAAAAAAAAAAGAAAAATTAAAAGAGTTTAAAAGATGAGGGGTGGGGGTGCTGTAATTTATCTAAATATTAATTTACTTGTCTGACGTCCGGTGTCACAAAAAAAATCCATCATCATCACTAAATAAATTATGAGAAACGAATCACCTCCATTTGTAGTCATTCTTTATCAGTTAAAAATTATTAAAACAAAAAACATGGCTGTCTGTTTACGGTTTCAAATTGGTTATTTTATTTTATAATTTAAAAAAAGTTATGTTGAGTCTGTAAGTTTTTTTTATTATAGATTCTTTTTAAAATTAAAAAAATATGTGCACATGAATTGACATCTGTTCTTTTATAATTTATATTAAAAATTATTCAGAAAAAAAGAAAATGTGTTCTGTATTGAATTTTCATTGAAAAAAAATGTAAAAATTTTAAATTAATTCTTTTTAGCTCAAAAAGTTAAAGAATTTACTAAAAAAATTGTTTTAAATGCATCGTTATTTGTCTTAATTTATTTTTTATTCATTTTATTTATAATGTATTTTAAATTTTTTTAATTATCGTAGAATTTCCTTTATTTTTATGGAAATCGCTCTAGACAAGCCACAAAAATACTTAATATAACAGGTTAAAAACAAAAAGTAGTACTTCAGGGTCTAAGCCCAGCTAATGATAAGTGTGTGATGAATAGATTCCAACACAAAAAGTTAACAGAGGAGTTTGATAGAGACAGACAGATGAACAAAAGAAATTTCATCTTAACAAGAAAAAAGTAAATTTTTAAATTCTTAAATATTTTCTAGAATCAAAATAATGTAATCTATTTTGATCAAAATTAGAATAAGTATTCTAGACATAAGATTTAGTATCATTATATCTTGATTTTAATCTTTGTAAGGAGACAGAAAAGTGGTACAAAACTTTTGTTCAGGGAATGAATTTTTACAACTCTTGGGATGGGCATTCTTCTAGAATTGCATAAATAAAACCGTTTAACATGGGAGCAAAAAAAAAAAAAAAAAAATTGATGCAATGCATTTGATTAATCTTCTTCTATATATATAAAAGCCAAACGTCTGTGTGTATGTATGTTTGTTTGTAACGCTAAAACTTTTGAAAGACGGAACCAAACTTGACAAATTTGGTATCATATCGAAGCCCCATCACCCGGATGACAAATATCGAAATTTCACGTCAAACGGACCACTAGAAGTTGGTCAACTGATCAGTTATCTTTGAGGGGGGCCCCCAAAAAACCTGTCATTATCTATATATATAAAAGACAAATGTTTGTTTGTAACGCTAAAACTTGAGATGAAAGATTCCTCTCCCCTAAGAATAAAACATATGTTCAATATCTGCTTTTGTTTTTTCATTGTTTATATGGTCCCGAGCAACGCCGGGTAGCCCTGCTAGTCTATTATAAAAACACAATAAACTGACGTAAAACATAAGCAAATGTAATACAAAAAAAATATTACCTTGATTTCTTCTTTGGTATCTTCTAATTTGGACGTCTGTTCTGTGACCTTTGACATGAGGCTATCCAACTGCTCTTTTGTTTTGCCTACAGAAGCCTAAAATTTGAAGAAGATTATATTTTTAGCAAACCGTCTCCTAAAATCTTTTTTCAAACTCTGTTCATGAGTGTCATTAGAATAAAATGTCTATAGGTACCTCCAACCTATTGTGTAGAACGTCATTATTATACACAATAAGTAGTGAAATCATCATTTCACGTGTTCAGGTCAATTTCTATGGAAGACCATTTATGTAGAAATTTATGAATAAATAAAATGTACAATAAAAAAATGGATAAAAAAACAATATAAGACTTGCCTTTTATAAAACAAATAGATTTTTAATAATGAACTACACAGACGATAAAATTAATTTTAACCTGTTCTGTTGATACATGTATCTAAAGATGCTGTGCTTACAGGCGTCCATACTTTTTTGGAAAAACGGCGCAAAATTTGAATATCACCCTCTGCTATTTTAAAATAATCAACTTCAAACAAATTTTTTTTTTAGTCAATTTTGCTTTTGTAATTTTTATTATCTTAAGAGTCATATATTCTATTATATAAATATATTTTTTTTATTATTGGAAACCTGTTATATAAAAAAAAAAAACTTTTTAAACTTCATATCGCATAATAATTGAATTTAATATCATTTAAAGCCTTTCAAAAATAATTATTTTTTAGAATTCTGTTTTTTTTTTTTGTTGTAATTCAAATAATTATATTACCGAGAGAAAAAAGAAAAATCGTTTATTTTATTTTTTTAACAATAATATTGATTTTATGTCCAATTTTATTTACAACTTTAAGTGAAAAAAATGACAGGATTTTATATATATAAAAATAACTATTTTTTAATTATTTGATCTATTCAGCTTTAAAAAATTTTGAACCTTTTATCGACCTACATTTATTTTTTTTAGTTTTCATAACATGAAATATGAGGAGGAGGGAAGGGAGAACACCTAAAAATAAAAATATTTCCTTTAATATATTTAACGAAACCTACTTTTATTATGTAAGTTTATTTAATAATGAATAAATGTCCAACATTTAAGGAAAATATTACTATTTGTGCTAGATTTTTTAAGCATGGGTGTGTCAACAGCTTAAAAAACGTTACTACATAGGAACATTGTTTTAAAGCGGCGATAATGTACAGACGATTTTTGTCTCGCATTTTCATTATTTTTGTAAGCTGTAAAAAATATTTTCAAAATATTAGCAGTTTATTTGAAGCTTCTTCTTTTAAATGGTTTGGATGATAATATTAAAGTAAATTAGTTACATCGTGTTACATACGGGGGGGGGGGGGTAAAACTGTGGCATGCGTTGGAGGTACCTAATATCTATATTAATAAAATTATGAGATTTCACATGTGCATATAACATTGGTGATTACATAAGAAACTATATCTTTTTATATACTACTGAAGTAGGGAGTTGGGCATTAAGATGTTTGTTCACATTACATTTACATTTCTGATTATTGATACAATTGGAGGAGCAGGTAGGGAATTAGAAAGACAAATGGTCAGAGGAGAGAAGCTACTAGAGTAGAAACTCTTTTTGCGTGTAGGGACATCTACAGTAAAAGGGGTGAGATTCTGCTGCTAATCAGGTAAGTTTGTGGTATTTTTGTTGAAGGGGTACAATTGTAGAAAGTTCATTGGAATACATCCCATGGATACGCCTGTAAAACAAGTACAGGGATGCAAGGTTGTGGCAATGCAACATGGGCTGGAACTTGGTAGACAGTGTAGAACCAATATTAGAAATTATTTTTTGCATCCTATCCAAGAAGAGATGTGGCAACAAGATGCATGGGCGAATGGTGGCTTTCTAGAGATATAGGATACTGGCAGTTAGTGGGAGCTTACTCTCTTTGTGGCAGAATTAACAGTATTTTCTATATACCCACTCCATTTCATGTTGCCTAAGAATACCAGGCTAAAGAGTTAAAACTTTGTACTCCTAGGAAGGGTATTATTGGCATGAAAATTGATTTCCCATGAATTTCTTTGCAAATTACTCAGTTATTGGCTGTATTTTTGATTCATACTTGAAATAAATGGCTTTATTTCATAGTTTTATTCCTCTTAGATTACTTGCTCTACGTTGCAATTTGGCTTTCAAGCGCACTCGATGCGTATTTTATTCATTCATAACAAAGTATATTGCCACTGAAGTGTAAGGGGCTATTATGATAGGGGCTGGGGGTGGGGTCATATTTTGGGGGGAGAAGGGAGCAGAATTTGTTCACATTACATTTAAATCTCTGCATGTTTGTATGATTAAAGAAACAGGAAGTAGGGAGAGAATTCCAAAGCAAGTGCCTCAATGAATTTGGATAGGAAACAAATTATTTTGAAATAAGAATAAAGAAAAAAAAAAAGAGAATAAATGTACAGCATCAAAATTTTGGATAAAAACATTTTTTGTAAATGTTTAATTTTAAAGTTTTTCTCAAATTTTTGGAGAAGAGACAATTTTCCTGAGCATTTAGCAAAAGATCATCAAGTATCATTTTTCGGCGTCTTTGGTGTAACTTTATTGAAAATTAATCCACACTTCTCAGCCCATTTTCAAATACTACATGTGATACAAAATTGGATAAATAGCATCATTTCAGAGTTTGGCTTCTCTGAGTTTGGCTGCTCCACCAAGGCTTGCGAGTCTAGTCTACCTTACTAATTTACCCATTACATAAATTTTTGAAAATTTTGTTACAAATATTGGAGGAATTTTAAGAAAATATTTTCTTGAAAACTATTTCATTGGAATTTCAAACAAGACAAAAATGACGAGTCATGAAAAACTGTAAATAAAACCAACACAATCGCTTGACATTCAGCCGACCCCATTTTTCATGTTTAAAAAATTTACATAACATTCTTATGAAAGCAACCCTTCAACAGAGTTTGAAAGGAATAAAACTTTCTAAACATCAAAGCTGCATTTACTTACCATCTTTGCATTTTTTTAGTCAGTGGAAAAACCTGTGATTTTCGACTAAATCAACAATAGAGAAGTATCAAAAAAATGCCACAACAGGTCTCCTGTTTTTTCATCCAAATTTAAACAAGTCTAATAAAGTGAACATTCTTTAACTGTGTCACTGCACATCGGTAGTGGAAAGGAGGGAGGGGCGTATTTTCACACAGGTAAAAAGAGAAAACTTGGTTTTCTTTATGAAAGAAGAAAGCTATTTTTAAATTTTGTAGTCACGATAATAAAAAAGGCACTTACGGCAGATTTGTTGTGATTTTAATACTTTTTCCTTTCTGTTTTTAACTTTTGCTGTCGGATTGGTTCATTGCTAAAAACAACTAACCAAGTTGTGTACAATTGGTGTTAGTGATGACAATACACAGGCAACTATAATTGTTTTTTTCTTTACTTTAAAAGCAGTAAAACATTTTTAGTGCATGTTCAGAATAAGAACAAGTCAGAAAATTGAATTTCTGTTAAAAACCAATATCATCTACTTAATGTTTATGTCAATTTCAATTAAAAAAATAATGTTATCTACTTAAGTTTTATATCAATTTTAATTAAAAACTAATATTATCTAATTAATTTTTATATCAATTAATATTATCTAATTAATTTTTATATCAATTTCAATTAAAATCTATGTCAATTTTTATGTCAATTTCAATTAAAAACCAATGTTATCTAATTTTTTATTACAATTTCAATTAAAAACCAATATTATTTAATTCATTTTTGTATCAATTTCAATTAAAAACTAATATAATCTACTTAATTTTTATGTCAATTTCGATTAAAAACCAATATAATCTACTTAACTTTCATGTCAATTTTAACTAAAAGCAATGCTATCTACTTAATTTTTATGTAAATGTATATATTTATAAAAGTGAAATTGTCTGTGTGTACATTTCCTTACATAACTACTGTCAATTTTCAGTTTACAGACTCGCGATTTGACATAAGAGGTACTGAGATTTGGGAAAATCTTTTTGATTAGCTTTTGGCCAGAAATTTGGCTGTCAAGGGGTCAAAGTTCAATGATTTGACCTTTGAAAACTCTACCAAACTCCTCCGCCAATCTTGAGTCAAGACACTTGAAATTTTAGATGTAGGTTACTTGGACATGGATCAAACTTTTTAATTTTATTTGAGCCCCAAACAATAAATGCTAAAGGGTCAGAATTGGTGCCAAAGTTAAAAAAAAAAATTTGACCTCTGCAGTCTCTACCAAATTAGCCAGTTTTTGGTTTAAATATTTGACATTTTATTCATAAAGTGTATTCAGACACAGTGCAAGTTTTTTAATTGATTTTTGGCTGACAAATTTGGCTGCCAAGGGGTCAAAGTTAAAAAGATTTGACCTTTGCAGTCTCTAGCAAACTATTCAGCCAATTTTATGTCTAAACATTTGAAAATATCCATAAAGGGTATTCAAACATACAGCAAGCTTTGTAATCAGTTTTTGTGTGAAAATTTGGCTGCCAAGAGGTTAAAGTTGAAAGAGTTGACCTTTGCAGACTCTACCAAACTCCTCCAGCAATTTTGGGTCTAAACACTTGAAATTTTAGATGTAGGTTACCTGGACATGAGTCAAACTTTTTAATATATATATATATACATATGCACATAAATTAATGAACAGTACATAGGGCCCGAGCAAAGCTGGGTTGAACTGCTAGTTTCAACTAAAAGCAATGTTATCTACTAAATTTTATGTCGATTTCAACTAAAAGCAATGCTATCTACTTAATTGTAATGCAATTAGTAACATATCACTGCATTATTACATAAAACATGTATTTTCAGGATTTTACAATCCATTGATTTGCCATTATTGCGTTGAAATGTAACAAGAATAGACTGCAGTTCCCTCCCCTGTTATCATACAAACTTTTCTGGTTATTATTTAAGTAGAACTTGAAATTTTTTCAAAATCGATTTTCATTATTAATTAATTTTCTACTTTATCAGTTTTTGTAACTTTTACACACTTTACTATTTTAGACATGAAAATGAAGTAGACACCATTGGTTTAAATTAATTTCTATTTTATTCTGAACAAGTGTTGCATTTTTTTTTAATTTCAAACTTATCAGAATTTACATATTTTAAGGGCAAAATTATTACAAAATTTAGGTAATTTCGTTGAGAAATGACGTGACAATTTTATTGGAAAGGTAACATGCTGTAATCTAAAAAGTCTTCTCTTTATTTTTAAGATTATGTCTTGCTAAACTTATTGGCACTCAAATAAATTTAGTATCATGTACGAAACAAGGAAAAATATTCTTTAAATTAGTAAAATATCTGACATATTGGCATATTTCCAATATGGTTGCCTGTTTTGTGAGTCTATACTAGTTGATATATAAATTGGAGCAAAAATGTTGCGAAACATTTTTATAAATATCTAGTTTTAAATAAATTATTTATATTTAACACGAAAATATGTTACTTTTTTTATTTAACTAAAATATCCTATATTCTATTCCAGTTTTTTATATTGACTTATAGTATCGATTACCAAAGTACGTAGCGATAATGGAATATGCCTGTATGTTGATTTATTTACAAATTTGAAAAGCGTTCTTTGTTTTCTATTTTCATACCTAACATTAAAATGATTGTATTGCCGATTTGTTCAGCATATAATAATTTAGGAAATAAAAAAAAAATTTTCTCATAAAATAATTATATTGGGAAACATGATTATCCAAACTTTTGCTATATTTATGAAATAACTGTCTCAAGGCTGAAATTAAAAACAAAACCCTATACTTAGATCAAGTACAATCTTATAAAAAAAATCTAATGGTGTTATTGTATTAAAGGTTTTTAAAATAACTTCTAGAGATTTGCATTCACACAAGACATTCATAAACTGCAACAACGCATTTTTATTCTATTTTATTTATTAAAAATTATAGAGGTTAAAAATGATGAAAATTAAATAAAACAAATACATAAAAATGCTCAGTTGTAGTTCAGTGTAGCTGGATTACATAAGCATCCTCATTCATTCTTAGGTAATACAAGAGAGCCTGCTACTTAATGATAAAAGTTTGTATAAAAAAATAAAATTAAAAAAATAGATTCATTTCAAATCTTTATTTATATAGGGTAGAATAATAAAATTGTCGCATTAGAAAAGATGACATGATTCCATTTCCATTTGATGAAAACCAGTTTTCATTTTTTTGTTGCAGACCATCTATTAGTTGGTCAATTGTGTACAAATCCCAAGAGCAATAGGAGCCGTTGATCATGTCTGAAAGTGACACAATGTTCAACGAGAGAGATCGGAGATGCATCACTGTACAACTTATGCTCTCTACCGATCCAAGTTATGACAACAAGACCATTGCCAACACCCTCAAAATACATTGTTGGATTGCCACGAATAACATGGACGTGCCCAGGGTGATGAAAACAAAGTTTCTGGCCATGGTTATTGCTTTTGGTGTGGTTTCAAGTGAGGGCCACATCATGCCACATCACATCTCCAAAGTTGGCTTTAAAGTCAACACCAAACTGTACCTGGATGTGCTGAAGAGTGTGGTGATCTGTTGGCAAACGCTGGGCATAGCAGTAGGATTTGGCATCAGCCCATGTCCAAAGAGATCCAGGCTTGGCTTCAGAAGAAGTGCTACAACCCTTTTCTAACTACCCCCTCCCTCCTCTCCCACTCTGAACCCGCCGGACTACTTCATTTGGTCATACATTGAGAACATCACCAACATAATCTCCCACAACACCAAAGCTAGCTTGATCATTACTTCCGCCGAGCTCTCTACGACACTTGTGAAATAGGCATGCTCCCAGTTCCGGACTCATATCGAGGTAGTGATTGAGGCCGAAGGTGGCTACATTGAATAGATGCTAACTCTACTACATAATCAAGTTACCTGAATTGATTTTTCAATAAAAGTCTTCAAATAAAGCTGTAGCATTGTTTTCTTTAGGGCGACTACTTTATCGTCCCACCCTGTAAATCTTACGAGAACTTAAAAAAAAAAAAAAAAAAAAAAGTATGAAGGATTTAAAATTTTGTCATCACCGGAGGAAAAAGTAATTTTTTTTTTTTTGGATTGACTTCTTTTTTTTTTTTTTTTTTAATTTCAAAGTTATGTATGTGTAAATTTTTATATATCTATACATACATATTTACTCATAAACTAATTGAATGATCATCAGTAATTTTGGAACACTACTGCTAGGCCTAAAAGGGCTATAAGGTGAGCTATATTTAGTTTAATTTAGTTCCATACAAAGGAGGTAAAAATGGAGTGGGTTCCATTGTGAAAATTGAGACACCTTCAATTTTTGTGAAAATTTAATAATATATATTAAAAAGTGTTATGGAGGAATCATCCTCCAAATGAACTGCTCTATCCATTATATAAACCATAGACCTTTTGATCCCAGGTGTGGATTAAACACCAGAGCGACCCTCGCCTGCTCGGTGACGTTTACTACTCTTTTCAGTTGTAACCTTTTTACGTTGTTCCAGTAATACATTGTTTAAACTCTATTCCGTTGTTCTGTTTTCTTTGTGGCTTATTGCAAGCCATAACACTGGCGACATTGAATTCAGAGAACATACTCACGTTTAAAAAGTGTTCTAAAAAACTAAACACTGATGACATTGGATTCAAGGAGCATATTAAAATCGAAACCAGTAACGACATTGAAAAAAAAAATACTTGTGTTGAAATAGTATTCTAAAAATACTAACGACGTCGGACTCAAATGTTATCAAGCCTAAGGAAGTGTCTAACATAACACTTGCAACTGAAAGGCTCACGGTAACTAAAAAAAAAACGCAGATCATAACAGAAAAAAAAAAAAAAAAGAGTTGAAAACAAAAATGTTTGTCAGGACTTTCAAAGATAGTGCTGTACTTTTGCAAAAAGAAAAAGGTTCGTCGCAACTTAGAAAGGTAAATTTTCATACTTTTGGAAAAAGAATTCGTCACTTGTGGTTTTCACTGCTAAAATCGGGCGTTATTTTTTTTTCTCTCTGGAGAAAAATATACATTTGATTTTTTTTTTTTCTTTAGACAATGAACTTTTTATATATATATATTTTTTTTTCTGTTCATTTTATTGTCTGGAGGAAGAAATAAGAAAGAATAAAACAGTTTTGTAAAATTCAGTAAACGTTTTGAAATTGCTAATGATGACAAAGCAAAATGGACGAATTGAAAATAGCGTTGGAACATTTGACCAAGTTGCATATCGATGCCGCAAAGCATCAGTCACATTCCGAAAAATACTGGACTGAACGTCAAATACGATTCAAGGAACAGCAAAAGGAATTGCAAAAACAGTTAGCGGAATGTCAAATACGAACCGAGGAACAGCAAAAGGAAGTTCAAAAACAGTTAGCCGAACATCAATTACGAACAGAGGAATTGCTTACAGAAATTGTTAAGAATAATGCGAACACGGAAAGCAATTCAGCATTTTCTCAGAATACAATATAGACCGCGATAGACAATTTTAAATACGAGGAAGAGGAAAAAATCATTCGCAGCATATTTTCGGCGTTATGAAGATTTTTTTAATATTGACTGCAGCAACTGGTCTGATCAAAAGAAAACCAGACTTCTACTACAAAAATTGGAAATGGCTGAGCATGATAAATTCATGGATTACATCTTGCCTCGGAAAACAGCAGATTTATCATTCAATGAGACGGTAAATTTGTTAACAGAACTTTTCTCGCCAAAAACGCCTCATTTCCATAAGCGTTGGAGATGTTTGAATGTGGTAAAAAGACAATGACGATTTTGCCACCTACGTAGTGAACAAACACTGTGATGACTTTAAGTTGTCTGAACTAACAGCAGACAATTTTAAATGTCTTGTGTTTGCACATGGGTAACCTCGGGAAAAGATGCGGAAATCAGGCGCAGAGTCCTTACAAAATTAGAAAATGAACTGTACTTAACACTTCAAAAATTGACTGAGGTTAGTCAAAAAGTAGAAATTATGAAAAAAAGATGCAAGAAATATCGAAGCAGGCATCGCGAATATAAAAAAAGTAACTAAGAAAAAAAACCGTCAAAATGACACACAGGCACTAACCACCGAAACTCAGAAAAACTAAAAGCTCAGAGCGCTTGTTTCAGATGTGGTGGAATGCATTGAGTAAGGGATTGCCCATTTTTGACAAAAAGATGCCATTTATGCAATAAGATCGGTCATAAAAGTTCGCACTATAGGAAAACTCAGAATAGAAGCCATGTACGTCAAACCAGAACTAAGGACGTCGTAGATGAAAATCTACGCAAATATGTAATGGTTAACATTTTCGGCAAGGCTATTAAATTCCAATTAGACAGTGAATCGGATCTTTCAATAATAAATCTCAAAACGTGGAAAATATTACGAAAGCCGACTATGTTAAAAACTAACAGAACGGCGACGGCTATTAATGGTACAAAAATTCATTTTGAAGGTGAATTAATTACAAACGTCACTTTACGGGGTAAAACAAAAAACTAAGATTGTATGTGCTAAAAGATAGTGAGAACCTGTTCAGTTTTGACAGGATGGAGGAGTTTCATCTCTGGGATCTTCCTATATTCACATTCTGCAAGAAAATAGATACCCGCCCAGCAGAAACACAGAAACTTATAACTTGTTTTAAAAAAGAATTCGCAAATGTATTTACTCCTGGCCTGGGGAGATGTACAAAAATGGCCACAGATTTTAAGTTGAAACATGGCACACAACCGGTGTTTAAAAAGAAACGTAATGTCCTGTTCGCTTCCCTCAACAAAATAAATCAGGAACTAGACAGATTAGAAAGCATCGGTATACTGGCGAAAATTGAATATAGTGAGTGGGCTGCTCTGGCAGTTTACGTAAAGAAAAGGACCGGGGAAATTCGCGTTTGCGCCGACTTCACGACCGGACTCAACGGGTCCTTAGAAGATTTTCACTATCCATTACTTAGTCCAGAAGAAGTGTTCGCAAAATTAAATGGCGGCAAGTTTTTTCTAAGATCGACCTAAGCAACGCTTACCTACAGATTCCGGTAAACGACAAAAGCGCTAACCTCCTCTGTATTAACACTCATCGAGGTTTGTACAGATACGAAAGACCCTTGTTTGGTGTCAAGGTGGCACCCGCAATATTCCAGCAAGTAATGGATACTATGCTGTCCGGCTTGGACACTGCAATCGCATATCTTGATGACATTATAATAGCGAGCAAAAGCAGGGAGGAACATGAAAAACATATCAGACAAGTATTCAGTCGAATACAAGATTATGGATTTAAGATCAAAGCAGATAAATGCGAGTTCTTTTTACAAACAATTAAATACCTGGGTCAAATAATCGATAAAGATTGTAGACGCCCAGACCCAGATAGGGTGAGCGCTATTAAAGAAATGCCGGCACCAGTAAACATAACTCAATTGCAGAGTTTTTTAGGTTTGGCAAATTATTACCAGGGGTGCATTCTAAATATACACAAATTGCGGGCACCACTTAATAAATTGCTGAAAAAGATAAGGTTTGGGAGTGGACAAAGAATCCTGACTTCAAAACTATTCCTAGCGCATTTCAACTCGCAGTTGGACATAATAGTAGAAATATGAGTTTAGACTAGAACAAACGAACAAGAAATGTCTTCCTCAAACAAAAGAGCAATAAATGGACAAAGGCAAATGAAAGAAATGCTACTTACACTTTTGTCATCAATACTAAAAAAAAACGTTGAAAATCTAATTGTTAGGTGTAATCGTGTGAAAATATTGCACGCTTTATCCTGTTTCCATCATAATTAAAATTTGGTGATGATATATTGGATAAATCATGAATTTGAGCCTTCTCCGAATTCTGTTACAAATCTAACATGAATAGGCCCACCAGAGACAAATGTGTAACAAATTAAAATCTGTCAAATACATAAAATGAGTAAAAACATTTTGTATATTCTTTATTTTAGTTACTTCCTTCAGACTACTAGACTTTGGAATTTCCTCCCCATTTCCTGCTTCCCTAACTGTACTAACCTGCAGAATTTTAAATGTGCTGTGAACAGATATCTTGCTGCTCAACTCCTCACAGTTCTCTGTTAAACATGATCCTTACATAGCCCCTTACGTCCAAGTGGTGATATGCCTTGTTTGCATGTAAAACATAGAGACTAATAGCAGAACTGCAAAAGAAAAATCCAAGCAATTCAAATAAGATGTCTTAGGAAAGTACTTGATGTCATACATCAATCACAACATAAACAAATGTGTGTGCGACATCAATCACAACATGAATGAATATGCATACAAACGCCATCTTGCACACAAGACATTTTGAAGAACTGAACAACATTATGACATGGATGGTAGAGAATTTGGAAATGACACAGGATCTTGCCCAAAACCAATGGAGATCTTGCCCAAAATCAACTGGTGCAGCATTCAGCAATGCAGTGCCTCTATGACCCATGGAGAGGGGGGGGAGGTTAAGGGAATCGTGAATGTATTCCCATCATACAAGCAGTCTCACAAAGTATTAAAAATTTAACTCAAAATGTACATATACTGCTTGCACAACAAAAACTGGAATCTGTTCGATGTTTACAAAGAATGCAACAAAAACTACATCGGTAAAAGAAGGTAATTTAGTTAAAATAATATACAAGCATAAATGTGCCATTAAAAGCATTACTTCCTTTGTGGAGAGAGTAGTGTAGTAGATGTTTGTTCATCATTATATTATTATTATTATCCCAGACATTACCTTCTCTTTTTTGAGGCTGTAGTGATATACTAGCAAAATATTTGTGACCTCTTTTCTTGTTATTAACAATAACAGTAAATTTAACTTGCTTGCATTTCCTTTTTGTTTTCAAGCAACAAACTTTTATTAATCGTTTTCATGGTCTCCAAATTATTTTAATAACTAGCAGGGACACCAAATGTTACCAGGGAATGGATGAGAGCTTCTGTATATTTCTAATCCTAAACAAGATCTTTTTATTTTTTCACCTCTAGAATTTTCAAATTATATTTATAACGTTATTTAAAGTTAAATGTCATCTTTGCTCTTTATGGATATCGAGCGAATATCGAACTTGCGATATTATTCGTTTGGATTTTCAGATAGACAGAGGACTCAAATCTAGATTTGTGCCATAAAAGATGAAGATATCAAGAACCTTGACATTGAAACTTGATCTTGTGTAAAATGACATAGGATTTAGCCAGGGTGAGGGTTTAGGGGGGATTAGGAGATTTTACACGGAAGATTAAACAATGGATTAAGATTTACTAATTAATGTTTTTCAGTCCATTGAGAGATATCTGAGCAGGATGATAATAATAATAAAAAATAATAATAATCATATGACCTTAAAAAAAAAATGGAAAAATTGAAAAACAACTCAAACCAATTCTAATTTCCGATAAAATGATTTTACTCCAGAAATCTGTGTATATCTTGTGATTATATATTTGCATGTTTATATTTTCATATTTATAAAAGTGTGTGATCACTAGGGCTAGGACAACAGCATATTCTTTTTATTGCTTTGACTCTTAAATGTGTATCCATTGATATCTTATATGCTTTTATACAGAGTGATGTGATTCTCGGTTGATTAACTGTGTCGGATATGTACTAGAGTCAAAACAATGATAAGAATCCTCGCCAAACTTTCACAAGAAACACTCGTCTAGCTGTAAACACTATCAATAACTTCCCCCACTCTTTATCTGTGCCTAAACCTAAACGTAGATTCCATGAACAAAGCTTCTTTCTTAGAACTGCACGCCTGTGGAATTGTCTTCCGTTTTCCTGCTTTCCGGCTGACTACGATATGGTTGTGTTCAAGTCTAAAGTAAATAAGTTCTTGATGAGCCGTTCCATATAAGTTATTAAATTTACCAAATTTTCATTACTAATGATTACTATATTGACCAACTTCTACTGTACACTCTTTAACCCTTATCCTTGAGTGGCCTCTGGGCCTTGATAATGTGGTGATGCCTTTGTAAAAAAAAAAAAAAAAAAAAAAAAAAAAAAAAAAAAAAAAAAAGAATATTTTGTTGTCATAGCCCTAGTGATCACTTCTTGTGCAATTCATCTCTGTATTTTTCATGACTATATATTTGTATGCATTTATATACTAGCAGTATTCATCTGGAATTGTTCACATGGAGATGAAGGATCTTAGGAAAATATAATGATTATAATTTTTGCCTGGAAAAGTTAACTGCAAGATTTGCAAAATTACGTAATAAACTATTAGCACGATAGTATTCGTAAAAAAAGAAAAACTACTTATTGATACTGCATTGCTTACGGACAGCTGTAACATGGGAAATGGCTTTAACAAATGAAAACAATTATTGTAAATCTTAAAATACCAATAGAAATAATCCAATGTTTAAAACTTTTTGTTATTACATTCTTCACTGAAATATCCTTTGTTTAATTTTACTTCTGTTTTATAAAATGAAGAAAATCTACTTTTAAAAATGGATTTTGTTCTTTTATGTTCTAATATATTTCAGTTAAGGATCTAATTGATAATTGTTTCTAGTGAACCCAAATGGAATTGAAGAAGATGCTCATAGATACGTGTTAATGATAATTTAAAACAATTTAATTCTGAAATTAAATTCGCCAGATGCATTTCTGTTTCTTCATAAGTTATTTTAATATTTACTAGCATGTGGCCCAGCATTGTTCAGTTGTAAAATACGTTTAAATATATTTTAATTTATGTAGATTTTGTATGCATTATTATACAACCAATTATCTATTTATTATTATATGATCTATATACCTATAAAGTTGACATTTAATTATTGGAATTCTTTTGAGATGAGTATTTTTATATTTTATTTATTTGCGGACTATTATCCTCATCTTTTATAGTTGTTGGAACTGTAGAGATTCAACGTCTATCCACAGTTCCAGGTGAGCATTGTTTGAATATAGCGGTTTCAATCCTACCCAAAGCTGGCCAGACAGAGTAATATTTTATTTGACTTACCCTGCCAAGATCAATTGTTTTGTTTTTAATTTTGAACACTTAGCAATTTTTGCTGGCTCTCGTCTTCAGGAGGCCTCAAGTTTTGACAAGCTTCTGGGCTTGACCATTACTCCTGATCTTAAATGAAACACGTATATCAAATCTGTTGCCAAGGCTGCTGGAAAAATGGTGGGATCTTTCTATCGATCCGGTAGATATCTCACTGCTGATGCTATTCTCTATCTATATAAGAGCCAGGTACGTCCAAGGATGGAATACTGTTGCCACATCTGGGCAGGAGCTGCTAGAAAGGACTTGTCCTGCCTTGATAGAGTTCAAAATAGACTTCGTAGCCTCGTAGGAGATGTCCTTTTCTCCTCCTTGCAACCTCTATCTCACAGAAGAGATGTTGCGAGTTTGTCTCTGATGTATCGTTATTTTCATGGAAAGTGTTCAACTGAGCTTCAATCTATGGTCCCCCCTCGCCAAACTTTCACAAGAAACACTCGTCTAGCTGTAAACACTATCAATAATTTCCCCCACTCTTTATCTGTGCCTAAACCTAAACGTAGATTCCATGAACAAAGCTTCTTTCTTAGAACTGCACGCCTGTGGAATTGTCTTCCGTTTTCCTGCTTTCCGGCTGACTACAATATGGTTGTGTTCAAGTCTAAAGTAAATAAGTTCTTGATGAGCCGTTCCATATAAGTTATCAAATTTACCAAATTTTCATTACTAATGATTACTATATTGACCAATTTCTACTGTACACTCTTTAACCCTTATCCTTGAGTGGCCTCTGGGCCTTGATAATGTGGTGATGCCTTTGTAAAAAAAAAAAAAAAAAAAACATTAAAAGCGGGAGCGTATCGATTAATCGGCTGGTAATCGGTAATAAACTTTTCATGTTCTCAAATGCATAACAATCAGATTTTCTTACATCAAAGCTTATGATTTAAATGAAAGTAGACACCAATTATTAATTATGACGTTTCTGAGTTTTTGAGATGAGGATTAGTTATTCGTATTATTTGGATTCATCAGACTACTGTTCTCATCTTGAGTGTCATTTTCACAATGTTTCGGCCAATATAACCTTCGACCTTCTTCAGGTGTATCCTGTCAAACTAGGGAATGTTTCTGTCAAACTCCGGAATTTGAAGGGAATTTAGAGCGGAACCCTTTTGCCATCCAAGTTCCCAAGTTCGACAGAAACATTCCCTAGTCCGACAAGATACACCTGAAAAAGGTTGACCGAAATGTTGTGAAAATCACACTCAAGATAAGAACAGTAGTCAAATGAATCCAAATAATAAGAATTTCACAAGAAACACTCGTCTAGCTGTAAACACTATCAATAATTCCCCCCCACTCTTTATCTATGCCTAAACCTAAATGTAGATTCCATGAACAAAGCTTCTTTCTTAGAACTGCACGCCTGTGGAATTGTCTTCCGTTTTCCTGCTTTCCGGCTGACTACAATATGGTTGTGTTCAAGTCTAAAGTAAATAAGTTCTTGATGAGCCGTTCCATATAAGTTATCAAATTTACCAAATTTTCATTACTAATGATTACTATATTGTCCAATTTCTACTGTACACTCTTTAACCCTTATCCTTGAGTGGCCTCTGGGCCTTGATAATGTGGTGATGCCTATGTAAAAAAAAAAAAAAAAAAATATTAATTAGTCGTAATTTTGTTCATTAAATTTATTACAATCTTTGGATGTAGCTTACTTGCTATAAGTATATTTTCGTACTACTTTATGTACACACAGACATTTATTAAGCAAAGTAGAAGTAGAAATTAAAAAAAAGCCCAAAACAACAGTGGAAATTATTAAATTTCAACCAAAAATATATTCTATTTTGGGATGGAGGAAAATGAATCATAAAAAGAAATACCAATGGTTTTGCTGTCATTTGTGCATCAATAATTCTCCCCCTTCTCGTAGTGAAAAGTCAATTTTTTTATTCTTTTTCTATGTGCTAAAATCCTTTTCTCCTTATTTTCGGTCTACATTTTTGTTTATTAAAAGAAAATTGTTGTACATTTATTTTTAATTTCTCATGTTTATTATTACATATGTTTGTCAAATTAATCTACCAATCTATGTTTTAGTTCCAAGGTAAATTTCTTCATCACATAATCCTGTTATAGAACAATACACATGGGCAAACCAGGTCTAACTGAACAAGTATGCACTCAAATAGCCCATTATCATATATTTATATTGATGTACTACGTGCCACCATTTTTAATTTAACGTTTTGCAGGATTCAAGAATTATCAGAAAGAATGCAGATTAAGAACACCTGCGAAATTTTAAAAATAAATAAAAATGTTGTCACATCTTATCTGGTGTATGACAATATTATTGGATCGAAAAAAGGGTTGATATGAAACTTTGGTTTTTTGAAAGAAAGAAAAAACTCACAACTTAATGAAATGTAAAATAGAGAGAAGAATTGTTTTTTCTTATCAAGTGAAAAGAAAATTTGGTTGACATTTGAACCAGTTGGTTTTGTAATCAGCATGGGTCATCAAAGATCAGTAGACAGTTATGACAGACACATCCCAGACTTTAGAAAACATGAAATAAATTCTATTTTTGAAGGGTTTGTTGTTCGTGTGACAATGAGCCTGTGAGTGGGAGAAGAACCGCTCTTCAGTCAAAGTAACAGTTAGAAAATATGTAATAAATTGATTCAGTAAGAGGAGAGAACCTCCCCCTCCTGAGGTAACAGAGAAAGAAAGTTTGGAAAGGACCAGACAGTACTGGATTGCCTTGCTGAATTCTGAACACAATATAATTGACTGCATTTTGTGGCCAAGAGACTTCATTCTGCCTGCCACTGAAATCCACATCTTTAAGAAACAGAGCCTGGATTTGGGGTTGATACTGCCAAACTAAAATCGTCTAGACTAAAAATATTTTAATTAGAAAGTGCATTTAGAAATTATTTTTCTTGTTTTTCTACACCAATGTAACATTGTAACTTTTACCCAAAATAATTATTTTTTATACAAAATGAACAACCATTGAATTATTTATTTTTCTTCCTTAAAAATGACCTCTGCTCCTCAATGGTACAACTCGGATGACCAACACTGGATGATTGTCCTCATGATCTTGACAATGTTGGGTGAGTGGATTTACGACATCTGTGGGCTTCATCAGAGTGGTAACCATTTTGCAAGCAGATATTAAGTGACCACCAGGAATCCAGGAATGGCCAAAATTGGGGACATCACTAGAGGGAAGTAAAGGGGTACATGTACACTAACCACTAGGCCATTCTCTCTTGCACAGAGTACAAAAATGTCTTTAATAGGTCTACACTGTTTATTAAACTCCAGCCTCTCTCATAACTTACGTTGCATCCCTGTGCTTGTTTTAGAAGTACTTTCATGGAACATGTTCCAATGAACTTACTGCACTAATATTCTTGACAAGTAAGAAAATCACACCTCTTCACTGTAGAGGTTCCCAGATGCCGGAAAATTTTCTACTCTAATAGCTTCTTTTCTCAAACTGCTTCCATTTAGAATTCCCTCTCTTCTCAGTTTCTCCAACTGTACCAACATGCAGAAATTTAAATGTAATGTGAATAAACATCTTGCTGCAGATTTACCCACATAGGATAGCCCCTATAAATCTGACCCCTAATTACAGTAGTTTTTAATGTATCAGTGGCAATATGCTTTGCTTAGACGTGAATAAAAGTTTTAAAAAATTAAAAAATTCCAACTTACCTTAATTTGTTGTGATGCAACTTCTTGCGAGAGAATTTTATGCCCCGAATGTTTACCGATTCCATCACAGACACATAAATGGCAAACAAGCAATTTACATTGATCACAGAAAACACTGGCAACTTCGGAATTGTGATCACAGCAGAAAGCAGGTTTGTTTTCCAACTCACTTTTACGAGGTTTTCTCAGTCGATGATGACTGAGTGATCCTCGACGTGGATGGAACTTCTCAAGGCACTCATTACAGTAAAGCACCGCACATTGTTCACAAAACCACTCGGCTCGGGCACAGAACTTCCCCTCACATAATTCGCACAGTTCATCTGTTTCCTCAACAAAAACTGGATAATCACATTCATTTTGATTCAATGTGAATTGCACGTCCGATGAAAGATCGAGAGATTTTGTTTTGGTTAAGCTATTGCTTTGAATTTCCTGGAAGCGAATCACAATATTCTCAAGAGCTAAATTTCGTGGAAGCTTACAGAGTTTCTCTTTTGTTATTATCAAACTTTTACGACAAGCTGGACACTGAATTCCTGAAGGAGAAGATAAGAAAACACAGCCATAAATAATAAAGATGTACTTTTCATAGTTGGTAAATATAATCTCATGTAACAAGCGTGAAAATAAGTTGCAAAGTTTTATAAATAAATGTTAAAATTTCATTAAAATTAGATGATTTTCAGATTTTTGGTATTTTTAAAAGCAATTATATAAAATTACAGTACAAATCTTATCATTTTATTAAATTTTATTAAATTGTCATAATTGTAAAAAAATTTCAATCAGTTTGGCGACCAAATTTCAATTCTTATTTGGTTTGTGAAACATTTTTCTGGTTATTCAATTATAATTAATGTGGTTTTGTATCTATAAAAAAATATAGATGAAATAAGATTTATAAATCTATTTTCAATTTTAAGTGAGAACAAACTTACTGATCAATAGACAAAACTGAATACAAGCATGAAAGTAAAAATACTCCCAAGCAAAGCTTGATAGGTAAAGTTAACGTGCGTGTGTGTGTATATATATATATATATATATATATATATATATACACACACACACACACACACACAAATGGTAATTCTTTTAACTTTCTTGAAGTTATACATTTGGATTTTACCGTCACTGAATTTTTTATCTTCCACCAGACTATCCATTCATGTGTAATCACCTTTTTCTTCACCATATTCCCATCACTTCGCTTTTTTGGTTTTCAAGTAAGATCTTTGACTTACTTGTTGTTTCATCAAATACTTCTGCATGCAAAATCCGATCCCGCATTTTGCTAATTCCTACCCTCTGATGAGAAGGAAAGTATTTCTTCGAAACTCTGCGGATTAAGGACTATCCATTTATCTAGTCTTTCCTTTTCAGATTAAATATGTTTTTAACTCATTTCAAAGTGTTTTTTAACATATTTTATTAACTGTTTGCTCATATTATAAGCTCTATTTCCTATTTGGTTTTATCAAGCTTTTACATCTGGCTGAGATAATTTTATAAATATTAATTCTTTAATATTTATAATATACTTTAATTTTATCATCTTGGAATATTTTGGTAAATTTAATTGTAATTTTTATTTTTTATATATATATATATATATATATATATGCAAACTACAAAAGATATCCATTTCCTTTTGTCAACATTTGTCTTCACCAAATCGTTTTTTATTTTAAGGGAAAAAGCTGATTTGTCTGAGAAACACGTACTTGTCTCTGATGAGTTATTCAATAGACGTCTACAGAGGAATAAAATACCATGAATGTGATTACATATGAGGTGCCTTAGATAATTTTCCAGATTTTTTGTACAGGCATTTAAAATTGTCATAGATTCTTGAAAATTCACTATATTATTGCTATATATTTTGAGATAACTGACCAATTTTTTATGATTTCAGTTCAAATGGACAACTACACCAGGAACCAACTAAATCCTGGTCATCACAGCTGGTGAATTTAAAAAATGCAATCTGAATGGGAGGACACTTTAGAAGAACAATATGCAATAAAATTTTGTTTTAAACTTGGAAAAATCCCACAGAAACGTATGGAATGTTTTAGACTGCTTTTCAACCATCCTGCATGAATTGAGCATCAGTTTTTGAGTGGCATAGATTCAAGGAAGGCAAGGAGTGTGTGAGGGATGATGAGAGGTGTGGGAAGAGTAAGTCAGTCATAACACTAGACTTGAGTGGCCAAATAAAGAATTTTGTGGATAAGGACTGCCGTATGTCTATAGAGACAATGCGTGCACAGTTTGATATTAGTGTGGGAACTGTACACACAATTATTTGCGAAGAACTGAAGATGCTGAAGATTTGTGCAAAGTTTGCTCGAAGGATGCTCAGAGAAGATCAGAAAGAAAGACATTATCATGACAGCAGGGAAATGGTCGAGCTGATCGATTCAGATATCAGTTCTTGATGGTCTGATGACTTGTGATGAAAACTGGATCTACTGCTATGACTCAGAGACATCATTTGGTTTTGGAATGATAACTAACGATGTGTGTGTGTGTGTGTGTGTGTGTGTGTGTGTGTGTGCGTGCCCCCCCCCCCTCTAGGTAGCAATGTCTAAATCTTTCCCACAACTGGGGATGGATTTGATACAAGTTGTTTTGTTTTTGTTATCATTGTTCTTTGTTGCATCACTATGTAATTTTTCTGATTGAGAACTTTTTTTTTTTTTTTCTGATGAGTCTATGGTGAAAGATACTGGATTGACATACACATATTGGTTGTTCTCCTATGAACAAAACTGATCTGAAGTTTTTGTTTTGACAAAATGATAGGAAAGATGAATAAAATCTTAGATTTTGGAATCTAGCAGAAATCATACATATAATTAAGTCAACCAGATTACACCTTCTTTTATCTGTACTGTCATGCAACATGTCTTGGACTGATGTACATGGCAAGAGGAGGATGCATCATTTACCAGTTATCTTAGGTTAGTTAACAGTCTTATGATATTCATACTCTATACAATAGATCTGTGGATTTATTCATTGAAAAAGATTTTCATCAGACAAAAATTAATAATTTAGACCTTAATGAATACCATTGATAAGGATTATTTCTTTTTGGTGAGACAAATAAGATAAGCAATTAAAAATAATAGCGAATGCAAACCTTCTCTGCCCATTTTGATGTTTGAATGTAAAATATCCTGCAGGCATTTTTTGCAGATACTGTGGGAACATGGTAGCATAAGCGGATCTGCAAAAAGTTCCAAACACACAGGACAAGTCAATTCATCCTCCATCACTGTGCAAGAGAAGGAATCTGAAAAAGTAACAAAAAGAAGGGAATAGTAAGCAGTACAGATAAAAAGGAAAATAATAACGTGTGTCTATACACACACACACACACACACATATATATATGAAATTAAGGTGGAGGCGGAGAGACCTACAGGTTCAACATTTCAGCTGTCTTATGCAGGCTTTCTCAAGAGAGATGGTCAATGACAAAAGGGTCGAATGTTTAGGGCTTATACTAATAGGAGGAAGTCTTTATGTAAATCATGTATTAGTATATATAGTTCTAAACATTCGACCCTTTCGTCATTGACCATTCCTCTTCAGAAAGCCCGCATAAGATGGGCGAAATGTCGAGCCTTTAGGCCTCTCCGCTTCCATCTTGATTCCATACCGTCGGATTTTATCCATTTTTAATAATCACACACACAGACTGTACAGGCTTCACTACACTGGCATAACAAGGTTTCAATCTGTAGTTATTAATAACTAAGATATTATTGAGGAGTTCTTAGTTATTAATAATTACAGATCGAAACCTTGTCAAACCAGTATAACAAAGCCTGTACATGTCTGTAATATAAATAAGTCTATTTATTATTGAGCACTATTATAATCCTGGTGGATATTCTCTTGGGTTTTATCCTATGAATTTGTTCTTAATAGCAATACCAGAAACCATGACTTTCACGACTGGACAAGGCGCACACTGCTACTGAATTTGACACTCATAGTCTTTAAATCAGTAATAAGTACATTTCTCCAACATCCATCAAAATAAAACTTATATAACTGGACTCACAATAAAATTTACTTTAAAATGATATTTTAATATTTTTGTTGTGATTTGTATACTTGAAGAAATCGCGATTTAAATCCAACTATTAATGACGAAACATGCCAGTATAGCAGTAGATCACTTTTTGCAAATGAGTGGTAGGGGTGTGTTCACATAAATACTTGAAGTGGAAGTCGTACCTATCAATGACGTTTCTAGTTTGTTTGTTTTTTTTAGCTAAACAGAAAAAAGAATTGTCTTTACTATGGAATTCAAACACAACACATGTCTTTTCAGTCAAAAGTCAGAATATCTCAAAGTTGACGCTTTATAGTACAAAGATAATTAAAGATAAAAACTATGTTCAAATGCTATTTAATAGTGAATATATTAATTTTTTTTGTCCTAAAATTTGAAGAGAATTGGATAAACACGTTTTATGCACGAGTTGACAGAAATAGTGACAAATGCATATAAAGATGAGAATTGTTGTGCGTCATGACGCGCAAAAAAAATCTGTAAACAAAGTGTTTGTCACCTAACTTACATAAAGTATTCATTTTAATTTTGTTATTATCAAGAAAACATAAGTTTTTAATTATGGACAGGAAAAGAATATTTTCTTTAAAAAATAAATTATTTGAAAAAGAATAACAAACAATGACCACACTTTTAAATGAGTTAAAACACACAATTTTTTATTGGATTTGTTTTACAATCAGCAAAGGCATGAAAACGTGGTCAAAAAACATAATAAATAAATGCTACCAAAGGCAAGTTACTCTTTTACCTACCTCAATAAAGTTTTGGTGTTGTAAATGTTTATTCTGTTTAAAAAACAATTAGTGTTGAACGTTACATGAGAACAAGAAAAAATGCCCGCAATGTCTTTTGAAGTCTCAACAATGATTTAAAAATCAAAAATTATACAAAATAGACATAGAAACTCACCTGATAATTGTCATGGGTACTTGAAGCCGTTAAAATGGAATTTTATTATTCTAATTAGTTTAATGTACTTGAAAACATAATTGTAATCTGTAAAACATTTCCTTTCATTTGATATACTTAAAACCATACTTTGTTAATAATTTCTTTGAATCGTGTCGTGGTGGCCATCTCGGATTTCTTGGTTGTCATCTTGGATTTTTCACAGTGTAATGATGACAAATGATAATGTCTATCAGCATAATATTTTTCCTGATGATAAAGCCTTATCTCTCATTTTTTTTAAAACTGTTTTTTATGATGCTTCTACTTAAATCTGTTAAAATGAAATTTAATTATGCTAAATAGTATGCTAATTCGTTTAATATACTTGATGACATAATTCTGATCTGTACAAAATTTCCTTTAATTTGATATACTATAAGCCATATTTTGTTAATTTCTTTGAATTGTATCGTCGTGGCCATTTTGGATTTCCCGGTCGCGATCTTGGATTTTTCATATGATAATGACAAAAGATAATGTCTATCAGAATAATACTTCCTATGATGATAGCCTTACTTACCATTTTTCTTAACTGTTTTTATGATGTTTCTACTTAAAGCCGTTAAAATGAAACTGAAATATGCTAATTAGTCCATAAGTTACCAAGTGAGATGGTCGTACATAACGCCAACTGAACCTTCATGGTATTATGATAATATGTTCAAAATGTCATCATAATATCTTAAAAAGGTCTGAAGATACAGCTTTTTAAAAGATGGGCTAATTTGTAAATTGTGCAAATTTCCTACCATTTTCAAATTTTCAATCACAAGCTTATATGCATTTGAATAGGGCCAACTTAAGACAAAATGTCCAGTGAACCACACATTTTTTGATACTTTGAATGGTCATAACTCCAGTTCTAATGGGTCGATTTTAACAAACTAAAGATAATATTTCTTTGTTTTTTATGCTCTTTTCAATAATGCTTGATTTGAGTTTATTCCGTCTAATGGTGTGGTATTGCTATTCTAAACCTGGATTACCATTATATATATATATATATATATATATATATATATATATATACACACACACATACTAGAAGATGTACCCAGCATTGTTGGTATAAAATGTAACGTTAAATTCCTTTTAAAAAACAAAACAAAAAAAAAATGAAGTAAAAAAAAAAATTGAAACGTGCATGCAAGTATGTTTTTTCTAAACAGTTAACTTCTTGTGAGTAAAAAAAATAATACTTGAGCTAAGATGGAAACCAAAACCTAAAGACAGTGAGTCAAGTATGATAACCATTCGACCAGCATGTCAAGATCTTTAAAAAGTGTTTTCAAACCTCGTGAAACAGTTGATGAACAGATAACAATCTGATGACCCCCCCCCAAGTACTAATTTTTCAATTTTAACGCCTTAGCAGCCCTTTTTTCCAAATGAAAACCAATTAAAGTAATTTTTTGATTCAATTTAAATTAAATTTTTATACCTTACCTTGTAAAATTTATAAAAGTGCACTTTGAAGATAAATAAATTTCAAATTGAATCTTGTACCTTTATTTTTAAACCCTATAGTAAAAACATTTTGTTTAACAATTTTCATGCCTTGGATGAAATGCTTTTCCAACTTGTATCTTATCTTTTTAAGATTATATTTTAAAACTCTCCTTCTCTCTATTTCAGTTTGTATTTCTCCTCACACCATAACTCATTTTTGCAACCCCCTCTTTGTATTATTACAGGTCTGAATATTGTTTCAGTTTGTATTTCTCCCCACACCACAACTCATTTTTTTGCAACTCCCTCTTTGTAATACAGGTCTGAATAATGAGAAAATCTGAATTTTTTTTTTTTTTTAACAAAAACTTTAAAATAATTTTTTTAGATTAAATTTTTGTAAACTTCTTTCAGAATAGAAAATCTTTAAAATTTAATAAAGAACATATTTCATATAGGTTTCATTAACAAATATTCAGTACATAACGAGAAAAATAGAGATGAAAATTTCAAAAGGAATGTATAACTGGTTACGGTCAATAGTAGTCCTCGCCAGCGAAAGTCTTTGTTATTGTTATTCTATTATTATTATTATTTAAAACATTTTGTGTCCTGCTGTTTCGTGCGAGGACTAATTTTGTAATTTTTGATGGAATGTGCCATACACATGTTTAATCAATCTTAGTAAAAGTTATGCACGTTAGAAAAAAGAAAAAGTAAGGGAGAGACAGAAAAAGAGAGAGAGGGGGGCTTGCTTGAAATAGCATGTTTTTTTGAAGAAATTAATATTTTGTTTACCTTTTAAAAGTTGAATTAAAATTTTATTTAGTTCTTATAATAATCTTTTTCAATGCTAAAAAAATATAACTTTTTTTTAGTAATGTGCATGTGAGGAAGTGATAAAAAATGAACCTGATTGAAAGCAGAATCATTAAAGACCTGCTCAGACAAATTAATTTGGAAGTCGATTTCTTAAAGCTGTACAGCACATGCCAGCATATAAAACGGATGTTAAACTGAATATGATAATGATTAAATGACAGAGAAAGGTAGCAAAACAATTCATTTTTCTTCTATTTTATCAATTAGTTTTGTTTCATTGATATCATGTAGTGAATAGGACTTTAATAGTGAAGTGATAGCAAGCAAGCAAGCAAATGTCAGCTAACCTGTTATTAACATATTTTTAGTCTCAATTTTAGTTGAATGAATCCATTAATACAGTAATTCTTTTGTCATTTATCAATAAGGACTTTGTTAGAAATTGTTGCGTCAATTGTACATGTCATTGTATTCTTACTTTAAAGGGAAATATGCGCAGTTAAAATTCGGTTTGAATGGAATTTTTTTGTTCTAACCGAAAGCATTGCTTGAAATAAATAATCAACTTTAAAGTTTGTGTCTATTGTTAAATGAAGTTTTATAACTTTACAATAAATAAAGGAGGATTTAGGCGATTTCAAGTGTAAAACAAAGGCCATTTTTTTGTAATAAAATAATTTTAGCTTAAATTTGTTAAGAGAATTCTTAATCAAATAACAATATCTGGAAATGTTCTCTTAACTATAAAAAGGAACTGTTGGCAGGTAGAAGGCTGAATCCTAATATCAATGCTGGCATGCCTCAGGAATCTAATTCTGGGTCCAGCCTTCTTCACAGTGGGCCCAGAATGGGAAATATTGGAAATAGTTTAATATTTAGACTTAAAATAATCCCCTGATAACAGTTGGGAGCTTGTTGGAAGCATATTACTAAGCCAATTTCCGTGAATAAAAATGTTTTCAAAACATAATTGTTGGTAGATCTGGACCTAAATTACCATATTTGGACATATGGGGCTAAAGACAACCCAAAAACACATTTTCAGGAATATCTTTTAAAATAATCCCCTGATATTGGTTGAGGGCTGGTTGGAAGCATATTACTAAGCCAATTTAACTGAATTTTAATTTTGCTTTTTTAAATTTTGGCTGGGCCCAAATTGCCATATTTGGGCACTTTAAGCTGAAGGGGAATCAAAAACACATTTTTGGACATATCTTCCCTTAAAATAATCCCCTGATATTGGTTGAGAGCTTGTTGGAAGTGTATTGCTAAGGCAATTTAGATGCAAAAATAATTTTTCTAAAGATTTTAATTTTGAGAGAATTTAGGACCAAAAAAAATTAAAGATATATCCTCCCATGGGTCAGCTAGAAGCATATCATATTGAAAAGAACACTGAATTATGATAAATGAACCTTTTGAAACATTAGTTGCAGTTGAAACCCAAAGTTAACTTTTGGATCTGATCCCAACCACAATCTGTTGATGAGATCCTCCAAGTTGTCAGACTGAGAAGTCTTGAGACAATTTGAGGCAGATTGATCGTAGCACTTTGTTGTTGACTTCCAAACTGGATTCATCAAAACATTTTAACCCACAACTGTCATTCATGTCAATGAGTTCCCACCAGTGGGTGAGGAGTTTGTGTAAGGTTGGTTGGATACTTATCATCGTTTCATCTTCTACTTTTATGGATTTCTTCTTCTGTAGGATGGAAAAGCTTTCGAGGTAGAGTAGGTGAAGAATGGTACAAAGCTTTTTGTACTCTTTTTTTTTTTTTTTTTTTTTTTTTAACACAGTGATTACCACTTATCAAGGCCCGGAAGCCACTCAGGCATAAGGGTTATTGCAAGTACATTACGTTAGTGTGGAGATTTGATGAAGTGTTTACTTAAGGGAGCGGTTCATTAGGAATTTGTTAACATTGGACTTGAACACATCCAAGTTGTAGTCCGGTGGGAAGCAGGCAGACGGAACAGAGTTCCACAGGCGTGCAGTTCTAAGAAAAGAAGCTTTGTTCATGGAATCCACGCTTTGATTTAGGCACAGATAAAGAGTGGGGGAAATTTTTCACAGTGGATTCGGCTACAACGGCTCTTGAATGCTAATGTTCTCATTAGCTGAGAACAATAATAAAATGACAGAGATACTGTCTAATCTGTGTGATCACTAAGCCTGGGACAATTTGGACTCTCGAGTGTATATCTGTTGATGTTATATAGAGTGATGTGGTTCTTGGTTAATTAACTGCATCTGTGTCGGATATATGCTCGAGAGTCAAAGCAATCATAATATTCTGTTGTCATAGCCCTAGTGATCACACTTTGAAATCGATCAGGTAACATCTGGATGCTTATTTCTCTTCCACCATGCAAGATACATCTAGCAGTTTTTCCGGTTGTGGAGATTCCTTCTTTTGCCCCTTTCGTCAGGAAAGTCCCATCTCTCCCCTATCACCTTCTTCTGCTTCTATATCACCTTCTTTTAGCATGAAAAGGGTTGGTTTCAGAGCAAGTTTGGTGGCATTTTTTTGATTTTTTCAGGTCAAAAAACTTACCTGTGTAAACTTTCAGCCTCAAAACTTAAAAGAAACTCGACATATGTGAGAATATGTTAATATATAGATGTTGTGTTAGTATTACGACTTTTGTTTGTTTTTTGAAATTATGGCTTTTATGTAAAATTCATTTTTTCTAATTGTCACAAGTCAGATTTAAGTTTTGGATTTGCTAAGGCATTCAAACATATTTTTAGAAAATATACTCTGGAACAAATCTGGCTTGTGGCATTTTGAAAATTTTACGGCTTTCTATCAGATTTTTGCTGAAGAAAAACATTGAATTTTTGGTTAAATTTGCATAAATTGGCACATTTTTTTTTTTTGCACTTAAAGGGTCTGAAGTCTTCATATATAACTTAATATATAACTATGCATTGCTGAGAAGAAATTTGGTTAATTGGGCATAATTTTATCATTTTATAACTCTTAATTGGTATATTGGATAAATGCAACATTCCCTGAATAAGATAAAGTAATCTTGAAAACAATGTACTGCCAATTTCAAAAGATTGCCATTTTTCATAGAGTTGAACTTTTAATATGATTTTGTTTTGTTGAACTAGAAATATTTTTCGAGTTTCACAAAAACTAAAATTCATAAGTATTTGATGGTTGTCTAATTTTGGCAACTTCCATGCTCCAACTCACTGTGTTCTTATTCTGAAATCATTCAGACATTTATTTTGACAACAAAAGTATCTGTGGCAGCACCCTGAAGGGAATTGGTGATCAAGATCTTGCTGATTCTCTCTCTTCTGATTTAGAGCATGTGGTGTAATGAGAAAAAAAAAGATGGCTTGTTACTTTTAACAACTGTAAAACCAAGCGTTTTTTTTTTCCTGTACTAATGTCCAGATCTAAAATCGAAGAATTATATTCAATCTGTTGTTAAAAGTCACGTGAGAGGGAGATGGTTGGATAATTCTACTGCTCTAAAAAGTACCTGTTACAATTCTCTCCTTGTATAAGAGTCATATACACCCCAAAATTAAGTACTAATGCCACATAGACAAATCATTTTACCTTGACAAAGTACAAAACTGACTTCTCAACTTAGTGGGAAATTATCTCCTCTCTTCACTAGAGACCCTTGGTCATAAAAGAGACGTTTCTAACATTTTCTATAAGAATTTTCATGTTAGGTGCTCAACTGAGCTTTAATCATTGCATAAAATACAGTGCAATTATTTTATTTTAGTTTTTAATTTTTCTTTATTTACACATTTTAAAACTTAAAACCGACAAGTCCCCTCATATTCTTCAATGTAAAAAGAATCATCTCCTTTATATTAGGTTGGTGCAAAAATAATGTCGTTTTTGACATGAACTTGAACATTAAAAAATGATACGGAAAGCAACTCATCTTTATTTCAAATCTACCCACTTTAACTGACGAGGTTAATTCAAACCGTTATGTGACAAGTGCAGAACTAAATCATATTTATTTCTATTCAAGCAAGCAACATGACCGTTTCAACAGTGTTCACCAAATCAGGTAGACAGGAACTTCCGTTTAAGATTATACGGTCCATATTATTTTTCTAAAAGGACTCGACCAAGAAAGAGTTATAAATAATTATTTAATAATAAATTATTATCTAGATACGTTTCATCCTTGCAGAATCTCCGGTGTGGAAGTAATTGTTCAAACTGTTTGAACAATTCGAACCCCCAGAATATGAGTCACCTACTCGAATTCGATTGCTTTAACTGATTAGACCAATCCCCACCGCTATACAACGAGTAGAGAAATAACGTCAATTCAGGCGAACAGCATAATCAACAAATCATGTAGACACACTACATATGATATGAGTAGAATACAACATTTATAACATGAATGTATGTATTGATGCTCTGAAAAATTCAAGTGATTATTTTTAAATGTTCAATATTGGTAGTTGTCTGACTCGACTAAGTATTTTTTTTTTTTTTAAGTATATCATATTACCACTGACATGGTATTACAACAACAAACGAAAATTGGCTAGTCAGAAGCAAATAGCCTTCACAAGTAAGAGTCTCCCTATGCACGTTTGAATTAAGGAAAAACACACATCTGAAAGAAAGCTTTCCAAAAAATATATTATACAGAACTTCCATCAAGCCATACTGATGCCAGTAAGATTGTGTGTAACATAATAATATATATATTTATATATATGTGTAGGTTAATCATTTACTAGAAACATACTTAGCTTGTAAATACCACTCATAATGTATTAAAAAATCTCTTATAAATAATTTTATTTTTTATAATGAAAAAGACCTTTTTTTTACATAAATTTTATAAATTTTTAATAAAGTCCAAGCTCAATGAATGCCTTTTTGAGTTCCAGAGCATATACAGATATTCAAATATTCCATTAACATTCTCTATCTTTCAAACACCGAGTTAGTGAAGAAGTTGAGAACATAATTTTCCTCTCTCTCCAACTGATCATTTTAATGTGTTATAGTATATCGTTCTTACTGGATTCTTGGACAAGAATTCATCTTGTCTGATGGAGTATCCATCTTTGTGTTACTATTTGAGGTAGCATCACTTGGAGATGGTGCACCATTAGTGCGGTTAACCATACTGTGATCTTATTTGGGCTGCAAATACTATGTGATTTTAAATATTTGGTCAGGGTTTACTTCTAGGAAAAAGTATCCTCATGCCAGGTTGTCCTGATAAACCCCTGTACAGAGAAACCCTAGACACTCGAGGATAGAGTCTAGTAGGCATTCAAGTTTCCTTAACGGAGTGTCTAAATATGTGACAGTTTAGAAAGTAATGCTTACTTAGAAACAAATTGTGTGAAAAAAAAATAATAATTTCATGATTGTTGTTGTGCATTTTTGCTCTTATAATCAATATTGTTTGGGTTAATTTAAATCAAAATACATAATCTATTTTATGTATTTTAATTAATTAGGATTATGGATGTGTAGACACTATGTTGAGTTAACTTGGTATTAGTACAAGCAATGTTTCTATTGAAAAATTGCTATTTTTAAGTAGTTGTGTTCATACAACAAGACTTTAAAACTTCATTCTCTTTACGCCAGTTGATATAGTTTTAAATATGACTACAAAAGTTGTGACTGAATTTATTTAAATTTACTTTTTATTATTTAAGTATTATTTGGACTACCGTTCTCATCTGGAATGTTATTTTCAATGTTTCAGTCAATATAACCTCCAACCTTTAGGTGTATCGTGTCAAACTTAGGAATCGGCACAGAATTTTGAATGAATTCATTTATTTAATCCATGGGGATAGCATGCTCTTGTTCTGCTATCCATGACCGCATAGAAGTCTTAAGTAATTTGCAATTGTATTCTTAGTATTGAAGTTTCAACCTCCAAAAGAGTTTCACATATACCTGAGTTTTACCTCGTACTTTATCAGATACACCATAGGTCTCTGAGGACATAAAGCCTTATCTTAAAAATTGAGAATGATAGATATACTTTGGTTTTCTTAACTTTCGTTCAAAGTTTTATTTTTGTTTGTAGATAATTCAAAAACGATTTTCTATTTTTAATTATATGGGTTGTGCAGCTTACCTCAACAAGTCAAGATTTTGGTTTGAGTCACCTATCCTTGAGTGGCCTCCAGGCCTTGATAAGTGGTGATTCTATCGTAATTAAACCCTCCAAAGTTCTCAAATAAATGCATGCAAAAGAGAAGTGCTTACAGCTAGCAGCTTTTTAACAGACTGGACAGGTAAAAAGTATTAAGTGTAATGAAAAAAAATATAAGATTGATCTCAATAACATTTCAAATAAAGTTATGCACTGTATAAATAAAATGATTGAAAATAAAGACTAATTAATGAGACAGGGGCGCATGCTGGAGGAAAAAGATAAAAAGTTAGGATCACTCTTTTCTTTTCTAGCAATGAAACTGACCTGATACATAGCTGTCATGCTCTCTTGATTTCTAGTTAACAGGACAACTGATGAACAAAGACTTTAAGGAGGCAATCAAAACTGTTTTTTTTTTTATATATATATAAATGTTGAATAATGCGTCCAAAACAGAGAGGACTAGTGTACACACACAGTCAAAAAAGAAAAAAATTATGCTTCACCAGTGGCTGTACTAATATTCATATAATATCATAGAATTATGTCAATAATTTAATTGTTCATATATAAATTATCATTTCCGATGACCTAAAGAAAAACACCTAACATTAACATTGACTTTTTCTTTGGAGTTGAATGCTTTTTTTTTTTTTTCTGAATAGGACAGAACTGAAATACCATGAATTGAAAAAAAAAAAAAAAAAAAAAAGCGAGTTGCTTTTGATCACCCAAAGATAAAAGCATCCAGTTTGCTTGTTTATAAATTTATACCTTTAATTTTCTTTGTTTGATTGAGAGATGGGGAGGGGGGGGGGCTAGACATTAAAAAATTACAGCAGATATTAACATCAAAAATGTTAACAGTTAAAATAAAACTGAAAGAGAATAACCTTCCCTCACTTGAAGAAATAAGATAAGAATACATCCCAAACTGAAATTTTTACAGAAAAAAAATAGAAAAGAAAACAAATCTCTATAGAAAGTAGAGTACATAAAAAAAAAATTTGCATAGGGATAAATTAGAAACTAAATAATCTGGCAAGAACAAATTTCTCTTTGCAATTGAAATATGCGGCACGGTTTGCTTTAGTTTATGGCATAATCAACCTTTTTAAGTCGTTTTATACTGAAAAACGTTTGTATATATATATATATATATGCAATCCTCAAATTTTTGGAGGGGATTCCTTTCATTTCGTAGGATTTTGAGGATTTGAGGCAGGCTCTGAGAGTTTTTCTAAACAATAAAGGCCGATCTGTGTCAATGAAACCATGGGCTATCTACAGAAATTTATGAATAGCATTTCGTTTTAACATTCATTTTATATGCTGACATATGTTGGACAGTTTTTAAAAATTGACTCCCAAACGAACCTATTTTATTCCTTTTTCTCTCGTTCACTTTTATCACTTCATCCCATGTTTTCCTTGGCCTTCCCCTGAACCTGTTAACTCAATTGTGCTACACCTACTAACCCCAAAACTCTCATCCATTTTTTCTATGTGCCCATATTATGAAAGTCTCTTGTTCTATACACATTTCTCTATACTTTACAGATTGATTTTTCAAGTATTTCAAATAGCAAACTTTGCAAAGCAATAGAGAATCAGCAAAGCCAGCTAGTATATAAAAGCAAGATTTTGATTGCTTCTTTACTTACACCTCATCCTACTGATCCATTTCCAAGAGTTAAGTCTTGCTGGTGGCACTGGGCAGGGCAGGGTGAAAGGAAAGTATTATAACATGTGAGAGGAAACGAAAAAAAGAAATGACAAAAATCAGAATTAGCACCAAATTATTTAAATTGCGTTCTTTCACATTGAAATTAAATAGTTAATTTTCAGGAGTAAGAGGGAGTAAGATGCAATTACGACAAAGGGAAAAAATTGAGACATGCACAAACATGTGCAACGAGATTAACAAACATGTTCATGATGAAACTATAATACATACACAACCAGGCATACTTATAAGGCTAAAACGATAGACACAGGTCAAATGCCTGTTGGTAATTTTCAACTAACGCATATATATATATATATATATATATATATATATATATATATATATATATATATATATATATATATATATATATATATATTGTTGTAATTTTGTTTTGTTTTTTTTAGAATGGGTAGGGGGAATAACCAATTTTGCATCATTTTTATTATTGAATAATTGACTACAGTATTTTTTAACTTCTAAATTTGTGAAAAAAAAAAGCAGAGAGCTTGGAATCCATTCCAAGGAACAAGTGTTATATATTGGGACTTTACGTCAGTAAGCAAAGATTATGTAAACTAATATGAATTTTGTGAGTGTTACCGTAAGTACATGCCAGGGCAGCATGATGGCAAACGAAAATAGACCCAGTGCACCCAGCCTGATTGATGTGAGCTTTCTAGACAAAACATGCTAGAAATCAGGTGTCAAATTATATTACACAAGAAATGATCATGTATTCAAGGACAGGACAGGCAGTTGGAGTTAAAGTTACCAGTCAAAACATGCCAACAATGTAGAAATTTAGGGGAATATTTCCTCAAGAACTATCCATTTGATGACCATTTTAAGGGCTAAGAAAGAAAATTAAGGAATTAATTTTACCCTCTCTTTTAGAAAGAATTAATTTTTGCTTCTTTTAGTCTCTCCTCTTATGAACAAACTTTCTCTTCCCAATAAAACCTTTGAAATGTGACAAGTCTCCATTGTTCCATATATGAGCTGATCAACAGCCACTAGACAATGCAACAATTCAGGGAACAAACACATGGAAAAGCGACGATCAAAGAATGAAAATCACACCGCACATGTAAAAGACTTTCATTAATTGGTTTGCTGTTTCTTGATCACTCCGTTGATTTTTACTGGCAATAAAACATGTACTATGTTCAGATTTTTACTTTGCTTTTTTATGTTTTGTTTCTGTATGTATCAACTTGAACTGTAAATTTAGGAATTAAAAAAAAAAACTTAAGTATTTGCAAAATAAAAAAATTATTTATTTCTTGTGTAAATTTTAATTAGATTTCTTGCTCATTATTGGTCTTAAATTCAGAGTCCAGTTTGATAAATGCCGCAACCGAAAAAAAAATCTTTGTCCCAATGTCTTTTTTGGGATTCAAGATATGATTTATAATTTATATGGGTTTCAGGTCTGTATTCTATGGAGAAAGCTTGAAATACAGACAATTTTCATCTTGTGTGTGTGTATTCAAAAACAAAAATGAATGGTGATTAAAAAAGAAAAAGATTAAAAACTCACTCTAAAAATGACAATAAAAAATACTCCCCTCCCCCACACACACACAAAAAAAATATCGACATCACATTGGAAGATTATCAAGTCGTCATCTTAGATTAAATCGGTAAAGCTAAGATCGTCAATTTTTGATTCCAAACTCAAAACTGGATAAAACTTCAACAAAATTTATTGCAGTTTTATCCAGTTTTGAGTTTGATAATATAATTATAATCTTAGCTCTACTGGTTAAGTCTAAGATTGCAGCTTGATAATCTTCCATATATATATATATATATATATATATATATATATATACACATAATACTTTTAAATAAATATTATTTCTTGTATTGCTGTGGTTTCCTAGATATTAACCTCATTAAACTTGGGTGTCTATTAAATGGGGCCCAATAACAATTACAGCTGTATTATCGTATAAAAGAAATTATACAACATAGTGCATGTGTATACTGTATGTTATGTATTAAGCTGTTTTTTGTTTATGCTATTGTTTGTAAAGATTATATTACTAAACGAGTCAATGTAGCTGGTAATTAACTAAGAATACCACAATGGGAAAAATGACGCTCACATTTTGTAGTATTTTTTGCTCATTTCTAGCCACATGGACTAAACACTGCACAGACAATAGCATCAACAAAAAGCAGTCTAAGCCATAATATACTATACACTATTGAAAATAAATTTCAATATTAAAAACGTGTGTAAAAACGATAGAAATTTATGAACTGATTTTACTCAGCTAAACATCATCAGCCTATATTAATATCAAGTGACGCTTGAATGAACTTCAAAGAAACATTTTTTATTTAAACAAGATTAACAGGAAAAAACAGGAGGGATACGTGACAAAACATGTATTGGTATGCATACACAGTTCTGGAAAGGAGAAAGAAATCTGTAAAAAGTTACATTCATGTCACTTTAGAAACAATGAAAAACTAATCACTCAAACATCAAATGTTGAACAAAGAACTTATTTGCAATTAACATTTTTTCTTTTTTCTCCATGGATCTGAATTTTTGAGATGAAGATCAATTCTGTGAATCTGCATGGAATTTTGAACAGAACCCTTTATTTAATCTATGAGGGTATCATGCTCTCGTCCCATCAACCATGACCAGGTAGCAGTCTTAAATCATTTGTAATTGTACTCTTAGTGTCGCCTGCACTGAGGATTAAACCTTTAACCTCCAGAACAGTTTCAATTTGAACTGAATTTTACTTAGTACTTTATGCTAGTATTAATTTTAAGAGCCTTAATTTGAAATTCCGTGCAGATTCCAGAGTTTGGCAAGATACACCTGAAGAAGGCCGGAGGTTACATCAACCAAAACATTGTGAAAATATCACTCACAATGAAAACAGCACTCCAAAAGAACCCAAATAATCTGAATGGTTAGTTTTATTTCACTGGAGTTGAATCAAGTAGAAATCTGAAAATTTGTTTTCTAAACTACAATTAAAAATTCAAACTTTCAATATTGTTATAATGTTGTTTACAAAATAAACAAAAATTGTGATCTGGTCTACTAAAGAAGCTTAAACTTTCTTTTTTTGTTGGTTTTTTTTTTTGCGTAGACGTTCATATGGTGATCTCATTTTAGCCTACAATCCCTTCAATGGTCATGATCATGATTTCTTTCAGAAACTACTAACTACTATTCACAGAATAGTATTCATCAGAAAGACATTACCGCATGAACATTACCTGAAACTATTACATCACTGATTTCAATTAGATCAGAGAAGTGACTTTCTCAATCAGGATCTCTGGACTTTGGAATAGTATTTCTGGAGATGTAGCAAATGTGCTAACAGCGCTGTAATTCAAAGGAAAATTAGAATGGTGCTGAGCCACACTTTCCTCTTCTGTGTAAACTTCTGTTCTCACCCTCATTTCCCTATATGGCAACTGAAGCAAATTTTATTTTTTGTCAAATTTATGAAATAAAAACTAAAACAACTAAAAGTTTAAAATCTTAAAATATTTAGTATTATTACTTTGTGCTAAAACATCAAATTTCTTCATTTATGAATAAACTTGAATTTGGAATGTATGCAAAAGAGGACGCACACTGTACATATATGACAGAGGTGATATATGAATGAGAAAACAAAGGTGTATGCATCATTACTTTTAAATGGTTAAAATTCTCATCGTAATGTGTAATTTGCAATTTTATAATAAGAATTAGAGATGTACCGGTAAGCAAATTGACTGATTACTGATTAATTGGCTTTGATAATCGATTGATTATTGATTAATCGGCTGATTAACAAGTTTCCAATGCCGATTTATCAATAAATTTTGTTGTCATAAATGATACTAATATATATTAATTTAATTGTATTGTAAACGACAAGTTAATTTCTTTTTTTTTTTTTTTTTTTTGCTTGCCGGTAAAAATTCGGCAAAGGGACATGCACCGTCTACATCATATTTTCAAATTAAAGACATGGTGTGCTGTTTACATGTAGTCTTGGGCTGAATTTGAGGCAAATAGAGACAAGCATAAGAAAATTTATCTCATTTCGTTTCATTAACATTTTTTTTGTACTTTAAATCAATGTCAAAGAAAATTATTACTCTATCTTTAAGTTTTCACATTGAGGAATTGCACAGTATATTGCGACCATATGTAAACTAAAAATAAAGCATTCTTCATCAGTCATACTCTTGTTCCTCATTTTTGGACCCATGCTACCATTACATATACATTTTATTTTTCTGGTTTCGATAATGCATATTGAGAAAAATTATTAATTAGATATCAGGCATAATTTATAACTAAAGAAATTTAACAAATTTTTAAATACTGACAATAACCATCAATCATTATGTCAACCAGTTTTTGCTGGAAGTATTTTGCTGTCCATCCCAAAAATACATCTGTCTGAAAATGTCAACCAATCATATCGAGGGGTTGCAAATCAACAAAAAACTTTTACAACTAATATGTTAAACATCTTAAAAAAGTTCATCCAGAAGAAAAAAAAGTTGCAGATAAGAAAAGGAAACACAAATGAATGTTCAGGGGCAAACATTCCAAGAACAAGTTGCAGCAACTACGAGTCTCCCATGAAACATCAAATAGATCAATATTGGCCAAGAAGAAAATTTGGGATATTAATGACATGTCTCAAGAGATCCATTATTTGATAGGATTGCTGTTGATATTCAACCATATTTTATAACAACTGACATTGGATTTAATAGACTTACTGCAAAACTTTGGTCAAATTACAGTATTTCATCAAAAAAGTACTTCACTGAAAAAATAATTTCAGATATATTTACAAAAGTAAAAACAAAAAGTCAATCGTCTCTTGATGAAATTAGTAGCATGTATTTGACTACAAATAGCAATACACATGGATGATAAAACGCTTTGGATAATCACAGATTTCAAGGGGTTCTGCTAAAATAATCATATTTTAAAAACCAAAGAACTTTAAGTACTCAAAATACCACTGTTTTGTTCGGAAATGAATATGCTTTCAAATGAATTAATAAATAATAATGTACATTATATATTTTAAGAGTTTTAAGCAAATAAGGTGATAAAAATATTATCATAAAACAGTGTTTTCAGTAAGATTTTGTAAAGAGCCCCCACCCCCACCTCTAATTTGTAAATGCTTATACCATGTTTGTATATAGAGTTTTGTCATGAAATTTGGAAACTAATCCGGAAAAGAAGTCATTTTTAATAGTTTGGGGTATCCAAAATACTTTTGACCACTCGTTTTTTATTGTGTTAAAAAAAAAAAAAAAAAAAAAAAGACTTCAACATAACGAGTAATTAAGATTTCGAAAAGAAAATTCTTCGGACACCCACTACTAAATAAAATAATCTTTTTACTACGTTTATACATTAAAAGTCTAATTGTATGTTGTTTTCTCTTGTGGTAGCTAACAATTTAAAATGATGATAACCCCCCCCCCCCAAAAAAAAGATCGTTTCTATTTACTTTCAATGGAAAGTTTTGTAGTATTAGTAGCATCATCAGCAATGATAGCACAGCTGTAAACAATGGTTTTTTTGTTGCTATTGTTGTTGTAGATTTTTTTTATTCCAGAACGATTTTAAAAAAATAATGTTCTTACATGTTTAGTTAGAGCTATTTTGTCATCAATGTGAAATGATTTTTTTTTTGTTCATGTGTATGAGCGGTACACCCCCCCCCCTATTTTTTTTTTTTTAATTAATTTTCGTCTTTTTTATAATTTTTTAGCTAATTATTATCGAATGAACACTAATTTACTAGATTATTTTTAAAAATTGTGAACAATTTTTCAGCTTTAACAATTTTTTTAAATGGGTGGGCAAAAAATACTTGATACTTTTCCAAAATGTCACAATTTTTGTTAGTCCTGATAATAATGCTAAGTCCAAGTAGCAAGCTCCCCACCAAATAAAATTCCTCTGTACAATTCATATAAGTGTATAAAAAAAGCAAAAAACAAAAAATAAATCCTTCCTTAAAAATGCACATGATTTATCTCCTGTGAAAAAAGGAGTTAACTGTCCTAAAATGCTAGAATGGCACAGACGTGGTGAATTATTTTACATTAAATTTATGTGAAACTAACCCCCCATTCTAAATTCTAAAATTGTTTTTGTTTTCTTTCTGTCAAGTCTTCAGTATATTCACACATAATTTGCTTTAGCCCTAAACCAAAGTTACAATGGCAAGCCTTCCCATCCTCCCAGAATTGCACACAGACCCTCTTAAAATTACACATAATTGTCTTAAAAAAAAAAAAAAAAAAAAAAAAAAAACGGATTTATCTCTCAGAGAAAAAAATGGTTAACTGCCCTAAAATGCTAGAATGGCTCAAAATAAATCATTTTACATTAAATTTTTAAATAATTTTTGTTTATCCTTTTTAAAGTTTTTCAGAATGTTCACACGTAATTGCCTAAAAAGGTAGAATCATATTTTGGAGAAATGGTCAGATGGGGGTTAATCTACAACAACAAAGAAATATTGCAAGTTATTCATTTTTAAATAGTCCTAGATTTCGATTTTAGTTTCTTGTACATAAAATGCATTGCAATTCAACTTTGAGTTCTCTAACTTCTTTACTTTTAATGGATACATGGCAATTTTAAGGAATTGCAGCATATTTATATGCATTTACTGTAGATTATTTAAAAAAAAGCACAAAAATGGTCATAACTTCCTTATTTTAATAAGATTTTTAAAAAGTAAAAAGACTCACTTAGCTTATCAAGCTCTTTCTATAATGCTATTATTGAGATATTTTAAGCCATTTAATTTTTTTATGTGTATTGCTACTATATAAACATTTGAACAGTTACTACAAATAATGCCCCATTTCTGAGTTTGACAGATCATTGACTTTCAAATGACTTTAAACAGTGTAGAGGTTAGGGTTAGGGTTGTTCCATTCTCTGGTACACACACAAATGCAAGATTAAGTAAAAAATTGCACAATGTTCTGGAGGAGTGAAAATCTCCAATAATCAGGAGCAAATATGATTGCTGGTGTCAGAGAATGTAGTTTAGGTTTACTATTATATTGCAACTCTTAAGAAATAGCTCATTATTTTCTCAACTGGCTGTGAAGACCATCATCATAACTAACAAAAATATAGTCTCTCACTTTAACTATTCTCCATTAGCAATTAGCAAATTAACTGAAGTGCAGAATCAGATTAATTTGGAAAAACAAACTCATTCAAGATATTACCACACGGAGGAATTCAATATATTATATGCTGAAAAGGAATTTAGAGCAACATAAAGCTCTTGTAATATATGCTATTGACAAGATTCCTACCTTAACAACTTACCAATGGGGACGTGTTAAAAAAATGGTCCAGTTACTGAGTCCATCTGAATAAATCATGAAAGAAGCAAGTAACAGAACTTCAACCATATCAATGATAATACCTACAATTTGAGCTCTGAGGTTATTTCTGTCAAAAGCTGTCCAATCTAATTCTGATATTCTGACTTTAGTAGAATCCTTACCACAGTTGAACAATTCAAGGAATCAATTGTAACAAGATTTTCATCATATCTAAATGATAAAAACTTGTGTATGTTTACTTTCGTAGATCCAAGATTCAAATTTAAATAAAAGAAAAACGACATGGAAAACACCATTAAAAATTGGATTCTACATCTACTTTCTCCTGATGATAATGAAGCAGAATCAGAATACATTTTTTCAAGCTCTGCTGAGGGTCAAGAAGATCAAAGTGAATGTAAAACTCTTTCAAGCCTGTTTTATGAATTAGCTTCAAATAAGCCTACAGCAATAAATCCAGAGCAAGTGGAAGCTTAGTTAAACCTGGAGATTGCAACTGCAACAGAAATACAAGAAGCACAATCTAAACTTAAAAGGTGTAAATCCTTTATTCATAAGTGCAAAAAAGAACTTGATCATTATGTAGCTTTATCATTACTCGCGAGAAAAGCACACTTAAAATCAAAATATTTACATGCAAGAAAAACACACAAGAAACCTTACCATTGCTGAGTAAATTAGCTTCAAATACTTAAGCACAAAAAAAAAAAAAGACATAGGAGACCTTACCACTTCTGAATAAATTAGCTTCAAAATATCTAAGCGCACCACCTTCATCCATGGCTTTTTTAGTACAGCTGGAATAGGTGAGCGGATAGGGAAACGCGCCGGAACGGGCCAGCAGATAGGGAAACGCGCCGGAACGGGCCAGCAGATAGGGAAACGCGCCGGAACGGGCCAGCAGATAGGGAAACGCGCCGGAACGGGCCAGCAGATAGGGAAACGCGCCGGAACGGGCCAGCAGATAGGGAAACGCGCCGGAACGGGCCAGCAGATAGGGAAACGCGCCGGAACGGGCCAGCAGATAGGGAAACGCGCCGGAACGGGCCAGCAGATAGGGAAACGCGCCGGAACGGGCCAGCAGATAGGGAAACGCGCCGGAACGGGCCAGCAGATAGGGAAACGCGCCGGAACGGGCCAGCAGATAGGGAAACGCGCCGGAACGGGCCAGCAGATAGGGAAACGCGCCGGAACGGGCCAGCAGATAGGGAAACGCGCCGGAACGGGCCAGCAGATAGGGAAACGCGCCGGAACGGGCCAGCAGATAGGGAAACGCGCCGGAACGGGCCAGCAGATAGGGAAACGCGCCGGAACGGGCCAGCAGATAGGGAAACGCGCCGGAACGGGCCAGCAGATAGGGAAACGCGCCGGAACGGGCCAGCAGATAGGGAAACGCGCCGGAACGGGCCAGCAGATAGGGAAACGCGCCGGAACGGGCCAGCAGATAGGGAAACGCGCCGGAACGGGCCAGCAGATAGGGAAACACAGCAGAACAGACTAGCGGATAGGAAAACATGGCGGAACAGACTAGCGGATAGGGAAACGTGGTGGAACAGGCTAGTTGATAGGGAAACGTGGCAGAACAGGTGAGCAGAGAGAAAAGGGTATACAAACAAGTGACTGGAAAGTAAAAAGCGGTTGCATGGTAATAGTAGTTAAACAGGAAATGCAGCCAAGTGGAATAGGAAATGCGGCTGAACAGATAGAAAAAAAAACTATCTCTGTGGAAAGCAAAAAATGTTTAAATGCGAAAGGGAAAAATGGGTGAGCAGAGATGGAAAGGCAACGAAACGAACAAGTGGAAGAAAAGGTGACAGAAGGAAACAGTCACAGAATGGGTAAAATGGTGGAATGGTAGAACAGAAAGAAAAAAAAACAATGACAGAAAGGGAAAGCATCAAAACAGATAAATAGAAAAGTGACAACGCATAAATTTTCTTTCACTGAAAATAAACTGAAAAACAAAAAATTAACAAGGTAGAAGCATTTCATGATTTCTATACAAAATTTGTTACCAACCTAAAGAACCTTTTATTACTCACGTTTCTAGTTTAACGTTGGGTAAAAATGAAATATTGTTCAGAGAAATTCTAATCTTTAAAGAAATATAAGGAATTTGTAAAATCGATTATATAACTTTGGGATTATGTTCTAGATATTCATACTTGCAAGGCTACCTGGCATTAGCTTGTACCTTAAACAACAAAATAAAAAAAGTTAATGTTTGTATAACATTCTTCTTTGAAAATTTACTTTTCTTTCTCTCACAATCCATCTCCTTAACTTTCCTCCCGTCTCTCTCAATATAGAGTTCCTTGCCTAATATCCAACACTGTAACAAAACACATCTCTATCTAGAGTATTGAGAATTTTTAGATTAACAAATACTACTTACTAAATGTAATCTATGTATTAATACAATAGCGTGTGTGTTATTTTCTGTGTCACACTTACATCCAGGTCGTTTAATTGTTATGTACTTCCATTTCTTGTCATAAATAATTTTACCAAGAATTCTTCATAAGTTTTGGTTAATGCTGATGGCACTCAAGTCATTTAATTATTTTTATAAATACCTTTACTAAGAATTCTTCATAATTTTGGTTTCGATTATGGCTGAAGGAATTCAAGTTTATATATATATATATATATATATATATATATATTTTTTTTTTTTTTTTCATAAGTTTTTATTTTGGTTTTGATTCAAGTTAATGCACCCAAGTCATATGGAGACATTCTCTTATTTTGAAATCGCAACTTTATAATATATAAAAATCGATAGAACATTCACTCTATAATAATATATACAAAATCTGCAAGAATTGAAATATCATATTTAAGCGTACTTTATGATCAAACTTTGCCGGGTGTTCATGCTAGCTTTTGCAGTTTTAACAAAACAGCTACAATAATTTCAGAGTGTCTCCATGTACACTGAACATCTACAGAATGGCCACATCAATATATTACATATGAATGAGTCCCCTGTGAAATTTCCACAGGTCCCACTATTACTGTATTATTACGATTATTGCTCCAGGTTAATGCTTAATTTCTTGTCTAATATACAACACTATAATAAAACCCATTATTATTATCAGTTACTGCTTCGGTCAGTATTCTGCAAATGTTGGCCTCTCCTATTTCAGGTAATAGAAGACAACATATCCAACAAAAGGATCAGCAGAAAAAAAAAACCATGAAGAGGAAGAAATGGCTCACAAATGAAATTAAACTAGTAATAGAGTTATTTTATTTGTTTATTTATTTTATGAAAGAGTCACCGTTTACAAAGCCCAAAGACCACTTAAGGGTTAGAGTTTGTCAGGTTGCTGGTGAAACACTGATGATTGGTATGATGGTTAAGACTGGGCAGAATTTGTCTATTTAAGAGGCCGACTCAACAAGAATTTGTTTGCATTCGACTTGAAAACAATTATGTTGTAGTCAGCTGGGAAGAAAACTTGTGGTATTGTATTCCATAGATGGGCAGTTCTAGGAAATTTTGCTCATGGAAATTCAGTTTAGGTACACAGATGAAAAAAAGGAAATTATTGAAAGTGGTTGTAACAAGTTTCTGTTGTGAATATTTTACAGTGGGGGGGGCACAGATTGGAGTTCAGTCAAACACCTACAATAATAATAAAATTCTCTTTGTAACTTGGCCTTCGGGACAAGATCAAAGTGTAGTATCTGTTCTTCAGATGCTGCACTTCTATTTCTTGTTCTCTTTCGGTGGAGGAGAAATCATTCACGACCGAGACAATTTTTATTTTTGTACCTTTTCTCCACGTTAAAAAACGACCCTGGTGTCTAACTCTGTCCCGTGGGGAGGCATAGTAAATAGGTACAATAATAATAATGATAGGCAAAGAATGACTACCAATCTCTTTTCTGTGAGAAAGTGATTGTAGGCAAGAGAAGAGGGCACTCCCACTAGATTTTGAAGTCAGTTTTGTACTCTGTCAAAGCAAGAAAAGGCTGAGTAGTACCTCCCCATATGTGGCAATACTCTATTTTAGCTTATATTTGACTCTTATAAAAGATTGCACAAGGTGTGATATAGCTTCTATTACAAAGGCAACCCTTACACAAAGAGGTTCTTTTATACACATAGAACATAATTCCAAAACGTCATGTGTACAAATATTTTGTTTTTTTTTAATTTTAGTATCAAATCTGTAAAAAGAGGAGATCAGATTAAAGTTTATTCTTGAATTGGAAGCCATGTTTAATTTCAGAAGAGTTTCCGCTGGGTAGCTATTCTAATACAAGTCTTGGATATGAAGAATTTTCAGAGGGTTGCTGTTCTGTACAAGTTGTGAAATTTATTATTTTGCAAGCAAAAGAACAACAGATCCTTCTCATGTTGACACAAGAAAATTATGTGCTGGAATGCTAAAAGATTCAATTTTTATTCAGCAATTCTGGTGTCTGACTGATTGATAACAAAATGTGAATTAATTTGACGTTTCTGAATTTTTGAGATGACGATTGGTTATTTGTATTATTTGGATTCATTGGACTCATCTTGGGTATGATTTTCACAACGTTTCGGTCGATGTAACCTTCAACCTTCATCAGGTGTATCTTGTGGAACTCAGGAATGTTTCTGTGAACTCGGGAATTTGAACTAAATTCAATTTGAATCGTAAATCATGAATTAATTTGATTCATCAGTTCCTAGAATCTCCTAACTTTCAGGGAGCATACCCCATTATGTATAAAAAATATTGCAACATTTATCAGTCCCTAAATCAAGCAATGTTAATTTCTTAGTCATATATGGGATGGGTTGTTCTGTAGATTTTATACAGAAAAAGTTAATAGCGATATGTTACAGGATTCCTGATTTATTATCTCACAAACAAATGGAGAACAAAGATGTACAGAAGCTACTATCCTAATTTTGATTAATATAGTCACAACGTACTCCATGGCCTTATTCTTTAATCGCTATCTATATAGTTACACATGCGTATATATTTAAATATTTGTACGTACGGCATAATCACGTTGACACACCAGTTCTCATCAGATCACCAAAGTTAAGCAACGTTGAGCCTGGATAGTACCAGATGGGTGACCATTTGGGAATTTTAGGCGCTGAATGTGTTCTCTGCTTATCTCAGCATTGTTTCCAGTCATCCTGAATCTCCACTGATATTTAACAATGCATACTCAGGAGAGGTCTGGTTGGAGATTGCACAACTTTTGCCACAAAAATTCCATATGTCTGTAGTCTGGCAAGACTGAAGGAAGTTACCATATTTGGATGTACAGGATTCCCTCCTAAACTATTTAACTGATCATTATAAATTTTTAGAACACAGCTCTTAGACATAAGTAGTTGTAATATGAGCTTTAATGTATTTTTATACATTAGGTGGTTGAAAGGAGGTGGGAACTCCGTGTGAAAATTCAGATACCTCTAATTTTTGTGAAATTTTAACAATAAGCGTTAGACATCAATTATTAAATATTCCCTAAATTTCACTGTCTTTGTAATATTTTGAAGGGTTTTTAGGGAACATGATATGGACACAACCTCACATTTGAACATTTAAATATATCAGATTTTGCATTGAATTTGATCCATAAATATTAGGCAACAATTAAGTAAGATTCTCTGAATGTTAATTTCTTAAGATCCCTTAAGCTTAAACGTTAAATTGTAAATATTTTCTAGAATCAAAATTAGAACAAGGATTCTAAAAATAAAATTTAGTATCATTATATGTTCATTTTAATCTTTATAAGGGTTCATAATAGTGATACAAATCTGTTCTGTTTGGGAAATTCATTTTACCTATCTTGGGACGAGTTGTTTTTTTTTTGTTTTTTTTTTTATAAAATTTATCTTTACATTTTAAACCATTTCACATTTATATTTAAAAAATACCTAAAATCTATACTATCGCATATATGTTAAAACCAAATGAAATGAAAAAGAAAATGTCCCTGACTCAAAAGTTTGGACATGACTTTTTCTTCAAATACAATAATTATGGTGATTCAGGGCAAAGCAACCCTCATCTCACCCTCTCGTTGTGGTCGAACATAAACCTTCATGCACTTATATTCAGGTAACTAGTAAGCAGAACAAATAAGGAGATAATTATCTTCAAACCACTACCATAACAACAGCCATGACACAAGGCAACCTTTCGTTGGCAAACAACTCTTGAATAATTGATGGCAAATAAAGAAAATCCACTTATTTTTCTACATTTCTTTAAATTCGGAATTCAACCTAATAAAAAAAAAAATCAGAAAATCTGTCTGATGTATGTACTCGTCAGGGAATGAAAATGTCATATTCCAAAAATCACAAAAATTGATAATTTTTTTTTAAATGATTTTTAGTGATTTACTCATAGCTATTTACACGGATTTTGATTTTCCTCAAAAAAAGTTGTTATGGGGCAGGCATCCAGTGATAAATCTTAAAGATGGTGAAATAAGACATGCTAACCTCGTTTCCTTGTAAAATTTGATTTTCTTAGTAAAAAAAAAAAAAAAAAATTACTTGATCAATTTACGTGTTTACATGATTTTCATTCCATAATGGGTAAGATTTCTCTGCATTTTTTTTTTTTTCTTTTTTAATTAGGTTGAATTCTGGAGATGCACTTATCAAAATTTGGGGTAATTGCACCAAATTCAGGGATAATTGTGCCAACTAAAAAAAAAAAAAAAAGTGCTCTTTATATGCATCGTTGCCAAAAGAGCACTTTTAGCTAGTTGGCGTAATTACCCTGGACTTGGTGTAATTACTCCAAAGTATGGTAACACTTTAATACCAAATCCAGTCATTTTGAAGTTTCAAGTGCTGATCACATCTGCATGACAGATTTTATTAAAAACAGTGGAGTCATTAATACCTTTTACTAATGTGCAATATTCATCTCTTTCTATGAAAAGTCAACCATATCTAACTAATTTCCGTGCTTTCCCATGAAGCAGCAGCCTAAAATCTGTACTAATTATATAAATTGTGGTTTCATGCTTTGATGATCGCATGTATTATGACTGGTTGTTCTTTCAATAGTTCTATGCTTATGCCGTGTAGAAAATTTTTTTAGAACTCGGGAATTTACGCAAGTTAGTGAGAATTTGGTAATCGGTCAGTCAATCAGTAATTCAAAAACAAGAAAAACTCACCTTTAACAATAATACATATTGAATAGGACACAGTTGTATAAATAATGATATATCACAAATCAAAAACTTACATTTTTCTTGTTTGAGGAGAGAAGAGATATTAAGAAATTTAACTGGTTCTAACTTTGGGTTGAGCAACTTTTGGATAAAGTTTAAAATAATTTTTGTTATCAGGAAATATATTTCAGTAAACAATTTAACAATAGTAAAAAAAAATCAATAAAACCAAATAATAATCTACACGTTATGTAGTAATGTGAAAGACGCACATAGTCTTAACCATTGCAAAATTACATATTTTTGTCTTTCTGCTTTTGTTCAGTCACCAATTTGTTTTCGGATTTGAAACCTTAAAGAGTTCTTTTATAGAGAACTTTCACTTGAAGCAACGACTTTTGAGTGGCCAATAAACAAAAGTTCATTTCATAATTTTGTACTATTTTATGATTGGTGAACCAATCATAGCCTTTGTTTCACACATGTAGAAGTTAAGTCACAACATGGAGAGTGTGGTTTGGTTTATTAAGGGTAGCCATCATTATCTAGTTGTGTAAGTGTCACGGATCCTCCTGACTCATACCATTCTACGCTATACTCCATCACACATGATAAATCTTCATTGTAAGTCTTCTGTTAGTTGCTTGATGTAGGTTCTGTGCACTCTCCTCACTGAGCCACATCCCTGTTTTAACATCCACAAAAGAATATCACTAATGATTTCATCTTTAATTCTTCAGCAGCCTTCAACAAATCTGGTTCTCTTTCTAATCAAGACAGATCTGAGGAAGATGCTCATAGAGTTGTTTTTTCTTCTGAGATGCTATCTCCAAGAGATCTTAAGAGCAGCTTTTAGCATTCTAGTGTACACACCATCAATTTTCTTCTTCAGTCTTTTGGTAAAAATCCAAGTTCTATTAAAAGTAGTAGCACACCTCTAATTTCAAAAGATAGCCTAGTTAATCAATGTGGTCCAATGCACTCAGTGACCTGGTTAAAACATCTCAGCAGCCACCTGTTAAGTTCAAAAGTGAAATTCAACATTACAACATCAATGACGCCGTAACCTTTTAAATAGTAAACCCTCTTTTAGTTATGACTTCAAAAACAATTGTTTTGAACTATCCACACAATTGACCGTAACCTTTTAAATTGTAAATGACTTTTCCAAAATTGTGTTTTGCTGAATTATCCACAATTTTACAAATGTAACTTTTTGTTTGTCTCTTGTGTGAACAAATATGACCTTTCAGTTTTATGACAAATGCCCAAATTTGTCAATTTCCAATGATAAAAATGAAAATAATATTTTATAAAATAACCAATCAAAAGTGTTCACTTCCATACCGTATATATTTTAATGCGTTACTTTCATAATTAATTTAAACTAATTTTAATCAGCCAACTAATATCGCTAGTCAACATTTTACGCAAATCACCAAGTATTATTTTGCACCAGTAAAATACCTCATTATGTCACAATTAACCGTAGCATAAGCTTGATAATAGCAACAAAAGAAATTTGGATTAACATGCTTCTATTGTATTGATAGATTTTCAATGTTAACACTGTATCTTGACTTTAGGGCCAGTCATGGGACCATTCTCTTAAACTACATAAAAAAAACTTTTTTTAAACTTTATTTAGCAACTAGTAGGAATATTTTTTTTTTCAAACTGTTACGTATGTACCAAAAACATTGTATTGCGTTTTTCATGTTTTGCGATTACTTCAATAAATTTAAAATCTTCAATTTTTCTAAAGATTTGCATTGCTCTGAATGAAACCAGTAAATCTCCTGTTTTTGATGATTTCTTTCCTTGTTTGTTTTTCCTTTTATCTCTTTCACACATTCTCTCTCCACAGCATTTCATTTTATGATATATATATATATTCTCCAATCTCACACTCAACTTGTAAATATAAAAAAAAAAATGAATAAGTAAACTGACATAATGCGTTGTTTTTTAAACAATTACCAGTAAAATGAATTTTTTTTAAACTCCTATACATCAATTTGGTTATTGGCCACCCCAAACATATGCATAGTAAAGTATTCTTTTCCATAACCAAGTTGTGGTTACACTAAATCCAATGATGTAAAGTTTGCAAACATATTTATTCCGTGTAGTACTGACTTATAACTGGAGAGACACAGACACAATTACGCTTTTATATAATGGCTTGCTTAAATTTTATATTAAAATTTGTAGGTATTTATACAGAGAAGGTACCGGGCTCAAGTAAAAGTTTCATTGGTATTTTCCAACAGATAAACTGCCGGGATAGGCCAAAACGTTTAGTCAATGGAATGTGAGTAAGCAAACGAAAAAAAAAATTCAATCAATTTGTTACAACTTTATAAAACCATCAGACAGTACCTTCTCTACACAAATATCTTGTAAGGTGAAAGTACAGAATACTTACAAAACAACCTCCTCTCCCCATGTTAAGAATGGGTTTCTAATTAATGTTATTATTTCAGCACAGTACTTTCTTTGCATCAGTACCGGAAAATTTTTATTAAACAAAAAATTTTTTTAATTTTTAAGAAAATTTTTTTAAAAAGTGCATCCCTCAAACAATTTCTGATCATTTTTTATTTTTGCCTCATTTCAATATTACTACTAAAACGTGGAAAAAAATTTTTTTTTTAATTTTTTAAAAAGTCTGAGATTTGCTGTTAACTGTTTTTTTTTTTTTTTTGTACAATAGTAAACAAAAAAAATTTTAATTTTTAAGAAAATTTTTTAAAAAGTGCCTCCCTAATTTCTGATCATTTTTTATTTTTGCCTCATTTCAATATTACTGCTAAAACGTGGAAAAAAAATTTTTTTTAATTTTTTAAAAAGTCTGAGATTTGCTGTTAACTGTTTTTTTTTGTACAATAGTAAAAAAAAAAAAAAAAAAAAAAAAAAAAAAAAAATTACAATAGGATGAGTGTTTTTTTTTAATTTCTTTTAGTAACATTATCCATGAAAAATTGCATTCTTTTTATTTTATTTTTAGTCAGCGTTGTCACAAAGTTTTTGTTCCACGCCTTCCAGCTGTTTAAGGCTGTTGTTGACGAAAACACGGTACCTTCTTTACATACGTACCAATTTGTAAATGAATGCTTCTTGGTTGTTATGCAAGTTCATAAAGCATTTTCCCATTTGATTACTCGGCCTTTTGGTCAAGATCAAAGTGTAGTATCTGTTCCGGCAGATGCTGCACTTAAGATAATTTGTACCAGTCAATGGAGGGGAAACCCTCTATACTGGGACAATTATTATTTTTGGTAACCAGAGTGACCCCTTTTAGGGGAGCTGGTTTTTACCTCACATTAAAAACGGCCTTGTGCCTAATTTGCTCAGTGGGGGAGCAAATAAATACCATCTGTTCCGGCAGATACTGCAAGCAAAGACCAGATGTGGGGGCAACCCCATATGCCTGACCTTTAACCAGCTCCCATTTCCCACCTCTCGGGAGCTGGTCCCCTTTTTCCCTTCCCCCTCCCTTCACTCCTCACATTAAAAATTGGCCTTGTGCCTAATTTGCTCGGTGGGGGAGCAAATAAATACCATCTGTTCTTCATTGCTGCACTTCCATTTCTTGTTCTCTTTCGGTGGAGGAGAAATCCTTCACGACTGAGACAATTTTTATTTTTGTACCTTTTCTCCACGTTAAAAAACGACCCTGGTGTCTAACTCTGCCCCGTGGGGAGGCATAGTAAATAGGTACTCTGACACATTTGACACTTAACTTTTATACTTACTCATTGATGTAATAAAACGAAACATTTTATTAAACAAGACAAAATTTTTATAGACCGGATGTCTTTTTTGATACCAATCCAATAAGGTGATGGGAACCAGTATTTTTCTTGACACTATTTTTACACGATTGTCCAAGGCTACAAAGCACTTCATCTGCTTTTGTTATTTTTTTATTTCTTTTCATAAGTATGAAAAAAAAAAAAAATGAAATTATCTATTGATTATGTGCTCTGCTATTAATTGTACCTATTTACTATGCCTCCCCACGGGACAGAGTTAGACACCAGGGTCGTTTTTTAACGTGGAGTCCAACTTCTGTTGGGAAGATAGAAATCCAATTACCTTGGTTGAGATGGAGATACGCAGCCAGTATACCAGCACTAAGCACAGTGTTAAGTCACTGCTAGTTTCAGATTTAATATCCAAAAACTAATATTTAGTAACATGAAACAGTAATCATTGTCTGATTGAAGAAAGATCAGGTTTAATAGTTCAATCGGGATTAACTTTATTTTTCTAGGACATGTCATGACAATGAAGAAAAATAATCCATTTTAATATTTGAAACAGTTGTCTTGTCCTTGTAATCAGGTAAACTATTAATTTTATTACATCAAGTCTAATTCAAAAGTTTACAGAGCTTCAAACATACAATAATTCGCATGATAAAAAGATTTATGACTAATCTTATGGAGATTTTATGATGTGTCACTTTTCTCAAAAGATATGATATATTTTCTAAGAGGATTTTGAAATAATCTTAAATATTTAGATTCCATGCCTAGAGACAAGATTTAGGCAACTGTTGACATCAAGTTAGATTTCACTAAAACACACTGGGGTCATTAATACCATTCACTAATGTGCAATATTCATCATGTATATAAAATTATCTTGTGGAATTATCGCCATCAGACCTAAACAGCATTCCAGTTATTAAAACTTCAGTTCCTGTCATAGTACACCAATGTTGCATCCCTGTGCTTGTTTTACAAGTACTTCAACAAAATATACTCCAATGAACTTGATGCATTGGTGCATTCTTTGACATAAATACTCCTAAACAACGCAACAATCAATAAAATCCTACCTCTTCACTGTAAAAGACCCTAGATGCCTGAAGGCATTTTATTTTGCAGAGATTTAAGTGTAATGTGAACAAATACCTAGCTACATCACATCCTATTTAGGATGCCATTTTAAATATGGATCATAGTTAGCTATAGTCTTTATTTCTTAGTGTCACTGTGTCTTATTTAATGTGAACATAGTCCAATTTCGAAGAAAATACATAAAACACCAAAACTGAAAAACAGATGAAAGATTTCAGATTGCTTATATGAATTTGGTTGTTGTTATTCTTAATCACAATAATCTTTGATCAAAATAAAAAATTGTGACTTTCTCAGGATGAAGATGGTCAAAGTGGTGCTATATTCAGTTTGGTGCAGTGTGATTCAGGTTATGTTTTCAAGGCTTGGAATCTGTAGCCTACATTATACTCTTGAAATTTTAAAAAGTCTGACTCCAGTTCCAGATTCCACAAATCTTAAAGGGTCTGACTCCAGCTTGGTATCCCTCAAATTTTAAAATTGAAAGCTACAATATGTGCAAAGTAGTGAGTCTCTACAATGAACAAAACCAAAGATATCCCATACCCAAATTAAATCAGTTCTTAAGTTAGACAATGACCAAAGCTGTGGAGTCGGTAACCCAAATCTTTGACTCTGAAAACCCAAAATGGTAACCCAAATGTTTGACTTCTGAAATTTTAAAAGGTCTGAGTTCAGCTCTGAAATCCTGTATATTCGCAGCAGTCAAGATAGTTATGGGCAGTCAGTTCCAGGATTAGCAGCAAACACTATAGACCTGTGGAGCCGAGGCAGGTTTGACGCCAGCTTTGATGGTGTATAACCACGTCTTCAGCTGGCTTCCCAGGCATCTTCACCAATTTTGGAGTAGTTCTGAAGCTATTGGTTCAAGGATAGATTCCTGTGTACAGTGCATAGCATGACCAAACCAACAAAGTCTCCTCTTTAAAAGTGCTTGGTTAGAAGGAATGATTCTGCATTGCATCCAGATTTGTGTGCAAGAGACAAAACGGTGTCAGCACACCTGCAGAAGTCGGCAAAAGCAGTATAGGTTATACACTACCAACCTTTTGAAATCCGCAACTCTCATCAACCAGGTCTTGCAGCCATTGACAAAACAAGCATCTAATAAATTTGGACTTTTGTGCCTAATGTGATCTCAGGACAAGACCACAGATAGGGTTGTAGGTGATTGAATGCATGCCGGGCATTGTTAATTCAGACATTGATGTTATCCTACCTCTGATCAGTGGCAACAAACATCAAATCCAGGTATTTGAAGGAATCGATCTCTTCTAGGGTTTATCCATTAAGAAGAATCATGTTTTTCTCAGCGGGTATAAATCATGCGGAGACTATTTTTGTTTCCATAGCATTACCTTTATACCCAGCTTAGATGCAAAGTGTTGTATTTTGTGTATGGCTGATTGGATGTTAGCAAAGTTTTCACCAAGAATAGCTATCTTTTCATCATAATTAAGGTTAGTCAGGATGAAGTTGTGGCCAACAGAGACACCAGGAAACTTGGCAAGTGCATTGTGGATGATCCAGTCAATGGTATAATTAAACAGTGTGAGCAAAAGAACATAACCCTGTCTAACTCTGGAGTAGATGTCAAAGAATTCTGATTCTCCACGGTAGCAGCAAATATTTGTGTGCATGGAGCAGTAGTATGTTTTAATGAGATTAAGCAACTTGAGTAGAAATCTATCTTTATGCATTATCTCCCAGAATCAGTTCACCAAGTCAAATACTGCAGCAAAATCCACAAAACAAATCATTGTATGCTGTTACTGGCATCAGCATTGTTCAAGGGTTTTTCATGGCATGAAAATTTGATCCATGCAATCCCTTCCAGGCCGGAAGCCACATTGGTTTGGATGGGTCCTACGGTCATGTTCAAGTTTTATATATATATATGATGAAAATAATGGAAATAGTATTCCGACAAAATAGAGAAAATAAAAAAGGAAAAAACCGTATTATGTGTTCACCAACGTTTCGTCTTTATTTCGAGACTTCCTCTGGGTGTGCACGTGAAACTTTTTCAAATATTTTGTACTGGTATATTTTTTGGTTTCTTAATCTCATTCACCCAGAGGAAGTCTCGAAATAAAGACGAAACGTTGGTGAACACATAATACGGTTTGTTCCTTTTTTATTTTATATATATATATATATATATATATATATATATATATATATATATATATATATATATATATATATATAATGTGTGTATAAATATATATATATAGAGAGAGAAAGAGATAGATATTAAATTACTATTTTCAAGGCAGATATATCTGAGAAATAATTTTTATAAGTTCTTATACATGTTTCACATAAATGTACAAGTGATTATTTAGGTATAATGGCAATTTTATTAAAATTATATCTTTATTTCTTCAAATTTTACAGTTTTTGCCTATTTGATCTCATGTCCAGAATCCATAGTCCTGATGATAATGCTCTCACTATGAGCAGATTGACTGGCTTGTTAGCTTTTTTTCTCAAAAATCCTTTAAGAGGAATGAAAGATGACACTATATTAAATACAATACCCCAAAAAAAAAAAAAAAAATGCATATAGATTTTTGGGGGGTATTTTGTTTCCAAACAGTTTTAAACATGAATGAATTTTGTAATGGTTAGATAACAAAATAACCTTATTTACTTTTATATCATTGTATTATCATTTCAGATTATCCTTAAGCAAATTTTAATTCTATAGTTTTCATATATTAATGTTTAATCTACTTACAGCTTAAAAAGAATTTTTAACAATTATTTTTACTGTTAATATTCCTGAATAGTTCACTGGGGCAGATATTTGCTTACATTTAATGAAAAGTTATTAATTTTTTTTTTTTTTTTTTTTTTTAATTAGTTGAAAATAGAAGTACAATATGACTCATGAATGGGTATTTGAAAAAAAAAATACATTTATTATCCGATAAAATTTACAAACAGATGAAGTATTTTGTTGCACATAATGCATGTTTGATTATACTGTCAACATTTATAGTCATTCAATGTTGGAAAACATTTTTCTAAACAAATGTTTTTGTTTTCTAAACGAATTAAATTCTAAATCTTCCCATTCTACTAATTATGGATCAAATAATACAAGTAATGCTTAAACATTAGTTGTATTATTTAACCTATAAATTAGTAGAATATACCTTTCACAAGTATTATTAATTATATTTAATATATTTGATAGCCAGCCTATGCAGGATAGATCTGCTAATAATATATATATGCTTATTTCTAATGAGAAGATTTCATTTTTATTGTTCGTAGAAAGAAAGAAAGAAAGAAAGAAAGAAAGAGTGATCATAAGTTTGTTTTGCTAATAATAACTGATTAGTCGGACCTGTGGAAATTCCACAGCGGCATCTCTTCCATGTGTAATATATTGCTTCTGTGAATGGAGATCCAGCGATATTATTGTAGCCCTTTTGTTAAAGCTGTAAAAGTATTTATCTAACTAATCTGGTTAATGTAGTGTCAGGTTATATCTGGTTATTACTGTTTATCTTCAATATCCTTATAGGATTTTGTGACATATTTCCATTGTATGGACACCCAGCACAAATGGAAACCCTACGATATCATTATACCATTATTAGACAGAACAGATACTACCCTTAGCTCCTAGCCAGAAGACCAAGAAGGTATATTTTAGTTTCATATACAGTCCAAAGCAACATCATTTTTTTTTACATTTAATTTTTTTTACATTGCAGCTTCAGTGATCAAGAGATCCTATTTATTAAAAAGGAGGATAGAAGGTGATAACTAGGGATGTGACAACAGCACATTCTTTACGTTGTTTTGACTCATGAGTATATATCCATTAATATCTTATATGTTTTTATATAGATGGATGTGGTTCTCAGTTGATTAAGTGTGTTTAATTATGTTGGGTATATATACCCGAGAATGAAAAGAATATTCTGTTGTCACAGCCCGAGAGACAACATACTATGAACATTAACTTAGCGTATTTATATACTACTAATTTAATGTTCATAGTATGTTATCACCTTCTATCCGTTTTAATAAATAGGATCTCCCGATCAAATAATTTATAATCTGGAAACCGTGACACACCTACATACATATGTTAAAAGGTACTATGGTATTAATATATAGATTCTAGAATAAATTGGCTTTGGAACAACTGCAAAAGGACCTTTTCTATAATTTTTTTTTTTTAATTAACTATAAAAACTAACCTTAATATATATAAGTTATGAAAATATATATCGCAATCAAGCTACACAGAATTTGTTGTGTTTCATCGTCTGAGGACTGGCTTAATTGGCATATATATTTTCATAACTTACTACCTAGCTCTACTCACATATTAAGCACTGTTCAAGCAAATACTGAAAATTGATACATAAAATATCTCCTTATAAAATTTTATGTGGATTCATGAAATATAAAATATCCACAGACAGCTGTTTTACCGTATATCTTCAGTATAGGTAAACATGACGTGTCTTCATACTGAGATTCAAAAGCCGATAGGAGATACATATTTACCACCTTATAGGTGAAAGCTAGAAGATTGACCTGACTTTTAAATACAATAGACAGTAACTCCTTATCTGGTGCTCAAATTAACACAATGGGAGGATTACGATAGGACAATTTAATAGCACTTCAATTAGTATAACCCATTAAAATATTTCAGTGGGATCTTAATATGCCATTAATTTATCCTTCCTCTACACCCCCAGATAAAATGATACTCACTTTATACCCAGTTAGAACATTCTACTTTAATCTTTTTTAATAAAGGGTTTAAAAAAAAAATCAAGCAAAAAATGGTAATTTATCAGATTAAAAATGCTTATCATTTGATGTCTGTAAATTCAATTCAATCAATAAAGCGCATCTGGGTTATCACAGCTGTCAAATGAAGAAGTAATTGAGGTCAACTGACAGACATAACCTTGATTCTGAAAAGAAATGTTCTTTCCAACTATAAAATTAATAGACATAAATTTCTGCAGATGTGTGTAAGGTTTTATTAGAAAATTATTTTCCTTGATGATCTATCATCATCATGTAGAGTCTGAGCTAGAATTCTTTTTACTAGGTGGGAAGGAGAGCTCAGTGCTTATCATGGCTCAAAGGCCACTCAAGTCTAAGGGTTAATGAATATCAAGTCGCCGGTGAGATAACACTGTGATGATCAGTAACAGCAGAACTTGGGTAGGGTTTAATTATTTAAGAGTACAGCCCAACAAGAACTTGTTTACATTAGACTTGAAAATGACAATGTTATAGTTAGCCGAGAAGCAGTCCAATGGTATTGTGTTCTACAGACGCGATTTCTAGGAAAGAAACTTTGCTCATAGAATTTTCGTTTAGTTTTAGGCACAGATGGAGAGTAAGGGAAATTGTTGACAGTTGTTGTAGCTAGATGAGTTTGTTGCAAATGTTTTACAGGAGGTCATTCAAGCACTTGCCATGAAAATAACAATAGAGCAGAGATGTATTCGCAATGCCTTTCTGTCAGCTAGAGAAAGTAGGGAGGAGAAAAAGTCTTCACCCACCAGATTTCAAAGCTGGTTTTGTACCCTCTCAAGTCAGAAATGGGTACTCTTAGCAACACACCTCCTTAAATGTGGCAACAAAACTCCATCTTAGGATGTATTTGGCTCTTGTGCAGGTAGAAGATTGCATCAGGGGTGAGATACCTTCTGGAGCGATAGAATGATCCAATCATTTTTCCAGTAACCTTAGCAATAGATCTAATGGAAGTCTACCATTTCAGATTAGGAGTAAACATCAGTCCCAAAAGTTAGTCAAAGCAGGATGCTTCCTCAAGATGAGAGCTAATCATTTCAATTGGGATTAAGTGGGGATCAGAGGGCTGGTGTAGAAAAGGTAAAAGCTTGGTTTTGAATGTATTAAAGGTTATCCAAATTTCAGAAATCAGACTTAACTGATTGCATGACCCTGTATTTTTCATTTATTTTTATTTATTTATTTATTTTTTTTTTTTTTTAGATTTTATTCATTAAAAATAAGTAATAAGACGTTTGTTGCAATATTTGTGGCATACTGAGAAGGTATCACCATAAAAATTTGGGCGATTTTATTTATAACTATGGGTGATAAGAACAAACTAATCAAATGCCAGAACCACTTTATAAAATATATCAAATCTTTTGTATTCTTCAGTGATATCTTTCAGTCTACACATGAGAAGGTTACCTTTCTGCTGATCATGACTGGATTAATTCTTTGCCTGGAAAAGATTTTCTAACTGGATTTATGCTGTCATTTGTTTTATACTTGAAACTACATTTTTTCTATTTCAAGAATGATTTTATACTCAAGAATGTTGAATTAAGAAAACATTGATAAATACTCCAAAACACTATAAATCTATATATCTATAAAAGTGAACGTGTCTGTCTGTCTGTCTGTCTGTGTACATTTCCCTACGCAATAACTCTGTCAATTTTTAGTCTATAGACTCGAAATTTGAAATACCGGGTACTGAGATTTGGGAAAATCGATGTGACGGGTGTCAGCCAGAAATTTGGCTGTTAAGGGGTCAAATTTCAACGATTTGACCTTTAAGAACTCTACCAAACTCCTTCGACAATTTTGGGTCTAGACACTTGAAATTTTAGATATAGGTTCCTTGAACCTGGATCTAATTTAATAAAGTGATTTGAGCCCGAGACTATAAATTTTAAGGGGTCATAATAGGGGTCAAATTAAAAATAAATTTACTCTTTTTTTTTTTTTTTGCTCAGCATACACCTCCAGACACCCGGGCAACGCCGGGCTTAAATGCTAGTAATACATAATACTAGCTGAACTGACCTGGTCTTGGCCAGGGGAATATTGCATTGTTTATAGTTTTGACAAAATATTGTTGAATATGATGAAAATCAATAAGAAAAAGCCTAACCAAAATGAATGAAAATTAAAAACACATAAATAATGCTTATGTTTTCTCGCTCTCTCATTAAATAGATTTTTTTTTTTTTTTTTACTATTTATCAATAGAAAAAAAATGCAACAAAATTCATAAAAAGAATATTAAAATCTTTATCTGACTAGGCTCTCTTTCTCTAAGTTTGTCAGTACTTGTAACAAATGCAGTGATATGATTGGTTGATAAACATAAATGATAATTCATGAAAAAATGTTTAGTGAAAGCTTTCTCTTACTAAAGGATACATAAAGCCAGATATGCAGTATGTAATCGATGAATTGGACTGGAGTTCTGCTTTTACCATGTTATAATAACACAAAATAAAAAATTCTATAATTCAGTGGGCAGGTAGAATCAACGGTCAGTTTAGCAGATGAAATGCTAAGTAGGTCTAACGTCGAGAATCCAACCGACTTCAGAGATTAGATATATAAATTATTGCTATTCTTAGGTCAGACCTTTTAAAAATTCTTTCTAGGGCAATTGCTCTTGACATATCTAAAGCCTTTGATAGGGTATGGCATAAAGGTTTACTCCATAAGATCGCTAGCTATGGTATAGCTGGAAAAGTCTTCTCAATTATTAAATCATTTCTTTCTGATAGGTTCATAAGAGTAGTAGTTGAGGGGCAAAAATCAGAAGCTCACAGTATTAATGCCGGTGTCCCTCAGGGATCCATCCTGGGCCCAACTCTTTTCCTGATCTACATTAATGATCTTCCAAATCATATCCTTACATCATTTGTAGACATTTATGCTGACGACACTACCATTTATGGTACCACATCTAAGACAGTAAATGACCAAATTCTCTCCAATTCTCTCTCCTCTGATCTTGAGCACGTAGTACAATGGGGAAAGGAGTGGCTGGTTACTTTTAATGCATCTAAAACCAAGCTTCTCTCTTTACATCATCAACATTCTAATCCACATTTGGCATCAATTGAAATGAATGGCTCTCGTCTTCAGGAGGCCTCAAGTTTTGACAAGCTTCTGGGCTTGACCATTACTCCTGATCTTAAATGGAACACGTACATCAAATCTGTTGCCAAGGTCACTGGAAAAATGGTGGGATCTTTCTATCGATCTGGTAGATATCTCACTGCTGATGCTATTCTCTATCTATATAAGAGCCAGGTACGTCCAAGGATGGAATACTGTTGCCACATCTGGGCAGGAGCTGCTAGAAAGGACTTGTCCTGCCTTGATAGAGTTCAAAATAGACTTCGTAGCCTCGTAGGAGATGTCCTTTTCTCCTCCTTGCAACCTCTATCTCACAGAAGAGATGTTGCGAGTTTGTCTCTGATGTATCGTTATTTTCATGGAAAGTGTTCGACTCAGCTTCAATCTATGGTCCCCCCTCGCCAAACTTTCACAAGAAACACTCGTCTAGCTGTAAACACTATCAATAATTTCCCCCACTCTTTATCTGTGCCTAAACCTAAACGTAGATTCCATGAACAAAGCTTCTTTCTTAGAACTGCACGCCTGTGGAATTGTCTTCCGTTTTCCTGCTTTCCGGCTGACTACAATATGGTTGTGTTCAAGTCTAAAGTAAATAAGTTCTTGATGAGCCGTTCCATATAAGTTATCAAATTTACCAAATTTTCATTACTAATGATTACTTATATTGTCCAATTTCTACTGTACACTCTTTAACCCTTATCCTTGAGTGGCCTCTGGGCCTTGATAATGTGGTGATGCCTTTGTAAAAAAAAAAAAAAAAAAAAAAATTACAATAGTACTAACGAGCATTTGGGTTACAAACTCCATAAACCTGGCCACAATACAGAGTACCTTCTCACTCCGTTTCTATATACTACTGGAGTTTACCAGTGTTTGACGAATCTCGACCGTCTTAAACACTTTCAGTTCATAAAACAAAATAAGTATAATAGAAATAGAAGAGAGCAACACTGTTATTTACATCTCTTTTTGGTTTTTAAAAGAAAAGGGGTTTATTTAGAAATTATATGCTGCATGCATGACTATGGGATAAATATCTACATAAGCATAGAATGGGTCGTTGAAGTTCTAATCAGCTCGTCCACAAAGGCACTGCAACATTTTTGGAGTAAAATATAAAAATAAATTAACTATTCTATTCTTTTAAAAATAGATTGTTAAATATTCTGTACTTTCACCTAATAATTTTGTGGTTAAAGTAGTCATTCTTCAGTACTGCAATACATATGATGCAGTCTAAACATACAACTCCAAACCCCACACCTTCTCTGAAAGCAGGTGTTTTATCAAAGCCAGCACTATCTTATTTGCATATGAGTAATGAGACTTCACGTTAGTTTGAGAGACCTACTAACATATAATCAGCCACGGCTGCCATTTTGCCTTTCTTTTGTGTCCATAACCGAACCTTATATACCACACAAACTCATCCAGAAAATTGAGGTCTCTTTCACTCTTGTTACTTACTAAGAGCGGTGACATGGCATTCTATCACAATTTTTGTAAATACTCAGTTCAGGGAGTTTAAAACATGGTTCACTGTAGATTGTGCAATGGTAGCTGCACAAAGACAGCATGTATTCCACCGGTTTGTACGTCATAAGTAAAATACAAATACGCAAAAATTTGCAGATGCTAGAAATCATTGTAAAAGTGAAATAGCAACAGCCAAAAGAAAGCATGCTGAAATAATCAGGAACGCATAGAATCGCCAAAGATAGGAACTCGTGATTTCTGAAAAATCTATAATAGTGTAGTGAATAAAGGGCAATCAGTAATTCCTTCACTGAGCAACAACCAAAAGGTTGCATGCACGGCAACGGAGAAGACGGAACTGCTTGCCCGGCGATTTGCCTCCAACTCCGCCTTAGAGCCAGCAAACAGCTCCCTCCCAAATTTCCCTATGCAAACTGAAGTCACATTAGATGATGTAAAAATCACCCGTTCTCATGTCCGCAATATCATAAAAAATTTAGACACCTCAAAGGCGTGTGGGCCTGATCTCATCCCTGCTATACTAATTAAGAAATGTTCAGACGAGCTAGGCCCCATACTTTCTAAGTTCTACAATAAATGCCTTGCTGAATCTTGCTTCCCTAATAACTGAAAGATGGCAGCTGTGGTACCAGTGTACAAGAGTTCTGGGGAAAGAACAGATCCTCTCAATTATTGCCCCATTAATCTCCTCCCATTCTTCACTAAAATCTTTGAGACCTTAATTAATCAAGCACTAGTTCACCACCCTGCAAAAGCAAATCTTCTCTCTAACAAACAGTATGGATTCAGGCAATGTTGTTCTACTGCAGATATTTTAACAGTCATCTCTGAACGCCTTTACCATGTACAGGATAAGGCAGGCGAAGCCAAGGCTGTAGCCTTGATATATCCAAGGCCTTTGACAAAGTCTGGCATAAAGGGTTGCTAATGAAAATTAAATCGTACAGTATAACTGGATGTATACTAAATATAATTAGATCCTTCTTAGACAACAGAAGCATACAGGTTATTATTGATGGACGTACATCCAAGCAGCATAACATTAATGCAAGAGTGCCTCAGGGGTCGATCTTTGGACCATTATTATTCCTGATATTCATAAACGACCTCCTTGCTAATATTGTGTCCAAGATGCGTATATTTGCTGATGATACAACACTCTATAATATGCATGAGGGAAGAACAGATGTACATAAATCTAAGACAATGGCATATCCATATATCCATGACAAATAGCACCCTACCTGAGAATTCTTCCTTCAAACTCCTCAGCCTAACATCTGCAGGCAATATGAACTGGAACAAATAGAGGACATTGCAAAGGCTGCTGCAAAGAAGGTGGGTTCTCTCTATCAAGCTAGAAGACTACTCATGCCTGAGAGTATCCTGTACCTTTACAAGGTCACCATTCGCCCATGCATGGAGTATTATTCCCACATTTGGGCTGGTGCATCTACCACTAGTCTCTCCCTCTTAGATAAAGTCCAAAAAAGGAGTTGACAATCTAATCAGTCTCACTTTATCAACTAAGCTCCAGCCCCTGTCCCATCGCCACAATGTTGCATCACTGTGCCTGTTTTACAAGTATTTTAGTGGAATGTGTTCTGATGAACTCGTTTCACTTGTGCCCCCTCGACGTACATATCCCCGACACTCGCTTAGCAATAAGATCTCACCCCTTCACTGTTTATATCCCTAAATGCCAGAAAGCTTTCTATTCTAATAGTTTCTTTCCTGGAACAGCTAGACTTTGGAATTCCCTTCCTGCTGTCTGCTTCCATGGCTGTATTGATAAGCAAAAGTTTAAATGTAACAAACAAATACCTTGTTAATCTTTCCTAGACATGGCCTTTAATAGTAGCCCCTTACATCAAAGTGGTGATATGCTTTGTAAGGGGTGAACATGATTAAAAAAAAAAAATGAAATGGAAATTTTAGACAGAATGGAATATTAGCATATGGAATAGCGGATAAACCATATTAACAAATTAGTAAAAAATAACAAACAAACATCTCTAAAAAGCAGAATCAAGATAGTTTGATCAATTTATATGACCAGTCTTATTTACTGTGAATTAAATTAGGATGGTCGTATGAATTAACCGAAATATTTTGGCTTACTTTAGATGTTCATTTTATTTTTTACTTATACATTGATGTTTATTCACTATTCCATGTACAAATATCCCAAATATTCACTTTCAACAATATTTTTTATCAATTTGCAATCTTTTCAATGCTCAGGCAATTTATAAAATTCACACACATGACGATTTATTAAAGAATCCAAGTTTTGAAATTCAGTCAATAAACTTTTAGTATATCAATATAGTTTTAGAATTAAAAAAGTCATTATTTTATCTAAATTTATATTTTTACTTATTACAACATTGGAGACAACACCTTCCCATCTATTTCCTACCCTCAACTAACACACAGCCAAGCCCTTTTGAACTATTCTCCTTTGATCAGCTGATTTCATTCTGACCAAACAAACTGACATCTCTTCAATAAAAGGACACACTGTATGCTATTGTATATATTTTTAATACATTAAATTCTTTTTGACTAAAATCACATTTCTTTTACTTTGCTATATTGGTATTAAGTTATGGTCATTCTTCACTTTCTAAAATTAGATCACAACCACGAATCAGAAGATTTGAAAATAAAAATGTGTACAAAAATACTACATACTTTCTTTAATGCCAATTTGATTAAGTATTTTTAACTAAAACAGGAAGTCCGAGTTAGTAAAAAAAAACATTTTTATATTAATGCAAATTTTTTATCTGACACTGAACTTGAATCACCTGTTTTTCCAATTCAGCCTTGGTATTGAGTCATACAGACAAGATTGCATTTATCTCCCTCCCACAACTGGAAGATTAGACACCAACAAGGTAGGATTAAAAAGGAGGAGAACTCTGGACTGCAAAATGTGCTTGGGCATTCTCTAGTATGGGCGCCTCAGGCGATTAACAATAAACTAACCTCTTCTTAAAGAGAGAAAGCAAAACCTAGACAAGTGGACCTCCTAGAACTACACAGGACCAGCATCATACCGCAATCAACAGTGAAAAAGTCTTTACAAGAATGGTCTAGACTCTTGGTTTTAGTGCTAGAGGCAAAGATGCCATGAGGTAATCTAGATTAGGCTGAACTTTTCAACAAAATGGTTTTATGTGATGTTTGCAACTCTTACACTTGCAGCGGCATTCACTAGATAAGGTTGAGTCGGCTTCACCAAGCAAATTCACAAGGTTACGGATTAGAGCTGATCATGCTGGACGAGCAGCTGAAGAAGCTGCGGTGATGGAGAGTCAGTCATGGTTCCACTGGTGGAGTCTGTAGACACACAGGTCTGCAATTCCCATGAAACTTCACCCACAAATTCACAACACATGCAACTCAATTATTTTTTAAACAAACTTCCTCTAATAAGTCCTCATTATAACAGATTTTACTGAAAATGATATGAACATATTTGGTACTATAAACATTTAAATGTTCACACAAAATCTGGATGTAACCAATAAAATTTCTTATAGGGATGCTTGAATACAAGTACTTCCAGCCTTGATAGAGTTCAAAATCGGCTTCGAAATCTAGTAGGTGACGCCCTTTTCTCTTCCCTGCAAACTCTTTTCCATAGAAGAGACATTGGAAGCCTATCTCTGCTCTATTGTTATTTCTATAGCAAGCGCTTGGCCGAGCTTCAATCTATGGTTCCCCCCTTGCCAAACTTTCATAAAAAACACTTGACTAGCTACAACCAATATATACGATTTCCCTCACTCTCTATCTGTGCCTAAATCTAAATGCAGATTCCATGAACAAAGCTTCTTTCCCAGAACTGCCCGACTGTGGAACACTGTTCCTGATTCCTGGTTGAACACAACATAGTAGCCTTCAAATCTAATGTAAACAAGTTCTTGTTGAGCCGTCCTCATAAATAATTAAATTTTACTCAATTTACACCATTTACGATTATTATATTCATTAACCCTTATCTTTAAGTGGCTTTCGGGCCTTGATAAGTGGTGACTCCCAAGTAAAAAAACAAAAATTATCTGAATTCTTTTATAAAATTTAATCTATGGCTTAGACCCACAACATAAAAATAGGGAGGGGGTAAATGTTATATTTATCAGTTTAACACAAATTGTAAATGTAATCTTTCATAAAAATTCAATTTCTGACACCTTTCTGCTAGAGCTAAGTGGTATGAACAAAAAAGAGTGAGACGAGTGTAAAACAATTTGGTAGAATATTTAAAGGTTTTAAATACTATTGTAGTGTATTATCGAGTATAGTCTGCTCTTCAAACACTGCTAGATATCAGTATATCCATAATTGGGTTGCTCAAATAATCTATTTCATTTGATTTTGATCTTTAGTTTAAACATATACAACCCAAAATCTGGCATGATGAGACATAGAAAAAAAAATTAAGTAAATTCAAATAATTTATTTATTCATAATGTTTTCTGACATGTCAAATTCCATCAGCAGCTGTGCAAATATGTACATATGCATGAATGTGTAGGTTGGTGAGAGTGTGTGTACATACATATACATTATATATATATATATATATATATATATTAGTGGCTTGGCAAGGCTACAGGGGAAACAACCAAAGTAGCAAAACTGAAGCTGGCCTGCAGGATACTATATATACAAACGTAGGCAAATTCGGCGCTGTTTGTCCCTGTGCAGAGGGAGACATCTAAAGACTAAAAGATTTGTTCATTCTAGCAGAGAGACCGGGATTGAATGATGATCAACGAATGTGTCACATTCTCATATCTTATTGTCGGCAAAATCGCCCATTTTTAATCAAATCAATTGATTGTCTACTATAGTTGGGTACCCACTGCGGTGCACTGGAAGGCAGCTTCATATGCCTCTCCACAGTGACTTAAGCCCACAATACATTGTAGTGTACATTGCACTGTAAAGAACCTAATGTTGATTTTATAAAATTATTTTTATATATAATGATCTTCCGTTTTCCTGCTTTCCGGCTGACTACAATATGGTTGTGTTCAAGTCTAAAGTAAATAAGTTCTTGATGAGCCGTTCCATATAAGTTATCAAATTTAACAAATTTTCATTACTAATGATTACTATATTGACCAATTTCTACTGTACACTCTTTAACCCTTATCCTTGAGTGGCCTCTGGGCCTTGATAATGTGGTGATGCCTTTGTAAAAAAAAAAAAAAAAAAAAAAAAAAAAAAATTAAAGTTTAAAGTGCAAAAATTAAGTATTATGCTTCAATTAAACAGAAATATTGATTTTGAACACGCCCTTACCATATCAAAGAACCTATTGTTGGTTTTATGTGCTTGGCCTTACAGCTTGTGCAGTGATAATGGCTTGAATTAAAGTTTAAAATGAAAAAGTCAAGTATCATAGTGTAATTGAAACATTCATTTCAAACATGCCCCTGTGATATCAAAGAACCTACTTATGTTGGGAATTTCGGCTTGTGTGATAATAAAACTTCTCAAATGCACTTGTGATGTTAGGCTGTGTAAGTTGTTAACTTTGGCCAAAATCGCCTGTTCCTTCTTTCATTAGATTATTTTGATTATCAACATTTATCAAAGATATTCTGATACAAAATCTATCTAAGAACATTGCCAGACATATAAAGTATCTTTATGTGAAATTTCCTAAAAATCGGCCCAGTCATCTTTGAACCCATAGGGAATGAACTCACACACACAAGGTTACTTTTATATAATAATAGAGATATTTTGTGTAATTAAAATATATAGGAAAAAAAGCCTTAGAGAAACAAACGTTGACTAATTCAGCCTTAGTATAATAATACATCATGATTTAAAGTATTTATGTAACTAAATAAAACATTTTTAAATGAGGTTTTTTTTTTGTCTTATCTGTAGGACAAAACATTTATAATTTATAATTTTACACCCACAACTGATTTTTACACATTACAAAATGCTAAACTGCTTTTTTTTTACATACTTTGGAGTTTAAAAAAAAATTATTTAAAAAAATATTTTCCCTGTTTTGTTCCAAAAATATGTGCTGCAGTACTATTTCATTTTATCGACTATTTTTTTTTTTTTTTTTATTACATTTTCACCCCAAACAAGGCAAATTGCCACTTTGGTGTAGGGGGCTACTATCAGGGGAAACAACTACTGGGGTACTATGTAGGGATTTGGGCAGCAAGGTGTCGGTTCACGTTACACTTGAACTTCTGCACGTCAGTACTGTTGGGGAAGCAGGGACCTGGAATGGAATTCCAGAGTCTTGCGGTTCTGGGGAAGAAACTATTGGAGTAAAAAGATCTTTTACATCTAGGGATCTCTACAGTGTGGGGGTGGGATCTAGTAGCCTGTCGGGTTTGTCGAGGGTGCTCGCGTCGTGGGGGCACAAGTGATTGCAGTTCGTCAGAGCATTCACCACTAAAATACTTGTAGAAAAGGCAGAGGGATGCAACATTTCGTCGATGGGACAGAGGCTGAAGCTTAGATGCCAGTTCAGGGCCTATCAGGTTTGCGACTCTCTTTTGAACCTTGTCAAGGAGCGAGAGACTAGTAGCAGATGCACCAGCCCAGATGTGGCAGCAATACTCCATACATGGGCGAATGGTGGCCTTATAGAGGTACAGGATACTTTCGGGTGTTAGTAGTTTTCTAGCACAGTAGAGAGAGCCTACCTTTCTTGCAGCGGCCCTGGCAATGCCTTCAATGTAATTGTTCCAACTCATGTTTCCTGTGAACGTTAGGCCAAGGAGTTTGAAAGACTATGTCGAGATTTTTGTATGGTCAGTGGCAAAGCACAAAGCCATAGTTTTCAATTTACATGCATAATACAAATATAAGACATTGTATATAAGTGACTGTTAGACGTAAATTTCTATCATTTCATTCATTATTTTCAATCCTCTTATAATATTCTCAACCATTGACTTGAAAACGGTGCACCTGCTACTAGTCTCTTGCTCCTGGACAGGGTTCAAAAGAGAGTTGTCAACCTGATAGGTCCTGAACTATCATCCAAGCTTCAACCTCTGTCCGATCGACAAAATGTTGCATCCCTTTGCCTGTTCTACAAGTATCTTAATGGTGGATGCTCTAACGAACTACAAGCTCTTGTACCACCTTGACGTAAATACCATCAACAAACCCAACAATCAACAAAATCCCACCCTTACACAGTAGAAATCTCTAGATGTAAGAAAGCCTTTTACTCTAATAGTTTCTTCCCCAGAACTGGTAGAGTCTGGAACTCTCTTCAAGGTACCTGTTTTCTCAACTGTACTGATATGCAGAAGTTCAAGTGTAATGTGAACAGACATCTTGCTGCTCAACTCCCTGCAACTTATGTCCCCAATTGTAGCCCCCTACATCAAAGTGCTGCCTTATTTGGGGTGAAAATGGAATAAATATATATGTATCACTTTTCATTATCTTTTAGTCAAACCCTCTATGTATACCATTTCACATGAGTAAGCTAAATTATCTCATTACCTTATAGCTAGAACTATATTTAAAGTTCTGACTGATCGAGACGCCAAAATCAAATATTTGGCTATTTTCACTTTTGTAAACTACTATTATATATAGTTTTCGGGCCTGAATTAGTGTATCGGTATAGTAAAATACATACAAGAGGAATATATTCCTTTTATTGCTTCGTGCAATTGTCCGTGTGTTGAATTTAGTTTTATTCTACTATATTGATTGCTTTTTTAAGCATTAATATTCACTAGCAGTGGTACCGGTGTTGCCCGGGTGTGTGAAGGTGTAGTAAGGAATTAAAAGGTGTTTAAAAAAAAGTGGTATAGTAGCAGGGTTCCCCAGCGTTGCTTAGGTCAAGTGAAGAGCTCTGAGTGAGGGGGAGGGGGTTTAAAAAAATTCGTAGTAGTGGGGGGGGGGGAAACAACAGTAGGCAATTTGGGTGGAGAGAAAAAAAGTGGTGGTCGGCAGGCTCGAACCCGTAACACAAAGGAGGAAAGAACAAAAAATGTGACGTGTTTGCTGATGTCTCCACAAACCGACCGGAAGTTTGGAATGTTGAAATTAAGCAAAGTCAATCCAACTGATACGATGACTTGCAAAAATGGCGACGCAAAAAAAAAAAAAAAAAAAAAAAAACGACCCCTCCTTGTAGAAAACTGCCCAGTTTAGAGTGAAGGAAATAATATTTTTGGCCAATTTTTCGATATTTGTCATTCGAAGGGTCAAGCTTTAAAATGATACCGAGCTTGTAGGGATCCGTCGCCTCTGTTGAAAGTTTTTGCAAGACATACAAACACACATTTTGTCTTTTATATATCAAACTAGCGAGGGGTACCCGGCGTTGCCCGGGTGTTTGGGGGGGTTAAAAAAGCAAAAGTAAGTATGAGGATCGAACCCGAACCATTGAGGCAAAGTTGTGAAAAAAAAAAAAAAAAACGTGCGACGTTAACCATTGCCCCACCGCGACATCCTTACGGAAACACGTTTGAATTTATTTAATTAGTTGGATTTAGCAGGTGCTCGTTTTAATGAGTTAATGAGGTCAGTTTGACTGCGGGATTTCATTTACTGCTGAACGCTTTTTTTCCTCGCCCCCAAGATGTTATAGGAAAAAGACTAACCCACATGCAGCGAGCGACAAATATTGAATATTTATCTTCCCAAAATCGAGCAAATTAAATAGACAGGCGAGCTTCGTTGTTAACTGTGAGTTATTACGATTTCTATGTGATATAAAAAGTTTTAAAAAGTTTTGAAGCGACCGACTGCTTCTCTGAAAGAAGCCTTTTGTAGACACACAGAAAAAGCGAACACACATACATACATACGTACATTTTCGCTTTTATATTTATAGACTAGCGGGGGTTACCCGGCGTTGTCCAGGTGTTTGGAGGTGTGTGTGGTTTTGGGTAAATCAAAACTCGGGGGGGGGGGGTTAAAATAAAAAAAAAAGTTTTAGTAGGTGAGTATGAGGATCGAACCCGAACCCTTGAGGCGAAGTTGGAAATTAAAGTATGAAAAAAAAAAAAGTGTGCGACTTTAACCATTGACCCACTGCGAGATACTAACGGAAACATGTTTGAATTTATTTAATTACTTAGATTTGGCAGGTGCACGTTTTAATGACTTAATAAGGTCAACTTTGACTGCAGGATTTTTATTTTCCCAAGATATTATAGGAAAAAGACTAACCTACATGCGGCGAGCGACAAATGTTGAATATTTATCTTCCCGAAATCAGGCAAATTAAATAGACAGGCGAGCTTTGTTGTTAACTCTGAGATATTACGATTTATATGTGATATAAAAAGTTTTAAAAAGTTGTGAAGCGACCGACCGCTTCTCTGAAAAAAGCCTTTTGTAGACATACAGAAAAAGTGAACAAACATACATACATATTCGCTTTTATATTCATAGATACTAGCGGGGGGTACCTGGCGTTGCCCGAGTGTTTGGAGGTGTGTGTGGTTTTGGGTAAATCAAAACTCTTTGGGGGGGGGGGTAAAATAAAAACAAAAGTTTTGGTAGGTAAGTATGAGGATCGAACCCGAACCCTTGAGGCAAAGTTGGAAATTAAAGTGTGAAAAAAAAAGTGCGACGTTAACCATTGGGCCACCGCGAAATACTAACGGAAACACGTTTGAATTTATTTAACTATTTAGAATTGGCAGGTGCACGTTTTAATGACTTAATGAGGTCAACTTTGACTATGGGGTAGTATTTCATTTACTGCGGGAACGCTTTTTTTTATTTTTATTTTCCCAAGATGTTGGGAGAGGACCAGCTCCCCATAAAAAGGGGATTGTTTAAATTGAATAGTAATTGTCTGATATAAGGAAAATATTTCCACATTGATCAAATCTGATTACTTTCGGACATTTCCCGCTTTTATTATACGAAAAAGCCTAATCCACATGCGGCGAGCGAAAAATGTTGAAAATTTATCTTTTCCAAGTCGAGCAAATTAAATAGACAGGCGACCTCCATTGTTAACTCGTAGATATTATGATTTATATGTGATATAAAAAGTTTTAAGTTGTGAGCCGACCGACCGTTTCTCGGGGAAAAAGCCTTTCTTGGACATACACAAAAAGCAAACACACATACACACATTTTGCCTTTTATATATATATAGACTAGCGGGGGGTACCCGGCGCTGCCCGGCTGTTTGGAGGTGTGTGTGGTTTTAGGTAAATCAAAACACCCGGGTGTTTGTGTCGGGGGGGGGGGAATAAAAAAAAAAGTTTTGGTAGATAAGTATGAAGGATTGAACCCGAACCCTTGAGTCGAAGCTGGAAATTAAAGTGTGAAAAAAGCGTGCGACGTTAACCACCGGATTTTTTATTTTTTTTTTTGTTTCCAAGATGCTGGAAAACCAGCTCCCCATAAAAAGGGGATTGTCCAAATTGTATAGCAATTGTCTGATATAAGGAGAAACTCCACATTGATCAAAGCTGATTGCTTTCGGACGTTTCCGGAAAAATGCCGCCAGAATTAGTTTTGCTTTTATTATACGAAAAAGCTTAATGCACATGCGGTGATCGAAAAATGTTAAATATTTATCTTTTCAAAGTCAAACAAATTAAATAGACAGGCGACCCCGTTGTTAACTCGTAGATATTATTATTTAGATACGATATAAAAAGTTTTAAGAAGAAGTGAGTTGACCGATCTCTTTTTGAAAAAAAGCCTTTTATAGACATACACAAAAAGCGAAATACATACACACATTTTCGCCTTTATATTTATAGACTAGTGGGGGTACCCGGCATTGTCCAGGTGTGATGAGGTTGGGGGTGGTCAAAACAATAATAAAATGGAAAATAAACAATAAGTGAACGAAATAGCCGTTTAAATGTTAAAACTTTTTTACAAATCGGAAAAACAAGAAAAAAAAAACAGCAAATGTGATGGAAAATAAAGAATAAGCGAATGAAAATAATTGGCATAAATGTTAAAACTTTTTTTTTAAAAATTGGGAAAACAAAAACAACAAAAAAAAGCGAACATGATGGAAAAATAGAAAACGGGAAAATAAAGAATAAATGAACGAAAAAATTGCATAAATAACCCTGTTTAAATATTAAAACTTTAAACCCCCCCCAAAAAAAATGTCCAGTATGTCGGCACAAAAGTGCAACCTTAAGACAACGATGCTGTCACTATAACCACTACTCTACGATCGTTTCAGTGAAGTAACGTTTTTTTTTTTCTATTCAAACTAATCCAATAAAGAATGTCTTTCGCACATGCATGTTTGGCTAAATTGTCATGAAGGAACGATTTTTTACTATCCTCCCTCATATTGAACATCTATTTCTATAGCAAATAATTGCCCGTTTTTTTTCTAATTTTCACATATTATTCGATCAAGATATCGCCATTTCAAACAGTACCGGTTTCGACCCGGTCCGATGTGGCTGAGAAAAGTTTTAGACAGACATACATACATTTAAACAGACAGGTGAGATTTATATAATAGATGTATATGTCTTCCCATTTTTCAATACTCTGTCACTGATCTCTAACAGCCAGTGTTTCCCAATGTTTTACTCTCAAACATAAATCTTAGAATCTAGTTTTCCTATGTTTACTTCCAATGGAAACAAAATATATCCTTCCCCCAACTGTAACAGCTAATTGCTCATGGCATCACTTCATCTGTGTAGCCGAATGGATCTATCACTTTAATATTGTCATTCATTGCCTAGCTAATCTCTCTCTGAATGGTCCTCATTCTAGAGATGAACACAATCTATAGTATCACACTATGAGCAACCTCTCTATTGATTACAGTATAAAGATGCAAACTGAAATAATACAGTCGTATAACAAGTTTTTCTTCTTTTTTTTTTTTAAAACTAGGAACAAAGTGTAATATATCTTCTAATATTACAATTCCACTTTTTTCTGTCCTTGTTCAGTAGAGGAGAAATCGTGCTCGACTAAGGTCATTTTTATTTTTGTCCCAATCCATGGTTCTCCTTTTTATGGAGCAGTATTGTTCTCAACATTATAAACTGACGTCGTGTTTAATGACCTTTGTGGGTTGGCAAGTAAATAAGGATAGAGTTTGTCAGAGCACAGTCCAAGAGAGTAAAGGAGGAGAGGTGGTAGACAGCGAATAAGATGGATGGAAAACCTTGAAATGGACAGGTTTCTAAGGTTGAGCAATATTCTGAGAAAAACAAATGAAAGAGTTGAAGATGATTTCCAAGTTATCTGAGACACAAGAAAAGTAAAGCACAGGTGTGACGTTTTAAAAAGTCAACAGTTGTTTACATTGTGCTGGTGTAAACTAGAATTGCAGGTTTCTGTCCAAGGAGATCTGCTAGAAATTCTAGGCAAGAGTCAAATTCATTAAGTTAATAGTTGCAGGACATGCACCTATTTACTATGCCTCCCCACGGGACAGAGTTAGACACCAGGGTCGTTTTTTAACGTGGAGAAAAGGTACAAAAATAAAAATTGTCTCAGTCGTGAAGGATTTCTCCTCCACTGAAAGAGAACAAGAAATAGAAGTGCAGCATCTGAAGAACAGATGGTGTTTATTTGCTCCCCCACTGAGCAAATTAGGCACAAGGCCGTTTTTAATGTGAGGTAAAAACCAGCTCCCCTTAAAGTAGGCAAAAAGGGGGCACTCTGGTTACCAAAAATAATAATTGCCCCAGTATAGAGGGTTTCCCCTCCATTGACTGGTACAAATTATCTTAAGTGCAGCATCTGAAGAACAGATACTACACTTTGATCTTGCCCAAAAGGCCAAGTAGGTAAATGCAGGACATGCATCGAGAGAAATTATATGAGAATGATAATAGTGTAATGAGAGTCTTAAAGACATGTTTAGATCTAATCATCTAAGGGTAAGATTAAATTTGGACAGTATGGAGATTAGTGATTTTTCCAGATTCTGATATAATTACTAATTCTTTTTTAAATTCCCGATTTCGATACAATTACAGATTCTAGTTCTTTTAAAATCTCTTGACCCTTTATGACCTGGTTGGACTAATTTGTTCAGTTATTAAATTTATAAATGAATATAATGGCATAAATAAAATAGGAATTGATTCAAATATGCCTTGTACGCATTAGTTCAGTATCTGGGTAGATGCCAGATTGTAACTGTCCATTGCTTACATTCAGTATGCCGCCATCTAAAAACAATTTTTTTTTTAATCATCTACATCATAATTCAGATCATAAGGGGTTAATATGTAGTTGTAGAGTTGTTTTTATTACTTTCCGATTACCCTAAAATCCTATGTATTATATACATACATTTTCGCAAACATAAATCATACACTTTTATAGATTTTAATTTTATTAGTAGTTTAAAATCAATAAATATATATTATTTTATCTTTAGTGCCAGTATTGAAAAATTAAGTTATAAACAAAATAAAACTAAAATATAAACTATAAAAGGAATCGTTTTTGTCATTTGAAAATTCCAATACAAATTCCAATATCACACCAAGTTCTGATTTTTCCAGTTCCTACTTACAGTTAGCACTAATAGAGAGATGTGTGCAGAAGAGGGGATCTTAATGGTATGACCAGATTGAGAGTTCTTAGGTTAGTACATGTCGAACAGTTGAGATAGCAGATTCAGTTTACAGGAGAAGGTCAAGAAAACATTGGAGGAATTGTTAAAGATAGACTTGAGAGAAAGAGAGATAATTAAAGACCTGGCCAGAGATAGGCGAGTTCAGGCGCCAGCATGTAAAGCAGATGTCAAACTGAAAATGTTTATAATTGCTATGTTTATTGGGAAAGAAAAATTCACTGTGGACAGACAATGAACCTTTCTCTCAGGTGAGAAAAAATTCCACACAATGAGTCTTTAATCGAAATTACTACCGACTTTCTCAGCTGAAAATGTCACCTTTGTTACTTCTTACTGAATATGAAAATGACGTAAGTAAACAAGGTGACGCTTAGGATAACAAAAATGACAAACGCTAAAAATTCTGAATCAACTTTCTTATTGCTGGTATTAGAAGAAACATCAATTGTTTTCATATTAGTTGGATTACTGCTCTTATCAGTATTATTTTCAAAATGTTTCAGTTGATGTAATCTTCGAATTTCTTCAGGTGTATCTGGTTGAACTTGGAAATCTTTCTGATGAACTCTTAAATTGACACAGAATTTCAAACAGAACTCTTTATCTACAGAGATAGCATGCTCTCATTCTGTCAGCTATAATTTGCAATTGTATTTTGAATCGCCTGCACTGAGGATTGAACCTTCAACTTCCAGAAGAAGGTCACTGACAACTGAATTTTACTAAGTACTTTATCCGTTACACAACGAGTGCGAATGATACTCAATACACACATTACTTAGGACTTCTAACCAGTCATGTCTGATGGAATGAAAACATGCTACTCCTGTGGATTAAATAAAGGTTTCTATTTGAAATTCTGTATAGATTCCAAAGTTTGACAAGATACATCTGAAAAAGGTTGGAGGTTACATCAGGCAAAATATTGTGAATACTCAAGATGAAAACAGTAGTCCAAATAATATGAATTATAAATCCTTATCTAAAAAATTCAGAAACATAAATAAGTTTTATAAAATTTTTTTGATATATGATTTTATTTTTTGTAATCCTTTCAGATGAGGCTTCAAAATTTGTGTATTGATTTTTTTTTTGTGGACTTATCCTCATCTTCATAGTCGTTGTTGTTTCACCAAATTTCGGCCAACTATTCCTCTGGCCTTCTTCAGGTGGTTAACTGCAATGGGATAGAAATGGTGAGTTTTAACATACAGTGGATAGAGGCATTGAGTCTCTACAGTTCCAGGTGAATATTGTCTGAAGATAGCAGTTTCAATCCTACCCAAAGCAGGCCAGAGGATTGGTTGGTCAAAACGTAGGGAGACGACAACTATGAAAGGCAGTAATTACTGGGGATACAGTTACAAGACTCAGCATTTTTATCCCGTCATGGTTAACCACCTGAAGAAGGCCAGAGGAATAGTTGGTCAAAATGTGGTGAAGCAACAACTATGAAGATGAGGATAACAGCCAAAAAAAAAAAAAATCAATACAGAAATTCTTTGTTTTCATTTATTTATACAACACTGATAACCGTAAAGGATTCAATTCTTGTTTTGTGTTTAATAGAAGAATCTTGCTTTTTAGTTTAAGTGAAAACCATCAATACATTTAATGTTAACAATGATATGATCTTATTGTATTAAAGACAAATGGAATGATTGGATTGTTTCTTAGAAATATTTAAGGGAGACTAATGTTGGTTTAAAGATATAAAATCCCAATAAAACCATATATAAAATATTAAACTCGGGCCTGGGCTCTAAGAAAAGTTGCAAAACCAATAAAAAGAGTAAAAAAAACTTAAAGGGAATAACTAAAAAAAGAGAAACATAGGATTAACTACTTGACAAGAAAGGAGAATAAAAGCTGGTTTAATTGAAAGTTTCAAAATAATAGCATTTATTATAACTATGTTGGATATTTTAGTATTTTTTCTCAAAGTGTATGCTTGCATATTTTGCTAATAGAGTAATACATGTTTAGGACAAGTTCTTGGACAAGAACAGTAATAATGTGAAACATTTTTAGATGGAGTAGGATGAGTTCAGAAATAATGATGAAAAAGAAGTCATTTGTATTTTGGGGGAAGTATCAGTTGAAACATTAATCAGAATTTGATTTTTTGTTTTTACTAACGAATCATAACTTATCAAAGCCCAATGGCCACTCGAGGATAAGAGTTAATGAGATTGTTGGTTGACAATAAACGACACTTCAAGCAAATTCAAAACAATGGGTGAAATGGTTACAATTTGATTAATTAGACAACAAAAATGTTAACATTGAACTTGAAAACAACCACATGGTAAGCAGTCCTGTGATATTGTATTCTACAAATGGGATGTTTTGGGGGAAAAACTGTATTCATAGAACTTCATTTAGGTACACAGAGGAAGAAAGGAAAATTTTTTATAGTGATTATAGCTAGACGAGTTCTTGCTTTGAATGTTTTATAGTGATTTGCATATTAATATTGTATTAATAGTTTAAATGCCATAAGAGTTGAATTTAGAAGAATTTAAGTGAGAGAAGATAATTGGATTTAAGAAAAACATTTTTGAATATAACCTCAGATTTTCATGTAATTATTTGTTTACAAAGACTAACAATGACCAATTCTTCCCCCCATCCCCGAGCAAATACACATTCCTAAAATAAATATGCTTTGCATAATCTATTCTCTTATAAAATAATCAGTATTAAAAAAGCAAGAAAAAGAGGATTATACAAGCATAAAATGCAGATTCCAAGCAAATCCAAAATCATAACATACCAAAATATGGACTCAGTTTAACACCTAATCAAACAAATAACAAAAAGGGGTCGTTCAAAAATGTTCAAAAACAATTTATCAAAGAAAAAAGAGGGAAAAATAAATGAAGAAAAGAAATACCCCACTTTTTTTTTTTATTATTATTATTAAAAAGCCAAATTTTAAACTTGGAACAAATTTAATGTTATTAATCAAAAAGAACAATTAATTTTTTTTTTCTTTTTCATGATCAGAAAACAGAAAAATGATTTTATATTTTAAAAATAAAAAAGAAAGTTGGGAGGTGAAGTAGATGACGACGTGAATGACCTGAATGTATCAAGTTCGAATCCCGTCGGTTTCATAGAACCACTTTCACTTATGGTCCCCTTATATGGCCCTTCCTTTAAGTACCTGATTTTACAAAGTATCAGAGGAATTAATGCTGTAAACATGCACTAGGTGTCATGTTGGTGCAAATAACAGAATTGCTAGGGAGGAGATTGGTGTCAAGATCAAAGTGTAGTATCTGTTCTTCAGATGCTGCACTTCGTTTTCTTGTTCTCTTTCGGTGGAGGAGAGATCCTTCACGACTGAGACAATTTTTATTTTTGTACCTTTTCTCCACGTTAAAAAACGACCCTGGTGTCTAACTCTGTCCCGTGGGGAGGCATAGTAAATAGGTACAATCAGCTAACAGAGAGAGGCAGAAGAAATCGGAAACATCTCTGATTGAGAGTTAGGCCAGGGTTTTCAAATCTTCAGGACACCATGGAGTCCCTGAACGGGGCAAAGGTTTTTCACAGAACACTAAAATAATTTCTAAAATAAATATGAAAAACATTAATTTCAAATTTTAACACTAACTAATGATAATGTTTACAACCATTTTTTGTTTATGATTAATCAAAAAGTGTTGCATTTTTTTGTTAATTTATTTTTTTATTTTCTTTTTCATGGACCAACCTGAAACTCTTTACACGTGTAGTTATGTATCATATCTCTTTCCAATAAAAAAGATCAATAATTAAATGTATTTTGCCATATAAAGCATTTGGTGCTCATTAAGAAAGAGTTTCCAGAGCCCCTCGGCCTCACTCACAGACCAGTTTTGGAAATGGGATGGTTTGTTTTTCTGAGGCTGCTAGTGAGTTAGATCTGTGTGCCTCTCCAAGCAAAATGAGCTCTTGAGGCTCTTACTAAATGGTTGTGTTGATTGGACTTATGTTTTGATTCAGTCAGCTAAAAATCTCAGTTTACAAATCTGCTATTCAACCTACAAAAATGAGTACCATCTGTAACCTCCAAATAAAAATTTTAAAAATAAATAAACCTCTGTTAATTTTTTTGTTGTTGCTGTTAAATTAAAGTTGCGGTTTTATTTGAAATGAATTTTTTTTTTGCTGCAGCACTGACTGAAATGAACAAGATTTAGACCAGTACAATGAGTGGACCATCATGGCTTGTGCAGTGGACACACACATGCATGTCCATAATTCCAACAATAGAACCAAACCGGTCAAAAAATAGTGTTCCACACTGATTCATATAGATTTACTTTTTAAAGAATAATTTAAAAAATGCAAATTAAAACCAATCCATTCATTACATAAGTTTCATTGTGATATAGAGACTATTAGAAGTCTATTTCACTCGATTTTCACATAAATTTTGATTAAATTTCTCCCAAATTGTATGGTGAAATATAAAATTATACTTTGCTTTGTAATGGATATCAATTTCAACTTCATATTTTTCCTCTGTGATAGCCATTTTTATTTTAACGATAGTTATTAAATTATCAACTAACACGGTATAACTACTTTATTTTTTATTATGCTTCAGAAATCTGGAGATGAGGAATGATAATTTGGATTATTCAGCCTAGCGGGTGTTATTTTCACAACACAACATTGCGGCTGCATTGGATAAAGTGCTATAATAATCAGTTCTAAGTGACAGTGTTCTGGGGGTTGAAGGTTCAATCTTCAGTGCAGGTGATATGAAGAATACAATTGCAAATTACTTAAGACTTCTACTTGGTCATCGCTGATGGAATGAAAACAGGTTACCGCCATTTGAATTTTATACAGATTCCCGCGTTTAACAGAAAGATTCCAGAGTTTAAGAAGATGAACACTTAAAGGTCAGAGGTTACATCGACCGAAACGTTGGGAGAATAACATCCCAAGATGAGAACAGTAGTTCGAATAATCCAAATAACATTTCATTTTTGCTTTTAAATTTGTTAACATCAATCCAAAAGAATGTTCTAAGTATATTTTGTGGTTACATGTTGTTTTTTAATAAAATATTTTTAGTACTAGGAAAAAAAAGCAACATAGCTGCGAGCAATTAAAACATGGAATTCATGTTCCATTTTTAACATTTTGAAAAATTTAAATTGAAATATTATTTTTAGAATAAGGAATACAATTTTAGAGAAACAATGTTATCCAAAGTTTGAGTGAAAAAGAAAGAAAAAAAAAAAGCACAACACAGGGGAGATATTCCAACAGTACCTATATGACAATGGAACAGTTAAATAAATTTAAACAGTTCTAAATATTTGTTTCAAGTAAGTTTTTTTTTGTGTGTGTGTGTGTGTGTGTGTGTGTGTGTGTGTGTGTGTGTGTGTGTGTGTGTGTGTAAATAATTTATAGAAAATGTTTGCTTTTCCTTACCATTTGGTTGGTATTTCTGAATATAACCTTGTTCCAGGATTGCCACATCAACAGATGAAGAATAACTTGACATTTTGACCAGTTTGGTTTTGACTTTTTTTTTTTTTTTTTTTTTGTTTTTTAAAGGGGGTTAAAATAAATATTTCAAGATCAATGAGCACTTTTTTTCAATTAAAAAAGATGTCTGTTTTTTTTTTTTTTTTTAAGAAAAGACTTAAAAAGTTGCTTAATTAAAATCTGTGTTTGTTGGTTCGATTTCAGGAAGAAATCTTTGGTTAAAATAAAAACTGATTTTAAAAATAGGGAGGGGGAATCTTGGAAAAAAGGTGTCGAGTTGCAGTTTGTTGGATAATCGGGAGAAGGATGAATAAAATTGTTTTTTTTTTGTTTTGTTTTTTTTTCCTTTCTTTTTTCAAAAATGAAGTTAGGGTTACGTTTTTTCGTGTGAGAGTGAGGGTGTCAAATCCAAAAGCTTGGTCAATTTGGAGGTGAATAATGGCGTTAAAAGAGCCGAAAGGAACGAGAATGGGTCTCTCTTTTTCTTGCAGAGCGAACTAAACAAAGAAAGGAAAACACGATAAGACTTTCATTATTACAATTTCACAGCTGATCACATCAAATTGGCTGGATAATACAACGACGACGACGACAACCGCGGGTGGTAGTCGGGTGTCGTGAAGTAAGGAGGCAGCCTCCTCAACATTCAATAATGATTGCAAATGGAGTTAAGAAAAAAGAAACTAGTTGATAAATAAATATAAAAATATTACTTTTGTTTGACAATTAAGTGCCATTTCAATGAAACTGTCGCAAAGTTGTGTTAATTCGAAGATAGAGGACAAGAAACGAGTTGCTGATCAATGAGGCATTCCCTTTCTCTCAGGTCCCTACCCTGCAGTTACCGGGTTTTCACTATCAACAAACCTTGTTTTGTTTTTATTTTCTCGCTCTTTTTGGAGTGGATGGGACAACTGCTGTTACACCTTTTAATGGCCTTCTTCCTCTTACAATACATAGGGGCCTCTCTCAGTCATGAAGAAATAAATAATAAATTGTATCATCTTCCGCCGTAAACACGTGCGCATTGTGTGTGTGTGCTACTGCTAGTGTTACTCGACTACACTAAGTATGTATGTTTACTTCGGAAAGTAAAACATTTAATTTCTTCATGGCTGAATTTCGTGTGTGTGTGTGTGTGTGTGTGTGTGTGTGCGTGCGTGCGCGCACGCGAGATAAAGATAAAAAGCGAGAGAGGGGAAAAGAGAAAGAGAGACACAGAGAGAAAAAGATACAGAGAAAGACAGAGGGAGGCAAAAAAAAAAAAAAAAAAAAAAAAAAAAAAAAAAACAGAAAGAGAGAAAGAAAGAGATATAGAGACAGAAAGAGAGAATGACCAACTCGTTGAGATGTTGCGTTTAGCCAGGCCATAAAAAAAGGAAAAAGGATTTTAATAAATTGTCTTCTTTGAGGGTGGGGGGGGGGGATATGTTAAGGAGAAAAAAATGTTTATTGCTAATAGAAGCAAACAGAGGGAGGAAGTTACAATAATTCTTCTTGCCAAGTGACCAGAGTTTGTTTCAGATGTTAAACTGCAAACTTCTACTAAGCCACCATTCTCCCATGTATGGAGTATTGTCACATTTAGGCTGATGCATGCATCTGCTACTAGTCTCTCACTCCTGGACAGGGTTCAAAAGAAAGTCGCTAACCTAATTGGTCCTGAACTGTCAGCTAGGCTTCAGCTTCTGTCCCATCGACGAAATGTTGCATCCCTCTGCCTGTTTTACAAGTATTTTAATTGTAGATGCTCTGACAAACTACAACTCTTTGTACATCCTCGACGTAAATACTACCCACAAACCTAACAAGCAGCAAAATCCCATCCCTACACAGCAGAAATCCCCAAATGCCAGAAAGCAGAATAGTTTCTTCTCCAGAACTACTAGACTTTGGAATTCACTTCCGAGTTCCTGTTTCCTCAACTGTACTGACATGCAAAAATTCAAGTGTAATTTAAACAGTCATCTTGCTGCTAAACTCCCTACACAGTACCCCTGCAATTATGTCCCAGATAGTAGTCCCGTACTTGAAAGTGTCACTGTGCCTTGTTTGGGGTGAAAATACAATAAAACAAAAATAATAATAATCTTGCCCATTTGGTGTTACTTAAAGCAAACACTTGCAGATTTGTTCGTTCATTAGAGAACAATCAGGTACATTTAGCCATTAATTCACAAACCGCACAAAAAAAAAAAAAACATTCTACGTTAAATTTATATACGAAATTGATCCTCCACTATAAATTCCAAGTTGATTGTTTTATCTTGTAGCGATACGCCAGAGACATATAAATAAATAAATAACATTCCAGTTATGCACGCATTTGCCGTACATTAAAATAAATAACATTTCAGTTATGCACACATTTGCTGTATCCACCCATGCAAATTCGGTGGAAATAAAAGTAAAACTTTGTCTTTTCGTGCGGACGTAAGACAGAGCATACCATGTGACAGGGTATCCACTTTCCGTCCAATCACGCTTGAAGAAAAACACATTTTCTCAAATTTTTTTCTGACAGCTTTGCTGGAGCCAGCCAAAAGCGTATAAAAGACATCGCACGAAGATCAACTGTCTCTTTGCCTCGTTTCTCCCTGCTGGCTGGCAACACCGCCCTAGAGCTTTGCCCCAGGCTAACCAACATGACTTTGCGCGTCATGCATGCACCTCTTTTCTCTTTTTTTTTTGGCTAGTCGTCATGCTGCAAACACAAACGACGCTTCATGGAAGACAGAAATGCATTGCCGCTAATATTAATGCTCCAATCTCACTGGATTAATTCCTAAAAAAATAACCTTTTGTCATCTCAGACACAAATTATGGAGCAAAATTGCTACACTACTGGAACTAATCAATTTAACAATTGTTTCTTTCCTTTTGTAAAAAAAAAAAAAAATTTCTTTCTAAAAAAAAAACAAAAACAAAATACGGTTGCCTCAGTTGGAGGTTTTCCTTTCTCCTCTTTTGGTACAGTTTTTACTCAAGTTCTATCTGACTAAGAAATATATATAAAGTTCTCATGACTATACGTGATTCTAACAAGAATATCTCGTAAATCATTCAATGACATATTTTTCTGTCGTGTGTTGACACAACACACGCATATAAAATACAACACAAAAAATGATTTATCTTTATTGTTAAATAAAACCTTATCATAAATGTTCAAGTTCGTTTCACTATTATGCTGATTCTGACACTTATTTTTTTTTTGTTTATGTTGAGGTGTGAGCGATTTTCTTTGTGTTCACATCACTGATGTGACGCTGGCGTTGATGAGGATCGGCCATTCCTTGTTATCACACTGGCAATACTTATACACACACACCAAAACCATTACAATCTGTTTATTATTATTATTATTATTATTATTATTATTATTTAGTTTTTGAGTGTTCACACATAATCGCCTAAAAAGTAGAATCTCATTACGTAGGCGATTGATTTAGCGGAGGTTGTTAATCTAAAATACGCCTAATATTTATCTATCTATCTTCTATAATATAAAAGCGAAAATGTATGTGTGCGTTTTTTGCGTATGTCCGGGGGGGGGTCATTGTTTCTTATAACTTTTTATATACTACCTAGATTATAATATCTCCGATTTATGAAAGGAAGTCACGTCTATCTTTTACATGCTATTTTTTACTCTCCGCGTGTTTGTTTGGCTTTTCCATATATAAGCATAACTGGATCCGTATCAAAGGCAGTTCCCTGGCACAGGTGCCAGAGACGTCCAGAAAGCAATGAGCTTTGATCAAAGTGGGCAAAACCCGTCATATCAGACAATTGCTATTCATTTGGACACTCCCCTTTTTATGGAAAGCTGGTTTTCCCCAACATCTTGGAAAAACTGGCTTGCAGCTAAAGTTAAGTGCGTGATTTATTCCTCTTAAATTTACGTGCCTGTCACTTAACTTTTTAATTGTTTATTTTCAATCATTCTCAATTCCACTGCCCTTGTAGTGTCGCAATAAGTTATCAGGCTATTCCCTTCAAGGCTTCGGGTTCAAGCCTACTCGCCTACCAAAAATTTTTTTTTTCTTTTACACCTCCAAACGCCTGGACACCCACGCTAGGTAATAATATAAAACTCAAATAGTCTTGCTTGGGCATTGAAACCGTCTATCCAGTTCCACTTTACGACTTCCGCTTACAAAAATTCTGTGCATGCATAAATAAATAAATAAAAACCAAAGCCATAAAAAAATTTTTTTCTTTTTAAATCGAAAATTACAAAATCGTCTTCCTTATTTTATTTATTTTTAAATAGATTTATATATTTTGTTTTTCTACACTCCTAACATAATGAAAACCAATATAAATAAATACATAAATAATAAATAAAACCGAAAACAAGTTTTTTTTTAAAATTAGCTTACGTTACAAATCAATAAAATCGTTCCACTTAAGTGATTTACTTTTTTTCAGTTATAATTATAAAATACAAATATTTTTTCATACTTATATGGTCGATGTTTTTTTACTACGGCATTTTACGAATGGTTCTTTTGCATATTTCATATTTTTCCTTACATTTCGCTATATTACTTTTTTAAGAATTCTAATATAAACAAAACGATATTAAACCGAAGATAATAAAAAAAAACATGTTCGTTTTTAGCATCCCAAATTTGTAAAACTATTTCGATTGTATTTTCATTGCATGTTGATATCGTTTCCAAACAAAAACCAAAACAAATATTTTTTCGGGTTTGTATTACTGTACACATAGATTCGAAAAAGTTGTCAAAAAACAAATATAGAACAAATAAATGTTATCAAAGGCAAGATAAGTTACTTTTCTACCTAACTGGATATATTTTTTGTGTTTTTATTCAGTGTAACATGTTTATTCAGCTCGAAAAACATGCAATGTTTACCGATGTATTGGAAAATTCAAAATGGAAGCCGACTCTCTCTCGGAGAGGGTACGTTTGGGAAAAGGTATTATAAATAATAAACTAGACAAAATACTGTTAGAAAACAACCGAATACATGTCAACTTATGTCACGGTAACATATAGTGAGCGAATTTCTAACAGTATTTTGTCTAGTTTATTATTTATAATACCTTTTCCCAAACGTACCCTCTCCGAGAGAGAGTCGGCTGCCATTTTGAATTTTCCAATACATCGGTAAACATTGCATGTTTTTCGAGCTGAATAAACATGTTACACTGAATAAAAACACAAAAAATATATCCAGTTTGGTAGAAAAGTAACTTATCTTGCCTTTGATAACATTTATTTGTTCTATATTTGTTTTTTGACAACTTTTTCGAATCTATGTGTACAGTAATACAAACCCATTTTTTCTTATGTAAAACAAAACAAAAAAAAACTACTTGATCAATTTACATATTTAAAAAAAATATATTTGGTATAATAATAATAAATGGAATAATAATAAATAATAATAAAATTTTAATATTTTAGAATGGGGATCACTTTCCTATATAAATTTTACGTAATATGAGCACCTAGTTCTTAACTATATGGCGGTAAACAAGACGTAATCGTTAGCATTTTTCAAGTTTGGTGGTATGGGGGCAGAAAGAGGGTACAGGATGGGGGGGGAGTCATAAGTGTTAAGCATTTTAAAAAGATGTAGAAACACTTCAAACCTGTGTGTGTGACAGGGGAGGAGAACTTTCCATTTTTTTTTTTCGATTTGTTTTGAAAAGGTCTTACCGTTAAATATTACTTAATTATTCTTTCCTGATATTTTTAAAGCTGTTAACACACACACACACACACACACACACACACACAAAACGAGGGTGGATCTGCATACTGCACACTCCCTCCTTGCATTTTTATTTTTTATTTTTCGTCTTTTTCAATTGCTTTCAACGGATTACACCTCTCTTATTTAAAGGATTTTTTTCATTTAATCCTATGGGAAATGATGTTAAGATCTTTATTATCCAATGTACTCCGTATTGTTTTCACTGGTCGTCATGTTTGTTTTTACGCACATGTGCATTCAATTTTTGCACGTTTATACATTAATTCTGTATACTCACTATTCCATAGCTAGCTATAACATACACTGACCCAATGGGTCACGGGTAGTCTAGTATTATATTCAAACTTCACATCTTCGAAACAATCTCACCTTTAAATAATGTAAATAATATTTGAATACTTATGTTTTGCTAACTTGGTATTGTGGAGATAAGTATTAATCCAAGTTTGAAAAATACAATCGCATTTTTTTATTTTTTTTAAACCTTTCATAACAAATTCGTCTCACCGGCCATGTTATGAATTTATCGATCAATATCATTTTAATCTCTTTGTTGTTGTATTTTGGGGGATTATTCAGACTACTATTATAAGCTTAGTTGTTCCGTGACTAAGCGGTTAACGACATGGACCAACAACCTAGGTATACAAAGTTCGAATTCAGTTTGTTCCATAGAAACACATTCACTTAGAATTTTGGCAACCTTCGCCCAGTCTTTCTATAAGAAACTAGTGCCAACAGAATCATTTTATTCATTACAAAAATGAAATGCGTTTAGTTGTTACATTAACAACGTTTCGGCCAATGTAATCTTTTTAGAGGGTCCTTTTTAGGGGATTCGAATTTGGGAAAGATTTTTGGGAGGAGCTGAGTTTAAGGAAACATTTTTAGTAAAAACTTTTTATGAGTTTATACTCAAATGTGTGAGAGCAAGAGAAATGTTAGATGATAAACACAAACAAAAGGAGTTCAAAAAGCATAAATTTACAAAAGAAATATTTTACACATGTTTAAAATGGAAGTTTACGTGATTAGGAAAACATAGAATATTTATTCTTAATTTGAGGGTCCTTATAAAACGAGGGATTCATTAGCTGAGATATCGAAGAAGCCAGAGTCGATAATTTAACGGTCGTGAATTATCTAAGAATTGTAATCAAAACTTCTCCATTCAATTATACAATTTATATTTCATTCAAATTATTAATAAGAGTCACTGTTTATTTGTTTTCATTGTAGAATGTTCAGTGATAAAAGTTAGGAATATTTAAATAAGTTTATTCATTTGTTTTTTTGAAAAGCAGGTGATAATAAGAAAAAGGTTAAGAGTTGTATGTCTATGTGTTTGTTAATGTCTGCGTGCATATGCTTATGACTGTGTGTGAGAGTTGGCAGAGGTGCGAGGGGGGTGTGAGACAACATAGATCTTAGCTCTGTTGTGGACTTTGGCTCAACTGTTTATTGAAGAAAAATCTGGGTTAAAAACGGCAGTTCTTATAAATTCAGAGAAATGCATTTGATTCGCTTAAAATGTTTTTTTAAAAGGCGAATGTATCCAGACATATGCAGAGAAACCATTTTATCATTTTCATTTTGGACACTGAAGTGTCGAGTTTGTGAACTTTATAGTCAAACTCTGATATCTGTAGGCAATCTATAACTGAACCCTTTATTTATCCATGGCGGTATATTGTTCGCATTCCAACAACCATGACCAAATAAAAGTGTTAATTTATGTTAATCTCGCAAGGATTGAAACTTCAACCTCCAGGAGACTATTACTTGCAATATGACTAGGCTTTTATTTATCTTTCATCCTCTCAAATTCATCATTACTTTCTGATATGTTTTATTTGGTCTTCCCCTGCAAACTAATCTTGCTACCTTAACAACCGATTAATCATAGATGCTCCAACGAACTACAAGCCCTTGTACCTCCTATATATATTTTCATAATATCCATTAATCCAAGCACCTTCATTCTTCAAATGTAACCAAACCAACCAAGACTCCTGTTCTGCACACATTTCCCTATACTGTTCAGATTTTGTCTTTCTCTGAAGTCATCAGTTTTAAGTATGCCTTTAAGAGTCACATTATATATTCATTGTACCATTCTCAGCATTTCTCGCCATGCAACACATATCCTCAACCCACATTGGCCAGCTTTTTCTTCCATACATTAATATACTGCGCACACATGCTCGATAAACTTTTTTTCTTAAACCAAAAAATTTGTTACAAATGTTGCTAATTTTCTTACATCTTCAATAAACAAAATTGTACAATGTTTTTTTTTTTCTGTGCTAGTCTGACGATTGTACGAATGAAATCAAAAGTAATGTATTCTCCCTTAGGATCACAATCGTAACGCTCTCTTGATTAGTAATGGCATAAATTTCCTAACTCTTGTAATCAAACTAACCGCTACCCACAACCTTTGTGCTACAATAGTATCACCAAGGTAATTAAACTTTTGAACAGCTTCAGAATTAGTTTGTATCAAAATCAGACTGATATACTGACTAGGCTATCATTGTTCTGCTTGTCTAGGGTATAGTCCTGTACAGTCCCAGAAGGCCCATTATCCCAGGCTTTACCTTCTTGCCCTTCAAGAAAGGGGTTAGTTTAAGGCGTCCCAACTGGGGAATTCCAACAGAGCTGCTATGGCAATTTGTGTTCGACCAGGGTGTTCTTCCTCTATGGTCCGTCTTTTCAAATCTTATTTTCTATGACCTTATGTCTAATCTTTTTGCCATAAGTGATATATAATACAAATAATTATGCCTTATGAAAAAAAATACATAAGGGGGAGTAGTGTTATTTATTTGACTCTTTACTGTAGGTGGGGAAACAAAGTTAGACACAAGGTCGGTTTTTCATGTGAGGAAAATCCAACTTTCAAAAAGGGAATTAATCGACTATAAAAGATGGAGGGGGGGGCAGTGTTTATCTTAAACAGCAATTCATAAAGACAGCTAACAAACAAAGCTTCACTCTTATCTTCTATGTAAAAAAAAAAAAAAAAAAAAAAAAAAAAAAAAAAAAAAAAAGAAGGAGAATTCGAGCATTGAACGCAAAAGGCAAACTTGTTTTCCTTTTGTTTTTCACCAAACATTCAACGTTCATATGGTTACTATGGTGATAGGGCAAGGAGTTCAAGGTCAATTATTAGAGGTTAACCATTAAATTGATTCAGCAGTTTGAAATAAAGTATAGCATGTATTGTATGTTAATAACAGTTCTTGTAAGATTAGCGAAGTTAAGCTACACTAAGCGTGGTTAGTACTGAATAGGTGACCATTATCAGGTTTTGTTGTTGTTGTATCAGCGTTCACCGTGGGTCGGTTGAGCCGGCTCCTCCAACTGAATTCTCTGCATCTCGTATAGACGCCACCCAGGCATGTCAGCTTGAAGTTTCGGTCGATATCAGGTTCAGTCATCCGCGGTTCCAGAGGCGCACTCTGTAGAAGTGAGAACACATTCAACGTTTGAATGATTATCAGGTGCTATATGTTGGAGAGCTCTCTGCTTATTCCGGCATTATTTCCAGTCTTCCTGAATTTCTTGCCATTGTGATACTGTGATAGGCGTCAGATTTATAGGAATGAAACCCAAAAAGGGAGTTGGGTGGCAAAATATTTGTTTATATTACATTTAAATTTTTAAATGTTGGCACGGTTAGAGAAAACAGAGAGCAGAAAGGGAATTCCAAAGACAAGCGCTTTAAAGACAGAAGCTATTAGAGTAAAAAGTATTCTGACATCTGGGGCCTCTACAATGGATAGATAGGATTTTGCTGAGAGTCGTGTGGCTCGACGGTATTTACATTGAAGGGGTACAAGCACAGCAAGTTCATCAAAGCATATTACGTGAGTAGTAGTAAAACGCTTGCCTTTGAAATTTCCTCTCTGGTTCCTGTTTCTCCCAACCATACCAACATGTAAAAATTTAAATGTAATGTGAACAAATATCTAGCTGACCAATTCTCTACTTAGCTTGCTCTACTATAAATGTGGCCCATAAGGCAGTAGTCCCATGCTGCATTTCAGTAGCATTGTTTGGGATGAATAAATTTCTTTTTTAAATAATTAAAAACATTTTTTTCAATCTATTTGCATCATATACTTTTTCATATAACGTTTCCCAATCACAACATATGGTTCAAGTTTATTCCTGTTTAACACACACACAATTTCTAATAAGTAGAAATGCCACTGGGAATATATTATTTCCGTATTCCAGACACAACTCTTCTTGATAGTTAGCCCTTGAAATCAAGATTTAGGTCCTGACAATTTGAGTCACACAAACAAACTTAATAGCAAGACAACGAAACCAATAAAATTTTTAATTCAACACATCCTATTTTTTATTTATTTTTTTTTTTTGAAAAGATTATTTTAGTTTTTAGTCTGCCAAAAAATTAATATATACCATATAACATGAAAGTTTGAACAGACCAAAATTTAGTTTCTATGTATAAACATTAGCACAGGTTCTTGTTAAATATCAGGGTATTGTTCAAGTGCCATGTTAGGTCTGAATGCATGTATCTTCTGGTACTGATGACTGTCCATTACTGTCATATTAATATTTCAGCTCTAGATTTGATTATTTTGTCTCAAAATTCATTATCATCACTTAAAAAACTACCTTTTTTTAAGTAATCCTTCTCTCTCTCTCTCCCCTTTATTATTATTATTATTATTATTATTATTATACAACTTATGCCTTTTTCATCCTTTTTAACTCCTTACATCAAGCAATTCCAACAAAATTTTTCTTTTTAAATACAATTTTAAATGCTCTTGTTTCTAGAAACAGTTCTGAAGTCTCCAACAGTTGTTAGTTCATTATAATCTCTGAACAATTTTCAAACTTTCAATAAACTTAACATCTCACATGGTAAAAAATTGAAACTACCTTTAAAGTTGCAAAAGAAATTTATAGATTAACACCCTCAGCTAAATCACTTACTGCACCAAAAATTTTTTAAAAAATGTGATTCTATATTTTTTAGGCAAGTATGTGCGAACACTCTGGAAAATTTGATAGGAAAAAAAATTTACTTGAGAATTTAGAGTGGGGGATCAGTTTCAGATAAATTTAATTTGAAATGATCCCACATTTCAAGGCAATTCTAACTTTTAAGGCTGTTAACTAAAAAGTAAGGCTAATAACAACCAGCAAGATTGTAAAACCACACGTAATCACTTAAGTCAAAAAGTGTACAAAAATCATTAAAAAAAATAAATAATAAAAATAAAAAAATAGAAAAATTGAAGTTACTTAAAAAAAATCCAGCTCTCGGGGAAAGACAGCACTTTTCACCTATCCATACAAATGTAACATAGCGTGTACATGCATATGCACATTTATGCAAAATGACGTCACTGATAAAAAAAAAAAAAAAGACTTTAAAAAACGAGAAAGAGTACAATCATGTTAGAGATGTGGAGAATGTTTGAGATCATGTTAGAGGTATGAATGATGCTCAAGAAAACGATCATGTGGGGGACGTCAATGCTGTAACAATGAGGAAATAAATGCTGTTGTTACAAAGAAAAAGCAAGTTAAAATTCTTTCCTATTCTTTGTCTCCTTTGCGACTGAGCATATGTGTTGGTTCCCAAACAATGTTATCTATAGCTAACAGAGAGGGAGAAGAAAACACAAAATTAGAATTTAGAAATTGTAAAGGACATCAGTTTTGAGTACAAGTGGTTCAGGTGTATGGAAATGTGTCCAAGTTGTTGTTCACATAACTCCACACATCTTTGCTGTTCTTATTTCTTAGACATTGATAAGCTCTTACCTGAATGCCAACGAATAACTATAATTAAACAACAGGTAAGTGCATTTCGCCAGCCAGATCAGATAGACCAGGCAAAAGGGACAATAATCGACACAGGTAAATAATCACAATGTGGATATTAAAAAAAAACAAAAAAAAACAATAAATCTTTGTTAGTACAGTCAGTGAATGTGTTCTTGGCTTCCACCAATCAATAGAATTTATCATCCAATGTTGGCAGCAACATGGCTGTATGAGTGTATCAGAGGGAGAGAAAGGGAGAGAGAGAGGGTGAGAGGGCAATACTTTCTCAAAATCAATTTGAACAAAAAAAAATCTTTGTATTTATTTTGTAACAGATTGCAGAGAAAAATGTGTTACCAATTCATTTCTAATACCAATATGAAAACAATTTCTGATTTTTTTCATACCGACTTGTTTTCTTAATCTATAAATTCATGAATAGCAATCAAAAATGTTAAAAAATCATACCTTTTTCTGTTATCGTAAGTACTAGATCATCCATGATCTGTTGGGTAACTATTTGTTATATATATTATCAAATATCTCTTCCTCTTTTTTTTTTTTTGTCTCTCTTACTTTTTTCTCTTCCACAGATATTATTAGTAAAAATATAATTACAAAATACTTAAGATTTCTACTTGGTTCAAGATAAGAACAGTAGTCTGATTAATCCAAAGAAACATACAAGATTCACAGAATTTTAGTATTATATGGAAAGGAAAAGAATGTTTACTTTTTGATTAATTTTGTTGAAAACATCACTTGATTTCATTCACACAATTATCAGACCAGCAAAAAACATTGGCACAATTTTGTTTATTAAAGATGCAAGGAAATCAGCAATATTTTCAACAGGACTATTGGTTTAACCATTTACCGTCAAATTGTACTTTCAAGTCACCTTTCAAAAAACACCTGTATAGGAAATATTTCTTACTCTTTTGGCCTGTCATCCCAACTGGTCTTCAAAGTAAGGTCTGTGCATGATTCAACAAGTGAATGAGGGGTTTGTTTATGTTTGTGTGTCAAAATTCTGGCAGTAAAGGGTTAAGAATAGAAGCCTATCAAACATGTGTAATGCAGTGTGATGATGTATGGAAGGGAAAATTTGCTAGTCAAGGTTAAGGTTACGTATTGCATGGAAAAACATGATATTAGAATCATATGATGGATATGTAATATGAATCTTGAAAGGCTTAGATCTGATGACCTCAGAGGAAGATTAATATGGACAGTACAGGGAGATGTGAACAAGAGATACTTTATTGGATAAATGAGAATAGATGAGAGTTTGGGGGTTAGTAGATGTAGGACAGTTGAAGTAGCAGGATCAGTTCATAGGAGAAAGTCAAGAAAAACATGGGAAGAAAGGATTAGAATGGATTTGAGAGAAATAGGAGTAAATAAAGATCTAGTAAAAGACAGGTCATGTGTGGAACTCAATTTCTAACAGTTATCCAACACATGCCAACATATAAAATAGACATTAAACTGAATATGATGATAAAAGAAAAAAAAAAAAATTGACCAAAATAAATTATTTGTTGATTTTTAAGAAAAAAGGTTGAAATTGATCAAACATCAAAACTGGTTTGCTAAATTTTGAGCTGGAAATTTATTAGTGACTATTGGGGGACACCCAGCCTTGTGGGGCCATAAAATAGGCTTAAATATATTTTAATTCATGCATTAATTTTGTATGTATTAGTACAGAGCCAATTCTCTATCGAATATTATATTGTACCTAATATACAGTAGTGATTTCAAAAGTTTAAAAAAAAAATTACTTGGGTGCCATCAGCTAGAATCAAAGCCAAAACATTTAGCACTCCAGCCATGTTTACTACTGATGTAGCTACCAAGAGATAGGTAAGAAAGATTTAACATTAAATGAGTTGAAGAAATGAATTGAATTTGGACATGCACAGAAAGAAGTAAAACTATATCGGCAAGTTGAAATAAACAGTTTGCACTTCAACTTGCCGATATATGTCTGTACACATTATTCAATTTGTGTATGATTGCTATTACCTGTTAATTTCAGTGTTATGTGATCAGTAGTTTAAAAGTTTATCTGTTAAATACTTACACACAGGCACACATCTGTTTTATTTATTTATTGGTTAATAATTATTTACAATTGAACAAACCAGTTGAAATTGTTAAGGATCAAATCAATACCATGAAACTGCTTCCCTGCAAACTACAACATGGCAGCATTCTCCAATGTCAACAAATACTGGCTATTAACCGTCATCATAAGTAATCATACTTTGTCCATTCCATTAATATTTTGCAATCCTCTCATAATATTCTTCATTATTAACTTTTATCTTTTAGTAGCTTTTGGCCTCAATAAGTGATGGCTCATTATTAGTAACGAAATATCAGATATCCCACAAGAGAAAACAGTTTTGATGTGCACACAAGTTAATAATTGTAATAGCATTCTCAAAGGGCGGGTTGAGCTGGCTCCAAATAAGTTCACCGCATCTTGTGTCAAGGCAATCTACACACATGAAATAACAAAGGTTAGGCCAATTGCTTACAACTGTGGATGATGACAGAAATCAACATAGTGTCTGCTTAGAATAGACAGCTTATAGTTGCTTGCACCTCTGTGTCTGCAGAAACTCGACAATAAGTGCAAGCATGTGAAAATCTCAAAAATGCTTGCATCGACAACTGGCTTAACAGCAATGACCTACGAATATATAATCAGTATAATTTCATGACACTTCAAATGAATCCGTCTACACAAGTTAATACCAGAAAAAAAATTTAGTTGCTGCAGAATCAAACCTCCTTACTAGTTGAATACACCACCTCCTCAAATTCTGACTCTTCCTCACCGTGGTAGTGGTAATGTGGTAGGTCCAGTGCTACAAAGTTAACAGGACTCTAGTGAAAACCTAGAAGTCATCATCAGGATCCATCGTCTTCTGGTCGTCTATGCCTCTGTATATGGCAAGCAAAGACATGTTGGGCACAGAACCACAAATCAATGGACTAAAAGTCGCAATGTTGCTTCTATGCCATTCCATTGTATGTTCTGGATGAAACCTTTCCCGATCTGCATGTAACTGCGGAGCCTTGCTGCTCTTCGTCTCAGTGGTAAACGCCTTCAATCTTGCATGCTAACAAATATGTGACCAACAAGAATGACTTCATGCAGAACAAATAAACTACTTGAATCCCAAATCAGTTCAATAACATTTGATGGGAATAATGGAGAAAAAAAAAAAACAAAATTGCCACACAGGGAAGTGGAAGAGAGGATCTTTGATAAGGTTAGAGGTTTTCAACATAGCAATTTTTTTTTTTTTTTTGCTCATATACTGAGACGCATCAGAGAAACATTTTTTCACAAAGATATTAAAAGTACTTTTCAGTCAATCGAATATTTTCACAACGGTAAAAGTTGATTTTTCTAGATTATTTTTGGAGGGGGGGTGTATTTTGGTTTTTAGAAATGCAGGGGTTAGTTTATCAATACAATTTAATCTAAACAGAACCCCATGGAAAAACGTTGAGGAATACAGATAACCTGAAAAGAACAGTAATTTGGGGCAATATGAACAATTGATTGTGAGGAAGGTTGGGGGGGGGTCCGTTAAAGTTTTAGTTCCTATCAAAAATTCTTTTCTTACTTTCATTTCATGAAGTCATTAATAAAAGAACATTAAACAACACTATTTACTCTTAAACTAAAGATGGAGAATTAAAATTAAGTGTGTATTCCTAAAGAAACACAAAAAAGAAAAAACAAAAAAAACCCTGAAAATATTAACTCTTTCAAACATAAAGGAAACAGCAATTAGATTGCTTCTTTATTACTCCCAAAACTAACCCTACGTCTGGGATAACACTCAACAATGTCAGAATTTGGATCAATATCATTAATTCAGCATCGCCTTAGAAGTGACAATAGAGATCCTTGATTAATAATCAAGAAGGCTGCCACCTAGTCAACTTCTGAAGAACCATTCGAGTTACTGCCCTTTCTAGGTTATCTGTCTCCCCTATGTTTTGTTATAGTGGTTCTGATTACATTAAAGAATAAACTAAAAACTTTTCTAAAATCTGAAATATGTCAAAGGAGAAGGCGTAAAAAGTTATAATGGTCAAAAGTGTGTTTTCTATAAAAATTTAAAAATTTTTAAAAAATGTGAAGTTTCTTTCTGCAGTAAATAATTTGATGGCCAGGTAAAAACCTTGATAGGTCAAAGTTGGAATGTATCTCCATACAAACAATCCAGTCGTATTGATGAAGTTAAAAGTGATCAAAATGGTATAATTTTTTTTTAATACACAGAAAAATGTAATTTTTCACTTTTTAAAAATGCTATCATTAAATATAAAATGACATTTTTAACAATAATAATCTTATAAGATGTCAAAAACTTTTAAAAGACATTAAAGGTGAATAATAATCACTCTTTTGTTGTCTTGCACAACTGCTTCACCAACTCCTCCTTCTTCCTTCGCTTCCTCAAGTGTTTTTTTTTTTTTTTTTACAAAAATTTCAAAACTAAATGATTTTTATATGTTATTCAATTGGAATTCACTGTTGAGATGAGTATTATTTATTAATTTTATTTATTGTGGACTATTATCCTCATCTTTTCTTAGTTGTTTCACAGTTCGCCCAACTATTCCTCTGGCCTTTGTGGTGAGACGACAATAACTACGGAAGACAGTAATTGCAGTGAATGCAGTCAAGAGATTCAGAGTTCGGAATGTGCTTTAAGTGTTAGTTTTCATGTAAAGATAATCACCAGTACTTTATCGCATCTAAGTGAAAGAAAGATATAGTAGCTAGTTAATATATATCACTTATAATCTGGGCACAAACAGTGGCTAATAGGTATCTATTTTATAGATATTCTATAGAGTATAAATATAGGTTAAGCTAATGCATGCCTTAGCAATAGAAGTCTATAGATGTTTAGTATTTATCGATTTTTAAAGGGTCAGCCTACTAAAGTTTAGGACCGGAAGCTAAACCCTCCTCCCAAGTTATATGCAAAGTATGTGATTTTATATCAGTTTGGGAAGAAGAGCAATTGTTTTTTTTTTGTCCAGTTGGAACAGAAGAGATGATATACAAGAATACAGCATTAATATACAATATAGACATACAGGAATTTAGGGAGTATTTAGGGGTGTAAGGATTTTTAATGTTTATCATACAAAACAGACAGGCAAGTGTCTTGGAGGCAAAGTATTATCACTTTAAAGCAGACATTTAGATATAACACTTGTGCCAGTAATTTAAGTAACCTACATCAGTAACAATATACATGTGGCAAGTATAGGTTTTGTATTTAAACATTACACTTAGTCATAGAATGATAAATTATGATTTCCAAAAAGAAGCAGCATAAGTAAATAAGAGCAGGAAAACAGGTTTGATGAATAAGCAATAATTTAATTGCTTCCTAAGCAGTAGTTTGCACAATTTAGCAGTTTTTGTATGGTTTTGCTTTTATTTTTGGAGATATATTTTGTACTGTACTGTAATGCTTCTACTTCATCAAGGTATTTGAGTCTATCGGATCACTGTAAATCCTGTCTGGACAGCTATTTTCGTTTTGGTTGTCACATCACACATGATCAATGAAAATTCTACCTTTGAGTAGGATTACTGTGGATTACATTGGATAACAATCGGATTGTAATCTGATAGTTATCCATTCCTGAATCTATTAGAATTTAGTAATTGGATTATTCCGGGATCGATCCGGAATTACAATCTTATCTCCCCTCCAAAAAAACGGGCATAAATCAATAAGAAACAACCCATGGAACTATAGCCCTTTATAGCTTTTCCTTCCTTTTGTTACATAGGAGTCACCACTTATCAAGGCCTGAAGGCCACTCGAGGATAAGGGTTAATGAGTGTACAGAAGTCAATGGGACAATATTGTAGTAATCATTAGTACTGGAAATTTGGTAACTTTAATTAGTTAAGGGGAACAACTCATCAAGAATTTGTTTATGTTGGACTTGAATATGACCAAATTGTAGTCAGCTGTAAAGCAGGCAAATGGAAGAGAGTTCCACAGGTGTGCAGTTCTAAGAAAGTTTTTTTCATGGAATCTACATTCAGGTTTAGGCACAGATAAAGAGTGAGGGAAACTATTGATAGTGTTTTCAGTTAGTTTTGGTGAGTGGGGAGGGGGACCATAGTTTAGGCAATATAAACTGGAACATATACATAGAGGACATTGCAAAGACTGCTGCAAAGAAGATGGGTTCTCTCTATCAAGCTAGAAGGCTATTCACAGCTGAGAATATCCTGCACCTCTACAAGGCCACCATTCGCCCATGCATGAAGCATTGTTGCCACATCTGGGCTGGTGCATCTATCACTCGCCTCTCCCTCTAGGATAGCGTCCAAAAAAGAGTTGTCAATCTAATCGATCCCACTTTATCAACTAAGCTCCAGCCCTTGTCTCATCACCGCAATGTTGCATCACAGTGCCTGTTTAAAAAATATTTTAATGGAATGTGTTCTGATGAACTCGTTGCACTTGTGCCCCCTCGCCTTACATATCCCTGACAAACCCGCTTAGCAATAAGATCTCACCCTTTCACTGTTGGGGTTCCTAGATGCCAGAAAGCTTTCTATTCTAATAGTTTCTTCCCTTGAACATACCAGACTTTGGAATTCCCTTCTTGCTACCTGCTTCCCTGGTCGTACTGATATGCAGAAGTTAAAATGTTACATAAACATCTTGTTAATCCTTCCTAGACATGGTCCCAAATAGTAACCATTTACGTCCAAGTGGTGATATGCCTTGTTAGAGATAGACGTGAGTAAATAAATAAAGCTGGTATAGTGTATATGTGAGTATATTTAACATACAAGTGAATGTTAAGTGTCAAAAATGATATACATGAAAAGTAATTATAAAATGCATGCTGAGTAGATGTGGGAGGCTGGTATATAGATCTACAGAATAGATTTCCACATAGGAGTCAAGGAGTTGGGAGTCAGAGTCGCAGATATTAAAAGGAGTCGGAGTCAGAGTCGGCATCCTAGGAATTCTAGGAGTCGGACTTTTACCATCCAACTCCGCAACCCTGATATATACCATTCGGTATGGACCCAACCATGGAAGATCAGATAATAAATAAACATGAATTTATAAGACCAAAAAATTCAACCTTGATCGCCCTTCGGAGCCCATGGCGCAGTTGATAGAGACGTTGAATCTCTACGGTTCCAGGTGAAAATTGCCTGAAGATAGCGGTTTCAAATCCTACCCAAAGCCAGCCAGAGGCTTACTTGCCCAAACCGTGGTGAGACGACAACAACTACAGAAGGCAGTAATTGCAGTGAATGCAGTCAGGAGATTCAGAGTTCTTATCCGTCGCGGTTACCACCTGACAAAGGCCAAAGGAATAGTTGGTCGAAATGTTGTGAAACAACTAAGAAAAGATGAGGACAAAAGTCCGCAATAAATAAAATTAATAAATGATTTTTTCCTTAAAAAGTGCTCCCCCCCCCCAAAAAAAAAAAAATAAATAAATATAATAAAAAATGGAATATAAATTTTGGTTTACAAATTTTTTTATTGGCAAAAATAATTTGATTGTTTGATGAAAACCTGGATAACAATCAATCAGGTTATAATTTATTGAAGTCATTAAAAAGAGCCGTCTCAACCTATCCAAGCTGATAAGTGTATCAAGTCATAAATATTGTGCACACTAATGTTAGCAAAATAAAACTTGTTCAAATATGCACACTATCAGTTTAATCTAATTGCTTATATACATACATATAGATATACATGCATACACTATACACACGCACATTATATATATTGTCATTTTTAGCAATACATAAACAGTTTTGACCCATTGCTTTTTTGTATTTAATTTTCGCTTCCTAAGCAGTGAAGAGAAAATTACCTCCCTTTTATTTTTATCCATGCTGACAATGGGTTATACACACAAACATGTGTTCATGGATATATTTTATGCATGTAGTTGGTTGTTTTTGTTTTATGGCATATCAACCCTTTTCAGGTTATTTAATGCTGAATCCAGTGATTTTGAAGAAAAAATTTTTAATAGAATATATATATATTTTTTTTTTTTCAAGTCGGTTTCTATTTAACCCATAGTTGGGACCTTAACAGGTATTACCACTCCAGGTCAGAGTGGAACTGGGAGCAATGGCAATTAAGGGGTGGCTACACTTCCTCAAAGCCCGCAAGCTGGGGCCTCACCATCAGATATAGTTTAAGTTCATATCCAGGACCTTCATGCATGTAAGAATATTTAAATATTTAATAATATATATATATATATATATATATATATATATATATACTAACATGGATACCTGGCGATGCCTGGGTCGACATGAAGTTCTATTTGGAACAAACCTGCTATACTAAGGATATTAATCATTTTCATCATGAGCAACGTTGTTTCCCCACAACAATTTAAAAAATAAAAGAACGGATAAAAACATTTAAATGTAATCGCCCCAAAAAAAGAAGTACATGATACCCTCTCCAACTGATATTTCAGCAGAATGGATACAAAGAGAAGAAGCTATTCACCAGATATTGAGCAGTTTTTGTTGCTCGTGTGCTGGACCCCACCCCTACCAAAAAAAAAAAAAATAAAATGAAAAATAAATGAATCAAAACAACCTTTGTTTCAATAAAAATAGCAGCGCATGCTGAGAGGCCGGAAAAACAAAATAGCCGTGTAGGCAGACTCCAACCTGAAACGCGAATAAAGGAAAAAGCTAATTTGCAAACGACTTTGCCTACTGTAGAAATAATAACGTTTATAAACATTAACGTGTTTGAAAAGTTTAAGAACAAAATGGAATTCCTTTTATTGGCTTGTTTTTGTTTTGTTTTTTTGTAAATAAAAGAAATTTCGACTTGTTTCTTTTTTTTTTGGGGGGGGTCAATTCCTGGAACGCTCAAAGATTCTGTATAGTCGGTTTTTTAGGTTTTTTTTTTACATAGGCATCACCACTTATCAAGGCCAAGAGGCCACTCGAGCATAAGGGTTAAAGAGTGTACAGTAGAAATTGGACAATATAGTAATCATTAATGGAAATTCGGTAAATTTGTTAAATTATATGGAACGGTACATCAAAAACTTCTTTACATTAGACTTGAAGACAACCATATTGTAGTCAGCTGTAGAGTAGGAAAACGGAAGATAATTCCACAGGCATGCAGTTCTAAGAAAGAAGCTTTTTTCATGGAATCTATGTTTAGGTTTAGGCACAGATAAAAAGTGGGGGAAATTAGTGATAGTCTTTTCTGCTAGACGGGTGTTTCTTGTAAAAGTCAGGCGAGGGGGGACCATAGATTGGAACTCAGCCGAGCACTTGCCATCAAAATAACGATAAAGCAGAGACAAACTCGAAACATCTCTTCTATGAGAAAAAGGTTGCAGGGAAGAGAAAAGGACATCCCCCACAATGCTACGAAGTCTATTTTGAACTCTATCAAGGCAGAATAAGTCCTTTCTAGCAGCTCCTGCCCAGATGTGGCAACAGTACTCCATCCCTGGACGTACCTGGCTCTCATATAGATAGAGAATTGCATCAGCAGTGAGATATCTACTGCATCAATAGAAGGATCCCACCATTTTTCAAGCGGCCTTGGCAACGGATTTAATGTATGTGTTCCATTTAAGATCAGGAGTAAAGGTCAAGCCAAGAAGCTTGTCAAAACATGAGGCCTCCCCAAGATGAGAGCCATTCATTTCAATTGATGCCAGATGGCGATCAGAGCGTTGATGATGTAAAGATAGAAGCTTGGTTTTAGATGTATTAAAAGTAACAAGCCACCTCTTTACCCATTGTACTACGTGCTCAAGATCAGAGGAGAGAGAATCAGAGAGAACTTGATCGTTTATGGTCTTAGATGTGCTACCATAGATAATAGTGTTATCAGCATAAATGTCTACGAATGATGTAAGGATGTGATTTGGAAGATCATTAATGTAGATCAGGAAGAGAGTTGGGCCCAGGATGGACCCAAGAGACTCCAGCATTAATACTGAGAGCTTCTGATTTCTGCCCATCAACCACTACTCTTATGAACCTATCAGAGAGAAATGATTTAATAATTGACAAGACATTTCCAGTTATACCGTAGCTGGAGATCTTGTGGAGTAAACCTTTATGCCATACTCTATCAAAGGCCTTTGATATGTCAAGAGCAATTGCCATAGAAAGGTAGCCTCCGTCGAGAAATTCACTAATCCTATTGAGATAACTGTAAGCACATCTGCTGTAGATCTAGCAGAACGCAAACCATATTGCGTGTCACTAAGAAGGTTATTTTTGCTGAGATGGTTGATTATTTCTCTATTTAACACAGATTCCAGCAACTTACTCATGACGTACAGGAAACTTATTGACCTGTACTGAGAGGGAGATGAGCGATCACCTGAATTCTTAAATATGGGGCATACTGATGAGATTTTCCAGGGTGACGGAAAGCAAGAATAATAAAAACAAACAAATGAGATCTTTTCATTTACTCGTAAATGTTTTATTTATTTATTTTCTAAATATATAAAAATAAAACAAAACATCTTTCTGTCTACACAAAATTATTTTTTCATGCAAGAAACTTATTGCGATTACCAAATTATTTTATGTAGGGAAGAGTTTCTTTTTTTCATCTTTCGAACTTTGGAACAGGAGAAACAACTCTACCCGTTTCTAAAAAATCGATGTCTAAAATAATAATAAACAAAGAAATGGTTCACATTATTTTGTGCTCTCACAAGGATTTATCTCTCCTAAATGTTTTCAAAAATTCATGATGAAATTTCTCATATTATGTCGCCTAAAAATCCTTTAAAATACTTAAATGAAACTGAAAATTGAGGAATATTTATTACTTGATATCTAATATACATTGTTAAAAATTCACAAAAATTGAAGGTATCTAAATTTTCACAAAGATCTTTCACCATCTTTTACTACCCTTGCAATAAAACTAAATATAGTACAAATTTAGGCCCCTTACACCTGTACTTTAAAATTCAAAATGATTAGTTAATTAGTTTAGGTGTGAAATTTGTAAATGCAAACATAAATATAACAAACACACCTAACTTTATAAGAATAGGAATATACGTGCGTGAGCGTGAGGAATGCTAATTGCCTGATTCATAAAAGAATTGGATTTCTAAACAAAGAATTATCAATTCTCTACACTCGATTCATAGCTAGTGTTGATGTCATCTCTAAGCAAACATTTTCAGTACCAAATAACATGACCGAACATGATTGATTGTTTCTTTGTTTATTTTTGTTTAACAGCATATCAACCCTTTACAGTAATTCAATAGTTTAGAAAAAGGTTCTTATGTTTTTGAATATTTATCCATACGGTTTAGTTGAGTCGTTTTGTAGAGTAATTGTTTTTTTTTTTTTTTTGTTTTTTTTTTTTTTTGAAAAACGTCTTGTTACTCTCAAAGTATTTGATCCAGGTGTTTGTTTTTGAACATGTTCTTCATATTGTTGGATTTAAGATATTGTTTTCTGGCATTATCAATGGCTCTACATTTCACGAAAATGTGTTTGATGGTGCAAGTTTTTTGACAGAATAGGCATTTTGACAAAATAGGCATTGTGGTTGTTGCTCTTGTTTCAGTATGTAGTAGTGTGAGTTTTGTATGACCAATATGAATTCTGGATATGACAACTTGTTTTTTTATTGATATTTTAGTAGTTGGTTTCCATTTTTCCAGAACGGGTTTAATTTGGTATAATTTGTTATTTGTGTTCTTGTTCCATTGTTGTTGTCATTTTGCATAAAATAGTTCATTGATTTTGGGTTTAAAGTCAGTATATGGAATGTTTATCGTTTCAGGATTCAGGTTGAGAGCTGATTTGGCTGTTAAATCGGCTCTTTCATTTCCTTTTATTCCAATGTGGCTTGGGATGTAGCATATAATTCTTTCTTTATGTTTAGATAATGAGTCGATTCTGTTTAGGAGTTTAATGATTCGAGGGTTTTCGAGTTTTTTGTTATTCATTGATGTTAGTACAGAAAGTGAATCTAAGAGTATTAGGAATTTCTTATGTTTGTTCTAAAATGTTGAGTGCTAGGTCTATGGCAAAGACATACATTTTCCTACTACTACTCACATTAAACTAAGAAGGAAATACATATATGCTCACCCCGTTGGCAAAGAAGGCTGTCATACCATAATCCAATAAATAATAATATATAAATAAATAAATAAAATTACATCCACAATTTATGCCATGTATTGGATTGTGTAGTGGACTTTCGGTCAGCGTTCAAGTTGTGGATAACTTGACAAATGAAATGAGGAGAACTATTTATGGCACAATGGGAGATTTCATTGTGCACACATGGGCCAGTCTATTCTTTGGATTGTGATTGGCTGAATCACCTGATTGGATATGCTTGTACATAAATACAAGCCCTCAGTCCAGCTCAATCTAGTGTCTGTCTTGTGCATAAGCTGGACCCTTGGTAAGTGTTGCTGCTATTATTATTATTATTGTTGTGTGTTATTGACTACTACAGTTCTTTTGATTATTCTACACTATGTGACACTAATCCTTGCGCCCTTGAAAGTCAACAGTCCCTGTGACCACATGGCTTCTTAATAAACCCAAATTCAATTTCAGGAGCATCATTTACTCCTGTCGACACTATACATGGTAAAAAAATCCTGGGCAATCAGCCAAACAAAAAAATTCAAGGTCCGTCATCTGCCTTATCAACACGGATAATCATTGTCCCTGGCTTTACAGAGCAGCTTTTCTTTCCTCAGGTTACATCAAAAAAAAAAAATTTCACATCTCAGGCCTTACACCTTTTTGAGCATTAACCTTTTTTTTTTACTCTACTAATATTTTGGGGAACCACAGAAAACCTCTTCTACTATATCTGGTGGTCAGCACTATTTTCCAAGGTATCTACTAACTTCATAATTCTATTTACAGATACATAGTCTTAGATACTAAATTTGGTACCTTAATTCCCAATAGAACAACATTTTACTTCTAAAGTTGTTACGTATTGGCGACATATATATTTCATTCTCCACTCCCATCTTGCCTGAGCGATTCGCAACATAAGGGCCACGTTTGCCATTCTATCTTTCCACCCCTTATACCGTGTTAGAGAAGTTTTTCACTGTGTTCCCTACAGTTGATTATCCAACAAGCCTCGCTCACGCTGGACAGAATATCCACTTCTCTGCTATGTTAGAAAGTTCATTTAATTTTAGTATTACCTTCGTTTTTTTTGAGAATCCAGGGTGGGGTTTCAGTCAGTGTGTGTTCTTGGATATTTTCAATAGCAATTATTGATTCCTTTAGAATACAGTAGAAGGTCATCTAAAATATAAAGATCCCTCAATGCCAGGTTCCAAACATTTCACTATGTTGTTCATTTTAATATTAAATAGTGTCATGGATAGTATGCTACCATGAGGGACTTCAACCTCTTGGTTTATGGTGTCTGAGTAAGCGAATTCGATGTGGATCCTAAATTTGCGGTCCAATAAGAATCCTTTTATAAATTGTGGGAGTCTGTCTTTTAAATCTAGTTTATGCAAGTCTCTCAATATTCCATATTTCCATGTCGTATCGTAGGCTTTCTCTAGATCGAAAAGATTGCTGATATGTGCTCATTCCTGATAAATGCTTCACTTATAGGTGCTTCATCAGTTGTGCTTCTTTTATTACGGAAACCACATTCTAGGTTGGAAATAAGATTGTTGGATTCTAGATATCAAACGAGTCTATCGTTTACTCTCCTTTCCATTATTTTGCACAAGCAGCTAGTTAATGAGATTGGTCTGTAGTTTTGCAGGTTCGAATTGTCTTTTCCTGGTTTTGGGATTGCTATCCATAAGTCTGGGAATTTGTCTTTTGTCGATAATTTGTTGTAAATTTTTAATAGTAATTTTATTGATTCTGTAGGGAGCTGTCGTAAGAATTCGCAATGGACTTTGATCCTGATCCTACAGCTGTGTTGTGGGATCTTTTAACAGAATCTTTTAATTCGGTTAATATAAGCAGTTTATTGTAATCTAGGTTTTTTGATTTAAAGTTTAGTTTGTATTGTTCTGCATTTTGTTTGATTGTTATAAATTTGGTGTTATGGTTTTGATCAGATGAGTTTTGGGAAAAGGTTTCGGCTAGTAAGTTTGCTATGTTCTTTTTAGCAGTTACTCTGGAGTTATTTTTAAGGAGATGTTTAATTGGTGTCGATTGATGTTTACCTGCAATTTTTCAAATCATCTCCCATATTGTTCTTGGTTCCATGGAGGAATTTAATTTGCTGACATAATTTTTCCAGCATTCATTTTTAGCTGCCTTTGTTACTCTATGAGCTTTAGCTCTGTTTAATTTATATTCCATCAGGTTTGTAGTCGTGGGCTGCTTGTGAAATTTCTTCAGGGCCGCTTTTCATAATTTGATGCATTCTCGACATTTATCATCGAATCAGGGTCTGCGGTGTTTGTTAGATGAGGTTTTAGGAATGCATTCATTTATAATTTCTAGTAATGTTTCTGTAAAAAACTTTACTGTGACATTGTTTGACTATGTGATTCAAGCTATACCTACATTTTTCTTTGTATGGCTGCCAGTTGGCCTTATTTAGTTTCCATCGGGGAAGTTTTTCCACTGTTGAATTTTGGACTTTCTATCAATATTGGCAAATAGTCACTGCAACAAGTGTCGTCATGTACTTTCCAATTAAAGTCCATATACAGTGACGGGTGGTCACATAAGCTTAGGTCGATGTCTGAATGATTTCCGTTAGATGGGGTGATGTGTGTAGGTGTACCATCATTGAGGAAGCATATATCATTTTCGTTGATAAACTCTTCCAACGTTTTGCCCTTTTTATTAGTGTCTTTACATCCCCATAGCATGTTATGACTATTGAAGTCTCCTAATAGGATGACAGGTTTAGGTAATTGGTCAATCAATTTTTTCAATTCGTTTTTATCTTTGCCATTATTTGGTGGGATATATAGAGAGCATACCGTCATTGTTTTATGTAGGTGACATTAATGGCAATTGCTTGTTTGTTGGTTATGTTTATTTTGCTGTGGGGTATATCATTTCTGATTAGAAGAGTAGTTCTTTATATTGATGTTATCTTCTTGCTTTAAAGTTTCTTGAAGGCAGATTATGGCTGGGTTGAAAATTGAAATAAGAATAAGGGGTTCGGTATAATTTGATTTTATCCTATGACAATTCCATTGGATGATTTGTTGTGTTTTTTATTTCTATCTATGAATTGATTATTATTCCTCTGCGTATTTTGGTATTCTATTATCTTTCTTGCAGGTCTTGTAGGTGCTTGTGAATGTTTATTCACTTTAATTTTTTTGTATTATTTAAGGTTTTTGGTTTGGTACTTCATCTGGTGTTATTTCTGGTTTGGATCTAGATTGGGAGTGTCTATGAGATTTTTCGATCTCCAGGTTTTCGGGTTCATTTTTATTTGGGTTTCTTGATTTTCTCTGTGTTGAGTATCTTTCTTGACTCTTGATTTTGATTAGTTTGAATTTGTTTTCATCCTCAACCAGCACAATTCTGTTTGTTATACTGATTTTTCTTAAGGGATTTTGTTTTGGTGGGTGAAAGATCCTTGGGTTTGATAGTAGTATTGGGTAAGTATGGTGTTTGCTGTTGTTTTGTTTGGTTTGTAGTGTTTTCAGTTTCATCATTCTTGGATTGGGATTTTCCTTTAAGTCTCATTTAGGTAATCTAGTTAAATTTTCCTTTAACGTTTCTACTAGAAATCTTAATTCTTTCATCAATACAATCAGATTGTTCTGTGCCATTTTTTTTGTCTTGAAATCGAGTTATTTGTCATTTTAGCTATGTTTGCATACGTTGGTGAGTCTGATGCATTCTCAACTAACCTTCTTGCTTCTGGGCATGATAGATTTTTGATGTGTTTGATTGTAGTTATTTGTTTTTCCTTCTTCCAAGCTTCACATTCTTTTGAGTCAGCTGTGCATTTTTGTTTACAGTTTGCACATTTATGGCATTTCACAATTAATGTGTTCTCCCAGTTCGCCACAGTTTTTACATGTTGGTGGTTTGGTACATCTGTTTTTGTGATGGCCAAATTTATGACAGTTGTGACATCACAAAAGATTTGGTATATTAACTTCTATTTTTTCTACTAAATATCCGATTTTTATTTCAGTAGGAGGTTTGGGGGGTGTTGAAGTTTAGGATGTAGGTGTTCGTTGGAATCATTTGGTTCTTTTTTTTTATTGTTACTCTTTGGACGTCTATGGCGTCTTGTTCCCTTAAGTTACTTTTAATTTCATCTGGTGAACAAAGTGAAAGTTTTGGGCTTTTTATCATGCCCTTTGAGGAGTTCAGAGTGGTGTGAGGGTAAGCTGTTATTTTAAGGTTGTGGATATGGTTTTGGTTTAGGAGTGTAGTTGCTAAGAATTTATTGGATACGTGTGTGATTCCTTATTTTCTTAATTGATGTGGTTTTTGTTACAGATCTAATTTTTTTTTTCAAGGATGAATGGGGATAATTTAATGATTGGAGTGTTGCTCTCTATTGACTCAAAAACGATGAATCTTGGAAATATTTTATTGTTGGTTTTGTTGTCTGGTCCTGATTTTCACTCCCGACATAAAATGAAAGTTTTACAGAAATTTTTTTTTTTAATGTCTCTAGAAAAATGGTAGGATGATTTTTCCGACTTAGAAAGTAACCAATTCCTGACTCCATCTTCAATCTGTACAAGAGTCAAATACATTATGGTTGACCTCCCTCCTGTAATATCTTCACAGCAAGTACCCGTCCATCTATCACCACTGCAAAGAACTTTCCTTTATTCTCCTGTGTACCCAGAATCAAACAGGACTTGCATGAATCGAGCTTCTTTTCAAGAACACAATACCATGGAAGTGCTTCTCTTCTGACTACAACAATCATCTTCAAGTCCAATGTCAACAAATACTTGTTTAGCCGTCCTCATAAATAATCAAATCCTACCCTTTTCACCAATTGTTTCAAATCCTCTCATAGTATTGTCACACATTCAATTTTATAGCAAGCCCCACTCTCCCCAATGGTTTACGTCGACTTGCGCAACTGCCATTGCTCAAAGGCAGCATGCATACCGCAGATTTAACCGACATAAGTCCAGTTCAAACAGACAGAAGTATATAGAAGCTAGATGTAACGTTAAGAAATAGCGACAACTAAGAGAGAATTTACTGAAACCACTAAAAAACACATCGAAGCACAAAAATTAGGAACTCGTGACTTCTGGAAAGTCTACACCAGTGTAGTAAATAATGGGCAATCAACAATTCCCCAACTAACCAACAATCACGAGGTTGTTTGCTCAGCAACCGACAAGGCTAATATGCTCGCCAGCCGGTTTGCCTCTAACTCCACACTGGACCCTTCCAACCACCCCCTGCCTGACTTTCCTTTGAGGACAGACGCCACGCTAGACAATCTAAAAATCACCTCTACTCAAGTGCATGCTATCATAATAAAAAACCTTGACACTTCAAAAGCATGTGGACCTGATCTCATCCCAGCTGTGCTATTAAAAAAGTGCTCAGCCAAAGTAGCTCCAGTTCTCTCCAAACTCTACAACAAATGCCTTAAGGAATCTTGTTTTCCGGGCAGTTGGAAAACTGCTTCTGTGGTACCAGTATTCAAGAATTCTGGCAAAAGAATTGACCCATCAAATTATCGCCCCATTAGCCTCCTCCCACTCTTTGCCAAAATATTTGAGACCATAATTAACCATGCTCTAGTCCAGCACCTTAGAGATGCTAAACTTCTGACTGACAAACAATATGGATTTAGACAAGTCCGTTCCACAGCAGACATCCTCACTGTAATCTCTGAACGTATATACCATTTACTGGACAAAGCGGAGGAGGGCAGAGCGGTAGCTCTAGATATATCTAAGGCTTTTGACAGGGTATGGCATGAGGGTCTTCTCAGGAAAATTAGATCATACGGTATCACTGGTAGAATACTTAACATAATAAAATCCTTCTTAGAGAAGAGAAAAATCCAGGTTGTCCTCGACGGTCATACATCTAAACAATATGATATAAATGCGGGAGTGCCTCAGGGGTCTATCCTTGGACCTCTATTGTTCCTAATATTTATTAATGACCTCCCTGACAAAATTCTCTCTGAAATGGGTATATATGCTGATGACACCACACTCTATAACAGGCATGACAGAAAAACAAATGAACACATAACTAAAGAAATGGCAAAAACACTAGAGGATGACCTCCAATTTGTAGTGGAATGGGGACAAAAATGGATGGTCACATTCAATGCTGCCAAGACTAAACTGGTTTCCTTCAATAATTACAAGAAACCTTCTCTGCCACCAATAGCAATGGCTAATGACTCCCTATCTGAGAGTACATCTTTCAAACTCCTTGGCCTAACGTTCACAGGAAACATGAGTTGGAACAATTACATTGAAAACATTGTCAGGGCCGCTGCGAAGAAGGTAGGCTCTCTCTACCGTGCTAGAAAACTACTGACACCTGAAAGTATCCTGTACCTCTATAAGGCCACTATTCGCCCATGTATGGAGTATTGCTGTCACATTGGGGCTGGTGCATCTGCTGCTAGTCTCTCGCTCCTAGACAAAGTTCAAAAGAGAGTCGCCAATCTGATAGGTCCTGAACTGGCATCTAAGCTTCAGCCTCTGTCCCATCGACGAAATGTTGCATCCCTCTGCCTGTTCTACAAGTATTTTAATGGTGAATGCTCTGACGAACTGCAGTCACTTGTGCCCCCACGACGTAGACACCCTTGACAAACCCAACAGGCAGCTAAATCCCACCCCCACGCAGTAGAGATCCCTAGATGTAAAAAATCTTTCTACTCCAGTAGTTTCTTTCCCAGAACCGCTAGACTCTGGAATTCCATTCCAGGTCCCTGCTTCTCCAACTGTACTGACATTCAGAAGTTCAAGTGTAACGTGAACCGACATCTTGCTGCCCAAATCCCAACATAGTGCCCCAGTAGTTGCTGCCCCTGATAGTAGCCCCCTACACCAAAGTGGCAATGTGCCTTGTTTGGGGTGAAAGTGTAATAAAAAAAAAAAATTTTTTTTTAAATTGACAATTTTATTAACTTTTACCCTCTAGTGACCTTTTGCCTTGATAAGCAATGACTTATAAGTATAAAAGAAAATTTTAATTGAACCTTTGGAAAAAGTATATTTTTTTTTGTAAAAAATGCAAAAATTGAACACTCACCAACCGATGCAGATTTCACATGAAAAAATTTGTTTTTTTCTGACATTTTGATATTTCCCAAAAATCTGTGGTGGATCAATTTTTCCTGAAAAATAAAAAGATCGGCATGGAAAAAAAAAAAAAAAAACAGTAAATATAAAAAAAAAATTCAAAAATGTATCAAGCAAGATAAAAAGGGGAAAAAGCTCCGGGTTTATTTACTGTGAAACCTTTGAAGCTTAAATCAATTTTCTAATCTGAACAATTGTGCTTTGAAACAAAATGTTTGCCTTTCTAAAAGGCCAAAATGGAAATTATTTGAAATCTCTACTACTATATAAAAGTCACTGTGTGTGTGAATTCCTTCTTCATAGGTTCCAAAACAGCTGAGCCTTTTTTTTTTTTTTTTTTTCAAATTTCACACAAAGCTAATTTATCTCCCTCTCAGTACAGACCAATAAGTCTCCTGTGTGTCATGAGTAAGTTGCTAGAATCCATATTAAATAAAGAAGTAGTCAACCACCTCAGCAGAAATAACCTTCTTAGTGACATGTAATATGGTTTCCGTTCTGCTAGATCTACAGCAGATGTGCTAACGGCTATATCTCATAGGATTAGTGAATCTCTTGACAAAGGCTTCCTTTCTATGGCAATTGCTCTTGACATATCAAAGGCCTTCGATAAGGTATAGCATAAAGGCCTACTTCACAAGATTTCCAGCTACGGTATAACTGGAAATGTTTTCTCAATTATGAAATCATTTCTCTCTGATAGGCTCATAAGAGTAGTGGTTGATGGGCAGAAATCAGAAGCCCACAGTATTAATGCTGGTGTCCCTCAAGGGTTCATCCTGGGCCCAAAATCTCTGATCTACATCAATGATCTCCCAAAACACATACTTAAATCATTCGTTGACATTTATGCTGATGACACAACCATATATGGCAACACATCAAAGGCCATAAATGACAAAGTTCTCTCTGATTCTCTCTCCTCTGATCTTGAGCATGTGGTACAATGGGGGAAGAGGTGGCTGGTTACTTTTAATGCATATAAAACCAAGCTTCTATCTTTACATCATCAACACTCTGATCTCCATCTGCCATCAATTGAAATGGGTGGCTCTCATCTTGGGGAGGCTCTATGTTTTGACAAGCTTCTGGGATTGACCTTTACTCCTGATCTGAAATGGAACATGTACATCAAACCAAGGTCACTGATGGTGGGATCCTTCTATCACTCCAGTAGATATCTTGCTGCTGATGTAATTCTCTATTTATATAAAAGCCAAGTACCTCCAAAGATTGAGTACTGCTGCCATATCTGAGCAGGAGCTGCTAAAAACAGCCTATTCTGCCTTAACAGAGTACAAAATAGACTTTTTAGCCTAGTGGGGGATGCCCTTTTCTCTTTCCTGCAACCTCTCTCCCACAGAAGAGACGTTGCGAGCCTGTCTTTGTTTTATTGTGATTTCTATGGGAAGTGCTCGTCTGAGCTCCAATCTCTGGTCTCCCCTCGCCAATCTTTCAGGAAAAACACCTGTCTAGCTGAAACCACTGTCAGTAATTTTCCCCACTCTTCATCTGTGCCTAAATTAAAACATAGATTCCATGAACAAAGCTTCTTTCTTAGAAGTGCATGCCTGTGGAACTCTCTTCCGTTTGCCTGTTTCCTACCTGACTACAACTTGGATGTCTTCAAGTCCAACATAAACAAGTTCCTGATAAACCGCCCCCTTAAGTAAGACACTTTTTCAGATCTCCATTACTAACGACTACTACAATATTGTCTCATTGATTACTGTACACACAATAACCCTTATCCCTGAGTAGCCTCCAGGCCTTGATAAGTGGTGACTTCCATGTAAAAAAAAAAAAAAAAATATGTTCAGAAGTGTTCTTAGATATGATTTGTACTGAAATTCATCCGATAAGTATTGATCATCGAAAAAATCCAATCTTAAAAATCGTTTTTATCTCTTATAGATAAAATAGAATAATTTTTACAAGGGAATATTTTACGTTACACCTGCAAGGGAAACAATAAAATTTCAGGAAATCATTTCTTCATAAAAAAAACAGATTTATTATAATCTGCCAATATAGCTTAGTGGTAGAGGATTTGACTACGGATCGAATGATTCCCTATTCAAGCCCGGGTGTACCTCACCATTTTATTTTAATTCTTTCTTATTAATGAGTTCAATTTACGATAAAAGAGGTACCATTTAAAATTGCCGCAAATCATTACTTCATTTGCATATTTAAAGACTAAACATTAATCAGAAGTGACTTTTCCAGGGTATTCATCATCAAGCCCAAATATTAGCTGACGTGATATTGTAAACAAACACAGATGAAATTTGATAAATAACATTATTATATTTTTATTTTTTTTATTATTTTTGCGAATTAACCCACCAGGCAAATTATTTCCTTTTAATATATAATAATCAATAAAGAATTGATTCTATAATATTACATATGTATTCTGCATAAATTAAAATATCATGTTTAAGCATATTGCATGACTGGGCAACGCCAGGCTGCCAGCTAGTATAAAATATTTGTCATAGAAAAACTGCTTTTTTTTTTTTTTTTTTTTTTTTTTTTTTACACAGTGATCACCACTTATCAAGGCCCGGAAGCCACTCAGGGATAAGGGTTATTGCAAGTACATTACGTTAGTGTGGAGATTTGATGGAGTGTTTACTTAAGGGGGCGGTTCATTAGGAATTTGTTAACATTAGACTTGAAGACATCCAAGTTGTAGTCCGGAGGGAAGCAGGCAGACGGAACAGAGTTCCACAGGCGTGCAATTAAAAAAAATAATTTTAGTGAAAAGCTAATAAATATTTTATTTTCTAACTTTTATGATTTTAATCAAAGATGTGATCAGGAGTATCTTTCATAAGGTCACCATTTTGCATGCTGCGTTATCATGGATAATGCACACAAGTTTCAGAAGAGAAAAGGATGATAATGAAGAAACAGTTGGGTTTACATGCATAAGCATTTATTCCAAGATAAACAGTTTGTTGAAGATAAACATAAAGGGAGTTACAGAACATGTCATATGGTACACAATACAATACACTGGGCTTATGAAAAAAAAAAAAAAAAAAAAAAAAACTTTAAAAAGTACATAGCAAGCATACCCGGTGAACCAAGTGCAAGTGAAATACAAACGATTGCACTGAAAGGGACGGCTAGAATCCTGAAAAGATCTCTTGGTTGGACTCACTAAAATAGGGGTAAATGTCAGACATCTGGTTGGATGTCCCATCCCCTAGAAGAAAAAGTTTAAGAAAAATGAAAAAAAAAGAGAGAAAGAATAATAGAAATACTTACCACAAAAGATACATTAATATTCCAAATGCAATAGAAAGGCACACATGTTGCCATGGTTGGAGATGGAGATATGCATGAGCAATGATTACATAACTGTTACATTTATTTTGTATTGTTTGTTTTCTGAGAGTCTACGTAATTGTTACCAGGAAAATGTAACATACAACTAAAACCTGCTAGAGTTTTGGAAGGCATCTGACAAATGGTTATCAGGCCATGTAAAAGCCGAGAAACAGTGGATGAAATGTCCATATGCTTTAAATGATGTACAAGAAAGAGATTAAGACCGTGTCCTAAAATCTGCACATGTGTGGAATGAGATTACAAACTCACACATTGAAGAGGAGAAGGATAAAGTAACATTGATCAACCCATTTTGCAGGTTAGAGAGAAAAAAGAATTAAGGTACCAAAGTTGCTACTGCAATTATATTTACCACAACGAACATTCCAAATTCAATAACATAATTTTTCGAACCATTAATATTAAGTGCTGTGACAATGATCATAGGAACAAGCATCCAAGGGTGGCATGTGTGTATTATAAAAAGTCACCAACACTCAAACTCAAAACCCGACCAAAAAGAAAAGATGACATATGCAAATTAAGATACAGTTGAATTTAAGCATATAAAAAGCCGGTCTTTCTTTCATTGGCAGAAGATGCATTTTTGCTGATGTGTCAGTCGGAAGAAAAAAAAGACAGATTTTCTATGAACGTCGAAACAGGAAAAGAAAAAAGGATTGTCATTTTTTATGTGTGCTGTGATTGACGCTTGCATGGCCACCCTCGATCTGCTGAGTAGTATCGGTGGTCTTTAACTTTAATCTGCTATGTCTTGACGGTGCTGGGTATCGAGAGGTGCAGCCCAGTGTGACATTAAGTTTTCCAGAAACATGCTTAATCTGGAACCTATACATTAACGACTGTTTTTTAAAAGAAAACAAGCGAGGGTTCTTTATGTTTTCCATGACCTGATCTGAGAATATTTTTACATGTGGCTGGTGCTCCACTGTAACCAATAAATCTGGGCACCTTAAAACGAACATCCTACAAGACTCCAATCCATATATCAATGCTAGAGCCTCTCCTTTTATGGAAGAGTAGCAAGAATCTGCATCCTTCGTAAACTGGGATCCAGCCAAAATCATTTTCCAGTGGTCCTTACCACAGTTAGGTCCTAATTCAGTTGGGCATTGACAGTGTTTCTGAAACAGAAAAGACCTCATGCCAACCTTGCTATAGTCCATTGAGAGCCAACTTGCCCTATTTATCTCGAAGGTTTTGACTCCCGCCTCGATTTTCAAAACAATTTTTTTTTTCATTCTTCAAAAAATTTGTTGAGAGTAGCATCCCAATAGAATTTGTGGTTCTTCGTGCGCAACAATTCTTGAAAGGGGGGCATAATCTCGGCCTGTGAAAATACGTACGATATCTGGTTAACCAGTTCAAACCACAATCTGACGCTGATGTGTTTGTTGGCACTGGGAAGTTGAGAATGGCTTCAGTCATCTATTTAGCTGGCTTTACGCCATCAGCAGTTATTACAAAGCACGCAATTTCAACTTCGTCGCCTGCAAATTGAAACTTATCGGGATTGAAGACAATTCCATTTCTTGGGGTGCTTTAAGGCACCGATAACTACCCCACTCGGTTATGAATGTTGTTACGTCTTGGGCAGTAAACTGTGATATCCGTTTTACGCATTTAAAACTGTTTTCTTGGTTTTCACAAACACAACAGACACTTTGTTAAATGAGGACGGAGTACGATTGGTTTCCTTCATCGTTGCGGCATTCAATTTTTGTACGTCCACCGTCCTTTTTGGTGACCCGTCCTTCTCTGGAGCAACCACCATCCTCGAACACAAGACCGTAGGCATATCTGCTGGTACTGGCTCGATGATGCCCAATGCAACATCCCTATCTAAATCTTCCTTCACCTTCTTTTGCCAATGATGGGGGAGAGGAATGGGTGTGTGCACAACTGATGGTTTTGCTCCGGACATGACTGATATATCCAGTGGTATCCCTGACATCACTTGTAACAGTTGATGAGAGCAGGTATTAAATGCACTTGATTTGAAGTGCTCCTGTAACCAGTGTTCCAAATGTTCTATATTTCTAATAGGGGTAAATGGGATTCTTGTAAGTTTGTTCGGAACGATTTCTCTTTGGGGACATCCACATGGTGCTATCCTATTATCCGAGGTTGACATGTCAGCTTTCGATATCTGGTGTGAGAAGTCGCAAGAGATTATCAGTGCTGACTCGGATAAGTAAAATCCCAACGTGTTCTCCGATACCTAAACGACTTGTCTGGTTTCTTTAAGGCCAACTTAAATACGCATAAAAATTATTCCTTTAATGTGTAGTAGGTCGTCTGTGATTCCACATATCCTATGGATAGTTGGATAGTTGGTATTAACACATCGCTAATGCATCCCAATACTGCCAGTATTTCAGGACCAGACGAACATGTTTGAGCACCAGCATCCACAGCAGCCTGGATATGGTGTATTCAATGGCAAGTCCCCTTATCTAAGGTGCGCCCAAATTCGGCATGGGAATCCGGTATCAAAGATACTTCAACTTTTATGGAGGGTGACAGTTCAGGGGAGCTTCTTTTGAATCTACCTCTGCTCCATACAAGATGTGGTATTGCTACTAATTTCTGTTTTCATTCACAAAATGCTGATCTTCCTTCTCCTCTGCTGCTATGTATTTTTGACTTGTATTATGTACAATCACTCATTGACTCCATTGTCAACCTCTCTAGTTTTCACACACTTTTTGTAAGTGTTCAGTAATTCCACAATTATGGCATATGAATTCCTTTGCCAGACAGTTCTTCCGTCCTTTTAGCCCGTTGGGATATGATGTCCTCCCACATCTTTCACATGGTTTATTTTAAGGGGTTCTGGGTTCCCCCACCCACCCCTACCGAGATTGTTTCTACTTGGACCTCATTGAGCCAAACATTGAACGCTCATTTAGGTTGCTCTGCAAGTGAAGAGTTAATGTATCTGTTGTCTCTAGACTAACCAGTCTGGAATTTCTGTTCTACTATTGTCAAAATATTGGCTTCAGTCAACAACTTGCACTGGTATTCTTTGCAAGTCCAGTTACGAGTTGGCCAGCCACCATGTCCTCTGAATAGTTTATAGTTAGTCTGCAGCTCTCATTAGAATACTAGACAGTAAAATTGCAAAACCTCGCTTGGAGCCAAAGCTTGGCTAAAAACTGTGCGAGAACCTCTACTTTTTGCTGTCTCATATTGTGGAATTTATGGCTATGCAGCTCTTGATGTAAACCTTTCACCGCAACAAGTCATACATGACATCGGAATGTTCTTCTGTGGCTATATTGAGAGCTTTGGACCCTATCAGTTCGAAGAAAAGTCTTTACCTCATTCAAGAAAGTCGTTCTTAATTCTATGCATATATGGGGTCGTTTAAATCACACATTTGTTTGTATCGGGTCCATTTGTCAATGAATAATGCCCAGTCCCTCTTAGTGTAACCATCCTCAATCACAGGTCTCTCCAGTTTTTAGTGTGGGGCTGGTTTGATACATTTTCCTTGCCAGTGTGAAGCTCGTTTTCTTTCTATAATTTTACTAACTGCTGAATTAGTTGCAAGTAATGTTCGTCATCGCGTTGTCCCGACACCATTACTATTCCAATTTCAGTAAGAAAATAATTCTGTAGAAATAAATCCTGCTCATAGCACCATGTAATGTAAAAGACTTAAACAGTCTACCGAGTTCAAGACTTACATTGAATTTATAACATTGCATACCGACTGGTGTTCCACTTTTTTCCGACCTGTCTCATTGGTCATTCCCATTCTCTACATATGGGGTGATAATGTGAGTTATATTTAGTTTTATGTAAAGGAATTGGAAGCTCTTTGTAAAAATTCAGACACCATCATTTTTTGTGACATCTTAAAATAGCTATTAGATATCAATTAATAAATATCCCAAATTTCAATTTCTTTAAAATTCACTTTCTTTTACAGAATTTTTAGAGAGCATACTACCGTCTTCCGTACCGACTTCCCATTTAAAAATTCAAATGTTTCAGATTTGCATCACATTTTATCCATAGTCATAAGACCAATTAAGCAAGATTATATGATCCTTAATTTTGTCTTAAAATGTCATCAAGACTCAAAATTAATTTGGATTCTTTGGACTACTGCTTCCACAACATTTCAGTTGATGTAACCTCCGAACTTCTTCAGATGTATCTTGTTGAACTTGGAAATCTGCATGAAATTTCAAACGGAACCCTTTATTTAATCCACAAGAATAGCATGCTCTTGTTCCATCAGCCATGACTGAGTAGAAGTCCTAAGTAATTCGCAATTGTATTTTATGTCACCTGCACTGAGGTTTTAACCTTCAATCTCCAGGAATATAACTTTTACGACTGAATTTCACCATGTATTCTACCCACAGATCCTTGCAGACTCGTTCAAAATTCCATGCAAATTCCAGAGTTTGACACAATATACCTGAAGAAGTCAGAGATTACATTGACCAAAACGTTGTGCAAATAACACTCAAGATGAAAACAGTAGTCTAAACAATCCAAATGGTATGAATAAGCAAAATCGGTTTTGTTAAATTCATATCGTGTAGAAGCATCTGAACTTGATTTAGCTTTCTCTGGAAGCTCAGAATTGCTTGCATCACAACTGCAAATTTGTGAATACCTATTCCTCCTCCTAAAAAGCATGCATATACAAAAAAATTAAACCTCTCCTTCCCCACCATCTACACACAAAAATGTATTCTAAAACATGAATTATTGTTTTCATACTTTATTTTATTGTAGAGGAAAAAATTCCACCTACATAATATATATAAGCTTAGTTAACACAAAATTTTGATATTCCTAAAATACTGAACTAAACATTTAGTTCCACATTTACATATTAAATGCTAAATGGCCTGGAAGTGGGTGCTCATTTTACATTAAATTTATAGAGGAAAGTGATCTCCCACTCAAAAGCTAATATATACATATTTTTTAAATTCCTTCTTTGCAGATATTTTTATACCCCACCCCCTGGGTAGCAACGAGTTCTACTTATACAATATTTTGAATTATCATATATTTCCCTCTATCTTGACAATATCATGCCTGCTAATAAAAGATATATATTAAGTAGATAAAATTAAAACCTATTTTCTTTAATTAACCATGGATTTTCCACAGACCTTGTTAATTACTGTAATTGGTATTTTTAAACAATAAATTGCTGAATACTCTATCATTTATTAAATACATTCACTGAAAATACATTCTTTATAAACAAATATCCAAGTAAACCACACAGTTTGTCAATATCTCTGAACAGGTTTTTAAGCAGGACAAACAATTCAGATTTGAGATTAAAAACAGGACAAACAATTCAGATTTGAGATTGATGATGATGATGATACCTGATGATCCACCTTGGATGGGTTGAGCCAGCTGTTTCCAATGACTCAGCCAGATCATTACTCCATTCCAGCCAAGTCATGTGGTCACATTCAAATAACAATGTCAAGCTATTATCTTTTTCAACGTCAGACTCTATAAAGTATTAGTCCATAGATGCTCTTTAGGTTAGATTTCAGAAGTTAGCAATTACATCGTTAATGGAAAAGGGAGTGGTGTTAGGTCAATGCTGTCTTGACACAGACATGAGCCTGGCCAGAAGAAATAAAATGTGGTCGACAGAAACTAAAAAATATCTGGCGATTTGATGAAAAAAAAAAAAAACTGCAACGATTAACTGGAAAGGTTATCTGCAGATGAAAAATCACGTGCCACTTCTTAATCACCAACCTCAATATTCTTCCTTTTTTTTTTTAATTACATTTTCACCCCAAACAAGGCACATTGCCACTTTCATGTAGGGGGCTACTATCAGGGACTGCTTTGTCTAGTGAATGGTATATATGTTCAAAGATTACAGTTAGGATGTCTGCTGTGGAACAGGCTTGCCTAAATCCATATAGTTGGTCGGTCAGAAGATTAGCATCTGTAAGTTGATGGACTAGAGCTTGGTTAATTATGGACTCAAATATTTTGGCGAAAAGTAGGAGGAGGCTAATGGGGCGATAATTTACCGAGTTCTTTCGCCAGAATTCTTAAAAACTGGTACCACAGAAGCAGTATTTCAGCAGGCAGGAAAGCAAGATTCATTAAGGCATTTGTTGTAAAGTTTAGAAAGAACTAGAGCTACTTCGGCGGAGCACTTTTTTAATAGCACAGCTGGGATGAGATCAGGTCCACATGCTTTTGAAGTGTCAAGATTTTTTATGATAGTATGCACCTGAAAGGGGGTGATTTTCAGATTGTCTAGTGTGGCGTCTGTCCGCAAAGGAAAATCAGGGAGGAGGTGGTTAGCAGGGTCCAGTGTGGAGTTAGAGGCAAAGCGACTGGCAAGCACGTTAGCCTTCTCGGTTGCTGAGCAAACAACTTCCTGATTTTTTTTTTTTTTTTTTTAAATGGTGGTCACCACTTATCAAGGCCTGGAGGCCACTCGGGGATAAGGGTTATTATGTGTACAGTAATCAATGGGATAGTATCATAGTAATCGTTAGTATTAGAGATTTGATAAAGTGTCTTACTTAAGGGGGCGGTTTATCAAGAATTTGTTTATGTTGAACTTGAAGACATCCAAGTTGTAGTCAGGTAGGAAATAGGCAAACGAGAGTTCCACAGGCGTGCACTTCTAAGAAAGAAGCTTTGTTCATGGAATCTATGCTTTGATTTAAGCACAGATAAAGAGTGGGGAAAATTATTGATAGTGGTTTCAGCTAGACGGGTGTTTATCGTGAAAGATTGGCGAGGGGGGACTAGAGATTGGGGCTCAGACGAGCACTTCCCAAACAAAGACAGGCTCGCAACATCTCTTCTGTGGGAGAGAGGTTGCAGGAAAGAGAAAAGGGCATCCCCCACTAAGCCGCAAAGTCTATTTTGTACTCTGTCAAGGCCGGATAGGCTGCTTTTAGCAGCTCCTGCTCAAATATGGCAGCAGTACTCAATCTTTGGAGGTACTTGGATTTTATATAGATAGAGAATTACATCAGCAGTAAGATATCTACTGGAGTGATAGAAGGATCCCACCATTTTTCCAGCGACCTTGGCAACAGGTTTGATGTACATGTTCTATTTCAGATCAGGAGTAAAGCTCAATCCCAGAAGCTTGTCAAAACATGGAGCCTCCCCAAGACGAGAACCACCCATTTCAATTGATGGCAGATGGGGATCAGAGTGTTGATGATGTAAAGATAGAAGCTTGGTTTTATATGCATTAAAAGTAACCAGCCACCTCTTCCCCATTGTACCACGCGCTCAAGATCAGAGGAGAGAGAATTAGAGAGAACTTTGTCATTTATGGCCTTTGATGTGTTGCCATATATGGTTGTGTCATCAGCATAAATGTCAACGAATGATTTAAGTATGTGTTTTGGGAGATCATTGATGTAGATCAGAGATTTGGGCCCAGAATGAACCCTTGAGGGACACCAGCATTAATACTGTGGGCTTCTGATTTCTGCCCATCAACCACTACTCTTATGACCCTATCAGAGAGAAATGATTTCATAATTTAGAAAACATTTCCAGTTATACCGTAGCTGGAAATCTTGTGAAGTAGGCCTTTATGCTATACCTTATCAAAGGCCTTTGATATGTCAAGAGCAATTGCCATAGAAAGGAAGCCTTTGTCGAGAGATTCACTAATCCTATGAGATGTAACCGTTAGCACATCTGCTGTAGATCTAGCAGAACAGAAACCATATTGCATGTCACTTGTTTCTGCTGAGGTGGTTAACTACTTTATTTAATATGGATTCTAGCAACTTACTCATGACACACAGGAGACTTATTGGTCTGTATGTCTGACTGAGAGGGAGATGACTTATCACCTGAATTCTTAAATACAGGGCATACTGATGAGGTTTTCCAGGGTGTTGGGAAGCACTTCTCTTTAAGGTAACACTTAAAGAGTTTTGTAAGTATGGGGGAAAGTTCTGGTTTAAGCTTTTTCAACACTATAATTGGAATGCCATCAGGGCCAGTTGCTTTACTGGAATCAAGGTTCTTGATTAGCTTGGCAACCTCACGCACAGATATTTGTATGTTGCATAGCGTGTTGTTTGTTATAGGAGAAAATATGAGGAGTTGATGGCCTTAGTCGCATAGGGTAGAATTAGCTGCAAAGTTCTTGGAAAATAGTTTGGCCTTGTCTGATGCTGATGAGATGACCTTAGGTCCATTGATGATGGTTGGGATAGAACGCACGCTTCTGTTCAGGATCCTGTTTGCTATTTGCCAAAACTGGTGGGAACCAAGCTGCTGATCAGCTACTTTGGATTTAATGGACTGAGCATATAGCTCTCTTGCATTTGTTATTACTTTTTTTACAGTGGTTGCTGGCAGTTCAGAAAGCAGCTTTAGTCTCACTACATCTATTACATTGGTAGTTATGGAAAAAGTGATTTCTGTGCGCAATGGCAGCAGCACATTCTGGGGAGAATCATGGCTGGCTGTTAGATTTTTGTTGAAATTTTTTGGATGGTATGAATCGGTCTATGCCTACAATTAACCATTCGGTCAGGTATGATACTATAAAGTACACATCCTTTTTAAACATGGAATGCAGAGGTAGATCAGATATAAATGTACGGAAGCTATCCCAGTCAGCCATAGAGTATGAATGTACAGTACGGTGGAGAGGTATGTCTGAAGATTTATTACATTTCATTTTTATCTTAACTGATACAACTGAGTGGTTGGAGGATCCCAGAGGAGATAGAACGGAACATGAACATAGCTCAGGGGAAGTTGTGAGAAAAAGGTCTAGAGGGCTTGCATACTGACCGGTAGTATCGGACACACGGGTGGGTTCGTAAACAATCTGAGTGAGGTATAGGCAATGGCAAAATCATGACAGAACCTCCCCTCATCATCTGTCTTATTTGAGTGGGTCAGCCATTCTACATTATGGACATTGAAGTCATTGCAAATGTGAATCTTAGCCGAAGGATGAGCAGACAGGATGTGGTCAATTTTCTCCGATATACTCTTAAAGATAGTAACTCCGCTGTTGTGGGGCGATAAAGGGCAAATATAAATGCAGTGGTGTAAGCAAGTGTAATACGGAAGCACATATAAGGTAAATTAGGGTCTTCTCTGGAGATATCCCGACCACACGGTAAGCCATCTTTGATGTAGGCACATATTCCACGCCCATGGCGATCTTGGGGGTCAGATTTAGATGTTAAGTTAGAGCATCCTTTAATTACGAACTCATCTAGGGAAGTGGTCGGCTCTATGCCAGTTTTGCTTAGGAAGAATATGTCCGGTTTCGTCTCCTGTAATTGGATTTCAACCTCTAGAAGGCTGGAACGTAGACTCCTGATGTTGGAGAAGGAGACATGGTAATAGGGGTATATGTTGGAGGATGGGGTTCTAGGTTTATTCATGTTTTTTTTTCTGGAGATATTTCATGTTGAGGTTTTGAGATTTGTGGAACAGGTCGACAGACTTAGAGCAGGACAGAGAGGAAAAGTAAGAGAGAAAAAGACAGGAAATTTTTTTTTTTGTAGCACATGATAAAGTAAAGCCGTAACAATTGCCCACTAGAATGGCATCGAGAGACCCCCACCAGAAACTACTGCATGGTCCAGAATCCATTCACCAAATGGCAATACAGCAGCCCCAGTAATTTGCATCTGCTGATAGGACAGCCTCCTTAGTGGTTAATCCAAGGTTTGGGTCCATGACTATCAGGCGGGTAACGTCAGCCCAGATGAAATGTTTACCTCCAGCACCCTTACTTCTTAAGGATAGACATAGAAACAGAAAATTTTCGACATCTTAGGCTACTGTTCACAAAGTACTACCAACCTGGAAAGCAGCTTTTTCTTCACCCTTTGTCAGAAAAATCACTCATTGGAAATAAGGACTGAGGGACAAAAAGGAGAAGCGAAAGTTACTGGAGCTGGCAATAACACATCCACAGTGCATTATCTACCCTCCAAAGGTTGATTGTTGGATAGTGGGGGAATTGTTGATTGCCCATTATTTACTACACTGTTGTAGATTTTTCAGAAGTCGTTGGTTCCTAATTTTTGTGCTTCAATGTGTTTTTTGGTGGTTTCAGTAAATTCTTTCTTAGCTGCTGCTATTTCTTTCTTACAGTTACTTCTGGCTTCTATGTACTTCTGTCTGTTTGAATTGGACTTATGTCGGTTAAATCTGTGGTACGCATGCTGCCTTTGCACAATGGCAGCTGCACAAGTAGAAGTAAACCAAAATAATAGAGATTGACAAGAGAAAACAAATTCTGATACACTGAATATAGTCAGTTGTGCTTTATGTGCATGTGACACTGTCGCAGAAAAGGACACCATAAACACTAGCATCCACATCTTAGTTAAGTTCCAATATATCAGTTAAGACCTAACGGAGATAATTTGTCTATTGAGGCCGCCATTGTCATTTGGTTGAAGTAGCCAGCTCATCTCGTGTATTTCAATCTGCTTTATGCGAAGCTCTCTGTTAAATAAATTTAGTTTTAACTGGAAATCCTAAATGTCCAGTCTTTGTTTCAGTCACATCCAATTGATCAAAGGAAATGATTTGTCTTCTCAGTTACATCCAGTTGACTATATGGAAACCATCAAACAACCTGCTTGGCACCATCCATCTGGAGAGGTTTACTTATATCACTTCCACTCACTAAATCATTTCCCCAAGTCAACATTCTTGGCTATGTATGTGTGAGGGGCTCTGGAAGTAATGCAGTGACAGCAAAGGTGAAATCCCAGAATGGGTGTTTATAGGTAGATGCACTTGCAATCCAAAAGAAATAAATAAAGCATTATATAAACTAGCCTAAATTGAGATGGGAGAGTGTTAACTGGCTATGAAGTTTGAGGGATCATCCACAGTCAATTGCCGTGCTTCCTCCACCCATTTCACATTCCACCTTTTCAATGTCATTGGCAATAAAAAAATATATCCTTATAGGTTTGTCATCATTACTTTCAGTAAAGTAAAAATACAACAGTATGATTTATATGGCAAAACCATTGAGGTCAGCTGTGATCTAGTATTAGAAGTTTAATCATATTACATAAAGAATTTGAAGTTGAATACAGTTGCGTTTCAGACTTTAACAAAGAAACATATAAAGAAAGCAAGCTCCTGCTAAATAAAGAAGATATCCAAACACAAATTTTTTTTTTTTTTTTTTTTTTTTTTTTTTTACACAGTGATCACCACTTATCAAGGCCCGGAAGCCACTCAGGGATAAGGGTTATTGCAAGTACATTACGTTAGTGTGGAGATTTGATAAGTGTTTACTTAAGGGGGCGGTTCATTAGGAATTTGTTAACATTAGACTTGAAGACATCCAAGTTGTAGTCCGGAGGGAAGCAGGCAGACGGAACAGAGTTCCACAGGCGTGCAGTTCTAAGAAAGAAGCTTTGTTCATGGAATCCGCGTTTTGATTTAGGCACAGATATAGAGTGGGAGAAATTTTTCACAGTGGATTCAGCTAGACGGGTGTTTTTCGTGAAAGATTGGCGAGGGGGGACCAGGGATTGGAGTTCAGACGAGCACCTGCCATGAAAATAACGATAAAACAAGGATAGGCTCGCAACGTCTCTTCTGTGGGAGAGGGGTTGCAGGGTAGAGAAAAGGGCATCCCCCACTAAACCACGAAGTCTATTTTGTACTCTGTCAAGACATGATAGGCTGTTTTTGGCAGCTCCTGCCCAGATATGGCAACAGTATTCCATCCTTGGCCGTACTTGTTTGTTAAGAAAAGATTTTTCGTAGATATCTTCACCTTTTAAACTGGTTGGAGTGTTGATGTCAGTTTAAGTTGCCAATTTTCTAGTGTTTGAGTGTAAAATGCTATGCCTCACTCATGTCCAATAAACCTATAAAAAACTGATTTGCCCTTCTCTATCGGGTGTTGAAAATGAATTTCAAATGGTAAAATTAATCAAGCATTTGGCCAATATCTAAAAATACTTTAATTTTTGTACAACGTGACCTTTACTTACATTATTCACATAGTAGAGGTCATAGGAAGGAGGGGGGGGTCACAAGCTTCTTTTGTTTTTAAATATAAATCTTGCGAGAATATTTTGTTGATTTTATAGTTGCTAAAAGACATTTATTTTCATAAGCGTGACTTAAATTTTCAGAGGCCAGAAATTCAGGCTTGTTCGAATACATCAGTACTAAATTATCTTTAAAAAAAAAATGTAAATATAGACTTACAAGAAATTAGGGAAAAAAAGACGAGAGAACAATAAGCAAAACTGAAATAAAAATAAAGACTCTTGGGCAACACTGGGTACATACAATTAATATTTTAGAATTTCAAGTCTCAAAGGGAGAAAGTCCCCTGCCAAATTTTATCAGAGTTTGTCAACAAATTTTTTTTTTCACACATACATAAACACTACAAAAACAGAAAAACTCCAATACAAAACCATCTCCAGAGCCAGTAATTTTTCTCCTTTCTTTCCCAAGACGGGGTCCAATATGCCTGATGAAGGTCGAAGGTTACATCAACCGAAACATTGCACAAGTTGTATATACACTCAAGATGAGAACAATAGTCTGATCAAAACAAGTAATACAAACAATCAGCTCTCATCTCAAAAATTCAGAACTGTAATATTTTATGTCATAAATTATTATATAAGATTTTAAACCTGCATAGATTGAAAAAATTGTAATAAAAGGCTTTAACAATGGTGGCTGCACCTATGTCAGAAGATGTAATAGTGTTGAAGTGTTATAAATGCGGGAGTACCTCAGGGGTCTATCCTTGGACCTCTATTATTCCTGATATTCATAAATAACCTCCCTGATAAAATTGTTTCAGAGATAGGTATATTTGCCAATGACACCACTCTCTATAACAGATATGAGGGGAAAACAAATGAACACATATCCAAGGAAATGGCAGAAACACTAGAGGATGACCTCCAATCCGTAGTGAAATGGGGACAAAAATGGTTGGTCACATTCAATGCTGCTAAGACTAAGCTTGTTTCCTTCAATAACTACAAGAAACCTTTTCTACCACCAGTAGCAATGGCCAAGAACACATTGCCTGAAAGTACTTCTTTTAAACTCCTCGGCCTAACGTTTACAGGGAATATGAACTGGAATAGATACATTGAGAGAATTGCCAAGGCTGCTGCAAGGAAGGTTGGCTCCCTCTACCGTGCTAGAAAACTACTTACGCCTGACAGTATCCTATACCTCTATAAGGCAACCATTCGCCCATGTATGGAGTACTGTTGTCACATCTGGGCTGTTGCATCTGCTGCTTGTCTCTCGCTCCTGGACAGGGTTCAAAAGAGAGTCTCCAACCTGATAGGTCCTGAACTGTCATCTAGGCTTCAGCCTCTGTCCCATTGACGAAATGTTGCATCCCTCTGCCTGTTCTACAAATACTTTAATGGTGAATGCTCTGACAAACTGCAAACACTTGTACCTCCCCGACGTAACTACCCCCGACAAACCCGACAAGCTACTAAGTCTCATCCCTTTACAGTAGAGATCCCTAGGTGCAAGAAAGCCTTTTACTCTAATAGTTTCTTCCCCAAAACTGCGGGTCTTTGGAACTCCCTTCCGAGATTCTGCTTTCCCAACTGCAATGATATGCAGAAGTTCAAGTGTAATGTTAACAAACATCTTTCTACTCATCTCCCTTCATAATGACCCCGCTAATTAAGTCCCTAATAGTAGCCCCCTGCTTCAAAGTGGCACTGTGCCTTGTTTGGGGTGAAAATTGAATTAAAAAAAAAAATTTTTTTTAAATCTAATCATAAAGGTTTATCTCTATTCTCTACTTTCATATAAAAGAACTGTCTGTGCGTGTGGAGTTTGTTTCTTATGGATTTAAAAATGGCTGGGTCGATTTTTATGAAATTTCACACAAAGGTACTTTATGTGCCTGGCAGTTTTCTTAGATAGGTTTTGTATTGAAATGTGTTCAATAAGTATCAGTAATCGAAATAATCCAATGAAAGGAAGGAACAGGTGATTTGACCAATGTTAACACCTTATAGAGCCTAACATCACAAGTGTATTTGAGAAGTTTTATTACCACACAAGCCAAAAGGCCTAACATATAAAATCAACAGTAGGTTCTTTGATATGACAGGGCGTGTTCAAAACGAATGTTTGTTTAGAGCACGATTGAAGCATGATACTTGACTTTTGCATTTTAAACTTTAATTCAAGTATAAAATCATCAGTAGGTTATCTACAGTGCAATGTAGACTACAATATATTGTAAACTAAGTCACTGCAAGAGACATGTGAAGTTTCTTCTATATGCACCGTGATGGGTTCCCAATTAGAGCAGAAAATGAATTGATTTGATTGAAAAACGGACGCTTTCACAGATTTCAATGACAATAAAAATATGGGAGTATGAAACATTCATTGATCATCATTCAATACCGGGTAATGTTGGGTCACCTTGCTAGTAATTGCTAAAAAAAAAAAAAAAAGTTTTATCTTGGTAGCATTGAATGTGATCATACATTTTTACCCCATTTTAAATATTTTAGGAAGGTTTTCAACATTCACATATTTCCCCCAATGAGTATCTAATTGATTCATACCAATTGTGTTTTTACCCAGGTTGTCATGTGCATAACATAACGCAGATAAAAAAAAAAAATAGAAATCTGATAACCAAGTCTTTATTATTTGGGTCAGAAAATCATCTTATAATTGGTCTATGATAAAAGAATTTGTGTTTAGAAAAAGAAAACCTTATAACAGGAAAAAAACGATTTAATTTCACCCTGTAGATTTAAAAGGTGCCCTCAATAAATTAAACCCATGTGTTGTGGCGCAAAAGAAGTTGAATAAAGAGTAAAACTGTGGTTCACCTTTCAGGATTCAATTAAGAAACAAAAAACTCAAAGTCGTTTATAAAGATGATTTGACAAAAGTTTAAAATAAAAAAAAAAATTGCACATAATACAAGTATCTCCTCCTCATCTCCAACCCCTGTCCCATCACTGCATTGTTGCATCTCTGTTCCTGTTTTATGTTTTAAAGGAATGTGCTCTCATAAACTCATTGCCCTTGTGCCCCTTGTGATGTACATATCCCCGACAAACCTGCTTAGCAACAAAACCATACCTTTCACTTTTCAGGTCCCTAAATGCCAGCTAGACTTTGGAATTCGCTTCCTGCTATCTGCTTCCCAGACTGTATTGATATGCAGAAGTTTAAATGTAAACCAACATCTTGCTAATCTTCCATAAGCATGGTACCAAATAGTATCCCTTTACGTTCAAGTGGTGATATACCTTGTTAGGGATGAACGTAAATAAAAACAAAAAAAAAATGCACATTACACAAGTATCCCCTTCCCCATCTTCACTGTGAGTAGTTGGGGTATTGCAGAAGGAAAGAGAGATTTTCTTTTAGATGAAACAACTAAACAAAAAAAAATGATTTACAATAATTTGTGCAAAAATAAGCGCAACAGATGGATTTTCAAAAGAGTCAAGTAGGGGAGAGCTAAATACAAAAGAATGTTTAAGTCATCAAATTAAGCATGGTATTTAAAAAAAACAAAAAAAAAAAACACTGGAGTGGTTTTCTTATTCCTTAATCTTTTCATTAAATTGTTATAAAATTGTATCATTTAGTGGGGGGGGGGGTATCTATTGCTGTGAGAGTTATTGAATTATGTAAAGCTGATTGAAAAGATGAAAGACTTATGGCAGCTTATGAAGAATTTTATTATAAAACCAGGTGTTCTAATGTCACTTTCTTGTTAATGTTAAATATTAACACTACGAATGCAGCAAACACGCTTTGCAGCTTACCAAAATTGATTTATAGCATACGCAAGGTATTAAAAGTGTAAAGGACATAACTTTTTAGGATTAATAGTATTGTTCAATGAATAAGTATGTTTCTGCTCAATTCCCCACTCAGGTTGTACCCCTATAAATCTGACTCATATCACAGTTGCCTCTGTGTCAAATACAAAAAAAAAACACCGAGCATGCAGAGTTTCCCTCCATGAGTGAACGCTTTGGAGGCTATTTTACTCCTATAATGCCCCCTAGGAGATCAACCAGAGTTATCCCAGAAAATCCATCCTGGCAAAAATTTACTTTCACCATGACTAATATTCACCATGTTTGTACAAAATTTCTAAAAAATCCAAAAGAATGGTTATTAAGAAAGTGCGAACAGATGAATGGGAATGAATTACTACGTCTAATCCTTGCTTATCATTAAATTGTAATAAAATTGTATCATTTTGTGGAGGTGGGTATCTATTGCTGTGAGAGTGGTCATTGTTGTTTTTGTGTGCATTTCATCTATTAATGTGTGTGGATATGTATTATCTCTGTAGTTGTGTAGTTACAATGTTGGCATAAACGCATTGAAACGGGAGCAGTTTTGGGCCATGATTATGTTCATTATTTCGCATCTAGCCTTTTTGTTTTATGCTTACAACCCTAGAACTGAACTCTGATCAATGAGTTTGTTTCTTTTATAAAAACCGTTCGGCAATAAAATTTGTTTTTGTGAAATCGTGCAGAAAGCATTAATTGTTATCTGGTCAAGTGACCTGTTTATGTGGACATTGTTGTAGTACGTTTTCTGCAGGTGTAACTTCTACTTTTAGTTAAGGATGGTTTTTATGAAGGGAAAAGAAAAGAAAGGAAAACCTGAAACAAAATAAAAGAGAAAGAAAAGCTGAGGCTTAGGAAGCCAGTAGCTTATCTCACTTGTTTGACACAAATGCATTTATTGCATCCAATTTGTTGTTGGGGATGAGTGTTGGCAGATGTCAAGAGACTCAAAGAAGCTCAAGACTAGGGGTTCTGCTTTAAGTTACTATGGCACTAGTTAAAGTCACAATAATCATATTTGTTTTAATGACCGTTTTACATGTTTCCATGTGGTGGCCAAAAATATAAAACTAAAAACAGTTTTTATGAAAGGAGACCAATAATACATAATCTTTAGTTTTGTGGTATTAGGCATATGTTATAGTGTTAAATGGAATCATGTCAAAACTTTTGGCTCTCCCAACCTATTGACCAAATTGTAAGTATCAGCAAGCCTCACTTCTCGACAGATATTTGACAACGCTACTTGAGGTGTGTGTGACTGATGCCGATGGTCTATTCCTGAATGCTAATCAGCTTCTGATAATAGGTGACTTCACCTTAAACTTCTGATCTCAAACCAAGGTGTTAGTACTCAAAATGACAAAAGATTACTAATGGGCTGATTGGGAATCCATCAGAGATGCCCATGGGGTAAAACTTTCTCTCCTTGCTGATTTGTACACAAAGGAGGTAATTAAATGGGTCAAAGCTTGCATAGAAGCATATGTCCCCATACACAAATTCTATAGTATGCCCCTATTGTTCCCAATGGTTCAATTCAATCTTTGCAGCTGCTATTGCACATAGGCAGCAAGCATTCCATTGATTTAACTGCTGTAACTCACCTACAAATAGACAAAAATTTCTAGCATCAAAAAATGATTATAAGAGTGTAATAGCCACAGTTAAAAGTAGGTACACTGCTTGCCTTTAAAATTCCCTACTTGCATTTTATTTTGCTAACTATACCAATATGCAGAAATTTAAATGTAATGTGAACAAATATCTATTTACAAAACTCCTCACTTAAGATAAATCTTTCAAGAGACAGTAGCCCCTTACATTTCAATACCAATAGGTCTTGATTGGGATGGATGAGAAAAAAAAATTGAGGAAGCTATGATTGAAATTTTAGGAAAAAAAAAGATGCATGCAAATCTCTGGGTGTCTATTAAGCAACAGCACCATTAAAACTTTACAATACATTGGTAGTTCCTATTGCAATATATGCAAGTGAAAAAAATGGACTATAGTGGCAGAGGTTAAGAGGGAACTTTGAAATTAAAATTTAAGAACTCTACTTGGAATAACTTTACGAGAGATTTGTAGCAATTACATCTTTCTTTTACATTTGCACTTTATTCGTGGAGAGATTTATGCCTTGTGTGGCTAGAACAATTTTTTTTTAATTGCATTTTCACCCCCAAGCAAGGCACATTGCTACTTTGTTTTAGGGGGCTACTATCAGGTACATAAGCATCAGGGGTATTGTGTAGGGAGTTGGGCAGCAAGATGTCGGTTCACGTTACACTTGAACTTCTGCATGTCAGTACAGTTGGGGAAGCAGGGACCCGGAAGGAAATTCCAAAGTCTACCTGTTCTGGGGAAGAAACTACTGGAGTAAAAGACTCTCTTACATCTAGGGATCTCTACCATGAAGGGGTGGGATTTTGCTGCGTGTCAGGTTTGTCGGGGGTATTTACGTTGAGGGGGCACAAGTGCTTGCAGTTCGTCAGAGCATACACCGTTAAAGTACTTGTAGAACAGGCAGAGGGATGCAACATTTTGTCGATGGGACAGGGGCTGAAGTTTAGATGACAGTTCAAGACCTATCAGATTGGTGACTCTCTTCTGAACCTGGTCTAGAAGCAAATGCACCAGTCCAAATATGACAACAATACTCCATACATGGGCGAATAGTGGCCTTATAGAGGTATAGGATACTTTCGGGTGTTAATAGCTTTCTAGCACGGTAGAGAGAACCCACCTTCTTTGCAGCGGTCCTGGCAATATTCTCAATGTAATTGTTCCAACTCAGGTTTCCTGTGAATGTTAGGCTGAGGAGTTTAAAAGATGTACTTTCAGATAAAGAGTCATTGGCCATTGCTATTGGTGGTAGGGAAGGTTTCTTGTAATTATTGAAGGAAACAAGTTTAGTCTTGGTAGCATTGAATGTGACCATCCATTTTTGTCCTCATTTCACTATCGATCAGAGGTCATCCTCTCGTATTTCTGCCATTTCTTTAGATATGTGTTCATTTGTTTTCCTGTCATGTTTGTTATAGAGTGTGGTGTCGTCAGCATATATATCCATCTCACAGACAATTTTGTCAGGGAGGTCATTTATGAATATAAGGATAACTAATAACTTAACTAAAGGATAGATCCCTGAGGCACTCCCGCATTTATATCATATTGTTTAGATGTACGACCGTCAAGGTCAACAATTGTATGAGATAGCATTTTCACTCAAACTTTTTCTTGTGATTTATGAACAGTAAGATTTTGAGCATTGTGTTGACAAGTGTTATATCCTCTTCTTGCCATGACTTGGAATAAAGACGAGATAAAAGACCTGATCTCAATCTTTCCTATACAATGAAAAATCATTTTTCCTAGCAAACTCCCTGGACATCTTTGCACTAAATGAAACTAATCTACACGGATCCATTCCCTCTAAACACTTTAACATGTCTGGTTACCTCCGACTTTGCCGTAAGAACTCAGACATATGCACAGACTTAGAGTCTACATTCATAACATCCTCCCCTTAACTAAAGAATTCAAACTAGAATCAGACAACCAGGCCTTGATGTGCTTTAGACTAACCTTGCAAGATAGTGTATATAAAATCACACAATTACTAATATTTTCCCTCAACTCGAGACTATATTCTAATCAACTACATCTCTGACAGCATAACTGCAGCACTCTCTAGATATTAGTGCCCAAGTGCATATATTTGGTGACTTTAATGTCTACCACAGTAATTGGCTTGGTTTCTCGAGTGACAGACAGCTGATAACAACACAACGCTCAACCATATGACATGCTTTTTAAAAGTCTCCCTTCTCGCCACTTCACCCTGGCCCTAGCCAGCGCTTTCTCCTCCACACACATTGCTTCCCTTCTTGACCACGTGGTGTATATTTTTATTTTCTCTTCTCGTGACATCAGTGCGTGCACACTTGCCAATTTGCATATGTGCCTCAAATGCGTCTGCTGTTTTTCTTGTTTATTGATGCTCTATTAGAAGAGCGCATCACTTTGTTACACGTACAAAGATTTTTGTGTGCATGCTTCTTTTTTTTAATTGGGTTAAATTCTAGACTTGCACCTCGACTTTTATTTAGGGTCATTAAAAAAAAAAAAAAAAGCACTTCTATAAGACCCCTCACCCCACCCCAAAACAAAAAATAACTTCCCTTAACCTTACCAATAACCCTAAGTCTGACTGGCACCCACCCGCCCACCAAAAAAAAAAAAAAAAAAAAAAAAAATCTTCTCTTCTGAATAATAAAATATGATATATAATTTTTGTTGAATAAATTGCTTGCAAAAAGAAAAAAAAATGTATTTGCCAACCGTTTAAGTATCTAGGTCAAGACTCGGGAAATGTCCATAATTCCAGAAATTTTTTGGTGTGCTGTTCTGTACAAGTACCAAAATTTGGTAATTCTACGGCATTTGAACCGAACTGTTTTACTTTTTTGGTGCTAATGCAGAGAGTGATTTGCGCTATTTTTTAAATCGTATTTCCACGTTTAATTAAAGTTTTATGGTGTTTTTTTTTTATTCAATTGTAAGGTTAAAGTACAGAATAGGTACAAAACACCCTCCCCATCCCATGTTAAGAATGGCTTTTTAAATAATAACATTATTTCAACACGGATCACTCTCTGCATGAGTACCATTTTTTTTGGGGGGGTTGTATTACTATACACATAGATTCGAAAAAGTTGTCAAAAAATAAATATACAACAAATAAATGTTATCAAAGGCAAGTAACTTTTCTACCTAACTGGATACTTTTTTAGTGTTTTTATTTAATGTAACATGTTTATTCAGCTCGAAAACATAGTGTTTACCGATGTATTGGAAAATTTTAAATGGCGCCCGACTCTTTCTTGAACACGGTAAGTTTGGGAAAATGAGTTAAAAATAAAAAAGTATACAAAATACTGCTAGAAACTCGCTTAATATGTTACCGTGACATAGGCTGACATATATTCGGTGGGTTTCTAACAGTATTTTGGATAGTTTCTTATTTTTAACTCATTTTCCCAAACTTACCGTGTTCAACAGAGAGTCCGGCGCCATTTGCAATTTTCCAATACATTGGTAAATACTGTATGTTTTTCGAGCTGAATAAACATGTTACATTAAATAAAAACACTAAAAAATTATCCAGTTAAGTAGAAAAGTAACTTATCTTATCTTTGATAACATTTACTTGTTGTATATTTGTTTTTGTTTTTTTTACAACTTTTTCGTATCTATGTGTATAGTAATACAAACACAAAGTTTTTGTTTGTTATTATTATTTATTACATTATCGTTTGAATATTTTCATCTCTACTTTTGGATAAGGTACCTTGCCATTTTTGGTAAATTTTTACGAAGTGCCCCAGTCCCCGCCCCCAGCGTATTATAAATACCACAATCTCCCCTATTTTAAGAACGGCTTTCGGAATAAACACCCCCCCCCAACCTCGAAAGCCGTTCTTAATATGGAGAGGTTATGGTGTTTATTCCGAAAGCCATTCTTAACATGGGGTGGGGGGTGTTAATACTACGCTGGGGCAGGTCGTAAAAATACCCCATATTTTTATATAGTATTTGTAAGTTAAATCCGTGTTTGTATTACTGTACACAGATTCGAAAAAGTTGACAAAAAACAAATATATAACAAATAAATGTTATCAAAGGCAAGATAAGTTACTTTTCTACCAAACTGGATATATTTTTTGTGTTTTTATTCAATGTAACATATTTATTCAGCTCGAAAAACATACAGTGTTTACCGATGTATTCGAAAATTCAAGATGGCGTCTCACACCCTCTTTAACACCGTAAGTATGGAAAAAGGTGTTATAAATAAAAAACTATACAAAATACTATTAAAAACCCGCCGAATATATGTCAACCTATGTCACGGTAACATATATTGAGCGAGTTTTTAACAGTATTTTATCCGTTTTTTATTTATAACATTTTTTCCCACACTTACCGTGTTAAAGAGAGAATAAGACGCCATCTTGAATGTTCCAATACATCGGTAAACACTGTGTGGTTTTCGAGCTGAATAAACATGTTACATTGAATAAAAACACGAAAAATATATCCAGTTTGGTAGAAAAGTAACTTATCTTGCCTTTGATAACATTTGTTATATATTTGTTTTTTGACAACTTTTTCGAATCTATGTGTACAGTAATACAAACCCTAAATTCATGAAATTACGTAAAAATATTTTGTTTTGTGTTTTTCTGTCATGACAGGAGTTCAGATTCGTGTAAAATAGAATTGGAAACAAATTACGTAAAGAGAAAAAAAAAATGTCACCAACAAATAAAAAACAAAAATTATAGTTTTATTTTTTAAATTCAAAAATTTACTTTAAGACAAAATAAAATTTTGTGAAAAAAAAAAAATGTTTCAATTGAAACTTTTTCTGACATTTTTTTTGTGTGTGTGTGTAGAAATAATTTATGAAAATCGAAATTATTCTTGAAAAAAAAAATTTTTTCATTTTTTATCCAAAACTTTATTCCGTAAAAATTTAAAAATTAATTAAATTTTTATTTTTTTTAAATATTAAAAAAAAAAAACACACAAAACCAAAAAAGAAATACAGACGACAAAAAGAAGCAAACGTACTTTTATTGTAATTGAAAAAAGTTAACATTTTAACATTTTTTTTTTATTAATTTTTCATAAATTTAATTTTTTTGTTTTCAATGAAAAAAAGAAAAATTGAAGAAAAGGAAAAATGACAACTTTTTTCTTCCACAAAAAAAATGTTTAAAAGAAAAAAAAATCGACAAAAGTTTTGTTTTTGTTTTTGACTTACCTAATTAACTGTCAACTCAATTCAATCCAGTTAATGAAAGAAGTGCAGAATTTCGTAATTAATCAAAGTAAACAAATTATAATTATTGCACATCATTAAAATCTGTCTATGAAATTAATTCATTGTGAAAACGTAAAAAAGAAAACACTGAAAATGAAGAAAAAGTTTCCGTCACGAATGCGGCTCGGTTTGAACCACGTGATCGACACTTCCGGTTGATCAAAACCGGGTAAATCAGGTATCGAATTGGGAGGGGGGGGGGGCTTTCTGTCTGTTAGTTTTTTCTTAATGGGTTTGATTTTTTGCTTTTTGAAAACTCAATCTTTTAATAAATGATATTAGGGACGGGGTAGTGGTTAAAAGAAAGACATCTTAATTACTTTAAAAAACATTTCAAATCAATCAAGAATAATGCAGATGTCAAACTGGATATGCCAATGAATGATAACAAAAAGGCTGGCGTTACGTGTACAATCATCTTAGTACAGTCACTGTGTACGGAATTGATTTATGTATTCTATTTGGTATTTTTATGACCTAATCCAGCGTAGTTTATCTTCTAAAAAGAAAATCAAAATCTACTTTTTTTTCTTTTTTTTTTTTTGGTGAATACGTTTCAACAGCCTTTATGAAAGAAAGAATTTTTAAAAATAATAAAAAATTTTACATTTTGAAGTAGGGGATTAGTTTCCTAAACTTAGCGTAAAATGAGCACTCATTTCTTGACCATATAGCGATCAACAAGACTGCTCATTCCCACCAAACCGCCACTTAACTCCTACATTTCACTCCGTTTTGTACTGGAATCTTTAACTTCCAGCCCCTGACTCTCACATGCTAACTGCTTAGTCATCACTAAACATCTATACAATTCTACCCTCTAGACATGCATTGGAGTTCATTCCTATTCCAGTTGGGATTAAACAGCTAAAGTATGTACTCGGAAGCAAAGCACACCGCACTGCATTACACAACTGTCCCCTCTTAGATATCTTTGCAACGCTAATACGAAACTGAACCAATGCTCTTTGTTATGCTAAATGTCCATAACTTTTACTTGAAAGCTGCAAACATCTTCTCTCAATAATAGAAACTCACCTTGTACCTCCAACTTTATTCACACCTACTAAAACCAGCCCATATATCTATTTATCAAATTACACATGACTCAAAACTTACTGTTTTACCCGTACTATATTGCACTTGCATCTCATGCCCTGATATCATCTAAAATAGTTTTGGCACAATTCTTAGTTCAATTCTTAACTCCTTCTCACACTTAAATATTATACTAGACCCAAGCTCACATGGATAAAAAAAAAAAAAAAATAAATAAATAAAAAATAAAATAAAATAAAATGAAAAAAAATAAAAAAATAAAAAAAAGGAAAAAAAATGAGAAAAAAAATATTCATAAACAAAAATGAAAGCCTCTAACCACACTCTCCTAACAAGCCTCCTTACAATCATAGTTGCTTACACTGCATGAGCTCTACTCAACCCCTTTATCCAGTAGCAATGAAATAACAATATCCCTAATCCACTTTGAGGAGTGTAACTATTTAGCAGATATAACCTCTACAAACTAACCCAATAACATTATCTAACCACGCGGGGTCGCAGAAATACCTGGATTAGAACCCAGGCGCGGAGCAAACCCTCTCAGTGGTGACGGACCCAGTAGATCTTCCCAGATCATCCGTCTAGGAGAAGGAAAACTCTGAAACTAAACCAAAGAGGAGGGAGGCCTCTTCAGTCTTGGATGACAGCCTTCCTAGAGCTGGTGACTCAAACAAATTACCGGTTTGCAATACCTAAATTGCTTAAGGAGTAGATAGGTCCTGCCTATCGCCCGGCTTCCACACTCCTTCTTTGCCTATTAGTCAGGCGCAGAGATACTATCAGTGATTCGACAGACACACCCATTGGTAGATCTTGTTTCTTGTCTAGGGCAATGAACGCCGTTTCCCCCACTCCCGACACACCCCACCCCTAAAGCTGGGCATTTGAGAATGCTTGAGTGCCACATATGCCTGAGCAATTAGATTGGGTTGACCTTCCTCTGATGGGTTGAGGGTACCGGATTGACAGTTACTGGCTGCTGTTTCCGACTGGTAGTACAGGAGCCCTAACTCTTTGGTAGCGCTTAGAGCGGCTGCTCCATCAACAGTTGAATAATATCGGGATGTTTGCAGTGCCATGGCGCGCATGGAAAGGGACCCTGCACTCATCCCCGGTGGGCTTTCCCGAGGCCACAGTCCTAGTTGATGGTGGGTCAGCTGATGGTCTACTTGTGATGCATGTGTGATATTCTGCATAACCTCCTGCTCGGCTTCCCCTAACCCAACTGAAACTCGTTAAAAAACATGATGACAGTACAATCTAAAAATAAGCTTAAACCAGGCTTAGGGTCAAACAAATTCAACTTGCCTCCTCCCTTGAGGCTTGCATTCACAAATATCCGTGGGCTTAGAACTAATTTAGCTGATGTTGAAGCATTTCTCCTAACAAATGCCCCGGATATCTTAGCACTAAGTGAGACTAACCTACACTCCTCCATCCCCTCTAACTACTTTAACATGCCTGGATATCTCCCACTCTGCCGTAAGGACTCTGACAGACATATGCACGGACTTGGAGTTTACATTCGTAATACCCTTCCCCTGACTAGAGAGACAAACCTAGAAACGGATGATCAAGCCTTTATGTGCTTTAGACTAATCATGCAACACAACATTAGCTACTTTTACTTTCTCTACCGCTCTCCTTCGACCCAAGACTGCACCATAATAAACAAAGTATCTGACAGCATAGACACAGCACTCTCCTTCGACACTAGCGCCCAAGTACATGTATTTGGTGACTTTAATGTCCATCACAAAAACTGGCTTGGATTCTCTACTTATACAGATGCAGCAGGCAGCGCAACTCATAGCTTCTCTGTATCTCACTCCCTATCGCAAATTGTTACTTTTCCAACCCGCTTCCCTGATCAGGAAGAACAACACGCATCACTATTAGATCTGTTTTTGACCACAATTCCTGATGATTGTGTAACGAAATCCGACAGCCCACTTGGGAACGCTGATCATGCGGTAATAATGGTTGAAATCGCCCTAAACTCTAGACCCAAAACTGAAGAGCCAGTGCTCAAAACAACCAGATATTATAAAAAGGCTGACTGGGAAGCTATCAGAGATCTTATCAGAGACGCCCCATGGGGAAATATTTTTTCTCTTCCTGCTGAACAGTGTGCAACTGAGACCACTGAATGGTTCAAAACTGCAATCGAAGCGCATGTTCCCATGCGGAAATTCTATAGCAAGCCCCACTCTCCCCAATGGTTTACTTCGACTTGCGCAACTGCCATTGCTCAAAGGCAGCATGCATTCCGAAGGTTTAACCGACATAAGTCCAGTTCAAACAGACAAAAGTACATAGAAGCTAGAAGTAACGTTAAGAAAGAAATAGCGACAGCTAAGAGGGAATTTACGGAAACCACTAAAAAACGCATCGAAGCACAAAAATTAGGAACTCGTGACTTCTGGAAAATCTACAATAGTGTAGTAAATAATGGGCAATCAACGATTCCCCCACTAACCAACAATCACGAGGTTCTTTGCTCAGCAACCGAGAAGGCTAACATGCTTGCCAGTCGGTTTGCCTCCAACTCTACACTGGACCCTTTAAACCACCCCCTACCTGACTTTCCTATGCGGACAGATGCCAAGCTAGACGATCTAGAAATCACCCCTGCTCAGGTGCATGCTATCATAAAAAACCTTGACACTTCCAAAGCATGTGGACCCGACCTCATCCCAGCTGTGCTATTAAAAAAGTGCTCAGCCGAAGTAGCTCCAGTTCTCTCCAAACTCTACAACAAATGCCTTAATGAATCTTGCTTTCCGAGCTGCTGGAAAACTGCTTCTGTGGTACCAGTATTCAAGAATTCTGGCGAAAGAACTGACCCATTAAATTATCGCCCTATTAGCCTCCTCCCACTTTTTGCCAAAATATTTGAGACCTTAATTAACCATGCTCTAGTCCAGCACCTTACAGATGCTAAACTTCTGACCGACCATCAATATGGATTTAGACAAGCCCGTTCCACGGCAGACATCCTCACTGTAATCTCTGAACGCATATACCATTCACTGGACAAAGCGGGAGAGGGCAGAGCGGTAGCTCTAGATATATCTAAGGCTTTTGACAGGGTATGGCATGAGGGTCTCCTCAGGAAGATTAGATCTTACGGTATCACTGGTAGAATACTTAACATAATTAAATCCTTCTTAGATAAGAGAAAAATCCAGGTTGTCCTCGACGGTCGTACGTCTAAACAATATAATATAAATGCCGGAGTGCCCCAGGGATCTATCCTTGGTCCTCTGCTGTTCCTGATATTCATAAATGACCTCCCCGATAAAATTGCCTCTGAGATGGGTATATATGCTGATGACACCACACTCTATAGCAGGCACGACAGGAAAACAAATGAACATATATCTAAAGTAATGGCAGAAACACTGGAGGATGACCTCAATTCAGTAGTGGAATGGGGACAAAAATGGATGGTAACGTTCAATGCCACCAAGACAAAACTGGTTTCATTCAATAATTACAGGAAACCTTCTCTACCACCTATAGCAATGGCCAACAACTCTTTAGCTGAGAGTACGTCTTTCAAGCTCCTTGGCCTAACGTTCACAGGAAACATGAGCTGGAACAATTACATCGAGGGCATTGCCAGGGCCGCTGCGAGGAAGGTGGGCTCTCTCTACCGTGCTAGAAAACTTCTAACACCCGAAAGTATCCTGTACCTCTATAAGGCCACTATTCGCCCATGTATGGAGTATTGCTGTCATATTTGGGCCGGTGCATCGGCTACTAGTCTCTCTCTCCTTGACAGGGTTCAAAAGAGAGTCGAAAATCTGATAGGCCCTAAACTGGCATCAAAACTTCAGCCTCTGTCCCATCGTCGAAACGTTGCATCCCTCTGCCTGTTCTACAAGTATTATAATGGTGAATGCTCTGAAGAACTGCAAGCACTTGTTCCCCCACGACGTGAACACCCTCGACAGACCCGACAAGCTGCAAAATCCCACCCCCACACTGTAGTGATCCCTAGATGTAAAAGATCGTTCTACTCCAGTAGTTTCTTCCCCAGAACTGCTAGACTTTGGAATTCCATTCCAGGTCACTGCTTCCCCAACTGTACTGACATGCATAAGTTCAAGTGCAACGTGAACCAACATCTCGCTGCCCTAATCCCTACATAGTGCCCCAGTAGATGTTTCCCCTGATAGTAGCCCCCTACACCAAAGTGGCAATGTGCCTTGTTTGGGGTGAAAATATAATTAAAAAAAACATGTAATCGTTAGCATTTTTTCACGTGTGGTGGCGGGGAGAGGGTGGTGGGGAATCATAAGTTCCACACATTTCAAGAATTCATAGGTATACTTCAAACATTGACATTTATGACTCCGCAATTTCCACTTTTTCTTTTATAAGATTTGCTTTGAAAAGGTTTTGCCGTTAAATATTAATTAATTATTATTTCCTGATATTTTCAAGGCTATTAACACACACGTACACGCACACATACTCACACACACACACACACACACACAATACACACACAAAAAAAAAACTAGGATGGACCTGTACAATGCCCTCCCATGTATTTTTTCTTTTTATCTTTTTTCAGTGAATTATTATCGATTGGACATACCATAATATTATCAAATAATAAAAAAAGGCAAATGTTTCAATATTTGTAAAGGGTGATCAATCAGTTTCTAACACAAGGTTCTCATAAATCGATTCCCCATATTATAACCATTTGATGAAAACACGCAGACCTCTCATACAGATAGGAATTTTTAGTTATTAATGTAAAAATAATGATATTAAGACCTTTATTATCCATTGTATTCCATATTGTTTTCACTGGTCGCCATGTTTGTTTTTGCACGTAAAAATTTAATGCACACGTGCACGAAAAACATGACGACCAGTGAAAACAATATGGAATACAATGGATAATAAAGTTCTTAATATCATTGCCCTTAGATTAATAAATGGAAAACCCTTTCTATACGAGGAGTGTGCATGTCCTCGTCGAGTGGTTCTAATATGGGTGATCGACTTACTAGAACGTTGTATTAGAAACTGAAAACCTTTTACAAATATTGAAATACTGAAACTGGAAACTGTGCATGCCATGCTCAGGCAGGGAACATGTACTCCAACTTGGCACCTCTCCATGCATACAAGGTCGCTATTTTGATCCATCTTCTGTCACAGGCAGTAGGATGTAATCTCTTCCTATCACATCTGATCTTGATCTTCAGTTGGTGCTTGAAGTCAGATCCTGATCAACAAATAATTTAACCCCACGCTTTTCATTCAGTCGCGACGTTCACACCACCATTCTTGCTGCAGCCAGGATCATGAGAAACACCATTTGTCTCTCCCCGTCTCATACAGCTTGGCACAGTGGATGATGGATGATGTATGATGCGTCAAATGGGCGAGAATGTTCAAATTGATAGAAGCCGTCACCTCGTTCACATATGCCCAGTACCGCCGGAGTTTGTTGCATTCAAAGAATGCATGTTTCCTCTGCTGGGGTCCCACAACAGGCGACTCCATTAGTCTGGCACTGTGTTGTATGGCGTTGATGGGTAATGCATTTCAGGCCAATTGCCAGGTCAACGAAAACTCAGAGCTGTTGAGATGATTCAAACCTGACACTCAGCTCCATCGGGAACAGATCTCCTCACTCAAAAACCCCAAGCATCAGCGGCCCTCACCTAACTAATTGACTATACAGTTCTTTCCTTGAAAGCCACGTAAGGTCACTGGACATTGGGAGCTTTCTGAGTGCAGCTCTACACTCTGATGTACTCTGTGCATGGAATTGAATCTGTTGCATCGAGCCGAAAAATGACAAATGGCAAAGAAAGGAAGAAGGACAAACGCAGATGAACAGTTATAAAAGGAATATTGTATTTATTCCACAATAAATACAAGAGGAAAAAGAGTAGAACAATCGATGAATATTTTGGAATCAGGAAAATTGAAGAATTGAAAATATTTAGGTATGACACTAATTGTCGACACTCATAACGAAAAATACAAGTAAAAACTAATAAAATGAAATTCATCATATTTTCAGGAAATGGATCAAGGTTTAAATCGCATATAACCAATCAGAAACCAGAATTGCACCATAAATATTAAATCTAGATATATCTAAGGCTTTTGACAGGGTATGGCATGAGGGTCTCCTCAGAAAAATTAGATCATACGGTATCACTGGTAGAATACTTAACATAATTAAATCCTTCTTAGATAAGAGAAAAATCCAGGTTGTCCTCAACGGTCGTACATCTAAACAATATGATATAAATGCGGGGGTGCCCCAGGGTTCTATCCTTGGACCTCTATTGTTCCTGATATTCATAAATGACCTCCCCAACAAAATTGCCTCTGAGATGGGTATATATGCTAATGACACTACACTCTATGGCAGACACGACAGGAAGACGAATGAACACATTTCTAAAGAAATGGCAGAAACACTAGAGGAAGACCTCCAATCTGTGGTGGAATGGGGACAAAAGTGGTTGGTCGCGTTCAATGCTGCCAAGACTAAACTAGTTTCATTCAATAATTACAAGAAACCCTCTCTAACACCAATAGCAATGGCCAACGACTCTTTATCTGAGAGTACATCTTTCAAACTCCTTGGCCTAACGTTCACAGGAAACATGAGTTGGAACAATTACATTGAAGGCATTGCCAGGGCCTCTGCAAGAAAGGTGAGCTCTCTTTACCATGCTAGAAAACTACTAACACCCGAAAGTATCCTGTACCTCTATAAGGCCACCATTCGCCCATGTATGGAGCATTGCTGTCACATCTGGGCTGGTGCATCTGCTACTAGTCTCTCGCTCCTTGACAAGGTTCAAAAGAGAGTCGCAGACCTGATAGGCCCTGAACTGGCATCTAAGCTTCAGCCTCTGTCCCATCGACGAAATGTTGCATCCCTCTGCCTTTTCTACAAGTATTTTAGTGGTAAATGCTCTGACGAACTGCAATCACTTGTGCCCCCACGACGTGAGCACCCTCGACAAACCCAACAGGCTGCTAAATCCCACCCCCACACTATAGAGATCCCTAGATGTAAAAGATCTTTTTACTCCAATAGTTTCTTCCCCAGAACCGCTAGACTCTGGAATTCCATTCCAGGTCCCTGCTTCCCCAACAGTACTGACGTGCAGAAGTTCAAGTGTAAAGTGAACCGACATCTTGCTGCCCAAATCCCTACATAGTGCCACAGTAGTTGCTGACCCTGATATTAGCCCCATACACCAAAGTGGCAATTTGCCTTGTTTGGGGTGAAAATGTAATAAAAAAAAACAAAAATAAAAACAGTTTCTATAGCAATTTCGCATGTTATTTCCGTCTCAACATGGTAAGAATCTTTTGCTCTGTGGAACTGTCTACTGCAAACCAGTTACCTCTCAAGACTTGTGTGTAACAACGAACCATCGGAAACTGTTCTGTCTACTGCAAACCAGTCACCTCTGAAGACTTGTTTAGAACAACGAACCATCGAAAACTGTTCTGTCTACTGCAAACCAATCACCTCTCAAGACTTGTTTAGAACAACGAACCATCAGAAACTAGTTAACATTTCCCTTTTCTTCAAATTAAAGGGAGTTTCGTACAAACCCAAAATGTACGAAACTAAGAATCATAAAAGATATGAAATACAAAAAAATCAAATACAAGAACCAGATAAAAAAATAATAAATGTAAACGGGGGGGGGGGCACTATTATTGGTACAAAAAAAATTCCAACATTCTCCCCGAACAGGAAATGGCAGTCAACCTACAGTTGAATGACACCTGTAAAATTTACAATACAAACTTTTTTCTTTATATATACTTATACCACACAATGTATGGTCAGAAGAACTCCAGGAAACACATATCAGAACAAAAAAAGCAGAAAAATTCAAATAGGCTTATTCTATAAAAGTTCACATGAAAACCTTCATGTTTTAGAGGAGTACCTAACCAGATTCATAAATTTAAAACTAATGATCAGATGCAAGGTTGCAACAGAAGTTTGTAACTGAGAATATTTCGCCAGATAATTAACTATTTGCATATAAAAGAGTATAACGGCTTGAAGAGTTCACATAATTTACCATCCAACCTCCTCATCCCTATAGGATCTCTGGCGAACACCAAAATATCTCAGCTACCTCATAACCACAAGAGCCCAGTGAGATCAACCCCGGTGCTACAAGAGGGAAGAATCCAATCAACACTATGCTTTGATAAATTCTTCAACTTGATGGAATGAAATAAAACTGAAACCCAAATTCTGCACAAATTATGCAAGGCAATTACAGTTTTAAACGTTTGCATACATATAGCCAAACAAACAAAATTGAGTATAGGTGTCAGAAACACCCAGGCAATACTTATGGAAGACCCCTATCAAGGAGAGATCCAATCTTCTTGTGTTCAGCATTGCATAAAACATCTCAGCATCAGAAAACTCACTCCTAACTAAGTATAAGATGGTCCTGAGCGCCTCAGAAACACCCCAGGACAAATCGATCTTGACTTTGATAGCTCTTGCAACATTGCAGGAAGCTACATCAAGGCAGATCTTCAAAAAACATTTAAAAACAATAACACCTGCATGTGACTCCAAAACAGGAAACGTTCTGCTTAAAGGAGCAACTTGATAGAATGAAGGTTCTGCAAGTAATCTCTGCACAACATATACTACGTTCTCGTAGGAACTCGGAGAAGCTAAACTACACACCATGCAGTCAGCAAATTCGACAGGATCCATCATGGGATTCTTTATAGAGTTACACTCAACCTGAATCTGGATGGCCCAGTCCAACTTGAGTTCACGTAACTCTTCAAAAACCATTCTCCTCTTGGTTTTTACATGTTCACAAATGGATATAGTACTTTCAGCCCTATACCCTTGATGGAGAATTTCTCTCTCAGCGCTAACATTAGCACTTAAAGAAGTGCACAAAACTTGCACTTTCACACAGGATTGACTCCTGTCCTTCAACCACTGATTATTGTCAGAACTACATGACCTGAGTAATATCTCACCGTCATGACTAAGTTCCTCAGTATTCTGACAAGGTTGTGGTAGATAACCACATATGGTTGGAGGGTAAAACAATTCCAACATTTCATCGAAATTCCTCCACGAATTTCTCAATATTCATGATACCTGGAAATCTCACTCCCAATACATTTTTCTTTAAAATATTACTGGCAAACTGCCCGCCAGAAAAATCAAACATTAGCGCCTGACTAGGCAGATCCTCTGAAGTGGCATCTACAACACTGCTTTCAGACCGTGATGCAATATTTTCCAAACCAAACTTGCCAGTACTCAGCAAACAGTCTTCAGTCTGGACATTTGGGCTTAGTAGTCGGTAACTCGCTAAGCATCTCCCTCGGGGTTTCGAATATCACAGGGTTACACAAGGAATCACTCCACACCATCTGCCAACCTTGAGAGAATGAATCGAACCTGGGACGAGAACACTACAACATTAACAGCATCCGCTTCTACAAGCGAACAGTCCACGTTCTCATGCAAGGAATGATCACCCAACAATTCAGTTATATTATCTACCGATGCTAACCATTCATCAACATCAGCCTCCATTGTCATAAAATAAGGCTTAGGTAAATCCTTCTGCAACCACAACAAATCTAAGAGAACGATAATCTTCCCTAAATAAAACTTTCGTTTCCTTACAAGGAATCCGGAAGAACAAGTGACCAACATCGTGCAGAATTTGTTTTTTTTTTCAAAAATATGGACTAAATCCAAACAAATACAAAAAAAATAGGCGTTCAAATATTATACACAAAAAAATGCACACACAAAGGTTACAAAGGTATTTGCATAAAATTCCTTCCTCATAGCACAAACAAAACAAGACCAATATAGCATATTGAGCCGTGAAAATATCTAGGGATACAATCCTCAGTTACAAATTAAAAAGGTCCCTATGAATCAAAATTAAAATTAAGTGTATTTAAAATGCAAACTTCTATATGGAAGTTAATTGACTAGAAAATGAATAACGTTTAACACTTTTATAGCAATATTCTCACTGAAATGTAACCTAGGAAAAAAGTAGGAAGAGAGGTTAAATATACAACTACGTTGGGGGAGGGTACATGCCACTTATATCACATGTGTATCTTCGAATGAATCCAAATAACCAAATGCAAATACGGGCTAAGGCAAAGAAAAAGGGAACTTGTTTTTTCACAAGCTCCTAGAATAACACAGTCCGCAAAGCAAATGGGTATGAACTCGCTATAGAAAATTATAAATATCTTCAACGCATAAGAAATCCTTTTTTACAATAAAATATGAAAGTAATCGCACACATGCGAATTCAACAAGTTTTAAGTAAAGTAGACTTCAACACATAATACAATATCTGTGATACTATCGTCTGGTTAATTCACAAGTACATGTGAGAGAATGCATGTGTTCATTATAAATCAAGATATATACTTATTCCACTTATTTTTATGTATATATATTAGGGGAAAATACGAACATATAACTAACACCGGTTTCGGACACAGCGTCTCTATTTACTAGGCTCCCCACGAGGGTATAGTTAGATAAAAGTCGTTTCTTAAAGTGGGGAAAATGCAGTTTCCAAAAAATATCAAACACGCTGGATTAGGACGAAAAATAAAATTACCTAAGTCTAGCAGGATCTCTTATTCGCTGACTAGGGACAGAAAATGCTATAGTTTCTCCCAACATAAATCTCAATACCCGTGGAAATTCAACTAATGCAAGTAAAATGTAAATTATATTTCGAAAGAGGGTTACAAAAATTACAACTTCAATTCTAAAGGTAGAAAATGGAAAGTATATACGTATCGCTTAATCTCTTTTTATTAAGAAAAATATATGTGAAAAATTGTGCGCTAGGCATACGTACAATATATTAGACAGATATAAATAAAGACACTAAATGTACATAAAAATGCTAAATTCAGGAATAAACTAAATATAACATTCCAGTCCCTGTACAGACGTACTATGTTAAATTCGGGAATTTTTGTTAAGCGAATGTCGAATGTTCGAAACACACTAAATTACATAACACGTTTTCTAAACTCAGGAAATAGTAGTCGTCGAATGTTTTAGGGGAGCGTAAACAGATACGCTAAGTTATGAGTGTATTTAACCCTAGCTAAGTAACGCATTGACAGAATGAGAATAAAACTGGTCTCGACATAGGAAAGGGGAAAGTATGCATATTGTATAGCGAATAGTAACTTAATTCACTACAATTATTCAAACAGAGCGCTTAATTTGAAAAGTATTCTGAAATAAGGGACATGAATTTGCTAAATGCCTTTAAATAACAGAAGAAAACTTACAAAATGTCTCCAAATAAAAGCAGTAAACTTACAAAATGCTTCTAAATAAGGGAAAATAAATTTGGAAAATGCTTCTAAATAAAAGGGAAAACCATTCCAAACTACTTCTAAATGAAGGGGCGAAAATTTGGAAAATGCCCTTAAATAACGGAAGAAATTCACAGTAGTCGAACGAATCTAAGGGACAAGTTGATAGTGTCAGGTAGCGGAGGTAACAGAAATTTCAAGAGGTTAAATTTAATCCTAACTTGAAAGAAAAGGAATTAAAACGTATCTTGATTAGAAAACTGTACACTTAATTTTCAAAGTGTCCCAAATAAGGGACAAAAATATGCTAAATGTATTTAATAGGGGAAAACAATTTGCAAAATGCATTTAATATAGGGACAAAATTTGCCACGTGCATTTACAGAAAGAGAATTAAAACGTATCTCGATAAAAAAGGAATATACTTTATTTTCAAAGTGTTCCGAAAAAGGGAATAAAAATTTGCAAAATGTCGAAATTTTATCTTGTTTCCAGATAAATTCGACGCGAAAGTAACTAACCTGAAAAAAAAATAACAGCATGAAATAAAAAGGTGGGGGGTAAAGAATAAGATATAAATGTCTTGTTTTAAAACGAAGAAGAGATTTTATTCACAATAAAATTAGTTGCAAATTTTTCCCTTTGCAGGCATTAAATTTAAAAAACGCCAAGGTAATATACAATGAAAAAAATAACACTGGTTCTTATAATAAAGATGTCGTATCCATGAACGAATACAATAATAAGATGCAAAATAGTATCTCCTAATCACACTCTCATATGTAGTAAATTTTAGGAGCGTACTCACAAATTAAAAGCCAGTCAGGCATGTGCCTTTTTCCTTTTTTTTTTTCTCGTTTAAAGTCCTTTTAGAATTTTCTCTCCTTCCATTTGCAAGCAAACCGTAGCCACGCAGATGGATTTCAGAAGCATGCCGCGTCGCATCATGTCCGGAGTATTCTTGCCGGGTTTTCTTCTTTGTAGGAGGTTCCAAAATTACTTGTCACTAAAATAAGGTCTTTTTTTTTTAAAATAATTACACTCCTTCAAAATACGCGCAAAACCGTAGCCATGTAGATATTTTTCAGAAGCATGCCTCGTCGCATGCCCGGGGTATTCTTGTCGGGTTTTCTTCTTTGAAAGAGGCTCCAAAATTCCTTGTCTGCGGCGGACAATGAACACATCCACTCTCCACGTCGCTGGAACCAAAAAAGAGACCAAAATTCGCGCTGGGCTCGTGGCGTCATCAAGGAGCTAGCATTTCCCTTTTCTTCAAATTAAAGGAAGTTTCATACAAACCCAAAATGTATGAAATTAAGAATCATAAAAGATACGAAATACAAAAAATCAAATACAAGAACCAGATAAAAAATAATAAATGTAAACAGGGGGGGATGCACTATTATTGGTACAAAAAAAATTCTAACACTAAAAGCAAGACTCTTTCACATACTTGAATAAATTTATTTGTGTTTAAACTTCTTTTAAAGTGTGTTTTTGGTTCGAAACGAACTTAGTGTTAGAATTTAAAAAATCGCTGCCTAATAATCCTAGCAGAAGGACCATTGATAACCACTTGAAATTGAAAATTAAACAAATGCTGGTAGAAACACATAAATAAATGTTAAAAATCGATCGAAAATGTTATGCTGTATGATATTTTAATTTTCGATTTTTGAGCGATTAAGCAAGAATGGGCCAGCAATGAGTACCATTTTACGTTAATTTTATGTGTGAAACAGTTTTCCTATGCAAAATTTTAAAATAATTGTTTTTTTTTTTCTTTTCACCACATAATTATTTTTAAAATTTGTGGAAATGATTTAGTTGCTACTTCTGCTGCTATTATTATTATTATTATTAGTAGTAGTAGTAGTAGTAGTAGTAGTAGTAGTATCTGTAATTTGTTTTTCTTTTACAGTAACACAAATCAATCTAATAAGCGACCAAATGTGTATGTGAGAAAAAAATATTTTTTTCAAAGATAGAAGGTACAGAATAGTTAACAGAAATCCCTCCCAATGTTAAGAATGCTTTTCTAAATAATACACTATTATGTAGAAACTCATTCTTGACATGTGACGGGCTTTCTTAACTATTCTCTCCCTACATTGTTTTCTTATTTTGCATACCAATCGTTGGGTAATTCTTTTTTTGAACGGCCAGCACGTCAGTATGCTAGATTTCAATCTGCCATTTTGGTTCGCCAAAAAGTATGCCAAATTTTATTCCATCACAAAAACAAATTTCTACAAAAAAAAACCAAAAAAAAACCTATTTTTACATTTTTATCCAGCGATTGAACATAAACGTACATATGAAAAACCACGTTTATTATATTAAAAAAATCCAACAACGCGGAGTTGAAGTCGATGTTTTGCTTCTAAAACAAAACTTTTTTCAAAGATCTCTGTGTGTCCTACCGGGAAAATAGTTTTCTAAAGTTTTTTATTTTTACAAGTATCTTTATACATTTATCTTGCCCAAAAACATAAAATTACATATGAAAAACCACGTTTATTATTTAAAAAAAAAATCAACTTATGCAACAAAGCTGAAGTTGATGTTTTTGATTCTAAAACAAACTAACTTTTTGATAAATCTCTGTGTGAGGGAAAATATTTATCTAAAGAATAAAAACGAATAATATTTATTTTTACAAGAATCTTTATACATTTATCTCGCAAATAGACATAAAATTACACATGAAAATCTACTTGGATTATTTTTAATTTGTTTTTGCAAGAGCATTAGCTAAGTAGCAGAAGTCCAACAAGAAGTTGATGTTTTTTCCTTATTACATTTATAGGAGAAAAGGTCCTCGATGTGCTAGCAGAGGAAAATGACCAAACTAGACGTGGAAACCTTTATCCTATAATAAAAATAAAGAAAACACAACAACAGTAAATAGCAAGCAACTTGGACACAATGTTTGTATATTAAAATAATATTTTTTTATTTAACCAAAGTAGCTTTATGTAATATATATATAGAGAGAGACAGAGATGCAGGATATTGATTACGTTTTTTATTATTTGTGATCTCCTGTAGTCATAAAATTAAATTCAATTAAAAGCATTTTGAATATTTTAAGCAGAATAAGAGTAAATGTGATATTATGGTGATTTCTGAAGTGAAAATGATCAACAAATTGTGAAAGAATTGAAGGGAAATGCTTATCAAAATGAGTCGAAATGTGTCAAGTTGAAAAGAGGATAGACAGGATGACTGCAAAAGTAATGGTTAGAAATCCTTCACGACTGTGGCAGTTGTTATTCCAAGCATATTTGACAAAGAAAACCCACGAATAAAATATATCTCATTACCAGATGTAGCACTGGCTCCCCAAGACTAATTTAATTTGCTTTTATTAGTTTTTAAGGTAAGCAAAGTAAATATTCTAGAGTTCACTTGCCTATTGAATATCACAGATTTTAAAAAGCTTTTCACACCTATTTGATAAACAGCCCTCTCTGATTCTCTCTCCTCTCATCTCCAGTGGTTCAGTGGGGGAAGTTACTGGTTACTTTTAATGTATCTAAAACCAAACTCCTATCTTTACATCATCAATGCTCTGATCCCCATCTGGCATCAATTGAAATGGATGGCTATCGTCTAGGAGAAGCCCCATGTTTTGACAAGCTTCTGGAACATGTACATCAAGTCTGTCGCCAAGGTCGCTGGAAAGATGGTGGGATCCTTCTACCGCTCCAGAAGATATCTCACTACTGATGCAATTCTCTATCTATATAAAAGCCAAGTACGTCCAAGGATGGAATACAGCTGCCATATCTGAGCAGGAGCTGCTAAAAACAGCCTATCCTGCCTTGACAGAGTACAAAATAGACTTCGTGGCTTAATGGGGGATGCCCTTTTCTCTTTCCTGCAACCTCTCTCCTACAGAAGAGACGTTGCGAGCCTATCCTTGTTTTATCATTATTTTCATGGCAGGTGCTCGTCTGAGCCCCAATCTCTGGTCCCCTCTCGACAATCTTTTATGAAAAACACCTGTCTAGCTGAATCCACTGTGAAAAATTTTCCCCACTCTTTATCTGTGCTTAAATCAAAACATAGATTCCATGAACAAAGCTTCTTTCTTAGAACTGCATACCTGTGGAACTCTTTTCCGTCTGCCTGCTTCCCTCCTGACTACAACTTGGATGTCTTCAAGTCCAATGTAAACAAATTCCTGATGAACCGCCCCCTTAAGTAGACACTTTATTAAATATCCACACTAACGTACTGTACTTACAATATACCTTATCCCTGAGTGGCTTCCGGGCCTTGATAAGTGGTGACCACCTTGTAAAAAAAAAAAAAAAAGCCATCTGGTACCTATTAGAGACTTCACACTTTAATATCAAAAGATTTAAAATGCTTGGAATTTTTTTCTGGCGCTGTTTTGACCTTGGTCTTGTTTAATCATCACATACTCTGAAATATTTCAAGTTTCCTTATATTTTGTTTGGTAATGACACAAGTAAAAAATATAGAATCTCAGAAATTTATCAAAACTTTGGATAGAATATACAAAGAGCAAATATTAAGAAATTTGTTAACTTAAAAAAAGCTTCCATTTACATTTAAAATACCCCAAAACATATGAGATTCTACTTTTTTAGGCGATTATGTGTGAACACACTGAAACATTATTTTAGAATTTAGAATGTGTATTCAGTTGTGAATATGAATATAATGTAAAATGATCCCATTCCCAGGACATTCTAACTTTTTAAGCAGTTAAGTAATTTTTACCATTAATTTTGTCTGATCAGCAAAATCATAAAATCACATGTAATTGCTTTATTTTTCGTATTACCACCCAGACTTAGGGTTAATAGTAGGAAAGGAGCATAGCTTTTATGACTTTAAACAATCACATATTTTATACTAAAGTTTGATTTGGAACATTAATATTCCCAGAATTTAAAATAAATAAAGTTGGTTACATGTCCTTAAAAGATTGTTTGATCAACAAGGTGTGATCATTTTACATTATATTTATACACAAAACTTATTGTTTGGTGTTTTATTGTATTTTTACCACTAAATTTTTCAAGCTGTTTACATGTAATCGCCTAAAAATGGAGAATCATGTTTTTTTTTTTAGGTGTATTAGAATATAAGTTGATTTTTTTTAAATAATAAACATAGTTTTTCATGCATAATTTTATTATGCTTATTGGCTACATAAATGTTCTTGCAAAAATAAACTTCATTCATTTTTATTCTATTAGAAAAAATATTTTCCCGATACATCACACAGAGATAGTTAGTTTTGTTTTAGAAGCAAAACATTGACTTCAGCATTATTATTGGATTTAAAATATAATAAACGTGCTTCTGTTTTTTTGTAATTTTTTTTTTTTACAGAGGCCACTCGAGCATAAGGGTTAAAGCAGTAGAAATTGGACAATATAGTAACCGTTAGTAATGGATATTCGGTAAATTTGTTAACTTATATGGAACGGCTCATGAAAAACTTGTTTACGTTAGACTTGAAGACAACCATATTGTAGTCAGCTGGAAAGCAGGAAAACGAAAGACAATTCCATAGGCGTGCAGTTCTAAGAAAGAAGCTTTGATCATGGAATCTACATTTAGGTTAAGGCACAGATAAAGAGTGGGGGAAATTAGTGATAGTGTTTTCTGCTAGACAGGTGTTTCTTGTGAAAATCAGGCGAGGGGGGACCATAGAATGGAGCTCAGCCGAGCACTTACCATGAAAATAATGATAAAGCAGAGACAAACTCGCAGCATCTCTTCTGTGAGAAAGAGGTTGCAGGGAAGAGAAAAGGACGTTCCCCACAAGGCTACGAATTCTATTTTGAACTCTATCAAGGCAGGACAAGTCCTTTCTAGCAGCTCCTGCCCAGATGTGGCAACAGTACTCTATCCTTGGACGTACCTGGCTCTTACATAGATAGAGAATTGCATCAGCAGTGAGATATCTACTGGATTGATAGAAGGATCCCACCATTTTTCAAGCGGCCTTGGCAACGGATTTAATGTATGTGTTCCATTTAAGATCAGGAGCAAAGGTCAAGCCCAGAAGCTTGTCAAAACATGAGGCCTCTCCAAGACGAGAGCCATTCATTTCAATTGATGCCAGATGGGGATCAGAGCGTTGATGATGTAAAGATAAAAGCTTGGTTTTAGATGCATTAAAAATAATAAGCCACCTCTTTCCCCATTGTACCACTTGCTCAAGATTAGAGGAGAGAGAATCAGAGAGAACTTGGTCGTTTATGGTCTTAGATGTGCTACCATAGATAGTAGTGTCATCAGCATAGATGTCTACGAATGATGTAAGGATGTGATTTGGAAGATCATTAATATAGATCAGGAAGAGAGTTGGGCCCAGGATGCATTAATAGTGATGGCCTCTGATTTCTGCCCATCAACCACTACTCTTATGAACCTATCAGAGAGAAATGATTTAATAATTGACAAGACATTTCCAGCTATACCGTAGCTTGTGAAGTAAACCTTTATGCCATACTCTATCAAAGGCCTTTGATATGTCAAGAGCAATTGCCCTAGTAAGGTAGCCTCCGTCGAGAGATTCGCTAATCCAATGAGATATAACAGTTAGCACATCTGCTGTAGATCTAGCAGAACGCAAACCATATTGCGTGTCACTAAGAAGGTTATTTTTGCTGAGATGGTTGATTACTTCTCTATTTAACACAGATTCCAGCAACTTACTCATGACGCACAGGAGACTTATTGGCCTGTACTGTGAGAGAAATGAGCGATCACCTGAATTCTTAAATAAGGGGCATACTGATGAGATTTTCCAGGGTGACAGGAAGCAATTCTCCTTAAGACTACATTTAAACAGTTTTGTAAGGATGGGCGCAAGTTCTGGTGTAAGTCTTTTGAGTACTATAATTGGAATACCGTCAGGGCCGGTTGCTTTACTGGAATCAAGGTTTTTGATTAGCTTGGCAACATCACGTACAGATATTTGTATATCACATAGCATGTTTTCTGATACAGGAGGAAATATTGGAGGTTGGCAGCCTTGGTTGCAAAGGTTAGAATTAGCTGCAAAGTTCTTAGCAAAGAGTTTGGCTTTGTCTGGTGCTGACGAGATGACCTCAGGTCCATTTATGAGAGTTGGGATAGAGCACACACTTCTGTTCAGGATTCTGTTTGCTATTTGCCAAAACTGGTGGGAACCAAACCGCTGCTCAGCTGCTTTGGACTTGATGGACTGAGCATACAACTCTCTTGCGTTCTTTATTATTTTTTTACAGTGGTTGCTGGCAGTTCTGAAAGCAGCTTTAGGCTCAGTACATCTATTACGTTGGAAGCAATGGAAAAAGTGATTTCTATACGCAATGGCAGCAGCACATTCCGGAGAGAACCATGGCTGGCTGTTAGGTTTTTGCTGGAATTTTTTCGAGGGTATGAAACGGTCTATACCTACAATTAACCATTCTGTCAGGTCTGATACTATAGAGGACACATCCTTTTTAAACATGGAATGCAGAGGTAGATCTGATATAAATGCGTGGAAGCTATTCCAATCAGCCATAGAGTATCGATATACTGTACGATGGAGAGGTACATCTGGGAACTTATTACATTTCATTTTTATCTTAACTGATACAACTGAGTGGTCGGAAGATCCAAGTGGAGACAGAACAGAAGCTGAACACAGTTTAGGGCAAGTTGTAAGAAAGAGGTCTAGGAGACTTGCATACTGGCTGTCAGTATCGGGAATACGGGTGGGTTCATGAACAATCTGAGTGAGGTCATAAGCAATGGAGAAATCATGACAGAACCTCCCTTCATCATCGGTCTTGTTTGAGTGAGTTAACCATTCCACATTGTGAATATTGAAGTCTCCACAGACATGGATATTAGCTGAAGGATAAGCAGATAGGGCATAGTCAATTTTCTCAGATATGCTTTTAAAGATAGTAACTCCGCTGTTGTGGGGGCGATATAGAGCAAATATAAATGCAGTAGTTTGAGCAAGTGCAACCCGGAAGCACATATAGGGTAAGTTAGGATCTTCTCTGGCGATGTCCCTACCACATGGAAAGCCATCTTTTATATAGGCACATATTCCATGCCCATGGTGATCTTAGGGGTCAGATTTGGAAGTTAAATTAGAGTATCCTTTAATTATGAACTCATCTAGGGAAATGATCTGTCTAATGCCAGTTTCACTTAGAAATAATATGTCTGGTTTAATCTCCTGTAATTGGGGTTTAACCTCTGGAAGGTTAGAACGTAGACCCCTGATGTTAGAGAAGGAGACCTGGTAGTGGGGGTCTACGTTAGAAGTTGGATATCCGGGTTTAATCGTGTGTTTTTTATTAAGACTTTTCATGATGGTGTTTTGGGATTTGTGGATTAGGTCGACAGACATGCCTGAAGCAGAGCAGAGAGGGAAAGTAAGAGAAAAATAGAAATGAAGAAATTTTATTTTTTTGTAGCACATGAAAGGTAAAGCCGTAACAATTACCCACTAATATGGTATCGAGAGGCCCCACCAGAAGCTACTGCATGGTCCAGAATCCATTCACCAAACGGCAATACAGCAGCCCCAGTACTTTGCACCTGCTGATAGGACAGCCTCCTTAGTAGTTAATCAAATGTTCAGATCTGACTATCAGGCAGATAACGTCAGCCCAGATAAAACGTTTACCTCCAGCACCCTTACTAGTGACATGGCTACAAGGATAGACATAGAAACAGAAAATTTCCGACATCCCTGGCAGCTGTTCACACAAAATACTGCCAACCTAGAAAACAGCTTTTTCTTCTCCCTTTGTCAGAAAAATCACTCATTAAAAATGAGGACTGAGTGACAAATAAAGAAAAGCGAGAGTAATGAGAGCTGTCAATAACACATCCACAATGCATTGTCTACTCTCTATTAAAAAAAAAAAAAAATTAAGTATTCTACTTAATAAAAGTCCATTTGGTGTGTTTAAGAGGGGGTTAGGTAAAAGACCCCCTCTCACCAACTGAAAATGTAAACAATTGCAAAATCTGAATTTGAAACTATGTTACGTTGATATTTATTTACTATTAATCAAATATTTATTAAAATCAAAAATTCAAAACGAAACCTTTAAATTTCTACTTACAAAAATAATTTACTCAAAAAATCAAATCCATCAGAATTCATTTTGGTTGTTTCATAAAGAGTTATTTTAATCTTTTGTTATAACTGAAAAAGAGTGAATTACTTTCTGACCCTTCGAAACCTGAAAAGAATTTGGAAGTCTTTTGATTGTAAAATTAAGTCATTTTCGCTTTTAATATCCATAACAAATCCTCATTTATTAAAAGCTTGAAAGATTTGAAAGCCATTTACATTAGAATTTAGGTTTGATTAACCGCCCCCTTAAGTAAACACTTCATTAAATCTCCCCACTAACGTACTGTACTTGCAATAACCCTTATCCCTGAGTGGCTTCCAGGCCTTTATAAGTAGTGACCACCGTGTAAAAAAAAAAAAAAATGATCAAACTAAAACATAAAATTCACATTTAACTTTCAAAATCATACATGCAAAAATAAACAAAAACATAAAGTTTAGTTAAAAAGAAAAAAGAAACAAAAAGCAAAACAATACATCCTTTTTAATCTCAACACTAACCCTAAGTTTGTGGTGGCAATATGGAAAAATACATTTACAAATATACAATACATAGTTCTGAAAACATGTCCTTTTTACTCCAACACTAATTCTAAGTCCAGGTGGCAATAAAAAAACAGAAATTCTATAATATAAACATAAGAACAATACATAGATATCTAGGAGAGAAATGGTTGACTTGTTCAGTTAATTACAAATGACAACTAATTAGAATAAATTGAAAACAGACTTTTTTAAAACATAATTCAATCACAAAACAAAAGTATATTTTAGCATATATTTTATGTTATTTCTCCCAAGGAAGTCATGTTTTCAATCGAGTTTGTTTATTCACTATATTTGTTTGTGTACAGTCTAGCATCCACATCTTTTTACTAATTGTCACCAAATTTGGTCAAAATATTGATTACTAGTATATAAAGAAATTAGGCATAGATTCTTATGTCTCCTATAACAGAAACATCCTAAAATGGGTTCTAATGTTTCTCTACCAGGAGAGATCTACCCTCTTACCTCCTTTATATTTCGTTGATGATGGAGAGCTGTACACACAGACAGAAACACACGAACCCTATTGCTTTATAAAAATATAGATTTTACTAATTGTCACCAAATTTGGTCAAAATATTGATTAAGATCTAATTTAGAATAAATTTAATTTGGAGACATATAGATCAAAAGCCATGAAAAAGGTGAAAGTCACATTCAGCAATAACTTAGGTTCTGCTTGTGATAGACTTACTACTCGGTCCTTATTGTTGCCAATGATACCCCGCATCTTATATGACCTTGGAAAGTTCGGCCAAGATCGAAACCTTTATGGAATTTTAACTTTGATTTTTCTAAATTTAATGGCTCGATCCAATCCTTTTTTTTTTTTTTCATAACAGTTGTAGTGACTGAATCGCAGACCAATTCCTATGACTGCTAAAAAGCAAATGGTTCTAACAGGTACTTTCTTTATCTGCTTCGTTTGGATTCATTTTCAATAGCAAGTAAGTTTTCACAGGGACATGTTAACTAAAAGTATTTTCAACTAATGGAAATCATTTCCAATCCATAAAAATAACAACTCTATATGAAAATAATAAGACGATGAAAACTTTAAAAATTCAATAAGATGTGTTCAACAAAATCAATATTCTAGAGATTTCATCAGACGACCGGACCGCATCCATCGAACAGAATCTCAAGAATGTATACTCTACCCCCCCCCCAGCCCCACTCATGCTTTTGGCCGGGGAGTCAAAGAGAATAGAATTCAATGACAGTCTTCTCCATCTTGGGCACACATTCTTACACATGTGCGAGCCTTTTCTAGTCTCGCACAAAAACACACATTCATATTTCAAGCTATATTGCTTGTCACATACATCCGCGCACACAAACATATGCGCTCACGTCCACACACACGTACATTTATTCACGTTCGCGTACATACACTCACATTCACGTGTATAAACACACACGCTAACGCACACATATGTACTCACACACGCGCACACGAACGCACACATGGACGACGTCATTTCCGCTTTTTAAGGAAATATACACATGCGCAAATGACCACCGGAAACAAGTATAAAACAAAGAGACAAGCTGTTTCTAACCCTTTTTTAGGACCAACTCTCAACCAGAGAGGTTGGGCTAACCAGCCACCTCCCTTTCAGGAGGTGCACGCTTGCGCGCGTCACGCCCACTTACTACTATGTATGGGGCATGAGCTAACAGACTGTATGTACACATTCCCACTCTTTCTCTCTCTATCTACTACTGGTCCCTGAGAACACCTTCGCGTAGCTGACTACTAACTGATGTCAACTCTCATATCCTCTTCTTTGTCTACACGCTGGACTATCATTCTCAATTTCCACTACAACATTCATTTCTCTTCCCACGCGCGAACAAATGATAGTGACCCGAACTTGAGATGAACACACATTTCCTTTTCTTGCTACAACACCAGTCGTGCAACGAACATTGGTTACATACGCGCGGACATCAACACATGTTATAACTAAAACGTTCATTCTTTCAACAGTAAATAAACGACGTTTATCTTATCCACCAATTGAGTCTTTGTTTCCTTCAATTCCATTCGTTTCATTATTTTCTTGTGGCGAGCTAAGGTATTATACTCTGGTTCGTTACACACACTAGCAAAAGTCAAGCAAACAGAAACTACTCCCAGTTACATAAACACTAACAAAAACAAAGTAAACCGACGCATACACATATACAATGCTACAGTGCTGCTACACTAACAAATATTTGTGACTTTTAACTCAATTTTCGTTACCCAAACTCAAATTTTGATAAACAAACATTTTCATGATTGAAAGTAACTTTTATGTCTTTATCTTGTGCATAAAAATGTTTTGTTACAAAATTTTGTTTTCGCAAATTTTGTTTACGAAATTGTGTTTCTGTTTGAGTTAGCACTTGTTAACTGGTGATCTTTCTATTATTTTGGTGTTCCATTTATTTCTATTTTATAATTCATGCACATCCGTATATATGCTTGCTTCACTAAAACAACTTTTATAAGCAATTTATATTAAATGTTTGGTGTTGTGTGTAAAGCTCCTCCTCGCCACTGCTCTCCCTAGTCCTCGCCCCTTCCTAAATAATTCTCTCCTACAAAATAGGAAGTTTACTTAATCTAAGATGGCCGCTCAATAAAATTGTTGTTTCCACTTAGCTCTGTGTCATCCTCATTCCGATACTAACCCATGAACGTAACATATTGCAATATGCTACAGTCGTCTCAACTGGCTCTACCGAAGTCAGGGATCACCCCACAAACTGGAAACCACGACGTTAGTAATCACCATGAAACATTTTATCTCGATTAGGTGAACAATGTTAGTTATCAACGTGTAAATAAATTGATATTTCAAACAAATTCACTACCATCTACGATCAAAGGGAGGTAACTCAGTTGTGATTATTTCAAATTTTAAATAGACGCTGAATCTGAACATAACTCATCAAAAAAATGCTGGAACGTTTCACTGCGTTCTTTGTCTAAATTCATGTGAAACTAATTTTTGTCTTCTTGTGTACAAACATGTCAAAATTTAAATGTATTTTGAACAAACAACTTACTGCACAACTACCAACTTAGCATGGCTTTATAAATCTAATTCTTAATTCGCAATACTTACTTGTCTCAGGTTTGGGATGGATAAAGCAAAAAAAAAAAAAAAAAAAAGGGGGGGGGTATCTCCTCAAATAAATGCATTTCCTGTTGTGCTTTTAATACTTTCTTTTGTTTTATGTACGAATGACAACAGTAATAGGTACATTTATTTTCTGCTGGTCAATGAAGCTAAGTTAGACATAAGGAGGTAATGCCAGGAAAGATTGCCTCCTGAGACTGAACAGAATTATAGTACCTATTTACTATGCCTCCCCACGGGACAGAGTTAGACACCAGGGTCGTTTTTTAACGTGGAGAAAAGGTACAAAAATAAAAATTGTCTCAGCCGTGAAGGATTTCTCCTCCACCGAAAGAGAACAAGAAACAGAAGTGCAGCATCTGAAGAACAGATACTACACTTTGATCTTGACCAGAAGGCGAGTTTGAATGAATCGTAGCATTTTTTGGAATGTGATTTTATTATGCATAAAAATTGCCTCAGTTTAGAGATTTCACCTTCCTTGACTGCGGACAGAAAAGATCAGCTTCCTAAACTCTTACGTCGGTTTTTTTATGTAGGGAAAAATCCTGTTCCCAACAAAATGTTTTGCAAATATAAATATTTTGTTTTTTAATTTAAAAATAAAATGCCTACCAAAAAATATAATGCAGGGTTTTTTTCTTTTATGTACAAAATGGAACACTAGATTTGAACAGTGGGGTTTTCCTTATTTAAACACTAAAAATGCCTGCCATTAAAAAGTTTGGTTTAAATAGTTTTATCAAAAAGTTTTATGCGTGTAATAAAACGCACTTCACATAAAAATAAATCTTGCTGGCATAAATCCAAACAAGTTGATTATTTTATATTTGTTTACAGAGGCCATGTATGTGTGCAAAGGTTAAGGTCTAGTATCAACTGAAATCTGTCCCTTTTGCTTCTCAAATATTATGTATTGGATACTTTTTTTTTTTTTTTTTTTTTTTAAATCATGTTTGGTATTTTGATTTCAATGTGATACTTCATAAACATATACTTATTACATAAATTCAAAGAAAATTTTTTTTAAATTAAAAAAAAAAAAAAAAAAATGTATTTTTATAATTTCATAAACATTGCTTATAAAAACTTTGAATTTTTTATTTTGTTATTACAAGTGCAAATAAAGATTGTTATTTTTATCTGTATAATTGAACTTTTTTTTTTGTATATTTTTGAATAATGTCCTTTTCTTATATTCTATTTCAATAAATTATTTCACAATAGAAATACTGAAGAACAATAAAAGTGAAGAAACTGATTGGCCTTGTCACTGCTTCCGGTAGCAGCCATAGAGAAGTTAGGAAGTATGTTAGCTGACTATAACAAAAAATTGTTTCCGAAGTTTAGAAATGAGGATTGATAATTATTTATACTACTGTTCTTATCTTAAGTGTTATTCTCACATTACAACTTTCTTTAGAATTATCTTGTCAAACTTGGGAATCTTTCTGTCAAACTTTGAAATTTGTATGGAATTTCAAACACAATTCTTTATCTAATCCATAGGGATAGCCATGACCAGAAAGAAGTCTTAGGTAATTCACAATTGTATTCTTAGTATAGTCCACACTGAGGATTGAACCTTCAACCTCTTGAAGAGTGTCACTTAGAACTGAATTTGAACTTAGTATTTACTGCTATGCTACAGGTTCTTGTTAAGATAAATGCATTATCAGAATTGTTGAGTGTCGTGAACTGTTTCAAATGCATTTTATTTGTTGTAAGTTTTTTTTCTAAATTCATTTAAATAGATTTCCTGCAAATTTGTCCATTCCCACAAAAGGCAATTCTTTGGTAAACTTTAATTCTTCAAATATGAATTTAAAACTTTTGCCCTCTGAAGTGATTTACATTTTAATTCATGCCAGAGAAATAAAAATTGCACTCAATGAGAAAAGATTTTTTTCAATCAAAATTGTGACAAAACCAAAAATATAAAAATTCCAAGAGAAAAGGGGGGGAAAAAAAATACAAAACAAATTTCATTGTATCCAATTTTATTTTTTCTTCAAAATCCAATTTTAATTCCAGTTTTTTCAGAAGAAATCATTTTATTACACTTACAATTGGTAACATTTTAAATAAAATAAATTTTTTTAAAAATTAAGGAAAATAAAACATCTTCAAAATTTGCGTTAAAAAAAAAATTAAAAAAATAAATAAAAAATAAACAAAAAAAGGAGGGAGAGGGAAAGAGGTGAGGATGCCAGCTCATATTTTTGTCGGTAATTTTTACCGTAAATGTTATTTTTTTAATTTGTATTTTAGAAAACATTAGTTTGCACTGAAACATACAAACCTTTATTTATATATATATATAAGAGAGAGATTGAGATTTGAATATAAAACGTTTTAAAGGCCAGCATTAAGGTTTCTTTTGGGGGAACTAGACGGGTGGGTACAGGGGTGTGTGAATCTTTTCCTTCCAACGTTTGGTGTTCTGTTGCGCTTGTTTCACACTTCAACAAATATTTGCTTTGTCCAACATGTTACTGCTTAAGATATATGGCCTATCAAAAATACCCAAAATTTCTTTACAAATTAAAAAAAAAAAAAAAAATCTTGCAAACAAAAATTTCTTTGTCTCTTAATGAAGAAACTTGGTAGAAATTTATACAAGAACTTTAGAGAGAAAAAAAAAAAATAAGACGTTTTCAGGAATGAAGAATGAAAAATCTTTTTTCAGAGATCAAATGTGATTTTCTTGAAAGACAAATCATGCTTTCTTTGTAAAAAAAAAAAAAAAAAGAAAAGAAATAAAATTCTATAAACAAACAAAAATTTAACAATTAAAACAAAATCCCATTAATAATTATAGCATCCAAATTTTAAATGAGATTTGGAGAAAACAAAAAAGACAGAAAACCACGGCAATTTTCATGCCAATTGAATTCGTAACATGCATCTCTTGTAAAAAGAAAAAAAAATAATATCAGAATCTGATGAGAATTGTACTTTTAGAGCAACAAATTCATTTTTGCTTTCCACACATGACACACATCAAACGATCAAAGGGAAGAAAACCCACATTTTGCTTGTGTGTCTTTGACTTTTATTAGAAAACCACATTTAACAGGAGACATTGGCAAAGAACAAAACAGTGTCAGAGAATGTACAAGTAAAAAAAAAAAAACATGAAAGAAAAAAATTAAGAACAAGGGTGATGATGGGGGAAGGAGGGAGATGCACCACTTTGTCAGTTTCAAAAATTCAAATAAGACCAAGAAAGTTGGCAGACCCTCCCAATCGTACATTAATTATAAAAGAAATATCTTTTTGAAATGGACATTTGTATAAACCTTATTTTTTGCTTTTCATTCAATTTTAAAAATTTATATTCTACTTTAATAGAAACTTTAATTGTATTATCATCCCCCTCTCAACACCCTTTTCTAGCTTATTGTTTTCGTTTAATCAAATCTAAATCGATAAAATGTAGGAAGAAAAACTCTTCAATTCAGGCAGATTTGAGGGCCAGACGATTTCAGACTCCTTGAAGATGGTCAGATGATGACAAGAGAGCAATGTTGGACTGAATTAGAATTTGCTGTTTAAGGAGGGGGATGGGTGACAGAGTAGCAGCAGTTATCGGGTGGGGCTGTTGGTGTTGAAATATTAGGGGGTGGAGGAAGTCAAAGGGAGGAAAAAAAAAAGAAAAAAGAAAAAGAAACAGCAATTTATCAGAAACAGGCTGCTGCTGCTACTATTATAGAATTCAGGATAAGTTTTCTTGATATTCGTCCTCTTCCTCATTGTTCAAATAAGTAAATTTATTGGCATCAGTCCAATCCTGTGAAGACAAAAGAAAATATTAGCCCAAAAAGAAACAATGTGGTTCTTTGAAGAAGAAATTACTGTTGTGATTTATTATTTATTTTTAAACAAAACTTATCCCATTAGAAATTATTAATCTTATATATATATATATATATATATATATATATATATATATATTTTGTGTACAGAAAGTTGTTAGTTGAGACAGGTCATTGGTACCGTCGGTTTCAAGCCCGATAATAAGGCCCGTTTAAGGTATCCTTATCAAGCTCTCTTCAGCCAATATTATCGGGCTTGAAACCGACGGTACCAATGACCTGTCTCAACTAACAACTTTCTGTACACAAAATATAAGTACGCTCTTAAAATTTGGATTTTCCTTTTAATTGAGCACTCTGCTGGAATTCTTTTTCCAAAAAAACTAATCATATATATATATATATATATATATATATATATTGGCAAATTATATATAAATTTTAGTGGTGGGACGATTAATCAGAATTAAAATCGGAAAAATCCAAACTTTTGGGGGTATCAGAATCAGAAAAATTTGTGCCTAATTTCTGATTGCAAAATCGATTCTGTAAAAAATTTTTTAACTTAATTTTCCATTGCTTGTACAGATGATAAATCTTTATTGTTTTTAAACTATTAATAAAACTAAACTATAGATCATAATAGCATCCAAATAAGATGTAATTTTTTTATTTGCGTAAAATAAACAAAACAAAACTTGAAACTTTGTGAAAATTCGCTAGGAAACCTCTAGAAGAATGCAGTTTACTTACAAGGTATCAAAAAAATTGTTTAAAATTAAAGAAATATTTTGTCAAGAAAAATAATATCAAGCATTACTGCTAATTAAATCAAAAGTAGAATATAAAAAGTGTTGTTATTTAATCTTTAATTAATTTATTTTATGCTTTTGTCCAGTTGGGTAGGTTTTTGTCTGCTCCCTCACTAAGCATTGACAAATATGACAGGTACGGACAAAATGTATGAAAAAGCTTAGCTTTGAATTGAATTTGTGAATTTTCATGCTTCCTTGTGAAAAGCATTTAGCACAAAAGTTTCTTGAATTCTATCTGTATCAGTTACTTATGCTTAGACTTAGGGATTCCTACGGCACCTGAGACTATCTGAAGCCTGATAAACCTCACTTCCTATGTATCAAAAGTTGAGCTTGAAGGAAATATAAGGCAATAAAAGCCCAGACTACTAAAAGTATTTTTGGTAATTAACGTCTTTGATACCGTTTGGCTTTGATAATTTAGTTTTCACATTTCCCATTAATTGACACTACGCACGAAAGACTACGAAAATTTGCCAACATAAACTGTAAGTGCATATTAAAAAAAAATTATTATTTCATAATTTGAAAATTAATTACTAACATTTTTTATTTAATACTTATTTTAATGTAATGCGAAAGTTTGCATTGTTTTTTTTGTAAAAGTCAAATATTTTTTACTAGGTAGAAGAGTAACGTATCTTGCCTTTGGTAACATTTTATTTAAATTCCTGGTACTTATACAGTTTAGTGACGACATTAAAAAATGGAAATATTGAAAAAAAAAAATTTATTGTACGTAACTGTTATAGACTGAAGTTCTCCGAAAAAAAATTTCACTTCATTTGATCAAGTAGTTTTTTTTTTTACAGCGAAAAACAATTATTTATCACGACGACGTCAACGTGGCCATTTTGGAAATGTACCTCGCATGAATACCTCCATTTTAGGCCAAATTTCGCAATCTAGCCTTTTTTTTCTCGCCATATTGAAATGCGCACAATACATCTGCAATTTTTTTACGTTTTTTTTTTAAATAAGAATACTATTGAATATGCAAAGAAATTGAAGAATGCAAAGAATTGAAGAATTTTTATACGAGATTATTTTCGAAACATGCGCAGTTGGACACGCATGGATAACTTCGAAACTTCGTTTATTTACTTCTGTTACAAATTTAAAAAAAAAAAAAAAAAAAAAAAAAACACCCCAAAAATGGCATCTGTCTACGAAAAAAAAAAATCCCATTCTGGTGGGGGGAAAAAAAGGCTAGAATGGAGGTATTCTGCTATGTACGGCAGTTACCTGCCCTTGGGGAATTCCTGGGCCTGCAATAACATTTATAACTGTATAAGTACCAAATTCCTTTCTTTCTAAATAGATTTTCATTTTCTAAAACAAAAATAAAATGGAACAAAAAATATTTTAGTGAAGAATGTATTTAAAAAAAAGGATGTACACTTAAATTATTATATTGCAAACGTTACTTTTAACTTCTTTCTTTTCAAAAACTGTAAACATCATTATAACTGAAATTATTTATTTCTTAAAATTCTTTTTAAACATGGATTAACAAATTTAATCAAAAAGTTTTTCATATGAACCCACTACTAACTGTAATTCATGGTTGATACATGAATGCATGCAAAATCATATCTATAAACTAAAAGAATGCAAAGAATCTTGAACAGAAAACATTTCTGATTATTTGGTAAAATCTAAAAAAAAAATATTGAAAGGAAACTACAATCAACATTTGGTCGTTTAACAAATAAGTTTAAATTTTGTTTGGAGTTTACAAACTGTAATGTTACCTTTTTAACTTTGTCTTGATACTGAGGCATTTCTTCGTAAGATTTAGGCATTTGTTTATCTTTAGAAAATCGTCTATAAAATAAATGAAAATTTTAAATCCTTTTATGAAAATTTAAAAAATTCAACATAAAAAGTAAGAAAATGTAAAATAAAATGATTCCATTTGAAATAATTTAAAAGTGACAATAAAAACAGAAGAGAAAGTTGTTGATGGGCAGAAGTCTGGAGCATATAGTAACAATGCCTCAAGAATCCATTCTGGGCCGAAACTTCTTTCCGATCTTCAATGATCTTCCAAATTACATTCTAAAATCATTTATTGACATTTATACAAATGGCATAACCATCTATGGCAACACTTCGAAGGGTATTAATGATCTATTTCTCTTTTGGCACAGAGCATGTTGTACAATGAGCAAAACGATGGCTAGTTTTTAATACATTTAAAACCAAAATATTGGGTGTTCTGACAACAGTAGTTTAAATGTCATACAGAAGTTATATCACAAAAAAATTTCTTTAAAAGCAAAAGAAATGTTAAGCTTTTTTTAATGGAATATAAAAAGAGATGCTTACCCTTTTTCATTTCCACCTTTGACTACACGTTTAGGATCACTGTTTTCTATTGATCTCCTGTCTAAAAAAAAAAAAAAAAAAAAAAAAAAAAAATCATGATGGTTAATCAAACCATTGTGTAACATTAATGAAAGCATTAGTCTCCAACCTATGTATTATATATACAGACACATAAATATAGAAAATATACAATTGCTTTCAACACACAGAAGAAAAAGCTGTTTAACTAAATGTTATTTTACTACCCCCCCCCTCAATTGGGAATCTGCCAACCCCCCAATCTGAAGTGTGAAGCCGAACTTATATCAACAAGCACATCACTCAATAAGTCATGAGCCGAACTTATAGATGGTGCTACTAATAAAAAATCTAATATTTAAAAAAATACTAACCTTCAAATGGCATGTGTTAAAATTTCAGCCCAATCGAAAATTCAATTAATTTACAAATTAGTTATTTAAGTAATGCTACTGTTGCAAATATTTTAGCGTTGGATTTGAGATCCTTTACGAAATACCACAAATGTGATCAAGCAGCACAAACAAGGTTCATCAGTGTGGCTATGTATACAACTGAACCGCAGGTTGCATGGTTCGAACCTTAAACCTCGGGTTCCATAATCTTACATCTTTGTCTATACACCGAATGATTCAGTTGTACAAATGACAAGTATGAATACTGTATCTCAACAGTATGATACATCGTCTTCTAAGAGGATTCAATCTCAGCTTTAACAGGGGAGAGAACCTATGCATTACAGCTCAGACAAATATTTAAAAAATTTACTTGCCTACTGACAAAGGTAAAGTTAAAAAAAAAAGGTCAGCTTTTTTTTTTTTTTTTAAAAACCTGGATTAATATTTTAATATCTAAACTAAATATACTACAATAAAATAGTATCCCTCTTTCTTTTGATGTCATCTGGAATTTAAAGATAAATGAACAAGGATGACAATATCTATTCAGCACTTTCTTTGATATTTCTTTTTTCACATATTTGGTGATTTTAATGTCAACCACAGTAATTGACTCAAGTTTTCAAACTATACAGACGCAACTAGCAGCAGCACATATAGTTTCACTGGATCAGATTCCTTTTTACAGACTGTAAATTTCCCAACTCACCCCTCATAGTTCGCGAGGATTATCAAATTAAACTACCTTCTTGACTAAACTACCTGAGGACTAAAAGAGGAATGCTTTTAGAGCCAACTCAGGAACATTAATTTGATTGTTATATTAGTAGTTATCCCTAACTTTCAACCCTAAGCTGAAAAATACCCCCCCAAGCGGACCCCTATGCTTCTTAAAAATCATAATTATTTTTGTTTAGCATACATCTAAATTTTAATTGTGTTTGGAAGATAACAAACCATAGTTAATCTTTAAAGGGGAAAAAAATGTATGTTTACTTGTTTAGAAAAAAAAAAAAAAAAAAAAAAAAAAAAAAAAAAAAAAAAAAAAAAAAAAACAACACACACACACACACACACACACACAAATTTGCGTGAATTTCAAGTCCGAATAAATCAACTTTAAAAATCTCTGAAAAAATTATCGGTTTTCTGAAACAATTTCAATGATAATTATTCATAAATTAAAATATTAAGATATCAAATTAAATAAAATGTACATACTTTTTAAACTGAAAATTGCATCGTAAATAAAATAAAGCAGGTTAGTTAACAAAAACGCCGGCAATCAGTTGTAAACAAATCCTGCTGATTTTCACAAAAATATGGATCACGGTAAGTGTAATAATTTTGTTGTAATAAAACAGGAAATGCTTATTTAATCAGAATATTTTTGAATACACACAAGAATTTCTTTATTTTTCTCTAAAAAAAAGTTTCATATTTAACCTGATATAAGTTTTTTTATTCAATAATACTATAAAAAAAAAATTGATGACATTTGTTACCAATGCTTTTCCTTAGACTTTGAAATAAAACATTTGTAAAAGGTTGTTCAAAAGGTCAATTATGTAATCACATTACTTGATTTATTCTTAAATTTTATCATTTATGCAAAATAAGCTAAAAGAAATCTTTATTCATGATTAAATAGAATTCAAATTTGAAAGAAAATGATTATTTTCTGATGAAAGTTATAAACTTACTTTTTATTTTTCACGACTTTGTCCAGCCATACTTCTTTAAAAAAAATTAAACTGTACAGTATTATTGGATGTATAATTAATATAATCAGATCCTTCTAGGACAAGACAAAAATCCAGGTGTCCTCAATGGTTATACATCTAAACAAAATGACAATTCTTAGATTTTTATTGTTCCTGTTATTTATAAACAACCTTCTTAATGAGATTATGTTAGAGATGAGTATATTTGTTTATTAGACTATGCTCTATACCAGACCTATGGGGAACCAAGGCAATTTTTGGAACCTTAGAAAATACAATGTAATGGAATGGGAAGGTAAACAAATGTTAACATTTACTGCTACTAACACAATGCTCCTTTACTTCAACAATTGCTAAAAACCTTTTCAACCACGATTGCCATGGATAAGAACACTGAACAAACCTAATATTCACAAGATGAATTGGAACAAATACATAGAAGACATTGACAATTTGCTACAAAGAAGGTGGGATCCCTCAGCCATGCTAGAAAAATACTTATACCTGACAATGATATGTTGCATATTGCCTTTTTATAACTATGTTTTGTCTTCCTTTTTTTATATATAATGACTATGTAACTGTGCGTCTTGCTCTAATATGGGTGTTCTAATGGCCTTTTTGTGATAGTCTTTAAGGTTCATCCGCATGCATCTTTTCCATTCATTTATATAGAAGTCCTATATACAGTTGGGTGTGTGAAACCCCTTTTAAGGATCCTTAGTTGTGTATTTATCTTAGTAGTACTTAACTGCGCACGTGTGTGTATATACACACAGTAAAAGTTCACAATAGCTTTTTTTGTTATCTTGTCTCTTTTGGAATGTAATTCCTCCCATTACTGGTCAATGAGATGTAAAGAGCATCTAAGACAAAAACACCACACTGATTTTCTGGCAAGGATCTCTTTATTTTGTCTGACATCTACGAGTGAACCGAGGGACCCATTGCATTATTGAAGCAAGTTTTCTTGCATTTTTTCCGTCGATGCATCTCAAAACTAACTTAAGTCTGACCGTCTACCAACTTAAGACTCCAATCAACTGTCTACTTTCTACTTAAAAATCCTCATGTGCATTTCTGTTTATATGAGTTTATGTGTGTGGGGGTGGTAATTCTAGTTAACTGCTTGCACCCAAAATACACTCACTGACCCGTCTCACACCACAGGTGCAGCTACAAAGTTCACAGTTTGATGTGCCACCTCTTGATCATTCTGCAACTACCCAACACGAGAGAGTTGGGTTCAATTCAGTACCGCGTTAACCTTGCTATTCACGTCATGAACTCCATAACAGTATCCTATATTTCTACAAAGCAACCATTCACCCATGCATGGAATATTGCTGCCACATATGGGCCAGTGCATTAATCACTAGTTTTTCTGTATTGGACAGGGTCCCCAAAGTTTCCCATCTGATAATTCCCGCACTGTCAAAGCTTTTATTTTAGTCATCACTTTGTAGTAATGTGGTTTTCCCAACTTCCTTATTGACTTTATATATTGCTCTTCTGGTTTCCTTTATTCACCAAACCCTTTATCCACTGATTCCTATGCTTGATACACTTCAAGTTCACTATTCCTGTTACCCTATGCTTTTGTCCACACACAAGTTTGGCTGAATGGTTGGCCTATGAAGAACACAAGCAATGAGTTTAAGTAATGAAGCATTCAGCTAACAGACTCACTACAGGAAGTGTGGAGAATAGGCCTTCTATACTTCCACTCGACCACATAATCTTTAAACTCCTGTTTCACATATTCTTCGAGCCACATTGTGTTGTAAAAAAAAAAAAAAAAAAAAAAAGATATAGCTGCGAAAATTCTCATCAATCAGCAACTTTATTAATATGATTCGCTCACTTACATGATTGAATTCAATCACTTTTTACCTACCAATCTCTCTAATAAAAGTGTACCAAACCCACTCATTTCCTTTTCATTTCCAATCCAATACAAATTTTGCATTCTTTCCCACAATGATTCTAGCAGATTTATCTCCCAAACAAGTTCCCTGGACACAACACGGGCCAATACATTTTCTCTGAAGAAAATCAACAATTTTTATCAGCCCTTCCAAAATTTAAACTACAGCTTAAAATTTAACCAATTTTCTTACCATACCTGATTTTATCTACCTAGTGTGCAATTGAGGTCAGTGCTTTTATTGAGACCATCTCTAAGTAATTAATTCTAAAGATTAAAGACTGCTTCACTTGCTATTATAGTTTACATAAAAAAAAAAAAAAAAAAAAAAAAAAAAAGAAAGAAAAAAAAAAAAGTACAATTATTTATTGATTCCATTTTTTTGTCACTCACCACGTAGTCCAACTTCTGTTAGTTTTATACCAGGGGTTAAAGTGGACGAAATAAGGATTCACAAGCAGTATCAAATGTAGTTTTGATTAGTAAGCAGAAACTAATATTTCCTAACGTAATGCAATGATCAGCCCTTTTGCTTTCTTGGTATTATTTAATAAAATGAAGAGTTGAAAGTTATTTTTATCTTTTCTAGTTGACAGTTGAGTTTTTAATCAATTGCATAAACTTACCATTTTCTCTGTTGGAATCGATTTGATTTTTCTTCCATTTATCCGAAGATTCATATGAATTCTTATCCTATAAAAGAAGTTTATTATTAATTGCAAGGTTCTTTAACTAAATTGGGTAAACACATACATTTGTTTTGACGTTAATAGGGTTGGTTAGAGATAAAAATGAAAAATTGTTTTAAGAAATTTAAATTTATTGATCAAAGGGCCCTGTGATTCAAAAGGGGTATTTTCAGAAATGCTTATTTTCCTTTAGGAACCATTATACTTGACCAAATTTAATTTTTAATGGTCATTTCAATCTTTTCTAATATGTAGAAACATTTTATGGCTGTTCTAAATCTGGATGTTATTTTGAAGCTTTTAAACTAGAAAATAAAAATTATTTTTAGCTAATATTAAAAGTTAAAAAGTGAACATCAAATATTAATGGTCAAGTTATACAATTTCCAAATCAAAAAGAAAACCTGAATTTTCAATAAAACATGCATATCTAATGAATTTTCAAAAACTATTTTCAATAAATTGATTTCAGCTGTTGTTGGTGTGCTCACCTCATTATAGGAATTATCTTTCCCACTTTTCTGCTCAGTTTTCCGTCTTTCCCAAATGTTCTCTTTGGGAGGAGGCGCAGGCACCATTTTTGCAGGAGTATCTTCTTTGAGTGGAGACGGTGGAGAAACTTTCTCGTCTTTCTCGTCAGAATAAGCCTCAGATGTGTTAGAGGTGTTACTATCACGACGAGTTCTGCTCTGGTTTAAAGGAGCTAAAAGAAAAGAAGTTGTCATTATTCACAGATACGGAGAAGTGGGGACTGCTAAAAACTAAATTTTAAAAAAATACAAATTAGGTTTATTAATGTTATGAATAGTTTTGATTAATTTTCTTTTCTCTTTAAAAACAAGGGAATGAATTCTGAATTTTGATCAATACAAATTTATACAAGTGAACATAAATTTTAAATTACATCTCATAAAAATTCGAAATTGAATAAAATATATTCAATAAATTTTATATATTTTCCTTAATTACTTTTTTATAGAGAAAAAGACTTGTTTACACAAAGAAAAATATAATAGAAAATTAAGAATGAACAATCAACAATAATTTATTAAAAACTTGTTTTAATGTTTATGAAGTGATTTTCTATGACTATTGATTAAGAATTTTAATAATTGTATCTGATGGAGTTAAGTCATATTTAAAATTTTTTTTTTGTTTGCACATTTCTAAAAGTTACAGAAAAAGAACAACCAAGGGTGGAATTGTAGTTCAGAGAGTGCTAAGTTGCGCTCAAAAAACCTTCCTCGATCCAGTGATGTGCCTTCTAGAAAGGAACTCCATAGATGATTAGTGAAGGGGAGGGCAGCTGACGATCTGTTCATCAAACAGTTCAGATGGTCAGAGGAGATTTGCTCTAAATACTCAAAATAGAGCTAGGCACCAGGTACAAGTCATCTTAACAGAGTTCTCTCTGAGGTTTTCTTTTAATCATTTGCAGTCTGGCCGATTTAGATGAATTCCACCACTTTGTACAGGATGTGGAACAAACAAAGTACATATAGCTTCTTATTGTTTGACATAATATCAAAACTTAAAGAGAAGGAGAAAAAATACAGCTTTAATGAAGTATGATTATTCCGGTTTCTTCTAAAGTGAAAATGTACTTTTTGTAAAATAAAAATACAAAGTAAAGGAAAAAGGGTACTTTTATGGTTTAATAATAAAAAAAAAGTTATATTGTACGTATACGTTATGGAATGAAGTTCTGGAGAAGAGAAAAAAAAAAAAAAAAAAAAAAAATCACTTAAATTAATCAACTGCTTTTTTTTTTTTTTACAGCGAAAAAATAATTTGTTATGATACCGATCAAAAGGTAGCTAGGGTTTGATTTTAAAGAAGAAAAGCTATTATTTAAGATGTGGGTCGGCGCTTTAGACTGTTATCTCCCCGCCGTGGCATGTTCTAAAAATCCAAACATGGATACTTTCGGTTCGCTGCCATAAAACTGTGTTTTCCACTGTAAAAAAAAAAAAAAAAAAAAAAAAAAACTACTCAAATTAAGTGAATTTTTTTTTTTCAGAGAACTTCAGTCCAAAACGGATATGTACAATATTTTCATTTTTTTAATGTCTTGATTAAACTGTACAAGTACTGGAAAAAGAAATCTTTTATGTCCGATCATCTTTTTCTTTCCGCACTCATCTGACCGTTATCTGAAGCGTCATTCAAAACTCCTAAACGATTACTCACCAGGTTTGATTCCTTTACTCTGATTAGAATTGCTACTGTGTCTTCTTTCTCTTCGGGAAGATTCTCGGTCACCATCAGCTCGATATGGACGATCAATAACTCTGAGAAAGAAAAGATGTCAGTTCTCAAATTATAAACAGAAGAATTTCTGGCAGAAGTGGGTAGGGATAAAAGAGTGTAAATGAATCTTTATATTAATACAATTATGAGACAACTTCATGTATGCACACTTTTTTTTCGTAACTATGATAATTACATGAATTACTTTTTTAGAAATATTTAATCTGACAAATCCAAAGTAATTTCTGGTTTTAAAACTGAACAAATCCTCAAGTATTAAAAGACTGAAAGTTTTGAAAGTTATTAAAACATTATCAAAACAAAATATTTTTAAACAATTTGTTTCAATTAATAATATAAAACAATTCTCTTGGGTATTATTTCTTTTAATACCAAAGTTTATAACTTATCAAAATTGTTCAAACAAAAAGATATTTGTTGTAATTGTAATGTGAGAATTAAATAATTGTGTCATAATGTGGATTATTAGGCATCTTTTATTAAAATTTAAAAGGCCGAAAATTCTTACTTTCGATTGGTGCCGAGATTTTCTTTTTCTTCATCTTGGGATTTAAAGACACTTTCTTGTTTACGAAGCCTTTCTTCAATTTCTTTCTCTCTCTGACTCGTATCAACTGGACGTGCTCCACCAAATATTGAGGATGTTTTTTCAGGAACTACCTCTACAGGTTTGGTCCGAGGCTGTAATTTTAATTTTTGTCGATCCCGAGGCGGCTCTGCAAGCAAAATAAATAAAACTAAATGGTGATGACATTGGAAGGAAGGAAAAGAAAGATGCAGAGTACAACACCCTAAAATAAACATGTATTTTGGAACTTTATACTAAACAACTTCTAAAAAAGCAACTAGAATTTTTTCTTTTATACTTTTGTTTGTCCAAAACCAAGTACATTGCCATTGAAACGTAAGAGACTATTGTGATAGTGGCTAGATTTTTTTTAAAGTAGATGCTTTATTAAGGAAATATTTCCTGGTGAGCTTATCAGAAGAGGTCACACCATAATGCAACAAAGAAGTTTAAAGAGGTCATTAAAAGTAATTTTAAAGCTTTGGAGATTGAAGTCAATAACTGGTAGGCATTGACAGACAAACAGCTTGGGAGTTGGTTTTATTACCATCCACTCTGATGCATGTATTGTGACCATAATAAAATACATGAAGATCCAATGTGGTCAATGATGTAGAAGTGTTACATTTGTGATTGTATTTGAAAAACTTAAGCTTGCCTGAAAAAACTAACTACATATACATTGGAGAAAGTATTCACTATATCTCTTAAAAGTATTGCTTTAAACAATTTGGTTGTTGACAAATTCTTAGTTTGTAATTTTCGTCTTGTTCAGTAGAGTGAAATGCAGTTTACTGCAGTAAAGTGCAGCAGTTTTGTTAAAAAAAAATCTTGGATTTTGGAAATAAATTATTCAATATCAATGGATTTCTCAATAATATCAAATAAAATTTTTGTATGCTTTATTTCAAAGTAAACAATTGTTTGGAGTGTGTGTGTATGTGGGGGTGCTACTTACCACGACTGGAATCTCGACTTGAATTAAGATTCCTAAAATAAAAAACAAACAAAAAAAAGTTTTAGAAGCATTTAGGAGAGGGTTCTTTTGAAAATTGAAGAAAATTATCGCTTTAATTGATAATTTCACAATAATCAAACGAGTTATATTTATTTCCAATCTCCCTGATAAGCCAATTGAAAACAAAAAAATCTTTATAATAACCCACCACCACCACCACCAAAAATATTTCAATACAAAGAATTAACATATATCTATGGAGAGTAGAAAATACATTGTGAATGTGTTTTCAGCAGCCTCATAACTCTCACTTCTATTTTGTCCTTCAGTCCTCATTTACAATGAGTGATGTTTCTGACAAAGGGAGAGGAAAAAGCTGTATACTAGGTCAGCAGTTTTTTTTCCTGGATAGTTGCGCGAGATGTCTGTATTTTTCTATTTCTATTTTTGGGGCTAGGTCACTAATAAGGATGCTGAAGGTAAACGTTTTATCTGGGTTAATATCCACCTGATAGTCAGGGATTCGAACCTTGGACTAACTCCCAAGGAGGCTTGCTGATGCTGTTGGTGAATGGATTCTAGACCATGCCATAGCTTCTGGTGAGAACTCAATACCATGGGAGATTGTTAACAAACCCATTCATGTGCCCAATACTAACAGACAGTATGCAAGTCCCCTAGAACTTTTTCTTACAACTTTCCCAGACAGCTTACCCTTTGTTCTGTCTCCACTGATATATTCTGGTCACTTGGTTGTTTCAGTTAAGATACAAACAAAATATAAGCCTTCAGATGTAATTCTTTACTATACAGTATATTGACACTCTGTGGCTGACTAGGATAGTTTCCGAACATATATCAGATATACCTCTGTGTTCCATGTATAAAAAGAATATGTTCTGTTATCAGGCCTGACTGAATAGTTAACTGTCAGTATCAACCGCTTTATACCTCCAAGAAATTCCAGCAAAAACCAAACAACCAGCCATGGTTCACTTCATAATGTACCGATGCTGTTGCATACAGAAACGATTATTTCCATTGTTTTAACAAAATAGATGCTCTGAAATTAAAGCCACCTTTAAGACTGCTAGCAGCAACAGCAAAAGAGTAATAAGGAACCAGTCTGTTAAATCTAAAGTAGCTGAGTAGCAGCTTGGTTTCCACGAACCAAATAACAAACAGGGTTCTGAACAGATACATGTCCTCTATCCCAACCATTATAAAATGGACCGAGGATAATTTTGTCAGCATCTAACAAAGAAAATCTTTGCTTAGAATTTTGCAGCAAATTCTACCTTTTGCGATCAAGGCCGCCTACCTTTGGTATTTCCTTCTGTGACTGAAAACACACTATGTGACAAACATATACCTGTGCATGATGTTACCAAACTAATCAAAAACCTGGATTCCAGTAAAGCAACTGGCCCTGACAGCATTCAAATCATAATGATCAAAAAGCTTCAACTGGAACTAACTCCCATATTTACAAATCTGTTTAAATGTTTCTTAAGGAGAAATGCTTTCCAACACTTGGAAAAATTCACCAGTCTGTCCTGTATTGAAAAATTCCGGTGATAGGTCATCTGCCTTTCAATACAGACCAATCAGTCTCCTGTGTGTGATGAGGAAATTGCTGGAATCTGCGATAAATAGAGAAGTGGCCAATCACCTCAGCAAAAATAACTTACTCAATGACATGCAATATGGTTTCTGTTCTGCTAGATCTACAGTTGATGTGTTAATTAAATGTCTTGGCGGGGGCTTCGTTTTTAGAGCAATTGCTCCTGACATATCAAAAGCTTCTGATAGGGTATGACATAATGGTCTTCTATGGAATAGCTAGAAATGTCCTAAATTATTAAATTCTTTCTCTCTGATAAGTCTGTAAGAGTAGTTGTTGATTGGCAGAAATCAGAAGCTTATAGTATTAATAGTGGTGACCTTCAAGGTCTCATTCTAGGCCCAATTTTCTTCCTGATCATCAATGATCTCCTAAACCACATTCTTAGATCATTCGTAGACATTTATGCAGGCAACACTACTATCTATAACAACACTTCAAAGGCTGGTAAGGACCAAGATCTTTCTGACTTTTTCCTCTGACCCTGAGCATGTAATGCAATGGGGAAAAAGGTGGCAGATTAATTTTAATGCATTTAAAACAAAGCTTCTCTCTTTCCAACACTAACTCTGATCTCTACCAGATTCCAATTAAAATGAACAGCTCTTGTCTTGGGGAAGCACCATGTTTTGGCAAGCTTTTAAGACTGATCTTCATTCCTGATCTGAAAGAAACACATACATCAAATCTGCTGCCAGGATCACGGAGAAAATGGTTGGCTCATCTCACTTTCGTCCAGTAGATATCTCACTAATGATGCAATCCTCTTCCTATATAATAGCCAAATATGTCCTAAAATGGAGAACTGTTGCCACATCTGGTGAAGAGCTGCTCAGAGCATCCTTTCCTGCCTCGACAGTGTACAAAATCGATTTTAAAATTTGGTGGGCAGTACCCTTTTCTCCTTGCTGCTGCCTCTTTCTCATAGCCTTTATCTACTCTATCATTATTTTCATGGCAGGTGCTCGACTGAGCTTCACCATGCCCCCCCCTCCCCAGTCTGTTATGGCAAATCAGCAATTTCCCTTACTCTATATCTGTGCCTAAATCTAACAAATTCCACAAGCAGAGTTTTTTCCTAGAACTGTCCGTCTGATACACAATACCTAGGAGCTGCTTCATGGCATACTATAACATGGTCATTTTCAAGTTCAATATGAACAGGTTCTTGAAGAGCCATCCTTTAAAATAAATATCAAATTTCTATTATGGTACCCATTACCTCTTATCCTTGAGTGGCCTCCAGGCCTTGATAAATGGTTACTATATAATGTACAAAAAAAAAAAAAAAAATCAAAACACATTTTTATAAAATAATTAAAATGAGTAAAAAGGTAAAATCCCAACTTTTTCCTTGTTCAGGATTCAGTTGTTTTATAGTATGAAGCAAGCTCACTATCCAGTTCTCACAGTTCAGCTGTCTAACCTTCCTGTGATTGAAGGCATCCATATTTCTGAAACAGTTTATCCAAGAGGATGAACATTCAACATGGCCATATCAGCATAATTAATTAATCTTTAGGATAACCTCTATATTGAGCAAGTGTAGTGCTTTTAGCAAATCTTCTGACCTTATGTGTTGAATTTGTTCAGATTGCAGATCCATCTGATCATGGATCTGTCATTGCACTGCAAACAGGTAAGAGTTCAGCATCTACTGCCATATATATATCATGACGTGCTTAAACACAGCTCCTATACAACTTATACATTTATGTTCAAAACATAATGAAATGTACAAGCAAAAGGCAACAGTTTCTAAAATTTTTCCATTTGTGATCAACAATTAAAATGTTCAAAAGAAACTGGGTTTTAAGAAATTAGGAAGAATGAAATGTGGAAAATCTTACACAAGATAATTGCTTATAAGAAACCACCTTGATAACCTCCCTTGAGTAAATTTAATATTTTTAACTGTCAAATGTGGATAAAAAGTATATATAAATTAAATTTTCCGAGATTGAACTCTTCATGGTGTTAAGCAAAACAATGGTGTTTCCCACAGGTTCAAGATGTTTAAAGGAATGATAACGGTGAACCAGTATTGTTATTTCACATTTTGATGGTTACAAGGGTTACTGTAAATCAAAATATACAATAGCTCTAAATATGTGCATAAAATGTGACTTGGATTGAAGTAAAAAAAAAAAAAAAAAAAAAAAAAAAAAAGTTTTGCATAATAAATGAAAATTATGTAGCAAAGTTTCTGTTCAAAACTAATATTCTTGCAAAGACTACTAAAATATCCCATAAAGCTTTTATTCAAAATTCAATTATTAAAACTTACCTATCACTTCCATAATTTCTACCACGTCTTTCATAGTTTCGATCAGAAGCATAAGACTTTCTGCTCCCTCCATATCCTGGAATTAAAAGTAAATAACTTATAAATATAAATCATTAAAACAAATTATATTAATCCTAAGTATGCATCAATAAAATTCAATACAATAAATTTGACAAAAAATAAGAAGTCATGCAAAAAAAGGGAGCAGAAATTTACAGATGATAGAGGCTGAGACCATGTCCAATTTAATTTTTAATTGCTGCGTTATTGGTGTATTTACTACATTTCTTAGAAGTTAATTTCAAAGTCCAGATATCCTAACTGAAAAAGCAGTTTTCCTCCAGTTCAATCGAAATTAGCAAGGGATTGGATTGGATGGGTTTAATGACCTTTTCAGCCATTAAAAGTTGAAAGAAGGTTATCCTAAAGATTAATTAATTATGCTGATATGGCCATGTTGAATGTTCATCCTCCTGGATAAACTGTTTCAGAAATATGGATGCCTTCAATCACAGGAAGGTTAGACAGCTGAACCGTGAGAACTGGATAGTGAGCTTGCTTCATACTATAAAAGTTTTTCACAAGAAATTAGTAGTGTGCATATTTCAGATGTTGTATTTATAGTTGAATATGTATATATGGATGTCTTTAAATTTTCTTAGATTTTCATATATAGATTTACTACATTTAACTAGGATGTGTTCCACTGTGAGCCTCTTTTGGCATGGGATGCATTCTGGTGCCGATTCTTCATTGAATATATATGAATGGGTTATATTGGTGTGTCCTTTGCGTAGTCAAGTCAGTATTATATCTTCTCGGCGTGATCTTCTAGTGTTTGGACATTGTTCCTTAAGTTTAGGTTTTATGGAGTATAGTTTGCTGCTATCATGTTGATTTCATCGTAGTAGCCAATTTCTTTGTATGTGTGCTTTTATCTGGGGTCTAAGGTCAGTATGAGGAATCTTATACTTGTCAGTTGGGAGGTGTGAAGATTTTTTTTGCAGCTGTATCTGCCCTGTCATTGCCTTTGATTCCCACATGACTGGGGATCCAGACAAAAATAATGTTTTTGGTGGTTGAGAGGATATTGATTTTTTCTAGTAACTTTATTGTTAGTGGATTCTCTTGTTTTTGGTTTTGTATAGATAGTAAGACTGATAGAGAATTGGTGAGGATGATGAAGTTTTTGGTAGTTTCCTCTGAAATTATGTCAAGTGCTAGGTTGATAGTTATAGTTTCTGCATTGAATATAGATGCTTCGTTTTTAAGTTTTTCTTCATTGTGGTAGGTTGTTGCACATCCGATGTGATTGTTGCTTTTGGACCCGTCTGTGTAGAGAAAGGTGTAGTCTGGATATTGTAATTTTAAATGTTGAAGTTCGTCATGGTATTCAATAGGGTTTGTGGTAAATTTAAGCTTTTTGTTTGGCTTCAGTTTTATTTCTGCTTGTTTCATGGCCCATGGGGGCGTTTTAGGTATGAAGTTATGAATGCTGGCGATTGGTATTTTGGATTCTTCAATGCTTTCCTTCATTCAGAGACTGAAAGCTTTGATGGTTTTTTTCTCTCACGTTGAAGAGTTTTTCATATTTTGGATAGAAGGTACATTGATTGGTATGCAGGGTTGTTTGGGCAGGATTTGAGTTTAAGTAAGTATTAAAGAGCTAACTTTTCTCGCCTTAGGTCTAGGGGAGGGGGAATTTGTGCGCTTCTGAGTATAGACTGTTAACGGGGGATGTTCTGTATGCTCCTAGGGCCAATCTTAGGCCGGTATGGTATATAGGGTCTAGGCTTTTTATATATGATGTTCGAGTTGATCCATATATCAAACAACCATAGTCTAGCTTTGAGCGGACTAGTGCTCTGTAAAGTTTAAGTAGTGTTTCCCTGTCTGCACCCCAATCAGTATGTGTTACTACTCTCAGAAGGTTTATAGCTTTTTTACATTTTTTTTTCAGATAATCTATGTGTGGAATGAATGTCAACTTTTTATCAAAAAAATCCACAAGAATTTGTACTGGTCAGTAATGGGTATAAGCGTTCCTTCCATGGTTAGGACAGAATCATTGTGCATGTTCTTTAGTTTGCAAAAATGCATGCATTTCATTTTTTCCTTGAGAATTTAAATCCATTTTCTTCCGTTCATTTCATTATTTTGTTTAGGCACAATTGAAGTTTCCTTTCGATTATAGGTATATATTTCGATCTGCAACTTATTAAAAAGTCATCCACATATAGGGAGCAGTCTACCCCAGGATTAAGGTTTTTTACAATGTTATTTATTCGAATACTGAACAGGGTCACTGATAGTATACTCCCTTGAAGTACTCCATTTTCTTTTTCCTTCAAGTTTGAGAGGGTTGTGCCAACTTTTACTCTGAACAGACTGTTTTTTTTAAAGCAAATTTTCAATAAAAATTGGCATTCTGCCTTTTAGTCCAAGCTCCTTCAGATCTTTTGTAACACCATACTTCCATACAGTATCATAGGCTTTTTCCATGTCAAAGAACACTGCTGTAAAATGTTCCTTCCTTAGAAAGGCCTCTCTAATGAAGGTTTCCAGTCTGACTAGATGGTCTATTTAGCTTCAATTTTTCCTGAATCCTGATTGAAATTCCGTGATAAGGTTCTCTGTTTCAAAGAACCAGATTAGTCTTCTGTTTATAATCCTTTCCATGGTTTTATAAATGCAGCTTGTTGGGGCTATTGGTCTGAAATTCGATGGATCCGAAGCCTTACTTAATTGGAATTGGATGTTTGAGTTTTCAGATTTGGGGATTGGTATTATATTATGGCCTCTTTCCAGGTCTCAGGTACGTTTCCACTGGACCATATAATATTGAAAATTTCAAGTAAGTATTTCATTGAGGTTTCTGGAAGTTTTTTTGAGGATTTCATCGGGCCCTGTAGCTGTGTCATGGGATTTGGCTAGAGATTCTTTTAGTTCAGACAAGGTAAGAGGTTGGTTGTATTTTTCGGTATTTTGTGATTTAAATTAAATTTTCTTTTCTTCTCTTTCTCTAATCTTTTTTAATTTCTCTGTTTGTCGCATGATGAGATTTTTGATAAATTACCTACCAGGTTATTGGAAATGTCTTTGATCTGTGAATATTTTGTTGTCTTTAGAGATGTGAGATATTGGTGTACTACAACACTTTCCTTCTATTTTCCTCATCATGTTCCAAACTGTTTTTGCCTTGGTATTCACATTAATTTTGGATACATAATTTCTCTTTGTTGTTCTTTTGGATTCATTTATGATTCATCTGACTTTTGCTCTGTTGTTTTTGAAGAAATCCAGATTTTCGCTTGTTGGGTTCTTTTTGAATTTTCTTAAGGCAGCTCGTTGAGCTCTGATGGCTTTTCTGCATTCTTTTGTGAACCAAGGTTTGTTGTGAATGTTGGTTTTGGTTGTTTTCGGTATGCTATTATTTGCTATGTTTGTGAGCGTTTTAATGAAGTAGTTTAAATGGTCATCTTCATCTTTCTTCTCGGTTATTAATTGATCCTGGAAGTCTTTCCAATCTGCTTTACGTAGGTTCCATTTAGGTGCTTTTTGTTCAGTACTAGTACTTAGACTTTCCAGAATGATTGGGAAATGATCACTCCCACAGGTGTCATCGTGTACTCTCCAATCATAGTGCACATATATGGAAGGATCACATAGGGTAAGGTCAACGGCGGTGAAAGTACCTGTTGCCGGGTACATATAGGTATAGTTTTGATTATTAAGGAGGCCTAGATTATTTTTGTTTATTATGTTTTCTATTTCTTTTCCTTTTTTATTTATCTCTTTACTGCCCCATATTACATTGTGACTGTTGAGGTCTCCTAGCAGAATAAATGGTTTAGGGAGTTGTCTTATTAATTGAGTTAATTCAGTTTCATTGATTGTATCTTTGGGGGGGGGGGGGGATGTAGATTAAGCAAAGTGTTATGGTTCTATGTAGAGTCAATGAAACTGCAATTGCTTGCAAGTTTGTGTTTATATTTATTTGTCTTTGGGGGACTTCATTCTTCACGAGTATTGATGTGCCTCCAGAAGCTCTGTCCATATCTTTATTTATGCAGTTGTAAGATGTGTAGTGTTTTATGCTGATAGTATTATTTTCTTTCAGGAAGGTCTCCTTTAGGCAGACAATTGCTGGGCTTATGTTTGTTATTAATAATATTAGTTCATTTAGGTTTGCTTTTATCCCTCTGATGTTCCATTGTAATATTTTGTTGGTCATTTGGAGTTGTGTTCTACTTTCATTGTCTCTAATCCTTCAAATCTTTTCAGTTGGAATCCTTGTTCGGGATGTGGATCAGGATCACTCTTTTCCTGTTTTTTTTTTTTTTTTTGTCTGAAGGGATTTTTGATTCTTTTCTGGCTTGTGATGTGTTTGATGGTTGCTCAGTTGATTTTGTAGAAATGGTTTGTGGTTTTATTTCTTTTTTTTGGTTCAGTAGTGTCTTTACTTAGGGTTATTTTTGGATTGGTTCCAGCTGTTGCACTATTCATTTTCCTCATTCTTCTAGTAGTTCTTTCATTTCCTTTATTAATTTGCTTAAGACATCAAGTTTTTTTTTTTTTTTTTTTTTTTTTACATAGGCATCACCACATTATCAAGGCCAAGAGGCCACTCAAGGATAAGGGTTAAAGAGTGTACAGTAGAAATTGGACATTATAGTAATCATTAGTAATGAAAATTTGGTAAAGTTGATAACTTATATGGAACGGCTCATCAAGAACTTATTTACGTTAGACTTGAAGACAACCATATTGTAGTCAGCCGGAAAGCAGGAAAACGGAAGACAATTCCACAGGCGTGCAGTTCTAAGAAAAAAGCTTTGTTCATGGAATCTACGTTTAGGTTTAGGCACAGATAAAGAGTGGGGGGAATTATTGATAGTGTTTACAGCTAGACGAGTGTTTCTTGTGAAAGTTTGGCGAGGGGGGACCATAGATTGAAGCTCATTCGAACACTTTCCATGAAAATAACGATACATCAGAGACAAACTCGCAACATCTCTTCTGTGAGATAAAGGTTGTAAGGAAGAGAAAAGGACATCTCCTACGAGGCTACGAAGTCTATTTTGAACTCTATCAAGGTAGGCCAAGTCCTTTCTAGCAGCTCCTGCCCAGATGTGGCAACAGTATTCCATCCTTGGACGTACCTGGCTCTTATATAGATAGAGAATAGCATCAGCAGTGAGATATCTACCGGATCGATAGAAAGATCCCACCATTTTTCCAGCGGCCTTGGCAACAGATTTGATGTACGTGTTCCATTTAAGATCAGGAGTAATGGTCAAGCCAAGAAGTTTGTCAAAACTTGAGGCCTCTTGAAGACGAGAGCCATTCATTTCAATTGATGTCAGATGTGGATCAGAATGTTGATGATGTAAAGAGAGAAGCTTGGTTTTAGATGCATTAAAAGTTTGTTGTCAGTTGTATCTGTTTCATGTATGTTACCATTTTGATTGTTAATTGGAGTAGTTTTTTTGGTTGCATCTGCGTATGTTTTAGTTTCAATCATTTTCCCGGCCTCTGGGTAGGATATATTCTTTGTATGTTTTAGTTTGGTCACTTTTTCTTTTTTCCATATTTCACAGTATCTAGAGCCAGTGCCATGGTTTCCAAGGGAGTTGACACGTTTGAAATCTTTTCTGCAGTCAATGTGTCGACCGCTTTCCCCACACTGGTGACCATGTGCACCAATCTTGATGGTGTCCAAACTTCTGGCACTTGAAGCATTGGAGTGGGTTTGGGATGTAGGTTTCTACATTTATTTTCATCTATCCAACTTTCACTTCTTTGGGTATGGTGTGGGAATCAAAAGTTAGTATATATGTGTTGGTATTGATTTTCTCATTGTTTTTCTTGATTTGAACTCTACGAACATCTAACACATTCTGTTCCTGTAGGTTTGTCTTGATCTCTTCCAAAAGACAAAGTGAAAGTTTGTGACTTTTCACAACTCCTTTGCAGGTATTTAGAGTTAGTTGGATGTCTGTAGCATTTGATTTTAATATTTTCAAATATTTTTAGTTTCAATATTTTTTGGTTTGTTCTTCATTATAAGTCTCAATTAATAGGCTGCCGTTAAATTGTTTTTTAATAGATTTAGGTTTTAAAGTTTTAAAATTTTTTTCAATTTTAAAGGGTGATAATTGGCTCAATTGATTCCATTATTATAAATGTTGGGGAATTCCTCAGTTTTCTTGGCTCTTCTTCAGAGCTATTGGTGTCAAAGTCACCGGAGTGGGTTCTTTTTTTTGTGGTTGGGTGATTTTTTGGCAGGGAATAATCCATTTTATGATTTTTTTTTTTTCATCATCTTTGCTCCCCACCCGCCTCGAAGTCCTAAATGGGAAGTGCCTGGGGAGAAACCCATTTGCCAAGCCTCAACTGAGATACCAGGATGATATACTCGATTTTGGTGATATCATAATGAGTACCTGTCTTCCTACTACGAGTATCCTGTACCTCTACAAGGCCACCATTCGCCCATGCACGGAATATTGTTGCCACATCTGGGCTAGTGCATCTACCATTAGCCTCTCCCTCTTGGATAGAGTCCAAAAAAGAGTTTTCAATCTAATAGATCCAACTTTCTCAACTAAGCTCCAACCCCTGTCCCATCGCCACAATGTTGCATCTCTGTGCCTGTTTTACAAATATTTTAATAGAATGTGCTCTAATAAACTCATTGCACTTGTGCCCCCCCCCCAACATACATTTCCCTGACAAACCTGTGTAGCAATAAAATTTCACCCCTTCACTGTTGAAGTCCCTAAATGCCAAAAAGCTTTCTATTCTAAAAGTTTGCCACATAACCTGTAGAGATATAAATCATTGCACATGCAAAATTTCAGCTAAATCAACTGGAAGTGGGTCAGGGGCATTACTTATTGCACGCCCCTCGTACTTAAGATTTCTACTAAGTCAAGGCTGAAAGAACGAGAGCATGCTACCTCCATGGATTAAATTAGCAATACATATAGACCGATAAAACACTTTGGATAATCACACATTTCAAAGTGATTCTGCTAAAATAGTCATATTTTAAAAACCAAAGAAAAAAATCATTTCTATTGATGTAAAACTGTTTTGTAATATTAGTAACAGCAATAGTATAGATGTAAAAAACAGACCGTTTTTTTTTTGGCTATTGATTTTAATTCCAGAACAATTTTTTTTTTAATAATTGCAAATATGAATATAAAAAATAAAGCAATCCCAACCAGTCTGGCATAATGAACTTTGTCCAACTTGTAATTTCTCAACTAGCCAACTTTTTAAAAATATTTATATGGTTGAAAAGACAAGAAAATAAGCTTTCTAAATGTATAACTTGTGTGCATTTTTATCTGTTGCATTAGTTTTTAACGATGAATTAAACAGTGTTTTGCTTTGAATAACCAAAAATGTGAAATGATTTTTTTTCATGTATCTGAGTGGTATCCCCCCCCCCCCTATTTTTAAAAAAATTTTTTTTTTAATATTAATTCATTTTCATCTTTTTTACAATTTGTTTTGTGAATTATTAAGCAAGCTCACATGAAGAATTTAATGAAGAGGCGTTGGGGCCAGCATTAGTGGTGTTGTAAACGGTGAAGGCGGGTCATCTGATCGTTCTTGTCGCAACTGCCTATGTACTTGTTATAGCCCAAGGCAAGCTGTGGAATGCTCACTTCAGTGAAAGTACCATCCTTTTTCGTGTTGACAGTTCCAGATGAAGGTGATGGTCTTGTTGTCCAGCCATACCATACATGTGATGCTGTCCTGACATAGGTAGTGACTTTCACCTTGAGGGAGTTTCTTGACTGCCTTCAGAAACTGGAAAGAACTATCTGTAGATTTCCAACAACCTTAGTTTGTAGGAGGTTCAGAGCATATTTGGCCAGAGTAAACGAGTTGTAGAAACAGTCCATGACTAGAATGTGTGAGCTGCCCTCCATCCCAGCCGATGTCAAGAGACAGACAACAGTATTTCTGATTGCACCCAATTCTTGAACTGGTATTGATTGGTGCTGCCCCGCTGTAGACTTCTGCATTGAGAATCCACTTCACAAAGAAGAAATGATTTGATGTCCCATTTTGTGAGCTTGTCTTTTTTGTACTGTTTTATTGCCAGGCAATTTTTCGTGGGAATCATCCCCTTGTTCAAGCTCAGGTGTTGTCTGGACTGGTAGTAGTGTCGAAACTTGGGGAGTAGATATTCCAGAACAGACTTGACCTTGTAGATTCTGTCTCTCTTATCAATGCCAGCATCCTTCTCATCAACTACATGCAGGAAAGTCCAGATAGTCTCATGTCATAACGTTGTGGGCCGCAAAGTATATCAAATGAAGTTACTTTCATCACTTTACCAGTAATCCTAATAGCTGGGTTTCACAGATATATTCCATGTAGATCCTCAGCCCAACAAAGGTTTTTATTTCCTCAACAGAAACATCCTTAAAATTCTTGCAGTAGTAGCAGTTAGGCCTTTCTGCACACATTTGAGTGGCACGTAAATTAGTCTTCTCTGTCAAATTCTGCCAGAAGTCATCCTCAGTAAACAACAAAAAGAAAATTGATGCACTTGCTTTCTTCAGTGATATAACCTGGAATGTTCACTGGCCCTTTATCATCCTCATCAAAATCCTAATCTAGAGTTACAAAATTGTGACACTTAGTTGAGTGACATGTGTCCTACTTTGAAAATTCGATTTTAATATGGGCCTACTTGCTGAATTAACACCACTTTCTCCTTCATCGATATATTCATCACTAGCGTTACTTGATTCAGAAACATATTCCTGATAAAATTCGCCTTCGTCTGAATCAGAATTTCTCACTTTATTTAACACTTTTTGCACTGTGAAACTCCTTGGTCTTGCTCATTTACCTAGTGAAGTGCTTGGTCTGTCACTAGCTTGCTTCATGGCTATTTTAGTCTCAAAACAACTCACAACTCCGCCAAAACAAAGGAAGCCAATTGTAGAACATTAGGCTTGTGCTAAAATCGAGGCAAAGCTGCAACTGGATAGCTATTTTTAACTCCCTGACAACACAAAAACTTGGTCAGAAAAATACTGGTTTAGCAGTAACTGGGTATATAGTGTTTTCAGAAATTACTGGTATATCAGTAACTTGGTCCGGTAGGGTTAATGGATACATGGCATTTTAAAGAATTGCAGCATAATTATGTGCCTTTGCTGTAGATTATTTAAAAACTATTAATTTCTTGAGATTTTCAGTGGCATATTTTGATTTCTTGTACAAAAATGAACTTATATGGCAAATTTCATTGTTAAAATATAAGATTAAGCAAAGATGTAACACTTTTACTGCAAAAGTAGTGTAAAAAAATGTGACAAAACAAATATGGTCTTAAACTGTGAGGCACAAAAATAGTCATAACTTCCTTATTTTTAATCGGATTTTAAAATATTCTTAGCTCATCAAGCTCTTTCTATGTATGACATTGAGATATTTTAAACCATTTAAATTTTTTCACGTGTATTGCTCATTAAATAAAGGGGCCCATTTGAAATTCCAAGGTTTGACAAGCTGAGAATAGCAATCTAAATAATATGAAAACAAAAATTGCAAGTTTTACATAAAAAAATAAACCAATTTGCATTCTCTTTCTTGAATCTGTAAATAAAGCATCTGTGTTGTAGATTAATATCTGTTAGTAAAAATAAAACAATCCACACATGCGTGGTCCCCCTCTTGGACTGACTGTATGTGAGATGACGCCACAAAAAATAGTGAAGAAATGATGAATGTGAGAAGTGTGAAGGGCCAATGTTGCCTTCACATTTTCGCCATGTTTCAGAAAAATCTAATGGATGGAACAAAAGTTATGGGGTAAAAAGTGTCACTTTTTTGCAATTTTGGGAGCATTTGTGACCTCCTTTTGAGCTCCTAGGAACGCCGAATCCCAGTGAAAAGACAAACGCAGTTTCACACCTTACGACATGTATATTTGAATTCAGCACCATGAAAACTACTATATAGGTATACATATCAAGTTCTTGAGTAATATGAAAAAAAAAAAAAAAAGAGCTCCAAAAAGGCATGTTTTTTTAGCCTTAAAAGTCCCAGAGGGATGTGAACCAAAATTTTGCCAGAGTCACCCATACTTAAGAACAATAGTCTCCACATTTTAGTCAAGTTTCAAGAAAATCTAATGGATGGGTCAAACGCTATGGGACAAAAAGTGTCATTTTTGGATATTTTGGGGGCATTTTCGAGCTCTTTTGAGCCTCTGGAGATGCCGAATCCCAGAGTAAATGGATAACAGTGCAGTTTCAGGTCTTAACACATGTATATTTGAGTTGACCACCGTGAAAAACAACTATATAGTCAGACATATCAAGTTTTTGTTGAGAAATATGAAAAAAAGAGCCACAAAGAGGCATTTTTAGCACTGAAAGTTCCCAGGGACGCAAACCAGAATTTTGCCAGGGTCACTCATACTGGATTTATAATAAGAACAATAAGCTCCACATTTTGGCCAAGTTTAAAAAAAATCTAATGGATGAATCAAAAGTTATGGGGCAAATGTGTCATTTTTGGCCATTTTTGACCTTTTTTACTGTGGGCGCAACAGGAATTTTTGTGAAAAAAAATTTTTTTTTTTTACTGTGCACATCTATTTAATGAAATACATCTGTGACAAAATTTCTGGAAAAACTAATGGACAGTTATCTGGCAATAGTCCGGACTAACGGACGCCACTGAAAACATAGGCTCCTCTCCAATAAATCGGAGAACCAATAAAGAAATATTTTTTGTCTCTTAAAAGTGAAATTAATTCTTACATTTATTTTTCTAATCAGTCATGAGGATTAAACCTTCACTTTGTTTATAAAAATTAAATTTGTATAACATGATTGGCTTTATCATAATCAGTGATTCTTAAGACTGAGCCCCTGCTCATAAAAATAAATTAGCATATGTAATTATTGAAGTAAGCTGGACACGTGTACATTCATTTTATTCGCGTTAGTTAAATATTAAAGATTAAAGTTCATAAAAGATAAACTATTTTTGTTCAACTTTAAAATAACTATTTTTACATAAATAAAAAACTGATAAAATTAATAAATAAAAAAGGGTTCGAACCTCTGTCATCATGACGGTCACGGTTACCATATCCACGATCACGATCTCCATATCCACGGTCACGGTCTCGGTCTCCATAGCCCCGGTCACGGTCTCCATGTCTATCATCACGGCGATCATTCCAACCACCACCACCACCACCACCACTCCATCGGTCATCACCACGACGGTCACCCCATCGGTCATCACCACCACGGTGGTCACTCCAACGGTCACCTTTCGAAGAATCAACCGTGAAACCTCTGTCCCATTTCTGATTATCATCAGGAGCAGCAACATAGCGGTCATTTCTTTCACTTGTGTTTGGTGGACCCATACGTTCCCAACGCCCAGTTTCTGGAACTGCACTGCCAAATCCACCACGGTCACGGTCACGGTCGCGATCACCAAAACGGTCACTGTAGCGACCCCCATCACGATCACCAAATCCATCATCTGTTAAGAGAATAAAATTACATCATTATTAAAAGGAAAACAAACTGTTTTATTACCAATTATTAAGATTAAGCCTCATATCAAAGGAGAGCAAACTCGATATTATCAATATAATCTGTTAATAGCAACATTTTTTTAAAAGATAAAAAGAAAAATATTTTCTAAATAGTAAAAACAAAAAAAAAAAACAAAGAAAAGAATTATAAAAACAATAAAACTCTTTAAGAGTGAGGAAATGGAGTTTTATTCTGCCTTTTACATGGCTTGCAGAAATGGAAAGGGAAAGAAAAGGATCGATCACCGACTTACTGGAGCGTTCACCGCCACCACGTCTCCAGTCGCAATCCGTTCGATCAATTTGGTCATCTGAACCACCTCTTCGTCCATCATCACGTTCTGGAAAAAAGAAATAAATTTTCTTTGTTTATTATTCATTTTTTTTTCTTCAATAAAACTTTTTCTGCCAACAAATATTTCCCCATTATTTAATTTTAGGCTCTCTGAATGAGACAATGGATGTGTAATGCAAGTTTCAAAGACAAACTTAGGTCTGATGACCTCAGAAAATTAAATTTGAACAATACAGAAATTCATGAAAATTCTGACACTTTAAATGTTTTCACTAGGTATTAGATATCAATTAATAAATATTTTTCAAATTTCAACTTTTGGAGCACTTTAAAGGATTTTAGAGAGTATAATCTCTCGTTTAAAAATTCACATACATGACATTTGCAGAGAATTTTCTCCATAGTTACTGGGAAGATTTCCCAAATTTTATTTTCCTAAAACTACTTAAGCTGAAACTTTTAACTTTTGACATTTCCTAAAATCAAATCATATAATGAATTGGGAGCAAAATTGGAAGTATTCCAGACATAAGGTTTAGTAGCATTACATGTTGATTTTAATCTTCGTAAGGAGACATATGTGGCAACAGCGTAACTCTCGCTCCATTATTTTGTCCTCACACTCTATGAGCGATGTTTCTGACAAAGGGGGAAGAATTGCTGTTTTCTAGATCAGAATCTATTCCATCTAACACTTATCATTGGCAATTTTTTGAAATTGAAGTAGTATTGTTTTTGCCCCTTACATCATGCTTTCTCTGGAGTGATTTCCATAAAAAAATAGTGCAAATATATTGTTCAGGCAATTAATTTTACTGTGTGGGTATTCTTTTAGAGAGTGTGTGTGTGTGTGTGTGTGCAATATATATAACAAACAAATGACAAAAGTCTATATTCCAAATTTCATGATGTTGACCATCTTAAAATTCATTCCTTTAATTACGCTGATATTTACAATTCTTGATAATAACTGTTTCATAGGGCAAAATCATCCATTTAAATGCATTTTATTTTTTTAGCAGATTGATAGTTGCTATTTCTTTTGATGAGTTAAGATATAATAATTAAATGAATGATTTGGCGCTACGAAACAGTTACTGTCAAGAATTGTAAATGTTAACGTAATTAAAGGAATAGATTTTAAGATGGTCAACATCATGAAATTTGGAATACAGAATTTTGTCATTTGTTTGTTATATGCTCTGTAGTTACATTGAGCTTCAGAAATTAAGGATTAGTATATAAAAAAATGTTAAATATAGTTGAAAAGTCATATTTCCACAAATTTATATATATAAAAACAAACTTCAAGTATATTGATAACATGAACTAAAAACCAATATTTTTTCAAATGTGCTAAATACAAATGCTTTTATAGATGAAATTATATATACATTGTAAGGATTCTACACAGATTGACCAAGGCTTTGACATTTCCATGTTTTCATCAAGATTTTCAAATAAATCTTGCAATCATTAAATATTTTAAAAATAAAATCTTCCAAGAATACAGACAAAAAGGATATTAAAAAAAAAAAAGAAGTATTATTTCTCCTGCTTTTTAACAGCCCCTTCTTTCTCACCGGGCATGGACACATATATTTGAGGCTTACTTATCTCCCCTCACACACAACCAGAGCCTTTTTCCCTAAACCACATTAATATAGTATTTTCCATTAACCTTACAAATTAGTATGAGTTAATAAAATAATTTAATCGTTATTAATCAAGAAATAGAACTAGCTTAGGTACTAAAATGTCGGAAATTAAATTCAAGTTATTCCATTTTTAATCGATTGAGAATAATGGCAGTTCCTGATTGTGTGTGTGAGGATGCAAGGGAAATGAGTAATCCTTAAATATACAAGTGTCCATGTCCAGCGATATTGTTGGGTGAAGCGTGTTGTAAAAAAAGGTACCATCTCCATTTTTCTCTGTATTATAGGAAGATTTTATTTTTATCTCATTTCCTGACTGCGCATTTCATTTAGGAGCCTTGATGACATGTAAAATGTTCATGTAGATGCCTTACAAATATGTGCGTGTGTATATATACATTTTTTTATGAGGGTTTCATATTAATTTATTTTAACATAACTGATAACCCTATGGGTTTGGAGTTTGGTTGTACCTGAATTCTTTACTAAATGCAACAGTTCAGACATTCAGATACCCCAATGCAATTATTTTTTTAAATATTGTTAATGTGCAAATTAGGTGAAAATAGAACTTGATCTTAAGATAGAGGAAAAGTGGTAATATTTTATTAGCTGAACCTGTGGAAATTCCACAGGGAACTCATTCATATGTAATATATTAATATTGGCATTCTGTAGATGTTCAGCGTAAAAAGAGACACCGATATTATTGTAGCTCTTTTGTTAAAACTGCAATAGTATTTATCAAAGTTAGCAAGGACACCCAGCAAAGCCTGGTCATAAAATATTTTATGTTTGTTTTGTTGAGTTTTACAGCATGTCAACTCTTTGGATTATTTTATGCTAAGTGTCTATGGGTTCAGAGAGCCTTTGCCCCCTGCTCTAGCTGTTGTATAAAGGGTTCTTAAAAAATTTTTTTGATAAAGGCCAATTTTTTAAAGATATGAAAGTGTGATGTGGGGATTGTTTTTATCAAATAAATCCTTAATATTGTTTTCTTTGTAGAAATTATTCCTTGTTCTTACAAAATCAGTGCATTCAATTAGTATGTTTTATTGTGAATAGTGTTTGACAAGGTATACAAATGGGTTGGTTTTCTTTTTTTTTTTTTTTAAGGAGATATGAGCGAGTTAAATGTGTGCCTATTTTTATTGTTAGTTTGCCTTCTTTTCTGTTTAGTTTTGCATTTTGTTCTTGTTTTTGAATTTTTAGCATTATTTTGCGAAGTTAGTTAGGATATTCATTTCAATAAGTTTGCCATTTCTCTATTGTGTATATGTTGATATGTCTTGAGAGATCTGTGTATGGAATTTTAAAATTTGCATTAACTGGAAGATTTAAGGTGGTTTTTGCTGCTGAATCTGTTAATTCATTACCTTTCATACTAGAATGGTTCTGTATCTAGCAGAAAATGATTTCTTTTAGATTGTTTAATTCAGTTAATTTGTGGAATAATTTTGCGATTAGTGGGTTATTCAACTTTTTATTTTTGATAGCTTTTAAAGTAGGTTAGGAGTCTGAAAGGATCATAAATTTGACTTCTTTGTTATTGGAGGCTAGACTGAGAGCTAGGATATGAGCATGTATTTCGGCACTGAAAATTGATGTTTCTTTTGGGAGGTTTGCTTGTTTTTTTTTTTTTTGATTTGTTGAGTACTGCTGCACTGGCTGTTGTGTTATTTTGTGTAGACTCTTTAGCAACCCACGGCTAACTGGTGGCCCCATTGAGGGATTTTTACCCTCAGTAGGCGAGCAGTCGGCTCATTCTGATGCCCCACTGACAGAGCAAGAAAAAAGGTTTTTATACTTCAGTTGTTTAAATCTTTCTATATTTATTTTTGTAGAATAAGATAGAGATAAAGATAAAGACTTGTAGTGGATCTTGAGGTTTTTATTCCCGGCCCCACATAACATGATTCAGCTCTGCAAAGAGAAATGGTTTTTAATGGTCTTGGTTGGTGTGTTTTAAGTCAGGAAGCCAGTAGGGAAGTGGGGGTGGAAAAAGAAAAAAAGGAAGGTAGAGGAGGGGGGGGATTTGTTTTTGTTTTAAACTTTGCAGAACATGACTTATTTGTGCAAAGAGTTAAAAAATCGAAAACAAAAAGATGTTAATGTAGGTGCATCGAGTCAGGAAGCCATCTTCAGGCAGCCTCATCTGGTGCAACAAGATGATATTTTAATTCTTGCAGATTTCGTAGATATTATTATAGAGTTAATGATCTATCAACTTTTATATATTATAAAGTTGCGATTTCAAAAATCGCAAATATCCATATGACTTGGATGTATCAGCTTGAATCGAAACTGAAACCAAAACTTATGAAATATATATATATATATATATATATATATATATATATATATATATATATATATATATAAAACTTGAGTTCCTTCAGGTGAAACCGAAACTAAAACTTATAAAGAATTTTTGGTAAAATTATTTATTACAAGAAATGGAAGTCCATAGCAATTAAACAAGTCACTCAGATGTAAGTGAGACACAAAATAAATACCACACACGCTATCCTATTAATATATAGATATTACCTTATAGTCACTGTTTATCCAGGCCCAGAGGCTACTTGAGGATAAGGGTTTGTCTCTGATGTATCGTTATTTTCATGGAAAGTGTTCAACTGAGCTTCAATCTATGGTCCCCCCTCGCCAAACTTTCACAAGAAACACTCGTCTAGCTGTAAACACTATCAATAATTTCCCCCACTCTTTATCTGTGCCTAAACCTAAACATAGATTCCATGAACAAAGCTTCTTTCTTAGAACTGCACGCCTGTGGAATTGTCTTCCGTTTTCCTGCTTTCCGGCTGACTACAATATGGTTGTGTTCAAGTCTAAGGTAAATAAGTTCTTGATGAGCCGTTCCATATAAGTTATTAAATTTACCAAATTTTCATTACTAATGATTACTATATTGACCAACTTCTACTGTACACTCTTTAACCCTTATCCTTGAGTGGCCTCTGGGCCTTGATAATGTGGTGATGCCTTTGTAAAAAAAAAAAAAAAAAAAAAAAAGGGTTAATGGGAACTGATGGTTGGTGATTGTAGAAGTTGGAGGAGTTAATTTATCTAAGAGGATTGAGCATCAAGAACTTGTTTACGTTGAACTTGAAAACAATCATGTTATAATTAGCTGAAGAGCAATGCTGCAGTATTGTTTTCTGTAGACAAGCAGTTCTAGGAAAAAAAAAAAAAAAAAAAAACCTCTGCTCATGGAATTTTCCTTTAATCACAAAATCATTTAGGGAAACAGTTGGTCCAATGCCAGTTGCACACAACCATGAAAACTAATTTCTATATAGAACTTCTTTTTAGATTAATAAAATCATTTTTTTTTTTTATTGTGATACATATTGTAATTTGACATCAAACTTTCAGGCTTGGATGGAGTAGCAAAGACAGATGGAGCTGGCTCAACTCACTTCGTATGAATGAACTACATAGTGACACATATTGTACAACAACACGACTAACATTACATGCCTAAAAATCACACAAGAAGTTTCATCAGAAGTACAAACCAGAGTTTCCTGAGAGAGCAATGCGAATCTTCCTCCCTTGAATTATCTGAAAAAGATGAAGACCAAACAACGCGTAAAAAAGTGAATCCAGAAAATGCATTAACAAGAATCATCAAATTAAGATTCCCTCAACAAAAGACTGAAAGTGAAACAAAGAGTAAACTTACATCATCATTCATCGACAAAGCTTCAATAAGGGATTCTCGATCTTCAAAATCCACATAACCAGTACCTCGTGGTCGTCCTTTTTCACCTGTTCCTGATAATCGAATATTTTGCACCTGAAACAAATTTTATTTAGTATATTAAAAAGAAAAAATATATATTCACATATATTTATACTTTTCTGGCTTTTAACTTTAAGACAAAAATTTTTCTTTTTGATTTTTGGATCTAGAAAAGTTCAAAAGTAGTTAAAGCTTACCTTGAGTTTTGAAAAGAACTTATAAATTTTTTCCTGTTCAATATCGTAAGGTAAGTTTGAAATATAGGCAGTAAAGGGAGGCTGTTTAGGGACAGTATCCCAATCAATATCAGGACCCCGAGCAGCCCGAGGAGCAGTCGGTAACATGGACCGATCAATAACGGATTTATATGGAACCTCCGGATAATCCCCTAGGGAATAGAAAAAAAAAATAAAAAAGTAAATAAATAAAAATAACAAATTTATTTAAAAACAACTTATTTGCTTTAGGAGTTCAAATTTTTAAAAAAAGAAAAATCATTTAACAAAAATTTTAATTCTTTAACAACGCAAAAGTTAATTTTGAACAAAATCTCAAATGAATTCATCATTAAGACAAATTGCATTTCAGTTGTAGAAACCGCAATTCAATTCTCATGCAAAATGATGAGCCTTTCTTTGTCAGTGTGCCATTCTAATATCACCCACCAAAGGACTCATACCAGTCATCTTTCATGTACTATTTTCTCCTGAAGTATATCAACAAAGTTATTGTTGAATAATAAAATGATTTGGCATATAAATAGTTAGCTGGATTAGTTCTTTGAAACGCTTACAGTTGTTGATTTTCCTGCCTGCTAACAGTTAAAGTCAGATCATACAAGTTAATGCTGGTCCTGTCCAACTTAGTAGCTGAGAATGAAGTCTGCCACGATGTGGTGACAAGTTATTTTTAAAGATTACTATTGTTTTTAATCCCTTGTTAGCTTTGACAAAATAAAAGTTGTTAAACAACAAGGCTGTTGTCTACTTTCTTTTGTGAATTGAAGGGACTATTTAACTCTTTTGAATATAGAGTCTGAGGATCATCAACTAGAACTTCACTTATCATCATGGATATCTAATCACTTCAACCTCATTCATTATAACTGACCATTATAAATCCATCACACCAGAAGTAACCACAACCATTGATTGATAAATAAATTTGTTGCTAAATAATTTTACAAGCCTTAGGCGATTCTTGTAATGGAATCAGAATCATGAGGCTGGAGAGACCAGATTGTTGGGAAAGTTATCACTATATATGACTTCTCTAACAAGGAATATTCGTGCTTCAACAGGAAAAACAATAATTCTGCCTCCTCGATCAAAGCGGTTTCAGCTTGTTGGAAAATCCAGATGAACAGTAGTGGATGGTGTAATTTAAAACCTAAGTTCTTGGGAAAATGACAAGATAATCTGTAGAAAAGATGTAGATGAAGCAAAACTTACAGATGAAGAGCAATGGCTATTCATACAAATTCATTATCAATAAGATCAAAAATTCCTTTCAGTACAATTCTAAACATGCGTACACTTCTCAGGAAAAATAAAATTCAAATAATTTTTGAATGAGCTAAAGTCAAGTCTTTTTCTATGCAAAAAAAAACCCTTTACCCCAAATTTAGAAATAAGGATAAAAATTAAACCAAAACATTTCATAGCTCAATCATCACCATCAAACGTAATCCAACTCCTAAATATAGTAGGGCTGTGGTAATACGTAGTGTCAGAAATATGAGGCTCTGGTAAATCCAAGGGCATCTGCATTGAAATCTGGTACATTTGTAGACAAACTAGAACGAGCAAGAATGTACGATTGCAAGGCAGAGTGAGAATAACAATAGTGTATGTGAAATTATAACTCAATGCTGATAAATGACAACTCTCCTCAACGACTTGCAGTAACTGCTGATTCTTGTCGACCTTAGAGGAAAACTTAAACGGAATATTAAGTACTCCAAATCTAAGAGAAGAATCACAATCAAAAGCAGTCAATATCAACATCTCCATATTTTTTGTTGCATTCAGGCTCACCTAGCTTAATAAGAACACTTATAATGTGTCTCTTACAATTGTCAGCCTCATAACCCAAATACGCAAGGCATACACTCTTTAGTGGGTCTTCATAAGTGGTGATTCCCTAATATTAAAAAACTAGGTTTCTTTAATTTTTTTTTACTTTGTTTTAAGTTTAAATTTGATCAGTTCTTACAGAGTTGGTATGAATTCATTCAAATTGGCACTGGGATAGTGAGGAAACTGATTAAAACTTTATCAGCATAAGTTAAAGTTGTATTGAATTGTAGTAAAGCGGCAAACGGATAAAAAACAAATTTTAAAAGTAAGGATAACTAACCTTCTGTGTCCTGGCTTTCAACCTCATCGGCCCATGAATTGAAAGTAGGGCGGGGTCGCACGATACTGCTCCCCGGCCCCCCTGGCAAACCTCGTTGCTCATCAGCAAGAAAGACACTTAATTCAACTGTCTTTCCTTTTAATTTCTTTTGCTTTTTACCTGAAATGAAAGAAACAAAAAAGGGTCAAAGATTTTAGAGAAAAATCATTAGTGAAATGACCAAAATGAAAAAATGTCATTCAATCACCTGTTAAAACACATTTGTATGAAATGTAGAGGATTTCAAGATTTTTTTTTCTTTTGAGATTTACAAACAGGTGGACATCTAAAGCGACACAATGGACCCCTGATGTAATGAAAAATATGAGGAAAACCAAAAACTTGAGTAGAAATGATTGATCAAACAATTGGATCCCATGTGGTCATGCCTAGTCAAGAACAAAACAAGATAGAAGGAAACCAGATGGGTCCCTCCTCCAAAATGATAAAATGACAAAATTACAAAAAAGTCAAAATCATAAGAAAAAAGAACTTCTTATTTAGTTTCTTAAAAGTAGGTATCCCAAAGCAAAATTTTATTTTCATCTAAAAAGAATTTATTGCATGCACATAACTCATAAATAACTTATTGATTGTGGTAGCATAACCAACTATTGAATTATGACTGTCCAAAGTTTGTTGAAAATTGAAAAATGTAATCTTGCGTGCTATATTGGTCAAGACAATTTTCACATCAACAAATAACTAAAAATGCTGAAAAATCCTTGCAAACTTGGTAAATGATAATCATTAAGGAAGCACAAATTATTACATTAAGACGGACTAAACACTGAACAAAATCCTATTATAAGTTAAAAAAAGAAAAAAAAAAAAAAAAAAAAAAACTTTGTTTATATAAAATTCATTTCAATGGCTAACACATTAAATATTCAGGATTCATAGCAGAATAGAGATCAAACAATTTTATCATTAAATAGTAAATCACTAAAAATAAAAAATAAACACTGATTTGGTCCATAAAAAATTCAGATGGAAACACAATTTGATAATAGAACAAAAATTTAATTAAATAAAGATGTCAAGATTTTTTTTTGCACAAAAGACAACTTAAAATATTAAGATCACCATACTGATGAGTAATCCTTTTTCTTTAAGATGGGACTGTTTTCACATGGATAGGACACAATATTGTGCGCATTAAGTTAAAAAAATAAAATATCAACATTAAAAAAATAATTCAGATGTCACTGAAAATAGTAACCTAACTCAAAATAATCTGGGGAAAATAAAACATTAATGACACAAAAGAAAGAATGATACATTTACCAAAAAGATTACATTTTGATTAAATCCAAATTTCACTAAATTAACATAAAAAATAAAGTTATTACAAATTGAAATTAAAGGAAATTTTACTAGATTTACTTATTTTTACACATTAAACTGGCTTGTGTGTGATATATAAGCCTACCTTTTTTTTTTAAATTACAAAGTAATGATCAAGCAGATAAACAAGACATACTTCATTCTAAGAAATGTGAAAGCAGAGCAACAATCTGGTGGTCACTTCTGTGACATCAAAATTATTTCATAAATACCATCCGATTGATTAGAAAGATTTCTAGACACTTTGAAACTGATGTAGTGGCATTCAGTCTGATTGAGTAGAGCTCTATCCCAAACCATGGCAGATAATGCAGTGGTTCTGAACAAGATAGCTAACTAACTACAATTCCACTTTCAGAGACCAACTACATTTCGTTTGCTCACTTCATTGAAAACACAATACATCCATATGGCAAATACTTCTGACAGTCTTATATACTTTTGCACAAGTCCATCATCACTGCAAGCCGCTTTATTGTACAGCTGATGCAGAACCAATTGCAGTTGTTTCACTGTTGGCAAGGTCTCTCTTCTGCTAACTCAGCATTGATTTCTGTCTACCATCAGATTGATTAGAAAGATTTTGAAACTGACTAATGAAAATTGGTGAGAAGAAACTGCAGAAAGTGATAACAAATTAAAAAATGACACCAGTTAATCTAAAAAACTGAAAAACCAGTGCAGATGACATAATATTTAATGTCTTCGTTCAAGAAAGCATAAAAACTATAAAATTGAGAGCAAATATCAAAGATTCTTTGATGCAGATCCATAATACTTTGCTCCAGATAAAATGAAACCAAAGTGTAGCTTACTAAAATTTGACAAGTTCTACTTAAAGCATATTATTGATAAGGTATTTAAATGTTGCCACAGCATTCATCCTGATCATGTCGAGCTGGCTTTTCTGGCCTGCACTATGGTAGCCCATGCATTGTCGCTAACCAATGTGATTACACCACCAAAAACCAGCTACTTGTGGACTGGAGAACTCAGTCACGGCCTCCTTTAATGGTTGAAACTACCCAGATACATTTGCATCACCCAAACAGAGGTAGGGGAGATTCTACTGTGAATTAACTCTTCCTTGGGGTAACAGGATGCATGTTTAAACCATTGAAGATGTTGCTGTAACAGAGCATATAGCAAAGAGTTTAGATGTAGATTTTAGTGATGAACAGCAGTTGGAACACTGTCAGCCTACTGACAATGCAAGAGTCAGTGAAAGCTGTCATTCTGAAAAAATTTTCTATTTCCACTGATCAACCACCTTCATTGGCCGTGTCTCACAGCAATAATGGATTGTCCAGATACACCTCTTTGTTGATACTGATTTAAGGGAAGAAGGGATCTCTAGAGAGGGATAATACCTTTCCGAAATTACTTCTGTAGTGTCCTTGATTGATCCGCATGCACCCAACACTATGCATTTTGCAGCTATAGTCTGTAGTTAGCCTCTCTATAGCAAATGAACATTCATGCTTAGCAGAGAGTCACATCTTTGATGAGGTAGCCCCTGTTAATGTGCATGGGCATAAACAACACTATGGGTCTAGGAGTCAAACCTTGATAAGAACTCTCTTAATCCTTTACAGATAATTCTAGTTCTTATAGCGATCGACAAACAACAGAGAGAGAACATGGTAGAAAATTTGAAGAAGCTTCTGCAAACTGACAGTTACTTTTTTTTGTCCTTCTATGCCTGCACCTATTGGACAATTTGCAGCATATAGAAGATTTACAACAGTAAAACTGAAAACTCTTCACTTAAATTCTCCTGATGCTTCTTACATATGACAAGCACAAAATTCTCTATACTATCGTTATCTTGTGTGATCCCCAGGAGAGATAAATGTTATAAAATAAAGTAGTGTGCAGCATGGCTTTTTTTTTTAAGTAGGTGATCACTCCAGTTATGGATTTATAAATTTGATCATGTCATAATGCTTTCTCCAATTTCAAAAGAGCCATGAAAGTGTGAATTTGTATGAGGTAGATATTTTTAAAATACAAACTGAAACGACAAAAGTCAATTGGTACTCTTTGTTGCCAAATTCATTAAAAAAGTCATAAATCTATTTCCATTTCGTGGCTTGAAGAAGTGATGTGGTGGACACCACAAATGGGGTTTAGAACTTATTAACAGTCCCCGTATCGATGGTGTTTGCAAATGAAGTCATCTCACCCTTGGCAATGAATCACTGTGTTTAGTTGACCTTCATTCAAGACTCAGAAAATTCATTGGAAGGAGCTGGCTCAACTGACCCAGGGTGAATGGCACCACATATGTACAACAAAAGGGGAGGGGGAGAGATGGACGGACAACATAACCTGCTTTTCTATTGATACTTAATGGCTGTTTTTAAATATTTACCAACACCCAGGTTTCATCAAGCAAGACATTTTAAAATGTATATAAACTGAAAATTAAAAACAACCAACTTTCAACAAAATAATTAGTGTTTATGAATTGGTTACATCTAAGTGCACGGATTGAGTCAGTATAGGGAGATGTGTGCTAAACAGGAAACTTAAATAGTATGGGCACGTTGAAAATGGTCAAAGATAGGTTAGTTTGGAAGTTAATTTCTAAAAGCCGTTACATGCTAACATGTAATATGGACATTAAACCAAGTAGGATGTTGCTGTTTTCAAGACATTTTTACCAACAGATGCAAACCTCAGAATTTCAATTGTAATCAATGCCAATTAGAATAAAAACAAAAATTAATATTCTTTAGATTCATTCAATCTGTGTTTATCAATGTAAATATAATTTCAAACTTAAGCACAATCAACAGGACAACAGACATAATGTCTTATAGAGATCGGTGGACACATGGAAATAATATGAAATGTGTGACAGATGAAGAGGCAGAGGTTTATAGAGATGCTTGGCTGCATTGAAAATAAGTTATGACAATTCAATCTGACAGTTTAATATAAAAAAAAAAAAAAGGCTATTCTAAAACTGCCTCATGATAGACCAACCAACAAACTTAGAGAAGCGTTAATACACTAAAACTAATAATAACTGATAAATAATTTGAATGGCAAATTAGAATTGAACAGAATTGTTTGTTTCTTTTTTTTCAAAATAGCATAAATTTTAGATTTTGTATTTGAATAGTTTCATATGAAAACAAATGTTATTTATTTTAAATTGTTTACATAAAGACAGTCTGTAATCTGTTTGGTCAACATTGGTATAGTTGCCCACTAATTAAGTAAATAAACATTTTGAAAGTACATTTATTCATGTTATAATTCAAATTCCTCATACACGACTGCTATTATCCTCCATCCACCCTTCATCTTTGTGTACAACCAAACAAGAACAATGTTTTACTATACCTATGATTAGTTGGGTTGGTATGTTAAACATAGTAAATATATCATTCTTTAAAACTTTGATATTAATTAATAATCATTTTTACTAAAAATGAATGACAAAGGATGAACGCCTTTGAAAAAAAAAGAGGGGGGGGGCAAGGATCATTTTAAGATGCCATCTATTTTCAACTTAAATATATATTTACTCGTCTCCTACCACCCTCATATCATACACATTTTTTTTTTTTTTTACTTCATTCAGCGTGTATGATAAGCAGATGCAAGCGAGATTAAAAAAGTTTTAATTAAAAAAATGTTTAGTGTGTGTGTGTGTATATATATATATATATATATATATATATATATGTATATCCAAATTTTTTAAAATAACCAACTCAAACTTAAGTTTTCAACTTCACATATACTGATTATTACGCATCTAACCAGTATATTGAAGTTTGGTATGTTTATATATTTTATGTACTGTTTCCACCCTTAATCTAATGAATGGATACAACTTGTGTCACCACTAGCACTTTCAGTGACAGAACCGACAACAAACTTTAGACATGAAGAAGCATCAGTAGAGGATCACAAGCAATGAAAATATGTAGGTTTTCTTGATAGATTTATGAATTACAAAACACATTCATCCCATTTTCTAAGAGGAAATGAGGACTTCACCAAATTGTTTTAGAGAGGCTCAGTAGATACTTTCCTCTTTTAACCTTTGATTTTAACTGTGTGATGGTAGCCTTTCCTGCTATGGATTAAAGAACTGTAAATTTATAAGTAGGTAAGGTGCTGGAGTTCATCCATATTAAGATGCCCTTGCAAATAATTAAAAGAGAGAGAGAGAGAGAGAGAGAGAGAGAGAGAGAGAGAGAGAGAGAGAGAGAGGGGGGGGGGCAAAGTAAGAGGATGAGAAAGAAAATATATACTTAAAAATTGATGATGTCACAAAATGCTTTTTTCTTTCTCAAAAGTTGCCAAAAGCTACTAATCATCTTTTATGACATCATCCATTTTCAAATCCATATCTCCTTGTAAAAACATAATTCAGTGTTAAAAAACTGATTATTTAATAACATATAAAGAATACTGACTCAACAGACCAGAGATCGTTTAGTTGTTAACTACAACTTTCAATAGAATTTTAAAATCTTATATAAAAAGATTCTGTGCATCTGTCAGTCCAATTTTTAAAAAATCATAATACATTGCAGAATTTGTCTCATTTCATAATATCAGATGTTTGTAGATAAATAAATATAAAAAAAAAAAAAAACTTTGGAATTATCAATCAATTAAGCACATTAAAATGTTTCAATTTAGAGAGAGAGAGAGAAGCTTATATATAATAATATAAAATGATATTTCTGGAGACAAGTCAGCAATTCATAAATGAATGAAATAGTGCATACCATTTCTGATTGCACTGTGTGTACAGATCATCTAAAAATGCAGGGCTGTGTCATCAGAGAGTAAAATGGATTGCTGTACAAAAGAACTGACCTTTTATGAAAGCTGTATTTATACTAGATTCAAGTAAACGGGATTAATGCTGTGTTCCACCAGACCAAAAAAAGGATTTTGGCATCGTACAAAGAAGTGAGGGTGAAAAACCATGAATGGTGCACATTAAAATTTAGAATTCATTGCATTACCATGATAACCAGTTTATATTCGGTGGTCATTTACAGTACACTTAAGAATATGGAAGACTTGCATATATATTTTCATTCAGTGCCAGCTTTGTCCCAACAGACAAAACACTCATTGTTAGGTTGAAAGTTTCAAATATGTTGGTGCCATAATCACAGCCAACAACAACACAGCATGTCATATTTTCTGTCAACTTTACTCTTGGCTCTTATTAAAATCTGAGATAAAACAGTACCAAAGTAAGAATCTATAAAGTGCTGGTACAACCAATTCTCATTTACAGCAGCCAATCCTGGCTAACTAGTGAAAAACGTTAGATAATTGTAAACTTTCAATCACCACCACTTGTGTCACATCCTCTGCGTCCAATTGTAGTCTTCCTCTCAAACACAGTAATTTTTCTTTAAAAACTAACTCCATCGACAAGTCGTCTTCCCAAAAGACACCTGCGCTGGCTGGATTATGTCCTTCATCAGCAACCCGAATTCACCTATGAAACAATTGCCTCGGTTCCTTTACAGTGTTGAAAAAAAAAAAAAAAAAAAAAAACACACACACACACACACAAAGTGATAGACAAAAGAAAAATCTAGGTGATGACAGTTAAAGATAACCTGGAACCCAACCAGAATTTCTGTATCTACGGAGTTCGCCGTCAGAACAGCGATTAACTAGAGATCATTCAATCGTTGACTTAAAATCTTGCTTGTAAGGAGCCAGATAAACTCACTATGGGTGAATTCCTTTTTAAAAACAAGTAGTAATTCAGTAACACCAGTGGACAATTATGGTGACACATGAATGATGAGAATCAGTCTCTAGTCTATGTAACAGTGGCATCCTTCTGGAAGAGAAATGTCCCCTTCCTTCATTGTCACCTTTGTGATCATACAATCAGGGTAGAAGTGTTAAGTAACTTTTATTCTTAATAATAAATAGTAACAATTGAATCTTCAACTGTACAAATGTCACTTAGAACTGATTGTGTTCTTGTACTACGAATTTGTGTGTCTGCTATGTTTAGTTTATAAGAAGTATGAACTTGAAATTTAGTAGAAATTATCTAATTTTGCCATGTTTTATCTTTAAAAATAGATTCCTATGAGAGCATGAAAACTAGTTATTTACTCACAATGAGACTAATACCATCGATACTTTACATGAAAATAAATAGATTCTCAGTTATCTTCTATCTATACTAATAAAGTTAGGAAGAAAATTCATGTCTTTAAAAACATACCAACATAACTTCTTTAATTGCACATAGAAAAAAAAAACTTTAAATCTTTTAATACATAAGGATCAATAAATTCTATTCTTCAGACTACTGTTCTCATCTTGGATCTTATTTTCACGTATCAGCTGACATAACCTCCAACCTTCAGATACATCTTGTCAAACTCGGGAATCTGTACAGAATTTCAAACAGAACCAGTTATTTTAATCCACGGAGATATCTTATCTAGTTTCATCAGCCATGACTAGGTAGAAGTCTTACATAATTTGTAATTGTGTTCTTAATATCGACTGTATTGAGGATTGAATCTTTAACCTCCAGAAGACATTGACTTAGAACCAATTATTGCTAAGCGCTTTTATTAATTGTATCACAGGTCCCTCCAGAAATTCTATACAGATTCCAGAATTCACACCTGAAGAAGGTTGGGGGGGGGGGGATTTTTTACATCGGCTGAAACGTGAGAATAACAGCCGAGATAAAACAGTCTGAATAAAGCAAGTGAGGATTTACTAAAAACAACTATTTGGCAGTTTAAACATTTCCAAATTCTTTTCAAATATTGAAGGGTCATAAAATAATGTTTTTTTTTCAACTCTTAACAAAAGATTAAAATGGCTAACTTGTTTGTGATGAAAGTAAAATGAAATTTCCTTGATATAATATTAATTATAAAAATTTTTAGTACTGTATGTTATTAAACTTGATTTCAAAATAAATAATTGATCTAAAGTAAACAAAGAAATGTACGTCACATAGAAGCAAGAAACACACATACACACAGAAAATGATCACATCAATAATATTAAGACTCAAGTTTATGTATTTTAACCCTTGACCTGAATTTTAACCTATCTGTTCGTGGTTTAACTAGACTATATAAAAAAAAAATTTTTTTTCTGGAATAACATTTTTAAACTTTGTTGGCAAATTTGTCAGCAGCGAAGAATAAGTAGATTTTACTGAAAAATTTCCCATTAGTCAAAACGCAAGTTTAAAACTTTTTTTTATCTGAGTTTACGAGAATAAAATGAAGTAAAATTGCAGTATGGTTAACAGTTAAGAAATCATAAAGAAAAATTAAACACGATAATTTGTAGCAAAGTAAAATGAAATTTTGGTCAATTTTTACGACGTGCCCCAGCGTATTATAAACACCCAAACGTTTGGTACCTAACAAGAATTAGGCTCAGGTGTCAACTAACAACATCTAAAGTATAAATTTAATCAAGGTGATTTCAGGGGCACAATGGATAGATTTCATTTCAATCTTATTTAAATCTAAATATTCTGCCAAAACGAATTCTATAAGCTGATGTATTTATGTTTGATTTACATGACATTTTCTAGCACATGAAATCGTGAGCAATTCAGAGATTTTAGAAAAGAAAATGCAGGTTTCCATTGATACACAAAAACTGGAGAAAATCGCACAATAGGTGATATATTACAAGGTTATATGCAATAGCCACCATAAAAGAGTGGCTTTAGACACCCACAAGTGCTTGGTGAAATGGGGCAATGCAAGTCATGTCATTAATTAGAAGATAATGTTCCTCTATCTAAGTGTGTATGTTTACAAACCCATTGTGTCCCGGCTGTAATGTCAGGCAGTGAAAATGGTCTTTGTTTTAGTAGGAGGGGGGGGGATAGTTTAGCTGATTGTAAAAACAACGTTGATTCTGAAATAATTTCATTAAAATAATGTGGACAGCACTAACCATATTTTGGGTGGTATTTGGGATACCTAAACAAGAAATAACGATAAAAAGAAATTCAGATTATGATTTTCTTCACAGCAATAAAAAGAATGATCAATGAATGTGTGTCCAGTAAGCACACTAAGGATGATGCAATTTCAAATGGTAGCAGCAATAGCAGTGTCAGAAATTTCGTGAAAATAGTGAATAATTCCACCCCATCTTTCCAAGCTTATAACTCCTCGAAAAATGTAATTCAAGCCCTAATTTTTTTTTTCAATTAAAGGAGTAAGGACCAAGGTTTTATTTAAAAAAAAAAACAAAACAAAACAATGTGTTTTTTTTTTTTAAAAAGGTTTTAAACTTCGGACTTTACAGGTAAATTTCTAAAAAACTGATTTTTTTTTTTGTTTTAAATTTGAATATATTATTTATTGACCTTTTCTCTTCAATTTGTGATATATAAACCTATTAAACATAAATTAATTATTTACTTTTTAATAGACATTTCAAAATGAGAGGCGTAAATTATTCGACCCCCTATCTTTCTAAGCTTATAACTCCTCGAAAAATGTAATTCAAGCCCTAATTTTTTTTTCAATTAAAGGAGCAAGGACCAAGGTTTCATTAAAAAAAAAAAAAAAAAGACAAAAAGAAAAAATGTGTTCTTATAAAATAAGGTTTTAAACTTCGGACTTTACAGGTAAATTTCTAAAAAACTGATTTTTTTTTTTTGTTTTAAATTTGAATATATTATTTATTGACCTTTTCTCTTCAATTTGTGATATATAAACCTATTAAACATAAATTAATTATTTACTTTTTAATAGACATTTCAAAATGGGGGGAGGCGTGAAAATGGGGGGGCGTGAAAATGGGGGGGCGTGAATTTAAAAAAAACGTTTGTCTAAAATATTATATTCGGTTTATTGGAAAGAACATAAAATTTCACATTGACCCTGAAAATATCGTAAAAATAGAATCAATAGAAAAATTTTGATAGATTTTTAAAATTTAAAAATTTAAAAATATTGAGTTTAAAAATTGAAAAATATTGAGTTGTGAAAATTCATTACTGTTTTAAAAAAAAATAAAAATATTTTTATTACTTTTAAAACAACTGTAATAGTTTATTTTGGAAGTATAATCCATAAAGAAAATAAATAACCCACTTTTAACAGAGAAATTACGAGATTTTTATATTGTATTCGCAGTTTCGTGTTAGGGGTGTCAAAAATTCCTACAAAAATTCTGATACTGCTATAGCAGCAATTGTATCACTGTAACATGTTGAGAGAAAAAATAGAGTAAAACATTAATTAAAAAAAAATAAATAACATAAAACTAAACCTTTATTTTATTACAAAATTTTATTTCTATGATTGTTGAAATGAAAAACACCACAGCCGAATAGAAGTAATAATGGCTTCAATTCAGTAAACTTGGTTTCTTTCTTTTCTTTTTTGCTACTTGGACTTAGGGTTAGTGGTAGAATAATTTATTTTTATTATCTTTTCAATATGAATTTAACAGCCAGTTTGGTTTAATGTAACGATAAACCAAACACCGAAAACGCTCTGAAATAAAACAAAATTTAACAAAAAGTTGCAGCACAAGTTTAAAAGATTAAATTTACTGCGTTTGGTTTGAATTTTTTATTTTTTTTTATTTACGATTTATGGACTATTAACTATATTGCAATTTTACCTAAAATTAAAACTTCTAAGAGATTAAAAAAAAAATTTTAATAGGTATCACTTTGCAGACAGATATAAACTAAGAAATGCAACAATATTGAAAAGATCGAAATGTGGGGTGAGAGAAAAGAGAAAAAAAATGTTTAATCCTTGCTCAATAGTAAAAATAAAACTGATAAAAAAAAAAATCCAAATTTATCATCAAGACTGAACATCTGTTGAAAATCGCACGACTAACATTTAACTTTGTTCATGTTTACCAAAGAAAGTTTGCAACACACTTTAGTTTTATATTAAAAAGAAAAGGCTGACAAAGCAAACAGTTAGTTCTTGATATTACAAAGGCACGTTCGACCACGTCATGACTTCCTCTTAAAAAAAAAAAAATAAATAAATAATAATAATAAGTGACAGTTTAAATGCTTCAAAATCCTTTTCTAATTTCGCACGACGACAGTGTAATAATGATCAACCAGACTATTTAAATAAATTACTAATAAATAAGAAAAGTAGTTTACTTCGTGTCCAGTACTAAATTTGAATGTGATTTTAAAGTGTCGATTAGATATTATTTTTCTTGGAATACAGTTTAAATAAAAAAGTTAGGTCTTCTAATAAAACAAAGGAAAATAGGAATAGTTTAACCAGTTTTCCTATCTACTTTTCTCTTCATGAAGACAAAGTTAGATATAGTCAGTTTTTAACGCGGAGAAAAAATCAGCCTTCCTCCCCCCAAGGGCACTCTGGATCGGCACAAAAATAAAAGTTGCCTCAGTCTAAAATAATTTCTCCTTCACTGACCAAGGAGAGAAAATAGTATAAGAACATATACATTTCGCACCTACCTAAAATGCCAAGAAGCTGAACAACTGAAAATATACAACCAAGGTAAACAAAACATGTTCCAGATGTTGGGATCTAAAATCAAACGAAATATTTATTTTCTAATATTTCTATTTACTTGCCTCTATACGGGAGGGGGGGGGTAGGCATAAGGCCAGGTTAGAAGAAATACTATACTTTGATCCAAGCCAGAAGTGTCATAATCTCCATTAAATAAGATTATAAAGATTTGAATTTTAATAAAAAATAAAAAATTCGGTGATGATGCAGCTCGCTGACTCGAATTTCGAAGCAAGCAGTGTTAGATAAAAATTTATTTTTCTAAAAAAATTAAAGAAATCGGCACTTATGCAATGCAAAGAATTATAGTGCTATTTTTTAAAATAGTATTTTCAAGTGAAATTCAAGTTTTATATATTATATATTTTTTAACTGTTAGGTGAAAGTACAGAATAATAATTAGAAAACACTGTCCCCTCATCATGTTCCTATTTACAATGCCTCCCCACAGGACAGAGTTAGACACCAGGGTCGTTTTTTAACGTGGAGAAAAGGAACAAAAACAAAAATTGTCTCAGTCGTGAAGGCAGCACGGTAACTTCTCGGCATAAATATAAAGAAATATTTCATATAGTAACAATCTTTTTTATAATACTAAAAATAAATTCGGTACTTCTCGGGGATTGGTTTATTTAATCGAAAACTTTTTTGAAGTACTATTTGAGGCCAAAAGTATTATTTGAATATGTATTAAAAAATAAATGTCACAAAAAAATAAAAGAATTTAATCAAAGAAAAAAAAAAAAAAAAAAAAAAAAGAATAAACACATGCGCGATTTAAAAGAAAAAAATTACGAAATATATACGAAGAAAGTGAAAGAAAACGTTTTGCGCATTTCAGGGAGCAGCCATTAAAAAAAAACCCAAAAACACGTTTACGCAAGGTCCACGATCCTCGTGAATCATCAAACTTGAAACAATGACATTTTATTTATTATTTTATGCAAAAAAATAAATAAATAAATAAAATAAAATAAAAATAAGTATAATTCGAATGTTTTATCTGACATTGTTTACTGTCGACTCGAGTCGTCTATTCTTCTGCATCACCAACATTCCTATAATTCTGTTTCTAATACACGCGGGTAAAGTTTGACACAAGAGTAAAAAGGGAGCGTCCAAACAAAGAAAGCAAACAAGAATAAAATTTCGACACAAAAATGCGCATAAAAAAAGTCAACGTAACAAAAATGAGAAAGCTGTTCGAGAAGATACGCGCACGTAGGCATTTACTAAGATTTTAATTTCAGGGAAAAGAGGAAAATCATACGAGTTTTCTCTTAAGATTTTAAATAAAACTTTTCATTCACAATCAATATGCATTTTAAGATATTAAAAAGAAAAAAAAATACATTGTAATAATTAGTAAAAAGAAAAGAAAAAAAAATAGAGCACGTGTTATTTTAAAATTTATTCCGTCGTTGGGAAAAAGAACAAAAGATTTATTCCAAGGTTTTTTTTTTTTTTTTTTTTTTTTTTTTAAAGAATTTTGTGTAAATAAAGGTTCACACACACACACAAAAAAAAATCATGTAATGGATAAAGTTACAGCAATTATTTTAAATAAATTAATTTCATTATACGTCGAATAAGAACACCGTCATTTAAAAATCAATACTAGAATCATTACAATTTTTTTCTTTTTTAGAGTGAGATTGAATTGGAAGGAGAAGATTTGAATAGTGAGAATAAACAGAATATTCCCGCCAAATTTACTTAAGACGATCATACGAGGATAAGGGGGAGGGATATAAGAGGAAGAAATTTGGACACGAGAATTAAAAATAAACAAACAAAAAAAATAAAAATAAAACTTAGTGCACTTGTTATAGGCTCGGCGGCGCTAGGTGTATCAGAATTTTTGTAGGAATTTTTGACACCTCTAACACGAAACTGCGAATAAAATATAAAAATCTCGTAATTTCTGTTAAAAGTGGGTTATTTTCTTTCTCGGCGCCACTTTAATATTTTTGAAAAAAAAAAAGTATTAATCTATCTCTCAAACTACAGGTTAAATAGTACGCCTGGTCTTTTAGGTAGGAACAAAGTGTAGTAGGTGTTCTGATAGTATGATTCATCTTTCATGTCTTAGATCAGTAAAAGTAATCCTCCTCGACCGAGACAATTTAAATTTGTTCCAATCCAAAATAACCCTTTTGGGGAACTAGAACTGGACTCCCCTCCCACATTAAAAGTGACCTTGCACCTGTTTATCCTCGAGGGGATAAAGTCATTAGGGACTATACTTTCAGGCTGTGTCTAGAAAAGGATATCTCACAAAATAACATCAGTCTTTCTATGCTTATTTCGACATTGTGTCCAGTTAGTTATCAATGGACTTGAGCAATGTCAACCATAATTGTGCATTCGCCCGATACACGATGGATGGACACCCTATGCAAGCACCCGTACTGGATGCATACATACAAATAGAGTGCGAGTGATTTTTTTTATTAACTAATCAGAAACAAAATTATGAAAGTGTTTCAGTATTTGGTACTCATGCAGAGAGTGATCCGTGCTGAAATAATAACGTTATTATTTAAAAAGCTATTCTTAACATGGGGAGGGTGTTTTGTACCTATTCTGTACTTTTAACCTTACAATTGAATAAAAAACAAATATTTGATTAAACGTGGAAATACGATTTAAAAAATAGCGCGTATCAGTAATCACTCTCTGCATTAGTACCCAGTATTTTGACAAAAACTAAATTAAATTTGTTGCTTTAGTTTGAATTGTATTTTAAAAGATTTTTTCTAATTTTCTTTTAACCATTCAGAATGGAAATTTTAGAAGCTTCTAAATTCGTAGTACCAAAGAAAACGTTTAAATAAAAGGCACTACTCAATTGTTGTCTGGTCTGTAATTTTTTCCAGGATTCTTTTGTGAATATTTGAAAAGCTAAAGTAATTACACGAACAATTCGGAGAAAAAATAAATCAACCATTTATTTTTTTCTCTCTTCAACGGAAGAAGTACTTAATAAATAATTTAGAAGAAAAAAAAAACTCTGTTATTTTAATTTCTTACTTTCTCCGAGCAAAGTTAAGTTTTTTTTTTTTATCTTCTCTATAAAAATAAACTTATTTATGAAACTCGCCTCAACGTCAATTACATTTTATTAATGGATATTATTAAGAAACAAAACAAAATTAAGTGAAAAAATACCAAAAAAAAAAAAAAAAAAAAAAATGTTTGTTTTACAATAGAGATCGACAAAAATGGTCAAAAAATTTAAATATATAACAAAATAAATGTTATCAAAAACAAGATATGTTACTCTTCTACCTATCTGGAAAAGTTTGTACTGGTTTGACTCATTTTAAAACGTTTATTCGGTTTGAACATATAGTGTCGAACGTTAGGCGAGAACAGGAAAAATGGCTGCGAATTGACACAAATATTCAAAGTCTCCATCGCAAGAATAAAACCAAAATTGTTCTTGTAAAATAAAAACTGCTTTAAACACGAGCCAGTTGTCCCTGTGGTCGCTGGATTAGAAACATTATTTCCACATCAGAAATGTTACATTTATATTGGAAAATTAATTAAATTATCAACTACACCGTATGTCTGTGTACGGGTAAATACAGAGTATAAAATATACTCAGTGGAAATTATAAATCTATATTAAATAGTAGGCAAAACTAGACAAATACCGGTTGTGAAATTAGTGGAGACGTAAAATTCCGAAATATAAATCTTTCCCTGCTTATCCCGGCATTGTTTCTAGTCTTCCAGTACGACATTTCAAAACAAGGCGCGGTTGTAAATTGCGCAACCCATGCTTTGGTTTAGACACTCTTACATAGAATACCGATTTTCTGTCGAGAATAAAACGAGACCTCAATAAAAATGTTCCACGTGTTATGCCCCCCCCCTTTTTTTTTTGTTTAGGTCGAAGCAGCAAAAAAAAAAAAAAATACCAAAAAATATTTCGGGTAGAAACGTGTTGTCAATTTCACTAGTTGATCGAACACAAAACAAAATGGGACAATTACGTAGTTATTTTATATATGCTTTCGACGTCCAAAATCTTTCTCCAAGAAAGACTCCAATTTGGGGGTTTTAAATTGTATTGGATTTCAAGTACAACTATTCTTAAAGATCCGGCTTATTTTTATAAGCTCCAGATGTGCATATAATGTCCTTTCATGTATCTGTTAGTTTTGCTATTTCTCTCCCTACTGTCTCTTAAATTGCAATGATTTTTGAAAAAAATTTCTCAGAGTAAAAAACGTATAAACCGACATCGTTGACTTAAAAAATTTTGACCATCAAAATCGGCAAGTACAGATCATTTTTAATGAGGGCAAGAGCTGAAACTTTTTACCAGCTGAAAGCATTCAATTGGAAGTTGTAAAATGTTTTTATATCTTTAATACAAAGAATTTTTTTTTAAAATTATTTATTAACAGTTGATCCCTCACTTTGTGACCTCCAAAATAAAATTTAGAAAGGTTCTCAGAGTTGTCAAAATATTAGTTTTTAAAAAGATGGAAGGGGGGGGGGTGATGGGTCATTTTATTTTTAATATAATAAAGAGAGGGAAAATAAGTTCTTAAATTATGTGGACATAATAAACAAACAAAAATAACAATGTTTTCAAATAGTGAAAAAAAAAAAAAAAAAAAAATTAAGTCCACATTTCAGACTTGAAAATGAATCCCTCACTTTATGACCACCTTAAATTCTCATTTTGTCCAGACAGCATTTTTCGTACATTAAATATCTTTTTTTTTTTTTTTTTTTCAAAATATTATCGATAACACATTAATCCTACACACTTCTCAAAGAAAATTGAACTTCTCCTAAATGAAAATTTGCAATCAGAATGGAAACAAGATTTCATTTTCTTAGGAATAACCAGAAAAAAAAATTTGAAAAAAAAAAAAAAAAGAAATCAACGTGCTGTTTTTAGGAGCGAACAATATTGAGAATGGATTAAATAGAAGACCGGTCTTTCACAAAAAAAAATCGATATCCTTACAATAAATGTACATATAAGTTTCATTAAAAAAAATATGTCAATTAAAAACGAACACAATTATCATTAAAAGAATATTTTTTTTTCCGAAGAAAATCAGAAGCATGTACTAACCTGATGCTGCCATCTTGGTTTTAGTACACGCCCGGAAAATGTTAGCCTCGATCTCAACCAAAAAAAAAAAATTACTTTATTTTTTTTTTAAGGACAAAAAATAATAAAAATATATCTATAATTAATATTTTTTATTTAAAGTTAGATCTTTATGAAAAAATTAAAAAATGCGATGAAATTTAAAGTAAAGGAAAAAGTAAAAAAATTCAACTAAATCTCGCGTGACGTGCTGAACTTCCGCCAGCAACTTTCTTATCACGATGGTAAACAATATTTCATTCTCGTCTTATAAAAATGTCAATTTTTAATACATTTCTTTACAAACGAAGTTTCATTTTATTTGTTAATGTTTTTACTGGTTGAATTTTTGTTGTTTATCTTATTAGAGATATAAATTAGAAACATAATTTGAATCTTTTCGGCATTTTATTGTAAATTCCATGCGTTACCACTGGTTACGAGTTCTGATTTTGCACAAACATTCAAACATTTTTTTTTACTCTCGAGAATTGTCAAGTATTTTTTTATAATTAAAATTTATTTCATTTATTTAAAACTATAAAATATTTACGGAAATTTAATATATGTGTATTAAATTTTCACAGAAATACTTTAGATTTTTAAGATTTTAAATATGAATAATTAAGTGTACCTAGCGTTGTCTGGGAGTCTTTTTTTTGTAATTGCATTTTCATCCCAAACAAGGCACAGTTGAGCGGCAAGATGTCTGTTTACGTTACATTTGAACTTCTGCAAGTCAGGGAAGCAGGAACCCGGAAGGGAATTCTAAAGTCTAGCAGTCCAATGTAGAAGGCTTTCTAGCATCTAGGGAGCTCTACTGTGTAGATGTGGGATTTAGCTGCTTATCAGGTTCGTCAGGAGGCGAGCATTTACGTCGAGGAGGTACATTAGGTACAAGGGCTTGAAGTTCTTCGGAGCACATACCATTAAAATACTTGTAAAACAAACACAGGGATGCAACATTTCGGCGAGGTTGAAACCTAGAGGATAGTCCGGGACCTATCTCTTTTGAACCCAGCCCAAATGTTGCAAAAGTACTCCATACATGGAAGAATGGTAACCTTGTAAAGGTACAAGATACTTTCAGAAGTAAGCTCACCTTCTTTGCAGCAGCTTTGGCAATATTCTCAATGTATCTGTTCCAATTCATGTTTCCTGTGAACGTTAAGCTGAGGAGTTTGAACGAAGTACTTTCAGGTAATGTATCATTAGCCATGGCTATCAGTTGCAGGTAGTTTCCACCATTGCCATGGAGATTTTTATTTTATTTTTGTAATATGCTAGCAAGCCGTCCGGCGTTATCCAGTCATAAAATATGCATAAATTTTGAAGACACACACATACTAATGTTTCAATTTTACCCCCTTAGCAGCCCCCCCTTTTTTTGGGGGGGATGAAAACAGATTAAAAAGTTTTCCATGTATCTGAATACCCTATATACCAAATTTTAAGTCTGTAGATCAAAAATTCATTGAGTACATAGGTTGAAACTTGTCCTCACAAACACGCATATTCTGACATATATATATATATATATATATATATATATATATATATATATATATATATTCCATTTTTACCCCAAACAAGGCACAGTGCCACTTTGATGTGAGGGGCTACTATTGGTGCCATAAATTACATTAGAGTAGAAGGGCTTCTTACATCTAAGCATCTCTACTGTGTAGGGGTGGGATTTTGCTGCTGTCGGGTTTGTCGGGGGTATTTACGTCGAGGGGGTACAAGGGCTTGTAGTTTGTTGGAGTATCCACCATTAAAATACTTGTAGAACAGGCAGAGGGATGCAACATTTAGTCGATGGGACAGAGGTTGAAGCCCCGGTGAAAGTTCTGGACCTATCAGGTTGGCGACTCTCTTTTGAACTCTGTCCAGGAATGAAAGACTAGTAGCAAATGCACCAGCCCAAACGTGACAATAATACTCCATACTTGGGCGATTGATGGCCTTGTAGACATACAGGATACTTTCAGGCATAAGTAACTTTCTAGCATGGAAGAGAGAGCCCACCTTCCTCGCAGCGGCACTGGCAGTGCTCTCAATGTATCTGTTCCAACTCATATTCCCTGTGAACATTAAACTGAGGAGTTTGAAAGAAGTACTTTCAAGTATATTTAACCATAGCTATTGGTGGTTGAGAAGGTTTCTTGTAATTATTGAAGGAAACAAGCTTAGTCTTGGCAGCATTGAATGTGTCCCCATTCAACCACAGATTGGAGGTCTTCCTCTAGTGTTTTTGTTCAGTGATATCCGATGATCTGATTTTCCTGAGAATACTCTTGTGCCAAACCCTGTCAAAAGCCTTAGATATATCTAGGGTTACTGTTCTACTCTCTCCTGCTTTGTCCAATGTATGGTATATACATTCAGAGATTACAGTTAGGATATCTGCTGCCTAAATCCAGATTGTTAGTTGTTTAGCAGCAGTAAGGTGATGAACTAGAGCTTGATTAATTATGGACTCAAATATTTTGTCAAAAGCGGGAGGAGGCTAATGGTGGGGGGGATAATTTAATGTGTCAGTTCTTTTGCCAGAATTCTTGTAAACTGGTACCACAGAAGCAGTTTTCCAGCAGTCAGGAAAGCAAGATTTGTTTAGACATTTGTTGTAAAGCTTGGAGAGGACTGGAGCAACCTTTTAATAGCACAGCTGAGATGGTATCAGGTCCACATGCTTTTGAGGTGTCTAGGTTTTTATGATATCATGCACCTGAGAAAGGGTGATTTTTCAGATCTAGTGTGGCGTCTGTCCACAAAGTAAAGTCAAGGAAGGAGTGGTTTGTTGGGTCCAATGTGGAGTCTGAAGTAAACCGACTGATAAGCATGTTAGCCTTTTCGGTTGCCATGCAAACAACTTCATGAATGTTGGATAGTAGGAGAATTGTTGATTGCCCATTATTTACTACACTGTTGTAGATTTTCCAGAAATCACGGGTTCCTAATTTCTGTACTTCAATGCGTTTTCTGATGGTTTCGATATTCTCTCTTAGGTGTTGCTATTTCTTTCTTACAATTACTTCTAGCTTATATAAACTTTTGTCTCTCTGTACTGGACTTATGTCGGTTAAATCAGCGGGATGCGTGCTATCTTTGAGCAATGGCAGCTGTACAAGTAGATAAATCATTAGGGAGAGTGGGGTTTGCTATAGAATTTCCATTTGGGAACATGTGCTTCAGTTGCCACATTGAACCATTCAGTGGTCTTAATTGTTCACTGTTCAGCGGGAAGAGAAAAGATATTTCCCCATGAGACATCTGTGATGAGATCCCTGATCATTTCCCAGTCAGCCTTCTTATAATATTTTGTCATTTTGGCTCTTCAGTTTTGGGTCGAGAATTTAGGGCGATTTCTACCATTATCACAGCGTGATCAGCATTTCTGAGTAAGCTATGGGGCATTTGTTACACAATCATTGGGAACTATGGTCGGAAATAGATCTAGAAGTGAGGCATATTGATCTTGTTGATCTGGGAAACGTGTTGGAAACGTAACCATCTGTGGTAGGGAATGAGATGTAGAGAAGCTATGTGTTATGCTACCAGCTGATAAACATGCATATTAACTTATTCAAGCATGGCCAACATAAATAAAAAGTCCTTTCATTAAAGTCACATAATTTGCTGCCGTCACAGAATAAAGTACAATTTTCCAAAAGATAAAGAATTATTTTACATTTGAAGACATGTAATTAAAAGGGAGTATTTTTCATCAGAAAAGTACTATATAACTTCTATTATTTGGATTCTTTGGACTACTGTTCTCACATCGTTTTGGTTGATGTAACCTCCCACCTTTTCTAGGTGTATATGATCGAACTTGTGAATCTGCACAGAATTTAAAACAGAACACATTATTTACTTTACGAGAGAGTTAGCATGCTCTTGTTCTATCAGTCATGACTGGATAGAAGTCCTAAGGGATTCACAGTTGTATTTTTCAGTCAGCCACACAAAGGAGAATATCACTTTACATTTGAATTTTTCCAAGTACTTTAACCATTGCACCATGGGTCCTTACAAACAATTTTAGTATGAATTTTAGGATCCTTAAACCTACTTTATTTCTAGCTGTAAATATTATTATTACTATATATATTACTGTGTGTGTATATGTTATTATAACTTTATTTATTACTGTATATATTATCTATTTATAATTAACGGTTCCCATATCATGTTAAATTCTATACTAGGTCTATTTAATAATTGATAGTCATTCATCATGTGTTGCTTCTTCTGTCTATAAAGGTAGATGGTTTCCTTTTCCCCCCCATATATGGTCAGCCATACCCAAATTTGCAATCTCTCTATGTATTACGACTTTTCAATGTTCTTTTCTCACCTTACTTTTAGTGGATGACATGTCTCACTTTTGCATAGTTTTCCACATTTACACAAGGTCTCATACACACAGTTCTTAGTTATGTTTTTTTTTTCTGTAAAGGGCTTGACTCACGCAAGCTGCTTCCAGAGAGTCAAATTACTGTTGAATACTGTCCTGATATCACATGGATTAGATAGTCTTTGAAGTTTTTCCGACAAGCCCTTCATGTATGTTATACAAACTGTGCTGAGTTTTTAAGTGGTGTCTTTTGGTGTCTGATCCAGATTTCTTAAAACTGATGTCATACTCTCCAGATAGTTGTTTCAGTGGAGAGTTTCTCTTAAACTGTCCATCTACTCTTGATATGTATTAGTTACTACATATTGCTTTTGCTCGGTGTTGTAAGCAATGGATGATTTCTTTCTTTAGATTGTATAGAGGGTGGGTGTTGAAGTTTAGGTACTGTTTAGTGAAAGTTGGTTTCCGGTATACAGAAGACATAAATCCCTGACCAGTGCAGGTTATCAGCACATCTAGGAACAATAATTTATGTTTTTTTTCCACTGTGAATTGTATAAATGGACAGATAGAGTTCACATGGTCTAATAATGTTTGAAGATCTTTATGGTGAGGCCAGAGTATGAATGTATTATCCACATATCACAACCACATTATTGACTTTAGTAATGGTGATCTTAATGCCATTTCCTCAAAGTATTTTGCATATGCATTGGCCAGTATTGGGGACAATAGTGATCCCATCACTAGACCTTCTCCCTGCCAATATATATAAGATCCCATCATGAAGTATGTAGTTTCTACACACAAGGGAAACATTTCCATTATATTGTCAATTGGGATACAATTGCGTTCAATCAGTGAGTCAGTTTGTCCCATACCACTATCAGTTTTATCTGTGGGTAATTTTGTGAACAGGCTCACTACATCTGGTTGGAATGAATGGGAGCATTGTTGATTATTTCAGTGAAGTGAGCTGAATTCTTGATGTACGACTGAGATTTACCTATGGTTGGATTGATTATATCTACCAGAAATCGGCTCAACATTGGGCACTGACAACGGGTCTTAATACCATCTTTATAAATCTTAGGGAAGCCATATAGGTAGCTTGCTGTAATGTTAAACTAGCTGTTTATATTTTGCAGATGGTATTAAGGATCTGTTTTCAAAGTATGATTCCTTTTCATTTCAAAGTAGCCACCAGATCCTATTAGATCTGCAGATTTCTTGGAATATTCCACTCTATCTATTAACACTATAGCATTGCCTTTTTTGCTGATAGTATTATATCATTGTCACTGTGTAGTGAATTGATACAACACTTCTTCCTTGGACAGGTTAGGTTTTAGAGGCTTTGAATTCTATCTTAGTTCATCTCTTTGTGCCTTGGGTTTATTCAAGGCTACCTCCTTTATTGGAGCTATCATATCTAAGTATGAAATCCACTTGATGTTTGTGGCAAAGTTAAGACCCTTGTTTAGCACTGATTTCTCAGAGGGAGTTAGCTAACATTTACTTTTATTGACAATGGCTCTTTTTTTTTCTTTACACAGTGATCACCACTTATCAAGGCCCGGAAGCCACTCAGGGATAAGGGTTATTGCAAGTACATTACGTTAGTGTGGAGATTTGATGAAGTGTTTAATTAAGGGGGCGGTTCATTAGGAATTTGTTAACATTGGACTTGAAGACATCCAAGTTGTAGTCCGGAGGGAAGCAGGCAGACGGAACAGAGTTCCACAGGCGTGCAGTTCTAAGAAAGAAGCTTTGTTCATGGAATCCGCGTTTTGATTTAGGCACAGATATAGAGTGGGGGAAATTTTTCACAGTGGATTCAGCTTTTCGTGAAAGATTGGCGAGGGGGGACCAGAGATTGGAGTTCAGACGAGCACCTGCCATGAAAATAACGATAAAACAAGGATAGGCTCGCAACGTCTCTTCTGTGGGAGAGAGGTTGCAGGGTAGAGAAAAGGGCATCCCCCACTAAGCCACGAAGTCTATTTTGTACTCTGTCAAGGCATGATAGGCTGTTTTTGGCCGCTCCTGCCCAGATATGGCAACAGTATTCCATCCTTGGACGTACTTGGCTTTTATATAGATAGAGAATTGCATCAGTAGTGAGATATCTTCTGGAGCGGTAGAAGGATCCCACCATCTTTCCAGCGACCTTGGCAACAGACTTGATGTACGTGTTCCATTTCAGATTAGGAGTAAAGGTCAAACCCAGAAGCTTGTCAAAACACGGGGCCTCACCTAGACGAGAGCCATCCATCACAATTGATGCCAGCTGGGGATCAGAGCGTTGATAATGTAAGGATAGGAGTTTGGTTTTGGATGCATTAAAGGTAACCAGCCACATCTTCCCCCACTGAACCATGCACTCGAGATCAGAGGAGAGAGAATCAGAGAGAACTTTGTCATTTACAGCCTTTGATGTGTTGCCGTAGATGGTTGTGTCATCAGCATAGATGTCAACAAATGATTTAAGTATGTGTTTAGGGAGGTCATTGATGTAGATCAGGAAGAGAGTTGGGCCCAGGATTGACCCCTGAGGGACTCCAGCATTTATATTGCAGGCCTCCGATTTTTGTCCATCTACCACTACTCTTATGAGCCTATCGGAGAGAAATGATTTAATGATTGAGAAAACATTTCCAGTTATACTGTAGCTGGAAATCTTGTGAAGTAGACCCTTATGCCATACCTTGTCGAAGGCCTTTGATATGTCAAGAGCAATTGCCCTAGAAAGGAAGCCTTTGTCAAGAGATTCACTAATCCTGTGGGATATAACCGTCAGCACATCTGCTGTAGATTTTGCAGAGCGGAAACCATATTGTGTGTCACTAAGAAGGTTATTCCTGCTGAGGTGGTTGACTATTTCTCTATTTAATATTGATTCCAGCAACTTACTCATAACACACAGGAGACTTATTGGTCTGTACTGAGAGGGAGATGACTTATCACCTGAATTCTTAAATACAGGGTATATTGATCAGCTCTTCCAGGGTGTTGGAAAGCACTTCTCCTTAAGGCAGCACTTAAATAGTTTCGTAAGTATGGGAGCAAGTTCTGGTTGAAGCTTTTTTAACACTATAATTGGGATGCCATCAGGGCCAGTTGCTTTACTGGAATCTAGGTTTTTTATTAGCTTGGCGACCTCATGCACGGATATTTGTATGTTACCTAGCTTGTTCTGTGTTATAGGAGGAAATATGGGGAGTTGATGGCCTTCGTCGCATAGGGTAGAATTAGCTGCAAAGTTCTTTGCAAATAGTTTGGCCTTGTCTGACGCTGACGAGATGACCTCTGGTCCATTGATAATTAGTAAAAGATGGACATGGAGTCTTACATCTTTAGTTTTGAGATTTTCTAATTTCTTTATTTGTGGGTGACTGAAAAATACAATTGTGAATTACTTAGGACCTCTATTCAGTTATAGCTGACAGAACAAGAGCCTGCTGCTCTCGTGAAGTAAATAAAAGGTTCTGTTTGAAATTCCGTGAAGATTTCTGAGTTCGACAGAAACACTCCGGAGTCGACAAGATACACCTGGAGAAGGTCAGAGTTTGCATCAACTATAATTGATGCTCAAGATAGAACAGTAGTCCAAAGAATTCAAATAATATAAATGACCAATCCTTATTTAAAAAATTCAGAAACGTAATACTATAGTAATGTTCTTGTGTGGGGTGGCACCCTTACAGATTCTGCTGATGGACTATTTCTGATGTCATTTTCTATAAGCAGGTTCTGCTTTCCAGTGAGTCTAAACTCAAGACAGAGGGAGAGAGTTAAAACATTACTTGTCCTTCAGTTGAGCAGAGTTCCCGTTCAACATATTTGTCTGTATTTTTCTGTTAATATATTATTCATTTCACTGTTTCTGAGTCTTCTCGTTATTCCTTTCGATATTTACACCACGACAGTTTTATTTTTTAAAAACGTACTTAATTATCAATTTTAAAATGCACCCGTTTTAAAACAATTCTCATAATAGTTACTTATCGCCTAACCATGAACATTGTACTTTATACTGCAGGTTACAAGATTTTAATGGAAGGGCCTTCTATTTATGTTGACCATACTATTCAAGAATAAGTTAATATGCATGTTTATCATATATATTAGTGAGACATCACTAAACAAGGCCAAAACTCCCTCGATGGAATGAGTTGTCAGTTGAAATGATAGAGCATATTATGTGAGAAAGGGACTGTAGAAAACAAATGAGATTATCCACCACGAGATTGTGACATGAAGAAGGAGGAAAGATCAAGAAAAAACAGAAGAATTTTGAAAATTAGATTTAATTATTATGGTATGATTCAGTTAACTTTTTACTTGGACCAAATTGTTGTAATACTATAACCAATTATATTAAGGTAAAAGGAAGATACGCACAAAAATCCAGTACAATCTTCTAACTGAATAATAACACTCAGTAAACACCATTTTTCCAATTCTCTCAATAACATTGGGAGTGGAGGGTGTTTTTTTTTAAATAGTCTGTACTTTCACCTAACAATTTAGTAAACAGTACAAATATAAATGTTAGAACAATAAAAAAAAATAATACTTATGTAGCGAACGTTAGTATTTAGAAACCCATTCTTAACACATGGAGGAGAGTAGCATTACAAGCGTATGCTGTATTTTCGTAGATATCGGCAATACTATATATCTAATGTGCTTCAACAAGTCATATCTTTTTTATTTGTTGGTCAATTTTTAAAAGAATTACATTGATGAAAAGAGAATAGAATAAGCATTTCAATGATGTTAATTTATTTTTCTTTTATGTGTTCAATATTTTTATGCTCCAAGTTAAAAATGAAAAAACGGTAAAAAATTACAACAGCAAAAAGGGAAACCATTTTTTCAATGTTTACATTTCATATGTTACGTTTGGATACATATGCGCAGGGTTGAATTTGATGGGATATGGCTGAAATTTTACAGGTGATATAAACGAAGAAGTCCATCTCTACTGGTCTTTGATTTTTATTTTTCCGACCACAGGAAGCAAACTTACGACCGGGCAAAGTTGACAAAGAATATTTCAAAATTGATAAAATAAATCAGTATATATCATCCATTTTCATATAGATAATAGTTTCAGAATTATTTTCATGTATAATATGTAAATATTTGATAAGTATTAATTGTGCGGAAATTTCTTTAAAATGTCATCTTTTCTAAAAGAGAAATGGCTTGCTTTTTGCTAACCATCGCTGTCAGCATATTAACGAGTTTGTATTCACTTAAAAATAGAAAACTGATTTTCTGCTTTCAAAACGAAAGCAGAAAAAAGTTTATTTTTTATTCTGAGTTTGTCAATTTAAAAAAATTATCAAGTTTTTCAAATTTGATTTCCAAACAATACTATTTTGTTGTTTTTAACACTTAATGTACTAAAAGCATTAAAAAACAACAAAATGTGCTTAGTACATGCATTTGTTTTTTAGTGGTAAAAAAACAAAAAAAAAACAAATATATAACAAATAAAAGGTACTTGTGCACTTATGCTACCATGCTGATATAATAACGTTATTATTTAGAAACCCATTCTTAAAATGGGGAAGGAAGGGTGTTTTGTTAACTCTTCTGTACTTTCACCTAAAAATTAATTAATAATTAAATAAAATATATCGTGAAACTAGAATTTATTTTTAACTCATTGTCAAGACCATTTTTTCGAATCTGTAAAATAAACCCGTTTTTTTGTTAACTGAAGATATCTAAATAATAATAATAATAATAATAATAATTAAGCGGTTCGATAAAGAATTTCATTGTGATACATTTTGTAATTTTTACCTTGTTTCCACTTTAACATTTTTCTTTAAAATGACTGTCTTTAAGGTTTTCGGATATGCTGAAAACGGATATTAAGCAATGTCATCTCTTATGTTATTGCTGGTGGCCATCTTGGTACATGCATTTGCGCATAGTTTCTTGGTGTTATGTTTGTGTGCTCGCGTGTACCAAGATAACCACCAGTGATAACATAAGAAATGACATTGCTTAATATCTGGAAAACTACTTATTTGCAGACAATTTAAACGCGATATTCGTTTTCTGCATACACTAAAACATATAAAAGTAATCATTTTAAATGTTAAGGTGGAAACAAGGTAAAAAATTACCGTTTTATTTCTTTGTTTACATAGTTGAATTTTCAGTAAAACAACGGAATAGAAATGGCAAAAATTACTATCAACTGCTGAATGTATAGTTGTTGCTTATTAGGATTCCTGGTATCCTAGTACTGTGAAAACTATATCAAGGATTCATGTAAATTACGATTTATGGTTGCATCTCAGAGAATAGAGGTATATTTTGGGCCAGATAGAGAGGATTTACAAAATTGAATATTGAACTGGTCCCAAAATGCATAAGTTCTGGTCGACTATGGGAATTTCCATCTTTTAGAGAAATACAAAATCTATATGAAAAATTTTCTTCGGTTTATTTCTAAGATTAATTCATATCTACTCAATTTATTTTTCGCTGAGAGGAGTAGTAAATACCGGCCATACTCTTTAGGCATTTAATGGCTACACCCACATTAAGCTCTCCTTTGATGAGGAGGTAGGAAAATGTCTGCTCTCAATAAAGCTATATTTAAATACCACTATAATACTTAGTTTTGTTCATGAATAGACACCCACTGTGTGATACTATGTGCCAGTTTAAAGAAAAATGGAAATTAGTACATCTTAATTTATAATTCATGGCTTATAGTAAAGAGATACATCAAATTTGACTATATAATCAGGAAGAGCACACAATTTTACATAAGAGTGCCAAGTTTCATGAAAATAGCTTGAAAAATAAATAAATGGTGGCGAAATTACTGAATTTCTTGAAATATTGAGATCCGTAATTTAGCCCACTTTTTCTAAAGAAAAATGTCCACAGAAAAGCCTAAATTTTGGCACTTAAAATTCTCATAACTTTTGAACTACTGATAGTATTTGCATAAATCAAACGGTTTTAAGCATCTTTTACATAGCTCTTTTCATGCAAGTTGATAAAATAACAATTATCTAAAAAGAAAAAATCAACTTGTAATGCTAAGGAGAGGGTCTTTTTTTTTTTTAAATAGTCTATACTTTCACCTAACAATTTAATAAACAATACAAAAAATAAATGTTAGAACAATGATAAAAGAAAACAATAGTACTTATGTGGCGAACATTAGTACAATAGAACTCTGGGATATGGTGACCCTAGGATACGTTTTTTCAGGTTACGATGTTGTTGTGGACGCACCCCTACTACTTGGAATAATTCCATGATGTCTCTTCCGGGAAACGATAACCATTTAACAAAAGGAATCAGAGACTGACACGCAGAGAGTATGGTCGTCACTACTAGTCCAGTAGTGAGCAAAGATATTGCTTAACTACCCTTTATGTGTATTTTTGTTAATACATATTTATTTAATTGTTTCTGTGGCTTCCTCATCAATTTAAACTAACACCACAGCACTAACGAATGAGGATTTTGAACTTACACGAGAAAAAAAATAATTCGGCTTTACACAAAATAACTTGTTAGCAACTATTTGAAACAATGTACATGAGGACTTTTGAAAGAAAAAAAAAAATCTAAGTAAGCTCAGTCTTTCAATACAAGAAAATTGAATGAAGTCATCATTAATGCCTCCTTGCCTCTTTATGAAAAAAACAAAACTGTAAACCAGACATTTTGGTAATGTTTTTTATTCCTTGCTAGTAGTGCAAAAAAGTAATTTTTGTGTTTGAAAAAATACCCCAACATTTTGTTATAATCTGTTGATAGTTTGAACTTTTTTTTACAATTTAAAAAAAAAAAAGAAATAATAAAAAAAAAATCATTACCCTGTGCTTTAGGAAGACAAGAAAGAATTAACCTAAATTCTATATAAAACTGTACACTTTTATGCAAATTAAACTTTCAGCTTGAAAAAAATACAACTGTCCCTTTTTGAAAAAACAAAACTGTCCATTTTTAAAGGTTGACTTAATTTTGCACATGTGTTTCACAGTTGACTTGTTGATTAAGTAATTCATTGCAAACTGAAACTTTTAAATTGTTCATTTTTTTTCTCTTCGAATTTTGAATATTTTTTTTACTTCTAACTTTTTGGTAATAATTAGTCCTCGTGCGAAAGAGCAGGACACAAAATGTTTTAAGTAATAATAATAGAATAACAATAACAAAGACTTTCGCTGGCGAGGACTACTATTGACCGTAACCAGTTATACAGTCCTTTTGAAATTTTTATCTCTATTTTTCTTGTTATGTATTGAATATTTGTTAATGAAACCTATATGAAATATATTCCTTATTAAATTTTAAAGATTTTCTATTCTGAAAGAGGTTTAAAAAAATTTAATCCAAAATGTTATTTTAAAATTTTTGTAAAAAAAATTCAGATTTTCTCATTATTCAGACCTGTATTACAAAGAGGGGGTTGCAAAAAAATGAGTTGTGGTGTGAAGAGAAATACAAACCGAAACAAAGAGAATATTCAGACCTGTAATAATACAAAGAGGGGGTTGCGAAAATGAGTTGTGGTGTTAGGAGAAATACAAACTGAAATAGAGAGAAGGAGAGTTTTAAAATATAATCTTAAAAAGATAAGATACAAGTTAGAAAAGCATTTCATCCAAGGCATGAACATTGTTAAACAAAATGTTTTTACTATAGGCTTTAAAAATAAAGGTACAAGATTCAATTTGAAATTTATTTATCTTCAAAGTGCACTTTTATTAAATTTTACAAAGTAAGGTATAAAAATTTAATTTAAATTGAATCAAAAATTTACCTTGGATTTATTTTATGTAATGTACATTTTGTTGCAATTTAAAAATGTTATAAAAGATGCTTTCATCTAGCAATTAATGATATAGATATAAAATTTTCAATGCTTTTTTTTTAAAGTGCAACAGAATGTACATAGCATAAAATAAATCCAAGGTAATTTTTTGATTCAATTTAAATTAAATTTTTTTACCTTACTTTGTAAAATTTATAATAGTGCACTTTGAAGATAAATAAATTTCAAATTGAATCTTGTACCTTTATTTTTAAAGCCTATAGTAAAAACATTTTGTTTAACAATTTTCATGCCTTGGATGAAATGCTTTTCTAACTTGTAGTTTATTTCTATGAACTGGAAAACTAAATTATTCAAGTTTTTTTTGTCTTGAGTTTTGAATATTTTTATTTTTTTTGCTTTTCTTGGCTAAGATTGGAAGTGAACATTTTTATTTTATTGAAACGTGAACATTATTTATTTATTTTTTTTGCTATCAGACAAAGAAGCCATTTTTAGTGCAGTAAATTTTTGAAAAAAAATATTTTCCCCCTCGTTTGCAAGAAAAAAAAAAAGACATTTTCTTTTTGCCTCTTTGAGATTTTTCTTGCCCAGCTTCAGAAAATTTTTTTTGACATCCGCCTGGGAAGGATATCCAATATAGAAGACTTGAAGGCCATAATCATGCAATTACTAAAGGCTCAGATGGTTGAAGGAAAGTTTTAAAGACCAAATCCAGTAACAAACACAGCGGCAACATATGTTGGAGGAGAAATTGTTACTTCAACAGAAGGAACAAAACAAGAAATTGCTACTTCAACAGAAAAGACATGAGGAATTATTTTTAAAAGTGTTGAATAAGACTGAACACAGTGATGACAGCACTGCATTTTCCCAAACCACCATATGGAATTCCATCGATACATTTAACTACCTACCCAAGCAGGATATGATATTCAAGGCCTTTTATAGGAGATCCGAGGACTTATACATTGTTGATCATCAGGAGTGGAATAATGCCAAAAAAGCCTACCTACTTCTACGGAAGCTAGGGACTACAGAACGCAGTAAGTTCATTAACTATATTTTATCCAGGAAGACGAGTGAGCTGGAATTCGTTGAAGTGGTCAAGCTCTTATCTGAACTTTTCAGCCCAAATGAGATGCTTTTTCACAAGAGATGGAAGTGTTTCAACCTGGCAAAATGTGACAATGAAGACTATCTCACTTTATCTCACCTTTGCATCTTTTGTTAACAAACACTGTGACAATTTTTGGCTAGCTTAATTATCAGCAGATGATTTCAAATGTTTGATTTTTGCACAGGGTCTAGTCTAAGCAAAAAACGCAGAGATAAGACGATCAGACTTATCTAGACTCAGAAGTGAACAAGAGCTCACTCTCCAGAAGTTGGCAGAGGATTGCCAGTGCGTAGTTAGTGTAAAGAATGACTCCCGAAACATCGAGGAATCAGGCATGTCATACATGCGAAGGACTAGTTTCAGACCAAAGGATTACTCTCATGGGAAAAAAACGAATGAGAAGAAAACCAGGCACAACCAAAAAGTGGCCATCCAATCTTCAAACCTGATTCACCCACAAGAGCATGCAACCGTTGCAATGGACAACATTGGTCCGTCAGATGATTTTACCAAAACAAAATATGCAATGAGTGTGGCAGGAAAAGCCAAAAAGCGACGCATTGCAAAAGGAACAAAAACCGATTGGCTATACATCCAGATTGCTACCACTAGCCGAGAGTATTCGCCGATCGAAAAGGAGGCACTAAGTATCATATTTGCCATAACAAAATTTCATAGATACTTACATGGCAGAAAATTTACATTGCAAACAGACCATAAGCCATTGCTTGCAATCTTCCAAATCCAAATCCAAAAAAGGCTTACTGATACTGCAAATAGGTTGCTGAGATGGGGCAAATCTTACTGAATTATAATTTTACACTGGAGTACTTGTCATCAAAACAAATTAGCCATGCTGATAGCCTATCTAGATTTATACCTGTGGAAAGGAAACCTTTTGAGGATTCCATCATTGCGGTTCTTCATACTGACTACAAAATAAAAATAATGATATTGGGCCATGTTTCAGTGAAGAAAATGTCACACAGATGCTACATGTGCTAGGAAGCAGGGATAGTAAACTTGAGGCCCTGAAAGATGAAATTAGGTTTCAGAAAATAGTTCTTGGCAATAAATCTGAACATTTAGAACTTGACCGACCCTTAGAGTTACTGGCAAACCACCTGAAAGCATTTTTGAATGGCACAGACTTAATAAATCACCACAAAACATTGCCAGACAATGAAGCAGAAAGCAGTGCAACAGATGAACGAAACATTTTAATTGATCAGGGACAATTTGGAAATTACAGCTTCAGTAAACGAGGACGGTTTGTGGCAGTATATTATGACAATGACATTTATTTAGGTCAAGGTATTTGTGCCACAAGCAGTGAAGAAGGACAGATGAAATTTTTAGATAAGTGTAAGGTAAAAGTAAATGCCTTTAGATGGGTTAGGTCAGAACTAGAAAAAGTTTCCTCTCTGTATGCGTTTGACTAGGGCTTGGAGATAATCACCTCAAATGGGCAAATGTGGTCAGTTCCCAGCAAAAAATTTAACAAAATCGCAAAGAAATACCAATTATATAAAGAACTCTATTGTTTATAACATGCAGCTTTCTTTTCTAAAGTTAAATTGTTGTTGAATATGTACGTTTGAAAAATACTACATAAAATTATTGCATTTTCTTGAGGATATTATTTAAGAACTACAAGGTGTAAAGAGCTGACATTTGGATATGATATTCTATAATATCTAATGATTAAGCATGCAAAATTCCACACCTGTATCTTTAATAGTTTTTGTGATATGTTATTTTGAAATTAGTATACAATTATGATATTTGGTACTTTATTTTTGATGTTGAAATTGAACAAATAAGCATTTTTATCTACTTATAATGAAGTAAATTGAAGCTGTGATTGTTTGAAAAAAAAATAGACATAATAATCATTATATATACAATTATATTGCATGTGCATATTTGCTTTCCTTTAATTCAGTTTTATTTGATGATACTTTAAAAATTGCCCATCAGTGCAATTTTGTTATTATAAATGATGCAATGTTCACTTTTCACACCTCAAAAATGAAAGCGAAAATTGAATTAGATATAATTGTACTTTTACTTCCTATTATCTTCTTATACTAGGAATGATGAAAGCATCTTTTATAACATTTCTACTGGTTACTTTTTTGTCAGTTGCTTTCAAAGTTGTCATATTGTAATTTAAATATGTTCATGCCATGTCTGTGAATATTAAAATGGTTATAACTGGAAGACTAAAGATATCTTCATGATTTTTGTTTTGTTTTTCTTGTATTGATGTGTACTTTTATATAAGAGGATTGAAGTTACTCATAATTTTTTGTAAAATTTTGGCTGCTGATACCTACCTATAGTGGGTGAAATCCAAAATGTTATCTGTTTGACTTGTTCAAATGGATCTATCATATTTGGCTGCGCTCCATCCTGTCATCGGAGGCAACACATGTCTATGACACAGGCTCTGTTTTCTTCCTCATTCCCTACAGTCACCTCTACAGGACTCTAGTGATCTTATCTACTTTATTTTGACTAGACTTAATGAGTGCAATATCTACCACTAGCATGCACTCTTTGACTAATTCTGAAACGATTTGCAGCCATCCACTGATTTTAAGGAGGGGTTGTACAAATTTTGTTTTTCTTTATAATTAGAGCTTTTCATATACTGCTGATCTGTATGCTCAGTTTGCTTAGTAATTTTTCATTTTTTAGCATATGTGCTGCTTCTTTAAGTCGTCTAACTCTCCATCTTGCATCCCTGTTAATTATTCTGACCTCGTTCCATGAAAGGAAGTGCATTCTTGTTTCATTCCATATGTAATAAGCTAGTCCCAACTTTTCAACCTTTCCCCATCTCATGACTTTACGGTGTTCTTCTAATCTTACCTTTAGGGGGCAACTGGTCTCACCTTTTGTATAGTTTTCTATATTTGCATGAAATCTCATATACACAGTTTTTTTGTCATGAGACTTTCAGTCAGGGGCTTGACTTGTACCAGGTGTTTATGGGAGCTTTTAATTATAAAGGAAAATAAAAATTGTACAACCCTTCCTTAAAATTTCAACAGTAAAAGGGAGATAATCCCCTATCATATTTTATTAAAGTTACCAACTTTTGTCGACCAAATTTTTTTTTTCACACATATGAAACTACGGTGAAAAAAACAAAAACAATTCCAAGAATACAAAACCATATACGGAGTCAGTAACTTTTCTTCTTTCTTTTCCAAGATGGTGACCAACATGTCTGATGAATGTTGAAAGCTACATCAACTGAAACGTTGCATAAATAACACTCAAGATGAGAACAATAGTCCAATCAAAACAAGTAATAGCACTCATCTAAAAAATTCAGAACTGTTAATAATATTGGGATTACAATTGGTCAACATTTTAATGTTATGATAATGTTTAAATAAGTTAAAATTATGAATTTGGTGTGTAATTAATTAAATAATTAACAAAAAAACAATGTTCATTTTTCAAATTCAGTAGACTTAAGCCAAAACTATAATACAGAAAGTATAGTAACTCATACAATAAATTTTTTCCCATTAACTAGATACATTAAACCAACCGATTTAGCCAGAACACACAGAATAGACAAAATTAAATTCAAAATGAAATAAAATTATAAACACATAAAAAAATAAAATAAAATATTAAGACTTTCCCAGAAAAAATATCAAATATCTGGAGTGGATCAATTAGATTTTAGGTACTTCAGAACCAGTAAATATGAAAAGGATGCATTTTATTTATAATTTAAAACTTATAGAAATTCACAGAATATCTGCCATTGGATGGGTGTTCCACTGATAAATTTTAATTTGTGTTCAGCTCCAATACTCATATCTCTGGCCAAGGTCTGCATTGCCTTGTCTGGATTTTGCTGCACTTTTTCTATTTTGCATCTTCTTGATGAATTACATTATACAGACACAGTCAGAATGCCTGTTATGATCCTTTCTGCTTCAACATGCCCATTGCAATCCTCCAAATCACATCTCATGTCCTTCCAAGTGCACTGAGTTGTAGCTAAGATTTCCACATTTTTAACTGTGGCGTGAATCATCAACCTCTTCCAATGTTTTGGTGATTTCCAGTCATCTATAGTTTACAGCTCTCAAACCCACCAACAGGATACACAAAGAGTTAATCATTATACTTTACTGCTATTAAATACTTAAAATAATACTGGAATTTAAAAATATATTTAAAAAATCAACTTTATCCCAAATAACCTGTAAAATGCACAATGGAAACCGTGTAAGTGTTTTAAGAATATTATTTCAACTTTATTTCAGTTCAATCATTTAAAATTGATTCCCGATGATTTTGTGTTTTGTATTCAGTTTGTCATTTCATTTAATGTTGTATTTTAAAATCGTGTTTTTTTAATTGAAATTTGAATGTAGAGATGAGACATATTGCATTTGTTGATTAACATTACTCTTTAATTAGGCCTGTAATTTTTTGTTCCAAAAATATTAGCAGTAATCTTTTATCATCTGATGTAAAGGATTTAAAAAAAAGAAGAAAAAAAATAATTTTTCTGTTTTTGTTTTCTTTTTTGGCTTATCAGTCACTCTCCTTGGGTCTAAATGAGCACCACCAGGCACAAGTTGTTGCTTATATGCGCTTTGCACGCTATAACAAAGTGCAACAGATGCGTACAATAGATACTTGCTTTGAAGATGTGAAATGCAGTAGGTGAGTTCAATTTTTCATCAAGTTCAAACAAATTTTTGTCATTCAACAAAAACCTTATCGTTTCATTGGAAAACAGGGAAACATCATTTCAAAAATTGAATGAATTTCAGGTTAATATTAACTTTAGGGAAATCCTAAAAAATGCAGCTTGGTACTATTTCAAAATACTTCATTGTATGAAACCATTATATTTAATATTTGTTTTTTACTAAAACATAATTTAATAAAAATATTATTTCTGTTTGACTGTAAAAGACCATTTTTCAAGATGGCTGCATCTTGTCTATATGCTTAATGTTACATTATCAAATCAAATCAAATTAGATTTATTTGGTAAAAAATAGCAAGTGCAATAAGCCATGTAAAGAGATTGAATATTTATTTTTTTAACATGATGATGTATAGAAGTGAAACCTGGATAATGAAAGTTGAGAAATGATATGAAAATGGTTACTAATGCATATTTTGTCCTGGACATTGGTTTGGGCTCAACCGGCAGCTGATGAGAACCGTCAAAACAAGCTGAGCAAAAATAAGACATTGGGAAACATTTATTACAAAAAAAACTAAACAAATTAACAAAAATCTATCTTAAATTTAATAAATATTTTTATTAATTTAGTTTTCTTTAACTTTCAAGAATTGTTAGCAAAAATGTATTTTTGTGAAAGTTTATAATGTTTGTTTTTTTTTTTACATTTTCTTTTTTAGAAAAGTTTAATATTAAAAAAATTTTGTTTCAAGAAAATTTGCAATATTTCTGTGAATGTTTTTATGGTTTACTATTTTTTACAGATATTTTTTAGAAATGTTTCAATATTTTTTATTTTTTTATTTTTGTTTTCTTAAAACAAAAAATATTATATTAAATGTTTCCTTTTTTTTTTTTTTTTGACAAAAAATACATGTAATATAATTTGATAAAAATATTACTATTACTGCTTGATTGGCTTTGAGAAGTCATTTTCCAGATATTGGCACCATGTTTACATGCTTACTGATGCATTATGGTACAATATTTAAATTTTTTATGGGGAATTCAATAATATAGCTTTTTATTTTTTAACTAAATATTTCTTTTTTTTTTTTTTTAAGAAACTTTGTTTTCTTAATACAGTTGACATTTTTTTCTCTAATAAAAGTTGAAATTTATTTTTATATATATTTTTTTCTTTGTTGGGGAGGAACCTATTAGAAAACAGCCAAGCTTATATTTGATAACTGCTGAGGAATATTAAATCTGAACAATATATAGAAATGTGTGCAAAACAAGAGACTGATGGTATTGTTACATTGAATAAATCGATGAGAAAACATAGGAGGAAGTGATAAAGATCTATTTGAGAGAAAGATCATGGATAGGTTACTTTGGAAGTCAATTTCTAAAAGCTGTCCAGCATATAAAATGGACATTGAACTGAATATAATAATGATGAGGGACACTTATTTTTTAAATTAACCTATTTCGCCCTCATTTTGGATAAAATAGATTGATTTTATATCGTATTTTAGTTAAAAAATAAAAAGCTATGTTATTGAATTCCCCATAAAAAATTTAAATATTGTACCATAATGCATCAGTAAGCATGTAAACATGGTGCCAATATCTGGAAAATGACTTCTCAAAGCCAATCAAGCAGTAATAGTAATATTTTTATCAAATTATATTACATGTATTTTTTGTCAAAAAAAAAAAAAAAAAAAAGGAAACATTTAATATAATAATTTTATACAATAATAAGGTATTTGGAAATAGTGCCATGTAGGATTGTTTAGGTTTTCCCTAATACAAAATGTTTATCTCTTATGAGCATTTTTTTTCATCAATTTGTTATCAAATTATTTACTAGTATGTTTTAATCTTTTTATTTTTGTTTTAATTTTGTTAACACTTTTTGTTCTATATAATAAAGTCAGTTTGTCGACTTCTGTCATCGATAGCTTTTATCCCACAAACTTATATTTCATTTTGAATAGCTGCTTCTTGTGGATTGTGTCACTATGTTCTTCAGAACAATAAAATCTAATTTGATTTAATTCCTTTCAGAAAATACTTTACCTGACTAGGAACATTTTTCACATAGATGTTATCTTTGTTATTGTAATCTTATTAGAAAAAGAATAATTGACAACATGCTCACAACATTTTACATTTATTTTGTTCTATTTGCTGCCAACCACTCCCCCATTCTTTCATCTATGATCTATTTATAACATTTTTAGGGCAGCTAATTCATTGATATGCAAATCAATGAATATCAAACTATAGTATCAGCAGCAAATTTGGTGCTTATTTAGAATTAAACCTATTTTAAAAACAAAAATACAGGAAAATGTTTTAAACTTTATGATGTACATACCTGTCAGAGAACGAAGATGTCATATTTCAAAAATTACATAAGTTGATTAAGTAATTTTTTTTAACTAAAAAAATCAAATTTTATGACAAAGTGCGATATTGTTTTGAATCGTCATGAATAAAGGGGAGACAATTCAATTCCAACTATCGAGAACAACCTTGTAATGGCTACAATTTCCCATTAAAGTCACTAAAAATCATAAAAAAATTATTTTCTATATAAAAAATACTTGATCAATTTGGATGATTTTTGGAATATGTTTATTCCATAATAACTATGCACATCATAAAGATTTTTCTGCAATTTAGTTTTTTAAAATGGATGTAATTCTAATAAGCACTCCAAATTTAACTTATAATACTAAATGCTACTAATAATGCATTATTCCATTTATTATTAATAAATAAAAGTTAAATAATATTATTATTAATATCAAAAGAGATGAAAAAAATAGATAATCTTGGAAACTTTGAAAATTCACTCATATCAAATGACATAATGGTCACTATTGTCAAAAACATTAGCTGTTAGGTTTTTGTATGGTTGCCATCTTTGTTAATTATTTCATTTGTAACTGTTTACAAACAATAAGCATTATCAAAAAATTAATTGCATTTAATTATATTGATTATTTATTTTAAAGCAAATTTTCTATATCATAAACATTTTGAACTATGTTATTTGTTTTTTCTGATAAATTATTACTTTTGTTTTTAAAGTTAAAATTAATTATTACATCATTTGCTCATTTATTTAAACCAAGTTGTTATAAAATGATAACAAACTTTGTTTTTCATAAAATTATTGGACTTAAATCGCTTAAAAATATTCAATTTTAATACATGAGAATTTGCTAAGATTTTTAAAGCTCAAATGACTATCTATTCATGAACTGAAAACACTCAGGGACAGTAAATTTATGCTATCCTCCAAAGCAAATTGATTTTAATTAAACCATATTTTAGTAAAAACAAATAAATAAAAGTAAAAGTAAAAAATACTTTCTGATTTGAACATTGATGTTTTTCCTTTGAGATCAACAGCAAACAAATTAGACCGTGGGGGGAGGGATTTTCCTTCATTCATATTGGTAGTTGTTCCAAAAACAACAATAAAATTGAAACAAGCAATCAGTTAGCTGCTCGTCTTTCTTTTTATCCATGTCCCTAGGCAACACAGGATAGTTTTGTTAGTTTTATATAAAAAGAATATCTGAAGTTTAGTTTTATGTAAATATATTTTTGCTATGAAAAAAAATGGCAATATGGCTGCCAGCGATTAAAAGATGCAATTAAAATTCAATTTTGAAGATTTTTAAAAGTAAAATAGAATTTTATTATTGAACAAGACATAAAATTTAAGAACAGCAATCAACTTTATCCAAAATGTAGATAAAGACAAAATATGGGAGATATTTTAATAATTCTTATGCTACAATTGAACCAGATTAGTAATATAAAATTTTTTGGCAAAAGTGTAGTAGAGTTAACTATGCGAAAGGATGGGGATAGGACAACAAAAAAACTTTTAACAAACGCAAGAAAATTTACTTTTCTATCTGCTTGTATAAGATTCGTGTGAATACTGATTGTAAGATTCATTATCTATGAATTCGTTATTGTCACTTTTACTCGTCATTTTGAAACATGGTCATTGATTTGTTTTTGTTGTGATCACTAATGTCAAGTTCAAAGAATAATAAGAAGCTTACCCTAATCCAATGGCAACCACCCCCGGTGTTAGGCCTATGCTTCCACTAACTTTTTTACTATCTCAAGCTTGAAATTAGTGACCATCTCCCCAAAAAATTAACTGCCATATTGGAAGATCACTGTAATGATAAAGTAAAAATGTAAAATTCATAAATAATAAATTTTACAATCAATATCCACATTTGAAACTTATACAGGTAGGTAGAAAAGTAAATTTCATTGCATTTGGTAACAATCATTTGTTGTATATATCTCCCCACCTTTTGCACTGTTAACTATATTTTGATCATTTTTTCTTATTTCATGAACAAAACCATTATTACAGTTAGCTGTAGTTTTTCCTTATTTGCAAACATTAATGCAGACTAGCAGGACCCATGGAAATTCCACAGAATGTGAATTCTATTTAATCAACAAATATGCTTTGATAAAACTGATATTTTTCTGGATAGTGCAAAAAATTATTTTTTGGGACAGAAAAACCAATAATATGCAGCAAATATGAGTTTATTAACTTTTTTATGGAAATAGTGTCTATTGTACTTTAAATATAGAACTGAGATACATTAATTAGTACTAATAAATACCCAACACGTAATATTGTGCTGTATAGTTCAGCACAAATAATAAAATTACATTGTAAAAGACAATTCCCCACTATCAAACAATCATGAGGTTGCTTGCACGGCGACTGACAAGGCTAATCTGCTTGCCAGTTGGTTTGCCTCAAACTCCACACTGAACCCGGTACACCACTCCCTCCCTGATTTTCCTCTACGAACAGACACCACACTAGATGATTTGAAAATCACCCCTTCTCAGGTACATGCTATTATAAAAAACCTAGACACCTCAAAAGCATGTGGACCAGATCTCATCCCGGCTATGCTATTAAAAAAATGCTCTGCCGAGGTTGCTCCAGTTCTCTCCAAACTTTACAATAAATGCCTTAACGAATCTTGCTTTCCTGACTGCTGGAAAACCGCTTCTGTGGTACTAGTCTTCAAGAATTCTGGTGAAAGAACTGACCCACTAAATTATCGCCCCATTAGCCTCCTCCCGCTTTTCGCCAAAATATTTGAGTCCTTAGTTAATCAAGCCCTAGTCCAGCACCTAACAGCTGCTAAACTCCTGACTGATAAACAATATGGATTCAGGCAAGCCCGTTCAACAGCAGATATCTTAACTGTAGTTTCTGAATGTATATACCGTTCATTGGACAAAACAGGGGAGGATAGAGCGGTAGCCCTTGATATATCTAAGGCTTTTGACAGGGTATGGCATGATAGTTTTCTAAGGAAAATTAGATCATATGGAATCACTGGAAGAATTCATAATGTAATTAAATCCTTCTTAAATAAGAGAAAAATCCAAGTTGTCCTCGACGGTCATACATCTAAACAATATGACATAAATGCGGGAATACCTCAGGGGTCTATCCTTGGACCTCTATTATTCCTGATATTCATAAATGACCTTCCTGATAAAATTGTTTCGGAGATGGGTATATTTGCAGATGACACCACTCTCTATAACAGATATGAGGGGAAAACAAATGAACACATATCCAAGAAAATGGCAGAAACACTAGAGGTTGACCTCCAATCTGTAGTGGAATGGGGACAAAAATAGATGGTCATATTCAATGCTGCTAAGACTAAGCTTGTTTCCTTCAATAACTACAAGAAACCTTCTCTACCACTAATAGCAATGGCCAAGAATATGTTGCCTGAAAGTACTTTTTAAACTCCTCAGCCTAACGTTTACAGGGAATATGAACTGGAATAGATACATTGAGAGCATTGCCAAGGCTGCTGCAAGGAAGGTTGGCTCCCTCTACCGTGCTAGAAAACTACTTATGCCTGACAGTATCCTGTACCTCTATAAGGCCACCATTCGCCCATGTATGGAGTACTGTTGTCACATCTGGGCTAGTGCATCTGCTGCTTGTCTCTCGCTCCTGGACAGGGTTCAAAGGAGAGTCGCCAACCTGTTAGGTCCTGAACTGTCATCTAGGCTTCAGCCTCTGTCCCATCGACGAAATGTTGCATCCCTCTGCCTGTTCTACAAATACTTTAATGGTGAATGCTCTGACGAACTGCAAACACTTGTACCTCCCCGACGTAACTACCCCCCGACAAACCCGACAAGCTACTAAGTCTCATCCCTTTACAGTAGAGATCCCTAGGTGCAAGAAAGCCTTTTACTCCAATAGTTTCTTCCCCAGAACTGCGGATCTTTGGAATTCCCTTCCAAGATTCTGCTTTCTCAACTGTACTGATATGCAGAAGTTCAAATGCAATGTGAACAAATATCTTTCTACTCATCTCCCTTCATAATGACCCTGCTAATTAAGTCCCTGATAGTAGCCCCCTGCTTCAAAGTGGCACTGTGCCTTATTTGGGGTGAAGATTGAATAAAAAAAAAAATGATTAAAAAAAAATCTTTAATTTACTTGTTCACTCCAGCACCTCTTGGCAGATAATGTTCTTTTTTTACCCTGTTTCTTTTGAATGTCCGTTTGTTATGTAATATTTTACTAATTTCTTGCTTTGGTGAAGAACCGCTGCACATATTAGCCCTTATCCTTGAGTAGCCATCGGGCTTTGATAAGTGGTTACTCTTTGGTACCCCCTCCCCCCCAAAAAAACCCTCCAAATTACCAAGCCTTCCTTTCTTATACCATTAGAACTATGATCATATATTATTATAATGATATTTGAAAATGAAGCTACATCAAAGGAAGGTTTCTCTCATATTCTTCTCTAGGGTTGTCATTGACCTTTTTTAAAGTCAAATTTTACAACGTTACCCTTTTTTTTTTAAAAAAAAAAAGCAGTTTGGATTTCAAAAATTGTATTTGGCCTTTTTCAAAGTATAAAGTATGGAGTAAGGAAGGAAGGTACAAACGGTATATTATATAGGTAACCCTCATTATCATTCTTACTTTAGTATTAAAGTAAAATTACTAAGACACCCCTCTCTTAAGTCCAGTGTTTTTTTAAAGTTCAAATTTTTCTTTTCTGTTATTATAAATTATGCTCTTGATAAATCATTTTCTTATTCTTTCAAACTTTTTCTTTAATTTCATGAAATGCAATATTTTCTGGGGAACTTTTTTTTATAATGATACTTTTTTGCTTATCTTTTGTTTGCTTGACTTATATGAGTGACAAAGTATTTTTTGATAGACTTGGAGAAGACACTTACACATGCGATGAAGTGGAAGATATTATTAACAGCTTGCAACAAGTCGTCCATGCTGACATAGAGTCTGAATTGATCAACATGTCACACACAAATATCCTGATGTTGAGGCAGATGTTCCAGCAGGCAGAGAATTGGCACCTCAAGTTACAAGCAGACATCTCTGAACTGGAAAATGGGTAAACAATTTCACTTGATGTCAGGCTGTTCTCTCATTAGCAAGCTTTTTTTTTTTTTTTTTTTTTAGAATAATAACATTATTGCTTTATTTTTTACAATAAATGACTAAAATAAAAACTCAATGCATGAACATTAATTCCTTCTTTGATCATAATGATGAATTTATAACATGGTTGTGTCATCAATTAATTAGATTTTTGTTAAAATTTCTAATGTGATATTTTATCATTTAAGTCATTTTCAGTTCTGATAAAAAGGTAAAGTGTTCGACCATTGTTGAGAATAATCCAAAGATTCCCTTTTCATTGACTATTACACTGTAAGGGGGACGTCACTCTTTTTCCATGACTCCACTTACCCTTGATCCTCACCTTATAATGCTGAGTGTTGAGCAAGGATGCATCAAATATCATATTTTGAGTCTTTTGTAGGACTTAACCAAGGATTAAATTCCGGTTTCCCTGTTCATTAGCAAACTCTCTGTTAAAGTTCCTAATGTGATATTTTATAATTTAAGTTAAGTTCATATTAGTTGTAGAATTGTTTAAAGTGCAATAACTTATACAGAGTGGAAAGATAATGTTGTCACCCTAAAAAAAAGCAACACTACAGCTTTATTTTTAAACTTTTATTGTAAAAATCAATTCAAGTAACTTGATTATGTAGTAGAGCTGACATCTATTCAATGTAGCTGCCTTCAACAATGTGAATGGAACTGGGAGCATGCCTTTTCCAAAATACTCAGTGGATGGCAGTGATCAGGCTGTCTTTGGTGCTGTGGAAGGTTATGCTGGTGATATTCTCGACATATGACCAAACAAAGTAATCCAGCAGATTCAGGTCGGGAGAGGAAAGGGAGCCAGTGAGAGAAGTCATAGCACTCCTGAAGCCGGCTTGGGTCTCTTTGGGCTTGTTTGCCAGCACCCAAGGTCTGACAGCAGCCACCTGATTGCACCAGTGGATCACCACACTCTTCAGCACATCCAGGTACACTTTGGTGTTGACTTTCAAGCTCACTTCAAAGGTGTAAAGTGGCATAATGTGACCTTCACTTGAAATCACACTAAAGACCATAACCATGGCTGGAAACTTTGTTTTCATCAGCCTAGGCATATTTCTGTTATTTGTGGCAATCCAGCGATGTATTTTGAGGGCGTTGGCAATGGTCCTGTTGTCATAACTTGGATCGGTAGAGAGCATGAGTTGTACAGCAGTGCATCTCCGATCTCACTTGTTGAACATTGTGTCACTTTCAGACATAATAGAAGGCTCCTATCACTCTTGGAATTTGTACACAACTGGCCAGCTAGTAGATGGTCTGCAACAAGAAAAGAAAACCAGTTTTTATCAAACAGAAATGGAATCATGTTGTCTTTTCTAGGGCAATGATTCTACCATTCCACCATGTACTTACTCATTATTATAGTAGTAATGTCAAGGAGAAGTTTCCTCAACTATGTCAAACCCCTATCAACATCTCAGGAAGAGACCACACAATAACAGTACACTAAATGGCTAAAGAATGCTCCAATCCCTCTTGAAATGGGAATACCTTTTTTTAAGGCTCTTCATCCTAGTTCAGAAGCATCCTGGCTCCAGTGGAAAACACTCAACTGCCTCTTCATGGGAATGGGGTGATCAAAAGTTGCTACGACTAGATAGGATTAGAAAACTGACTCAACCATCTGAAATCGTGAGAGGATGACTATACGATGCAATTCTATATAATAATGACTTGTCTGCCTTGTACTGCCCAACTGATGCAGCTTGAAAGAATTTGGAGAGTACAACAATAATGAAAAGAACTAAGTAAAAAGGTGGGAAACTGTTGTATGACTACAAAGGCCTGCAGAGAAGAAACTAGTTATCTCAAGTTGAGTAAAATATAAAATCCTCTCAGCATCCTATTGTTGTTTTGCAAATACAATTCCTTTGTTTTTCCTTTTTTTTTTTACTGATTTGAAGCCATCACATATCAAGAACCAATTGAGGATAAGGGTTGAGGTGAGATGGGAATGATTGCGAGCCTAAAGATGAAGAACACTATGGGAGTACTAGCATTAATCAATGGTATGAATTGCATTTGATTACTTTTGGAGCAGTTCATGACAAAAATTTGAGATAGCCAAGTTATAATCAGCAGGGAAGCAGTCCCATGATCATGTGTTCCATAGGTGTGAAGTGCTTGCAAAGAAGCTTTGCCCATGGAAATTCTGCCTGACACTCAGGTTTAGTAGATGTGGCTACTGAGGTTACTGGCAATGGACATAAAATGTCTTGATTGACTCAAGTAATAATAAGTAGTAGTAAAAATAATCTTATTAAAAAATGTAGATATTTATTTCAAGTGACTAAAATATTTCATTGGCATTGAAATTCTTAAAAATTAAAATCGTAGGAAAAAGGATATCACATTTGAAATGAACAATCAAATTTAGTGTTCTATTACTCTTGGAATGTAAAAACATTTGCCCTTGTATTAACAGGACTTCTTGAAACAGTGTAAATATTTAAGAATTGAGTTTGCAAGAATTACGTTACATAACGGGTATATGCAGTCATAGTTATGTATGTATAATATATATGTGCCATGTCATCGTGGCATGCATATATAAATTTACCAATGGATCTCTTTTCAAGTATGCCTAATCTTGATTAATTGTCATGTCAATGTGTTAACATATAAATGCAGTAGGCATGTCTAACCTAAAGAACAGCTCAATAACAGGATGAATAAACATGACAGTCTGATAATGGTCTACTAATCTCAGCAGATACTTTTATGTCTGCATGGTGCACAGGCAAAAGGACATACTTTGTGTTCCTGGTTTATTTTGTTCACGAGTGGTTGTTACTTGCTTATTGTAAATTCTTACTTCAGACTGATTGCCATTTGTTTACAATTCCACGTAACCCCACCAACAGGCCACTGACTCCAAAAGTTGTGTGTGCCATGGATTTTTCAATCATCTTATCTTATTAATGGCTGTATTGTCATTTTCTCACTAGCGACTGTCGATGGGGACACACACGATTCCATAAGTATAAAAATAAAACGAACATGGGGAAAAACAGATGCCGTTGCTTCACATATATGTCAGTTGGACTATGGGTATGTATGTCCTCATCAACATCTATCACCTGTCAAGGCTGGGTGCATCTATTGCCGTCAGTTCATCTCTCCATCTCCCTTGGAACCTTTGAGCGACCCACTGCCCTCGGCCATATCCAAAATTCAACTGTCCACCTTGAAATTCAGGCCTCAACTAACTAAGCATATGACTGCTCCCCCCCCCTGGTCAAGTGTCTTATTGTTCGATCCTTGGTCCATTGTTCAGACCTTTTGCTATTGCCATTCGTAACACTCTACCCTTATTTCTCTTTGGCTGCATTAAGAACAAATTCTTATCCATTGTCTATTGATAAGTCTTTTTCTTTTGTCATCTATCCTTTGTTCTTTTCTACCCCCCCCCCCCCCCCCCAGCACTCAATGACCCCAGTCGAACATAGTGTCAGATTTACCAAATATTTTGTCTTCAATTGTTTTCCTTTATCATAATCAGTAAAAATAAACAAAATTTATTTTCACATAAATTTTCACATAAAGCATTTATGATTGGTGTATATTGAGAAATTGTGATTTCTTGTAAAAAGAAATGGAACAGAACTTCTGGAATGTAATAACATTAAATTGACTCTTATATGTCAAGAAATTAAACCTTTAGATGTTACTTATAATACTAATGCTAAAACTGAGGATTTTGTATTTTAGTTTGACAGATGAAATGGGAGATAATTTATTCGACAGTTACCTCCCTTTACGTGAGAAGACACTGAGGATGTAAATAGTTCATTCAATGTTATTTTGATATGAAAATGTTTTCTATTTTTTTTTCAATATTCAAGTGATATTTTGACAAAAAATGTAACATCTCTCTGCACTACATTTGGCAGAACAGCTACTCTATTTTATTTTATAACTTGAAAATTGAAAATTATAGAAATTAAAAAAATAGAATAAAACTTAATATGGGATTTAGGATGGTCGTTATTCATTATCACGCAATGCTAGATAATCTTCTAGTTAAATATAAAAGCAAATTGAAATTTCCTCCTTTTCTTTCTTTGTTAATCTGAGTCTTCATTTGAAGCAAGTTTCTGTTTTTCTTAAATGCTTCTTTTCCTCTCCATACTTCCTAGTTTTTGCTAATCTTGTGTCTTTTTTTTTTTTTTTTTTTTTTTTTTTTTAATTACATTTTCACCCCAAACAAGGCACATTGCCACTTTAATGTAGGGGGCTACTATCAGGGGAAACATCTACTGGGGTACTATGTAGGGATTAGGGCAGCGAGATGTTGGTTCACGTTGCACTTGAACTTATGCATGTCAGTACAGTTGGGGAAGCAGTGACCTGGAATGGAATTCCAAAGTCTAGCAGTTCTGGGGAAGAAACTACTGGAGTAGAAAGATCTTTTACATCTAGGGATCTCTACAGTGTGGGGGTGGGATTTTGTAGCTTGTCGGGTCTGTCGAGGGTGTTCACGTCGTGGGGGCACAAGTGCTTGCAGTTCTTCAGAGCATTCACCATTATAATACTTGTAGAACAGGCAGAGGGATGCAACGTTTCGACGATGGGACAGAGGCTGAAGTTTTGATGCCAGTTTAGGGCCTATCAGATTTGCGACTCTCTTTTGAACCCTGTCAAGGAGCGAGAGACTAGTAGCCGATGCACCGGCCCAAATATGACAGCAATACTCCATACATGGGCGAATAGTGGCCTTATAGAGGTACAGGATACTTTCGGGTGTTAGAAGTTTTCTAGCACGGTAGAGAGAGCCCACCTTCCTCGCAGCGGCCCTGGCAATGCCCTCGATGTAATTGTTCCAGCTCATGTGTCTGAAAGATGTTAATATATTTTTGCACTCTTTCTTTATTATTTTTAAAGCTTTGGATATCAAACTTTTCAACAACATGCACATTCCTTTAATCATTGTAAACATACTTTCTGGTATTAAGTTCACCAAGATTAGGGTTATTTATTCTGTCGAATTTGTAACTATGTTTATTTGCATACAACCTAACTTAGAACTGATTTAATTTTAGGATATCTAGATCAAAGGTCAAGGTTAGAGAAAAGAAAAATATTTTTTATGATAACCAGCTATATTCAACATAAAGACTCACTACTTGGCACATAGAGTAACCAATGAAGACCTGCCTCTTATATAACCGTAACCTTGAAAAGTTTGATATTTTAATGGAATTTCAACTTATATTATCAGGCGATGATATATATATATATATATATATATATATATATATATATATATATATAAAATAAAGCATAAACAAGATTAATCAGAAGATCCTGATTGATCTTGTTTATGCTTTATGTCTAGTATGTTATTTTTATCTCTTGTATTTAGCATTATTTCCCTTTAATTTTGGTTGGAAAAAAGATTTTTTTCCTCAGACATCTATGAAAACTAGCATGTTACATCCATAATGCCATAACAGTTTCAACCTATTGTCTCCTGTTGCAGGATAAGATTGTTTTTTCTGTTTTCAATTGTTGTGCATGGCAGGAGTATCCAGGTGAAGTTTTGCCAAGGGTTTTTTTTAAATCTTATTTGACAATTTTTTTCTCAATAGGTTACCATGTGGTGGCTACTCTCTGCAGTGGCCACCAGATTTGTTTTCATTGTTTTCATTGACTAAAGGGCGGGTGCATTTGGTTTGATTTTCTGTGAGTCATAATTTTGAAATATTAGAAACTAAAAAACTTCTTGCCAAATTTGTGACTATAAAAATAAAACCAAACTAAAGTCATAAGGTAAAATAAACAAACAACAATATTATTAATTATTATTAATAATTAATTATAAAATCAAAAGTAAAATAAAACAAACTTAACACTAGTACACTTTTTTTCAATCATCCGCTCTACAATTTTGTTTATTTTGCAATAATATTTACTTGTTTTTCTTTTTCTTTATGCTTTTCAGAGAACTAATGGATAAAATCAGAGATTTTGAAGACCAAGAATTTTCTGGTAAAAAGACAGAATCTGCTAGTAAAGTCAAACTTCTTCCCCTGAATGAATCAGGAGGATCTTCTTTGCTTCGAATGGTAAGTTAAATCAGAACCTGCATGTAATGTAAAAAATTTTGCCTTTTCATTTTTTTTTCTTGTTAGGTTTCAGTTACTTTGATGGTTTTATCTTCATCAGTTTCTCCCCTATTTTCCATTTGAATTTATTTATTTTCAATTATTGAATCAAAATTGCATTCCTTTTTTTAAGAAATTAGCCTAAAAAATCAAAACTTGTATTAAAAGTTTCAGTGTTCATTTGTTTTGAAATTATTCATTCAATTTTGAAGAATTTTAATAAAATGTTTTTATCAATATTTAGTTGTTGAAAAAAATAGATACCATTTATAAAATAATATTAAGTTGAAATTAATCACATTTTTACCAAATCGGATCTCTTTTAATATATTTAAATAAATAATGAAAAAAACATTTATTATTCTTTTCATCTGTTAAATTCTCTAAATGATTTCAAAGCTGTTTTTTTTTCTTAAACTTTTAGCAAGATTGATGAAAATTTTCTGATTTAACATAATTTAAAACTTAGAAATTGTCTAGGAATTCAAAATTTTTATTTTTTAAGATTTCATAATAAAATGATTTCTTTGTATCAAAAAAATCTGTAATATTTTTAAAATGGAGATTTTTAATTCATAAATAAAAAGGTGTTTTTTTTTATTTTTAGAAAATCACAGAAGTAGAAGAGGAAAATGAAAAACTAAAAGAAAGATTATCCAAACTTGAAACTCAGGTGAACTGCTTTTTCTTACACTGCGTGTTTGTGTATGTTTATTGTGTAGGTCATGAATTGAATAAATAAATTGAATTTGAATGAATATTATCACGATTCACAGTGTTCAGTGCTTCATTTAAACACTAACATTACTGCCAATCATGTGATCTCAATCAGTATTATAACAAAAGGGTTTTCCTTAAAAATAAGTCTGAATTTTTAGACAAATATCAATATTGTATTTTATGAAGTTAAATGAATGATAGCTGCTTTCTCTTCCAACTGAGAATCACCTCTAACTGAATGCAAAACAAAGGTTAGTCTACTTAAGTTCCTGACCATACCTAGAGCCTGTCTGATACAAACAATTCCCTCTATTTGTTTTTGATCAAATATATATAAATATTGCTGTCATTTGAGATAGGCAAAACCTAACAAAACCACTAGACATAAAAATTTATTGACCAGGATGCCTCTTAATCTAGAATGAATATTAATTCTGTAATATTTTAAGTGAGCTAATCTCCCAGCATGAATCCCTGTTTTAAAGAGGCAGTCATTTTTTCAATTAGAGAAACCAAATTTTGGTTGATCAAACAGTGAGTCAGATAGTTTATCACAGGCACGTCATCTGCAACTTCACTAATTATGCATCATTAGTGCATATTTATATCATTAATAAAAATCAGTAAATCTGTAGCTTTTTGATTCCATTGAATCCTGATCAGAAAATTTCAACTTTAATATTAAATGCAATAAAAGGCAAATTATTAAGTGCATTAATAAGGAAGATTATGTTAATAAGTAATATTCATCATGAAAATACATGTTTTTCTTTTGTTTCTTTCCTAAACTATAAATTTATGTACAAACAAAATTTACCAAAACATTTCTTTTACATTTATTTTAATTGCTTTGATGCATTTTTGTTTTCTTTTCATATTGTTATGCTTTTATAGAAGATGTCCACTTGTTCAGTTGTAACCTATGAAATTGTAGGTCATTTCATTGCATTTTCAAAAGACATTTTTCAAACAAAAACTGAAATATTAATGATTGACTTTGTAGATTTGTTAGGAAGAAGATAAAAGATATGCAAACAATTCTTCACTTGGAAAAGATATTTTTGAATATGATTTGTTGATTGTTGTTTTTGGTTTGAAAGTTTATTGAGTGTGCTCTCGAATTTTGGAAAAAAACAATTGATGCAATATTTTTGATAGAGTGTGAGGGTATGGTTAAAAGAAAATTGGAAGGTTCTATTTATACACTGGTGATAGAAACTGACCAATCGAATGGAGCCACACTCTGCTAGCAACCAATCAGAAACCAGAAGCACTCCATAAAAATACTGCATGTTTTTGAATTCTCCCCATATTGTTTCATCCTCACTCAAGAAGTAACTATTTTTCGTCTTATGATTTATACAGATTAAATATAAAATTAAACATGGCTTTCAATTAAAAAACAGCCTTTTTTCTTTCTGGACATGGCTTACAAAATTAAATTATTTAGCTAGTTTGTCTTTTCTTTTTGTTTTCAGTCTATCAAACTTCTTGAAGAAAAAGACCATCTTTCACAAGAAATTGGTGCCATGCAAAAATATGTTAGCAATTTGAATAATGAACCGCAGGTAAAAAGAATTTATTTTTGTCTCATCGGGGAAAGTAGGGGAATAAATGATTGTGATAACTTTTAGAAGGCAGTTATACAGAATATTTTATTGTACTGTATATATACCAGACTTCACTGTCATTAGAAGAGAGAGAGAGAGAGAGAGAGAGAGAGAGAGAGAGAGAGAGATTAATATCCTCTTGCCCCTCCTTTGCTTTCCACAACATTCACTGTGACAATTAGATTGTCTCACTCTCTGTTCTGTTTGTAAAAATTACCTTCTTTTATATAAATAATCAACTTTCTAGCTTATTTAAAAATGGAAATACAAAAATGCTTTACTTATTAGTCATATTCTGAAACATTCAGAGAGAGAACTTGAATGCCTACTAAATAGTGTCCTCAAGTCAAGAGGTTTGTCAGGACAACCTGGTATAAAGATACTTTTCTCTACAACTAAACCCTAATCAAATATTCAAAATCGCAGCCCGAATAAGATCTCAATATGACTAACTCACACTGGCTTGTGCAAAGAATAGTGCACTTTCTCCAAGTGATGTCACTTGAAGTAACAACATGAAGCTGGATACTCCACCAGACTAGATGAATTCTTCTCTTGTAAAACCATTAGATCTTGTGACATAAGCAAAGGGGAAGTAACTCAGTTGAATCACCATGGATAGCAGACAGAATTTATTAAAAAAACAAAAATAAACGTATTACATAATTTGTGAATTTTTAAAAAATAATTTTTTTAACTGTTTGAATTTTTAATGTTTTTTTTATAAAAATAATTGATTGAATTTTGCCATTAGATTTCCAAGAAATTGAAAACTTTACCTCTCTTGTTAACTCTCCAATTTGAATTGAAAGATTTTGAAACCAAATTGCTAGATTATACAGATGTCTTTTTTCATAAATAATTAATTTTCTACCTTATCGTTTTCCATGATTTTTGCATAATTTTTTCATACTATTTGTGACATGACAATTACGTAGATACCATTTGTTTTACTTGAAATTCAATATTTTTTCGTTATTTAAATATCGAAGCACGGTCGATTGGGAAGAGGGAAATAATATTCTCTACTTCTTTACTAACTCAGTGTTTAAGAGGTAAAGGAAAACTTTAATGGAATATTTGAATATCTATGTATTTCATATAAAGATCAAGTGTTAGCCCCAGGAATGGAGGCCTTTTGATTTTTGAAAACTTTAAATGAAGTAAAATGAAACAAAAAAGTCTCTTTTTTACTCTCAATAGCATTCAACCTCCAATGACATCTACCCTTTAATTCTATGCAAGTGTCATAAAAGACCATGCTATGATGTAACAGGAAGATTTTAAAGTTCCCTAAAAAAAAAAAAAACAAGTAGCTGCAATGGAAACAGAAATTGCTAACAAATTAACTTTTTTAATCATTTTTATAAAAATATTTTTTCCATTCAAGATTTATTTAAAAAAAAAAAAAAAATGTCTTTAAGATGTGTGAAAAAATTTAGAATATTTTGAACAGATAAAAACATTCTTTCAGTTAATTAAAATGTATAATTCGTTAAAAAAATTCTATCAAAAATAAAATTATTTTGAATAAATTATTTGATAAAACTTAGTGTTATTGAGATTATTTGGATTACTCTTCTTATTTTGCATGTTATTTTAACAATGTTTCAGCTAATGAAACCTGACCTTTAGGAGTGTCTTGTTAAACTTGAAAATCTGTATGTTGACCTGATCTCTTTATTTAATCCACGGAGGGTAGTTTACTCTTGTTTCATTGGTTATGACTGAGGAGCATTAAGTAATTCGTAGTCATATTTTTTATTTTATGGAAGTCACTTCAGACAAGGCCTGAAGCCACTGTATGTAAGTAGCTAAAAGGAATGAAAGATGCTTAACACAAAACTGGGAGATGACTATTAATCTTAGTCTTGAAAATACCAAAACTGTAAGTAGGAAGAAAACAGCCTACAGGAAGAGAATTCAACAAGCATGCATTCTTGGAAAGAAGTTATGGTAATAAGAACATGTCTTATGATGAGATGCCTGAATAGAGAATTGGTGAAGACACAAGATGGAACAAAGGAAGCAAGGACTAAATCTGACAATTCTGTGAGAAAGAAGGTGCAGAGAAGAAGAAAGTGTGCAGCCAACCAAATTATAGATACACTTCTGAATCTTATCGAGAACCCTCAAATGTGACAGATTCACCAGCCCAATTATGACAGCAGTACTCCATACAAGATTTATAGATAGAGAATAGCCTCAGATGTGAGATATTGTTTGCAGTGATGATGAGAACAGACCTTATGAGAAGCAGAAAGAGCAATGGATCTAATGTATGAACTCCAAGAAAGATTTCAAGACCAAGAAGTTTCAGAGTTAACTTCTCCAGAACAGAACCAATTATGAGAATCTCTGGAAAAAAAGAGACACATTTACAATTGAAAGACACGAAATATGCTTTAACAGAATTAAACGAAACAATTACCCCAATCCACAACCGAACACGTCAACTTCCAGATCGGTTGCATATTTCAACTGATTCTTAGTATTGCCCCTGCTGAGGATTGAACCTTTAACTTCCAGAAAACTGTTACTTAGAACTGATTATTATTTAGCACTTTATTTGTTGTGCCAGAATACAATTACAAATTACTTAAGACTTCTACCCAATTATGATTGATGGAATGAGAGAAAGCTAACCTTATGAATTAAATAAAGTGTTTCATTCAAAATTCCAAGTTCAACGAAGCACAAATTTTGAATTCCAGTCAGTTGGCTATCATCTCCGTCCTGATCTGAACTACATTAATTCTTTGCTGATCTTATGTTGCCACCTTTGTTGTAGAGAATTACTCAACACTCGAGATCGTGACTGCATTGATTCTTTGCCGATTTGATTTACTACCGCCATCTTTGTTCAACATAATGGCTCAACACTCAACAGGTTGAAAAAGAGTTTTAAAAAAGAAGAATTTACACTCTAAGATACAATATTTTTGACATGATTTCAATAATTGCACGAAAATCAAAAAATTAAACGAAAAGCAAAAAAAACAAAAAAACAAAATAAAAACACACAAATCACAAGGCAAAAAAAAGTGTGTGTGTGTATCATAGGCTAGGCTATACTGCCTTGGTGCTCTTTCCCTGCCTCCTCCTCCTCCTACTAGCTCACAATCCTTAGTTGCTCATCCCTATCTTCATGATAAGTTGGTTACAATTTTATTTTTTATTTTGTATTCATCCTTTCTGTTATATTAAGACTTAAATATTAAGCATTTAGTAAGTTCATTCAATGTTTTTAATTGTGTATAATATTGCTCCTTTTTAGTTACCATATTGTGTGTGTGTATGGTACTTTTACTTCTCTCTCTTCCCCATCCTTGCACACATTCCATACGCTAGCACTCACCTAAGCAGTGAATACAACTCTATTTTATTTTTATTGATTTTATTAACATTTATTATTATATATCAATTTTCATGTCTACTTTTTTATTGTTATTATGTATCAATTTTCATGTCTATTTTTTATTATTATTATATATCAATTTTCATGTCTACTTTTTTATTGTTATTATTAACATTTATTATTATACATTAATTTTCATGTTTATTTTTATTATTATTATATATCAATTTTCATGTACTGTCATATATTTATCTTTCTCTAGTGATTGTCGAGCATAATTTGAGCTTGTTTTGTGTAAATTTCTTGCTCTTGAGACGGATTAATTCTGTTTCTTTTAATTATTTTGAGATACGATTTTTTCATTAAATTTGTATCTAAAGGTATTACTGTAACTTGAAAATGGGTGATGTCATTAAAATTGAATGGTAGCTATGATAACTTTTGAAAAATAAAGATGATTTTGTAACATCATCTATTTGGAAGTAAATATATACATTTCTTGATAATATTTAGAGACCTGTCATGGCCAAGAGTGAAATAAATGATGTTTCTTGTGATCTTGACTGTAGCAAGAATGGTAATATAGACAATGTGACAGAATAAATTTATGCTGAATTTTTTTTTTTTTATCAGGATCTGATATTATTTTTCAAGCATCAACTTTTAGGATGTGTATGATAATGCCATAAAGAATGAATGGTAGCTTTATAATGTACTCCATTTTGAAGTAAATATATATTTCTTGATGAATTTTTTTTTATTCGCTATTTCCCCTTTTCTATTCCCTCTTTCCTACATCTTTCTCCCCCTATTTCTATTTTAATTTAGATCATTTACCCTCTCCCACTACTCTTATCCTTTTTTATTTACATCATTGACCCTTCCTCCAACCATCTAAAACATTCATGTACAGGTGAACTGCATAATCCTCAGTGTTTTAGTAATATAGAGATATTTTGTCTACATTACCCAATTACAATAGAAAAAAAAAATAAATGACGTTTTTGGAGCCGTTATTTTTTAACCAAGATAGAGAGAAGAGAAGCTGTGAGGAGAATCCAAAAGACTGTAAAAGAACAAAGAAAAAATTTATGCAACCAAGCACACACACACATGCAAACGTACACACAAGATTTTATATTTGTGTAGCAATCTATCTACAAAACAATGTCGAACTAACAATCAAATCTGGTTATTGTTTACAACCATTAATAAGCAAAAAACTAGTAAAACTAAAAAGATAATAATTGTATATGTTTTCTTTTGTCTCTTGTGTGAACTAGTAACAAAACCAACATTTAGCTTTTGAAATTACTATAAAAGTATTTGAGGAACTACAACAGCAACAACTGCTAATAAAATGAGCATAACAAATGAAATAGCACTGGATGAAAGATGCAAACAATTTAGCTAGTCACCCTCCTCCCCCTCCTCAAGAAAGATAAGGGGCTGTGATATTGCACTCTTCTTCTGAATGACATGTTATGTTACATTAAGTAATTTGTTTACAATTGCCCTATTATGATGTAGAAGTCTGATTCATGAAAATATGACTGAGATGATTAGAGACATTTCCCTGTTTTAATGATCAAATTGTTACAGATATAAATTTATTAAGAGATGTATGAGTGACCTCCTTTTTGTCTCATTAGGAGTAGAGGAGTGAATGATGATGATGATTTTTAGAAGACAGTTGTACAAAAATATTTATCGTACTGATTATGTATCAAACTTCACTGTCATGGAAAGAAAGAGAGAGAGAGAGAGAGAGGGAGGGAGGTTAAGATTAATAAATTTTATTGGGATTATTTATAGAAAGCTTTTAAAACTTGAAATTGTGTAATTCTTTTTCTATAACTCGTGAAATTATTAGGTGATTAGAGTTGATTTTGATTAAATAATAAAATACCAGTGCAGAACATTTCTTTGATTATGCAAAAATGATTACAACTTTGAATAAAGAATCATCGCTTATTTTAGTCTTGTTTTTAGTAAAATAAATTCCAATATTATAGGAAGCTGCAAAAGGAAGATGAACAGTTCTAGGAGGATGAGCTGATGAAATTGCTGATAAAATGACAAACAGAAAACTTTGTTTGTACACACATGCAATAAAACTTCATTTGAACTTCATTTCATCAACCACCTTCACAAATAAAATTGTGTGGTCAATTCTTGTTCTTCCATGTTTCTCAAAACTATGTGACTTACACATTTTTATTTTCTATTACTTATTTAGTTTTTTTGTCCCCACCCCACCTCAATAAAAGTAGGGTGGACCTGTAAATTCACCCTTGTCCGTTCGGTTGTTCATCTGTCCGCACTTTTCTCAGTAACTACGTCTTGAAATCTTTTGAAATTTTGCACAAACATTAAACATGATATGAGTAAAAAAGTAAATGGACGGATTTTTTGGGAAAACTCTGGTTACTCCCCTAGGGGTGCCTTTTGGGTTAAAATGGCTAAAATTGACACTTTTGTGCTTATTAAAAAAATTGATGCTTTGGATTTTTATAAAACTTTCTGAAAAGTTGTAACTAACTGATTTCTATATAATTTTGTTTGTCTATACTTCAGGATAACTCTTGAGTGTGCTCTAGCAGCTCTTTTAGGGCTAATAAAACACTCCATTTTTGGGACTATTTTACTATATTTGTCCAAAATTTTCTGTGTATGTCTAGCAGTTTTTCATGGTTCTGAACTCAAATTTAAATATGTTAAGGCCTTGGGGACTTTTGGGGCTAAATGGAGGGGAGGGGCAAATGATAGACTTAGTCATTTCTTTTTTTGCATGACGCAGAACTCAAATTTACATACGTTAAGACCTAAAACTGCACTGTTTGTTCATTTTCACCAGGATTTGACATCCCCTGGGGACTTTTGGGGCTAAAGGCTGAAATTAGTCAAATTTTTTATGCCTCGTTCATTGTGCACTCACGGGGGACCATGCATGCTTCACTTGTTAAATTAAAAATGCAATAGCATGAAGTACCAAAAATAACTTTTTAAAAGATCATATTCCAAAAATAATTTAATTACAAAATTAAATCCACCAGAATGCATTCAGGCTTCTTTGTAAACAAATTAGCCATTTTCATATTTTATTAGTGGTTGAAATAAAAAAGGAATGAATTACATTGTGATCATTCCAAATATGAAAGGAATTTAGAAGAATTTAAACCATTGAACAGAAAGTAATTTCTGGCTTAAAAAAATCTTAGTAAATCTTGATGCATTAACAAAATTTGGAAATTATTTACATCCAATTTTATAAACTGAGATTAAAACAATGTTAGCATACCAAAATTATAGTTTTATAACAGTGTGGTTCAATTAATAATTTAATTATCAACATATCATAATCATTATCGCCCTGTCAGCAACCCCACCAATTCCTTCCCTGCAACCTCATGCAAAGGGTTAAATACCTCTCCAAAACAGAGCCACCGATAGGCCGTGGGTGGAGATTCTTGATGCCTTAGGACGGAATCCTGATGGTTGAGAAATTTGTGGCTTGGATCTCTGATGTGTATATCATATGAGGGAGCTTATACAGAACAATATATATTAATAGACTATCAGGATCTTCAAGAAAGCGAAAGGAAATACTACAGCTCCAAAAAATCTAAAGGACCTGTTTAAAAACACAAACCTAATCAATGTCTTAGACTTCAAAGTTGGACTCATCAGAAAAATTTATTTTTAATTTTTTTTAAAAACAATATAAAATAATTATTCTACCTATAAAATTGCATTTGAGAACTTTATTTGACATGAACTAACATCTAGCTAGTTGATGTGCTGTAAAACAAAGCAAACTGTAATAATTAAATTTAACTTTAAAAATAGTATTTATAAAAAAAAAAAAATGCGAAATGAAAAGACTTCCAGGCAACACTGGATCATTAAAGTTTCTTATAAAATCCCAAAACAATTGAACTTCTACCAAAGAAATTTCTACCAAAGAAAAGAAGAATCATTGTTTTAAACATAGAAAATGCCATAAGTTTAAAAATTGTTGAATTTGGATCTTTTCAGAGTTTCTTTTTATCGACTCTTATTGAGAAATTAATCTTCTTTTTTTTTCTTTCTATTTTGTGTAGATACTAAATTTTCTTATTCTGCTTGTAAGTAAACTTGAGATTCTGTTTGTCAAGTTGCATGAATTCTATGTTGCCATCAAAGACGAATTGATTTTCTTTTGTATAAATTTGAGATTTTTTCTTTTTCTTTCTAGAAATCTAAAACTGACATTGAAGAAATGAAACGTTTGGAAGTGGAAATGCGTCAAGTAAATAACTTTAAACTAATATTATTTGGATTATTCTGATTACTGTTCTCATGCTGGGTGTTATTTTCACAATGTTTCGGCTGATGGATAACCTCTGACCTTCAGATACATTTTGCTGAACTCTGAAATCTGCATAGAATTTATTTAATTCACGGAGGTAGCATACTCTTGTTTAATCAGCCATGACCTAGTAGAAATCTCAAATAATTCACGATTGTATTCATCGTATTGTCTGTACCTTCAACCTCCAGGAGAGTGCCATTTAGAGCTGAATTTTATCTAGTACTTTATCCATTGATAAGTTAACCCTAAACCCCAACAAATATAAAAAATGCCTGGGACAGGCATATTTCCACAAAGAGATGGTAGGAAGTAGCATACTCTATACTAACTAAGAGATATGCTGAGTACGTGATGATTGTGAGCAAAATTTTGATAGCATCCTAGGCTGCTTCTCTCTACATCTGGCGGAAATTGTATAGCTGCTGTGTAAGGAATGACATGTTATATGGCAGTGAATGGTTGGCTGTCATCCAGTTGTCTCTCGCCCAAGTGCAGTGTAGTGACAGATCTATAATTAGATGGATCTGTAATGTGAAATCTGTTCAAACCCAAGACATTAAGCTGGAGAATTTGTTGAGAACTTCGTTTATTTTGTCCTTACATTCCATGAGCGAGGTTTCTGACAAAGGGGAAAAATTGCTGTTTTCTTGTTTGGAATATATACATTTAATGTTGGCTAGTTTCTGACCTTAAAGTAATATTTTTTTAGTTCCTTACATTAAGTGGCTTCATGGAGCAATTTCCATAAAAAATATGCTACAGTTTCCCAGCGTCAAGATTATTATAAGGATGAGTCCTTATACTGGTACGTTTGTGTATGACATTCACCCTCCTAGATAAACTGTTGTAAAAGCATGGATGTCTTGAATCATTGGGAGGTTGGCCAGCCAAGGAAAATCTTAAAGCTAGTGATTTTTATAATTCTGGCTCGCATGATTACTCTATTTAAATACGTCCCTTTTTATTTTTATATATATGTGTTTGACCTCTTGCCTTGAATAATTATTACTCTAAAAATTCAGTTGAATAAAACCTTCTTAAAGTTTTTTATCTTTATTGTTCTACAATCAGATTGGAATTTTGAGACAGGTGATCCACTGAATCAGAGCGAGTTTGTGAAATATCAAAAAACGCCCTACCCTTACATAAGGGAAAAGTGATGTCAAACGAATAGAAGAACTCTGATGGCATTAAAAAAAAAATTGTAATCCTTCTTCAGGAGTATTTTTTGAACTTGGGGAAACATCTAATCAAACTTGGGAATCTTTATTCATATACCTATAAAGTTGATTTTTTTTCTCACTCTGACATTGATATTAAAAGCTTACTTTTTCCATTTAAAAATGAGTAAAACAAACTTCTTGATATACTCAGTCATAAATATGTGAGCAACTACACGAAGGTTAACGAATTTGCATATTTCTTTAAAAAAAAACCAAGCATTATTTATTTATTCCTTTTTTATGGTTTCTTATTAGAAATCTAACAAAATGTAATTCATCTGAGCTAAATTTAAATCATGTAGTTCAGGATTGAAAAATGTCACAATTTTATAATTTTGGTAAAGCAAAAGATTTGCAATCATAAAAAAATTGTTATTTAGTTACGTTTGATTTTTAAAATATGGAAGATTAAAAATTCAACATTGTGTCTCTACCTGACTTGTCAGTTATTAATTTTCAATTCAAATTGCTTTTTTTTTTTTTTTAGAAAAAACTTGTTGATTTACAATCATTTTGTTACTATTTTAGAGTTTCTGGTAAAGTCAAGCCTTCAGAAATTAGAAATCAACTTTGTAAATATAACAAAAAATAATTTCTTTGTAGGGTAGTCTGCAATCTGATGATTCCTGTGTCTAGAAAATTCTGTGCTATGTTCATATTTTTGTTATTTAACTGATATTTTGTGTCCAAACACCCAAGTTTTTTTTCAGTATTATAAATATTTTTGCCCCTTTTTTATTTTCTGTGCTGCTGTAACTAAATTTTAGTGTATTTTGTGTCGTTTGTTTAATGCTTTGGATGCGTTTGTTTGTTAAAAAAAATGATGAAATGTCAAATTCTGTTTCTTAGTGTTGCTAAAATGTACCTTAAGTTTTCTGTGGACCTGTTAAGATTATGATAATCTCTTAATTCTGAACATAATTTCATTGAAGTAATGTTCTCAAATCTGCTGCTGATGACCTATTGCATGGGTAGATTGAGATGATGTGTATATCTAGTTCATTATCATCTTTCAAAATGGTTTGTGTTCTATTTGTTTTTTAAGAAACAAATTAAATGGATATTTGTTCATTGTTTTATTTTTCAGACCCAAATAACATCTGACAATTTTCAGATGATGGAGTCAGATCTGTCTCGTACAAAACTGGAGCTGCTTAAAGTTAATGAAATGTTATCTATGGCTGAAATGGTAAGATTACCTCACATCCTGTGTGCGACCAGATTCGTTTCTCCCAATATCAAAATCAGCAAATATTTGCATAATTTCTTTATTTAGTTTGACATGCAATAATACACATTTTTTTTATTTCGTTGATGAGATTAATCAACTTTCTCTCTCTCTCACAAAGCCAGCCGCCATGCATCTGGACACATACAGTTTCCTTCCGCAATTTATTTGGAACAATATGTATTGTCCAATAAAAAAAATTCATTTCAGTTGTTTCAAACTTAAAAATGTTTTCTTTCTGATTTGCAATAATTCATTGGATGATAAAATCATTGACATTTGAATCTGCAGAGATGTTTTCAAACTGAACTGAGAATAAAACTTAAAATCATAAAATTTTGGTAGGAAATGGCTTAAAACATTGTTTTTTTTAGTTTCCTTTTTTTTTTTTACTTATTTAAAATAACTAAGACAAAATGATAATTAAAATAAGAATTTTGAGAACTCGTCTTTTCTAACTAAATATTGAAAATTATTTTTATTAAAAAAAAAAAAAAAATAGAAATCTTTACAATTAAAATTTTGTTTAAATCATACTGTTTAAAGGAAACACAATCCAGGAATTTAAGATGGACATTCTTTATATTCACAAATTCTTAAAATTTCAAGTCTGAATATGTTCTATTACATTGTTTTGAGTTTAAAAATAATTACTCTTGTATTTTATGTTAATTTCTTACCATTATCTTTTCATTTAGGAATTAGAAAAGAAAGTTTCACATACAACACCTTTCAAAAATCTCAAGTTAATGTTACAGAAAAAGAATGAACAATTGAAAGAACTTCGACAAACACTTTCAAAGTGAGTTTTACCTTTTTTTTTCAAACTGCTTCATGTTTGACCAGAATTTATTAGGTTGGTACGAAAATAATGTTTTTTGACATGAAGTTGAACGTCAAAAAACGACATTTTTTTGCACTAACCGATATTTTCAGTATTTATGTAGATTTTAAGAAGTTTGGACTAGATATAAAAATTAAGTTTCTCAAATCAAAAATATCTCACAATGTCGATCACTTTTTCTTTCTTTGCTGAATTTTTTCCAAAGATCACTTTTTTCTTTTCACTTGACCATGTTTTCATAAAATTGAAATTATTAAAAACTATTTTTTCTTTTGCAGATATGAAGAAACTTGTGATGAATAAGGACATTTTGCAGCATTTTTGTTTTGCCTCTTGCATTCATTCCAGTTTTAATCAAAGCACAAGTTTGGAAAAAGATTATTTGAAAATCCGTCCAGAAATAAAATAAAACAATGTTGCTATGGCTTTTGTTTTGGTCAAGACTTGTAGCAATTTTATTTTTTAGAAATTTAAAATTTATTTTCTGAATATTTTTATTAACTGTTCATCCTAACTAGGTACAAGGTTATGTACATTTTGTAAAATTAGAAATTATTTATAAATTGACTTATGTTGATTTTTCAGCCAATAAAAATGTTTAAATTATAAGATATCTTAGTTAATAAATCTGGAAAAAAAGATGCTTTCTTGAATGGTAACTATTAAGTAGTTAACGAATGACAAGAAAGCATGAAGTTCAATTTGTTTTTCTTTTAAATGAAAACTATTCACAATTTTGATTTTTATGCCAATTTATTTCCAAATTGATTGCATAGCATAGGATTATGTGCAACTCTCAGTGATGTGCATAAAAATTTGCCAAAAACCTGTTTTTTAAAATTAAAATCAATGTATAATATAACGTTTGAGCATGTAATTAAAAAGAATGTTGGATACATGAGGATTTTTTCACATTTTGAATGTTTGCAAACTTTTTATGAAATAATTTGTTCGATTTAATAATGTTAGGAAATGCTTTATTTCTTGTAATGTGTTAATATTTTTTATTACTGGATGATGTAAAGATAAATAGTTAAATTCATTAATCAGCAAAAATTATTTTATAAATAACTAGCAGTTCAGCCCAGCTTTGCTCGGGCCCTATGTAATGTTCATAACTTTATGTGCATATATATATATATATATATATATATAGATATATTAAAAAGTTTGACTCATGTTCAGGTAACCTACCTCTAAAATTTCAAGTGTTTAAACCCAAAATTGGCGGAGGAGTTTGGTAGAGTCTGCAAAGGTCAACTCTTTCAACTTTGACCTCTTGGCAGCCAAATTTTCGCCCCAAAACTGATTAAAATGCTTGCTGCATGTCTGAATACCCTTTATGTAAAATTTCACATGTTTAAAACCAAAATTGGCTGAATAGTTTCCTAGAAACTGCAAAGGTCAGATCTTTTGAACTTTGACCGCTTGGTAGCCAAATTTTCGGCCAAAAACCGATTAAAAAGCTTGCCCTATGTCTGAATACACTTTATCTAAATTTTCAAATGTTTAGACTAAAAATTGGCTGATGGCCCTGTCGGTGAGGCATTAGAATACGCCGACTGCCCCCTTGTAGAGGGTAAAAGTCCCTCAATGGGAGTCCTGGATATGACCTTAAACTATATCCGATGGTGAGGCCCCAGCTTGCGGGCTCTGGGGAGTGTGGAGCCACCCTTTAATTGCCATTGCTCCCAGGTACACTCTGACCCGGAGTGGTAGTACCTGTTAGGGTCCCAATTATGGGTTAAATAGAAACTAGTTTGCAAAAAACAAATATATTCTATTAAAATTTTTTTTTCAAAATCACCGGATTCGGCATTAAATAATCTGAAAAGGGTCGATATGCTGTAAAACAAAAACAACAAACCAACCATAAAAATTGGTTGAGAGGTCAAATTTATTTTTTAATTTTGACCCCTTAACATTTATTGTTTTGGGCTCAAATCAAGTTAAAAAGTTTGATCCATGTCCAAGGAACCTAGATCTAAAATTTCCAGTGTTTAGACCCAAAAAAAGGAGTTTGGTAGAGTTTTCAAAGTTTTCATTGAACTTTGACCTCTTGACAGCCAAATTTCTGTCCGAAAACTGATTAAAAAGATTTTCTCAAATCTCAATATCTCTTATGTCAAATCTCAAGTATGTAGACTCAAAATTGACAGTAATTTGCTAGGGAAATGTAGGCACACAGACAATTTCACTTTTATAGATATATAGATTTTTTTGAATATCAGAAATATCTCAGCCTGAAAATGCAATGTACTTTTTTCTTAATAATTTTTAAAGAAAAACACATTACAAATATTTTCTATAATGAATGTGTTAACTTACAAAATAAACTTACCATAGAAATAAGTCATGTTCATAATTTAAAATCCATTCTTCATGATTAATAAGTTGCTTATCATATTAAAATGAAATAACATTGTAAATAATTGTCCCCTCCCCCCCCCCGAAAATTTGGATACCTTCTAATATTAAAGTAATTTTAAGGAATTACTTATTGAAAATGTAGAAATTTATTAACTTTGTATACGGTTGGTGCTGCTTAGGTTATAAACAAAAAAGTGTCTCTTGTCAAAAAAGATTTTTAGCTGGAATAAGTATTTTGTGAAGCAAATTACATGACATGAAAGGTCGATTTCAAATCGGAATCGAAAATTGGAAGATTGAAAGGTCTTCCAACGTAGATCCCCATTACCATGTCTTCTTTTCCAACATCAGAGGTCTACGTTCTAACCTTCCAGAGGTTGAAACCCAATTACAGGAGACTAAACCAGACCTATTATTTCTAAGCAAAACTGGCATTGGACAGACTATTTCCCTAGATGATTTCGTAATCAAAGAATACTCTAACTTAACTGCCAAATCTGACCCCCAAGACGCCATGGGCATGGAATATGTGCCTATATTAAAGATGGCTTTCCATGTGGTAGGGACATCTCTAGAGAAGATCCTAACTTAGCCTATATGTGCTTCCGGGTTGCACTTGCTCACACTACTGCATTTATATTTACTCTCTATCGCCCCCACAACAGCGGAGTTACTATATTTAAAAGCATATCTGAGAAAATTGACCACATCCTATCTGCTTATCCTTTAGCTAACATTCACGCATGTGGAGACTTCAATGTTCACAATGTGGAATGGTTGACCCACTCAAACAAGACCGATGATGAGGGGAGGTTCTGTCATGATTTCTCCATTGCTTATGACCTCACTCAGATTGTTCCCGAACCCATCTGTGTGCCTGACACTGACGGCCAGTATGTGAGTCTCTTAGACATTTTTCTCACAACTTGCCCTGAACTATGTTCAGTTTCTGTTCTGTCTCCTCTTGGATCTTCCGACCACTCTGTTGTATCAATTAAGATAAAAATGAAATGTAATAAGTCCTCAGACGTACCTATCCATTGTACAGTATATTGATACACTATGGCTGACTGGGATAGCTTCCGTACATTTATATCAGATCTACCTCTGCGTTCCCTGTTTAAGAAGGATGTGTCCTCTATAGACGGAATGGTTAATTGTAGGTATACCCTCAAAAAAGTTCCAGCAAAAATGTAACAGCCAGCCGTGGTTCTCTCCAGAATGTGCTACTGCCATTGCGCACAGAAATCACTTTTTCCATTACTTCCAATGCAATAGATGTATGGAGACTAAAGCTGCTTTCAGGAACGCCAGCAACCACTGTAAAAGAGTAATAAAGAATGCAAGAGAGTTGTATGCTCAGTCCGTCAAGTCCAAAGTAGCTGAGCAGCAGCTTGGTTCCCACCAGTTTTGGCAAATAGCAAACAGAATCCTGAACAGAAGTTCTATCTCAACTATCATCAATGGACCTGAGGTAATCTTGTCAGCATCAGACAAAGCCAAACTCTTTGCAGCTAATTCTACCCTTTGCGACCAAGGCCGCCAACCTCCAATATTTCCTCCTGTATCAGAAAACATGCTATGTGATATACAAATATCTCTACGTGATATTGCCAAGCTAATCAAAAACCTTGATTCCAGTAAAGCAACTGGCCCTGACGGTATTCCAATTATAGTACTCAAAAAACTTCAACCAGAACTAGCGCCCATACTTACAAAACTGTTTAAACGTTGTCTTAAGGAGAATTGCTTCCCATCACCCTGGAAAATCTCATCAGTATATCCTGTATTTAAGAATTAAGGTGATCGCTCATCCCTCTCTCAGTACAGGATGGAGTACTGTTGCCACATCTGGGCAGGAGCTGCTAGAAAGGACGTCTCCTGCCTTGATAGAGTTCAAAATAGACTTTGTAGGCTTGTAGATGTCTTTTTCTCTTCTCTGCAACTTCTATCTCACAGAAGAGATGTTGCGAGTTTGTCTCTGCTTTATCGTTATTTTCATGGCAAGTGTTCGACTGAGATTCAATCTATTGTCCCCCTCGCCAAACTTTCACAAGAAATACTCATCTAGCTGAAAACATTATCAATAATTCCCCCCACTCTTTATCTGTGCCTAAGCTTTAACGTAGATTCCATGAACAAAGCTTCTTTCTTAGAACTGCACGCCTGTGCAATTGTCTTCCGTTTTCCTGCTTTCCAGCTGACTACAATATAGTTGTCTTCAAGTCCAACATAAACAAGTTCTTGATGAGCCGTTCCACTTAAGTTAACAAATTTACCGAATTTCCATTACTAACGATTACTATATTGTCCAATTGACTACTGTACACTCTTAACCCTTATCCTTGAGTGGTCTCTAGGCCTTGATAAGTGGTTATGCCTATGTAAAAAAAGGAAAAAAAAAAAAAAAAAAGGTCCAACAAAAAATATATTTACAATGAGATTGGAAAGATTAAGTTTAACGACTTTACTATAGAGAAGAGTGAGAACTGATTTAATCGAAACTTTCAAAATAAGTTATTGCATTTGTAGGGAAAATTGTAGAAATCAAGAAAAGGGTTCACCGTTAAAGTGTTCATGCATCATGTGAAATCAAGCTGGAGGAGGGGGGTGGGGTTAGAGAGAATCAAGATGGTGGCGCCCACAACTTTTATTACGAGTGATCTCGCAAAATGATGCAAAATCTTGCCGTTTGTGTACAGATTAGGTGGGCCTTGGCTGCATAAAAGTAAACTGCATGGAGAACGCAGACAGTCTGTTATAGGAGAATACTTGGAAACTGTTGTTGTGTGTTATTGAGTCACTTTGCTTTTTTGCCTTTTTCTTTTCCCCTTCCATTATTGTGCCTACAAGCTATTCCGGTGTTATGGACAAATTCAACCTGAAGTTGATCCCTGAATTTGACGGCTCCCCCATTGGCCCCTCTGTTGTCAAATGGTTTGAAAAGGTCGAATGTGTTTGCAAGCTGTCTAAAATAAAACAATGATGGTACTGTTGCTACTTTATTACTCTAGTGATGGCAGACGTGAAGCAGTCAACGAAGAAGAATTCAGACGATTGATGGAGTTTCTCAGGCTTGTTGTGGAGTTGGTCATCCCACTGAGGCTCACAAAAGGAGCCTATGCCATGCACCAGCAACTCGGGGATGATGTGGACCTGGAAGAAATCAAGCAGAAACTATATGCGGCCTTTAGTATAGACCCTTTCATTGCCTGGAAACAATTTACTCAACGATGGCTTGAACCAAGTGAAACAGTGGATGTCTACCTGGCTGATTCGAGGAGGCTGGCTGTACTGTTTGGTGGAGTGAATGACCGCATACTAGGATGCGCCTTTTGGTGGGTCTTTCAGACAACACCAGTCGCCTACTGCGAGCATTTTTGAGGCTTAATGAGCTTTAATTGGACAAATTACTAGCCAGGGCACCGAAACATTTTGAAAGATGTGGGACCGGTCACGGCAGCTATGAAAGCATGCGAATCATCAACAGAAGGCCCAAAATGCTACGGATGTGGTGGACCTAACCATTTCTCCAGGGACTGCTGAAGCCGTAGCAATACAGGGGACACAAATGACCAAAGAGCATGAGGATGAATACGTTGTCATCATTGCAACAAGCTAGGCCACATAGTGCAGAATTGTTTGGGAAATGTGTGCTAGCTTATTACCCTAGTTAGCATGAATTGATGGCAGATGTAGAGTGGTCAATGAAGAAGAATTTTTACGATTGATGGGGTGTCTCAGGCTTGCTGTGGAGTCAGAACTGTGTTGATGAAGGTTCAGGTCAAATTCAACATTCTGATGGCTTGTGGGAAGCCCCTCAGTTATGACCTGCTGCTTGGAATTGACGCAATTTGAGAATTGGGAAGCGTTGCAGTCTTGTTGGTCAGAGACATGGAAATTGGTAGAAGGAGGGTATGTGCAGCCCTGTGTATTAATAACCCTGATTTTAATGTCTCTTGATTCTGACGAGAGTGTGAACTGCAAGGTGGAAATCAGCCCAAAAGGACATGCCAGTTCAACTCCACATCAAAGCTGCAGAGTACAAAGTGCATGATAATGTCAGAGAAGAGTACAAGAAGGAGCTGGAACTCTGGATCACAAATGGCTGGTTGATTCCATATCCCTAAGATAGACTGGAGCCTCCCAAGAGCTTGATTCCTTTAATGGTAGCTGTGCAGGAGAAAAAGCAGAAGGTGCATCCAGTGCTGGACTACCATGAATTAAATGGTTTTATGGATATGTTTACTGCCAACGCAGAAGTGTGTGCACAAAAGCTAAAACAATGGTGACGGCAAGAAGTTGATGTATTGTGTCTGGATTTATGGAAGGCATACCTTCAGATCCACGTTGATGAGGCACTTTGGCCTTTTCAAACTGTTCTTTTCAAGGGTCAATGCTTTTGTCTCACTCAGCTAGGATTTGGACTCCATGTGGAGCTTCTCATTATGAAATCTGTTATAGACACCATCATATCACAGGACCACACAATCGAGCAGTAGACATCGATGACATTTTCATCAATGAAAGTTTAGTCTATGTTGTCTAAGCACCAGCATTTTTCAGATTTTGGTTTGGTCTGCAAGAATCCGGTGTGACTAAAAGATGTAGCCATAGTTCTTCGCTTGCAGGTTCAGGAAGAAAGCATCATCCTCCGATGGAGATGAGGAAATCAGATTCCTGAAATCCCTGATGCGCTGAATTGTCGGTGCGTGTTTCTCTGTGTGGGAAACTTGTTAGTCATTTTCCCATGTGTGGATGGCTGAGGGTTGGAGTCGCGTTCTTCAAGTGTCTGGCAATGTGATACTTGTACAGTTTTGTCAGAACTGTGCAAATTGCCTCACCAGAGTACCGCACAGATAGCTGGATCTGCTGCAGGAAGGAGGACGGCTAGCTTTTGAAAGCTGGACCAAGACTAGTTAGCCAATGTCCATTGTCAAAGCAGACATCTGGGTGTGAAGCAAACTCTACTTTGCCAGATTAATCGGCCCACAAGTGTCCAAAGAGAATGTGAAATGCCTGAAAAACCGACATCTTTTTGCTGGGAAAACTGAGTACAAAAGACTGCTGATGGACATAACTCACCACAATGGTGAGAATTTTTTTATGCTTATTGATTGCGGTCCAATCCATCAGCAAGAGGCAATTTCCGTCATCCAACAGGTAGAGAGTGTCTTCCGTGAGCAAGACCCACCAACCGAGGTTTTACTAATGAGGAGTTCAAGAAATTTGTGGATAGTTGGATGTGCATCTGCAGTTTCGATGTGCCTACTTGCCGAGAGGAAACAGGATCATCGAATGAAACCACAGAACTGTCAAGACCATTGCAGCCAGGAAGAACTGTACAGTGTCTTAGGCAGTCTACTGGTACAACATCACCCCAAAAGATAACATTTCACCTTCAACAGCATTGGCTGGTGCATTGCACAGGTTCCATGTCAGGGTGAAGGGCATAGAAGCCAATCCGCTGCCCAAACTGGAAGTGACTGGAGAGAAATTTAAGAAGGGAGATGTCATTTGTGTCAACAACCCGCGCAAGATATGTGTACAAGATATGGTATCGGACATGTCACTGAGGCAATCAGTGTGGGTTGATGATATGCCCTATTATGTTAAAGACTTAGAACTGGCGACGCAATTGCAATCATCATTGGATGACAAAAGGAAATCAGATTCTGAGACCAGTGAGCCATTGTTCTGGTTTATGCCAGCTCCATCGGGCAGTGATTTGGATATTAGCAGCCTCCCGGCAGATGCAGTGATTTTAGACTCGGATGACGGACGAAAGCACACATGAGGATGAAGCCTGCATCGTTCCTCTTAAAAGGAGTGCTCAGCGAAGACAATCGCCACCTCCCTGCCCTGTCTGTGATAAGATCAGGGGTGAGTGTAAGGAAAATTGTGGAAACGGAAAAAAAGAAAAGAGCTACCATTAAGATATCTGTATGTGTGCGTCATATGTGGAATCAAGCTGCCAGAGGGAGGGGAGAGATAGAATCAAGATGGTGACACCTACAAGTTTTACGATTAGTGATCTTGCATAGTGGCACAAAATCTCACTGTTCGTGTGCAGATTAGGTGGGCCTCAACTGCATAAAACTATACCACATGAAGAAAGCAGGCAGACTTATAGAACCCTTGGAGATTACTGCTGCATGTTACCGAGTCACTTTGCTTTCTTGCTCTCTTTTATTTTTGCTTTTTTTGTGTTACACTGGTAGACATTTTTGTATTTTCTAATAGATCTATGTTAGTGTAAAGACAGACTTCAAAACAAATCGATTTCTTATTGCTGTACATTAACATTTGGTGAAATTTCGGTGCTTTTAAAGTTTCATACTATCTCTTCTCACCAACGTTAAGTCAATTTTGTATCAGATATTTTTAACTCATTCATAACTGATATTATTTTTTTAATTTTAAGTATGTTTGCATTAAATGATCATCTAGGCAACAAAGTAAAAGCTATTTAATTCCAGTAATAAAAAAGTACTTTTCTCAAAGCATGACAATTTGATGATAGGCGTTTAAGGTATGCGTTCTGGTCAGGCTTTTGATCTTGTGTTTGAGCACCAGCAGGCACTGATGTACAAGTTTGGCTATGCAACAGAAATTAGCAAATGAGCAGAGCTCATTCCCATCCATCTGCTACTCAGTATAACTTCTACAGATCATGCCTTCTTTTACACACACACACAAAACAACACTGAGTAGCTGGCATTTCCATGGAATCACAAATATAAAATGTTATGATCTGCTTCAATTTCAGTTTTTACAAAAAAAGATCAGTTGTGATTAAAGAGTATGGTGAACACGCAGAGCATCTCAAGAACTGGAATCCATTCTTTCAATTTGACCAAACAGTCTTCCGTTTTGCACACATCTCCCTCTACTGTGCATATCTAATCTTTTTTTGAGATCCTCAGCTAGAAGCTCCTGATTAAGACTCATATTAAACATCGATCATATCATTTTCATATTTCTTTCCATGTAATACATGTTCTCAATCTTCATTGGCCATGTTTCACTTGCAAACTGCATATGCCTGATAAACTCTTCCCTTAGTCAACAATAGTAATGCTCTACTGGTTAGTAATGGCAGAATTTCTCTAAAATTACTCCATCCACTTCTAACTCTTGTAATCCTCCAGAGTTACAAAACTTCAATCTCAACAACTCCACCATTCAAATATACTTTCTTCAAATTTGAGTTTTTATCCATCTCCATTGTTTTACATTTCTTGCACGTAAAATGGTTTTCTTTCAACCTACCTGTAATTCCACTACAGTTTTTGTGTATACAATGCTTGCAAGTGCCTCACATAGACCCGCAAAAGAATGAGTTGAACCAATCTCCCTTTTCACAAACTGGGGGCTTTCAAACACTGCATCCACTGATCATCACTTTGGTCTTGATAACATTCACTCTGTTACTGTCCATAGCATTCATCCAAGTCTTTAATTTAACATGCAGACCTTTCATTGTTTCATAGTACTAAATCAGCATACACCATTTCTTCGAGACAACCCTTATGTAACTACCTGGACAATGTTAAGACACAAATGAAAAGCAATTAACTTGGTATAGAACCGCAATGTACTTCTACTTTAAAAGTAAAGTATTTCTGTACACTGCTTACACAACCTTCATCAACCACTCACTTGTTCTTAGTTTACGCAAAGCCCAGTAGATAACATCTTTCTCCAGATTCACAAAAGCAAAATACAGATGCTTATTTTTTACCAAGGTATTTCTCTTACATTTGTCTCAGGATAAATATAGCACTAGTTATACTTTGTCGTTTCAACATAAAGACTGTCGTATGACAGGGATGCCTTCTATCGCCATTCTTGTTTCTACTAGCTATTGACTGGGTGATGAGGCGGACAACAGATGGACAGCATTCAGTGGACCCTCTGGATGACCTTGACTTCGCTGATGATCTTGCTCTGCTCTCCCACAAGCAACAACAAATGCAGAGCAAGACTTCTAGACTGGCCATCCACGCTTCTCAAGTTGGCCTCCACATACACCCTAACAAGACCAAGATCCTGAAAAATCAACGCATTCAGCAAAGGCAGTGGAGTTGGGCAACAAAAACTTGGAAGAGGTTGAGACCTTCACATACCTTGGGAGTGTGATAAACCAGCAGGGAGGAACAGATACAGATGTTAAGACCCGTATCGGAAAAGCAAGACCATCTTTCATAGCCCTCAAGAACCTCTGGCAATCCAACATCATCACTTCTTGCACAAAAATCTGACTGTTCAATTCCAACATCAAATCAGTACTACTGAATGGAGCAGAAACGTGGAGAACAACAAAGACCACCATCGGAAGAGTGCATGCTTTCATAAACTCATGCCTTCGAAGAATGCTAAGGATCCACTGGCCAACTACCATCAGTAATGCAGATCTCTGGGATAGAACTAATCAAGTACCAGCAGAAGAAGAGATCAGAAGGAGATGGCGATGGATCGGACACACCCTGAGGAAACAACAATCGAATATCACACGCCAGGCCCTGACCTGGAACCCTCAGGGAAAGAGGAAAAGAAGCCGATCAAAAAACAACTTGAGAAGAAACCTGGAGGCAGACGTTAAACTGACTGGCTACTCATGGAGGGAGTTGGAGCAAATCGCCCAGGACCGTGGACGTTGGCAGGCAGTTGTGTATGGCCTATGGCCCATCAGGGGCTCAAGGCTTAAGTAAGTAAGTTATACTTTGCCCAGGCATAAAACCAAACTGTAATTCATCTATGCTAATGTGGCTTCTTATTTGCTGCTCAATTATTCTCTCAATCTTTCAAAAGCTGATCTATTAGTTGTAACCCTTGTAATTACCTCCATCGAAAGCTTTCCTTTTACCATTGTAAGAATTCACACTTATACTAAGATTTTAGTTTATTAGGATAACCTTTTCATTTATGATCCAATTTCTCCAGTCTAATCACCTCAATACCGGTTTCACCCACAACCTTCAACATTTCTGCATAACGCCTGACAGTCCTTTAGCCTTACCCTTCATTTTATTGCACCACTTTTGTCTCAATTCTTATAACTGGATCATTCAAATAAAAATGATTTTATCAATATCCATAAAACATATTTTCCATTGTAATGATTAATTTATTTTAAACATTCCATTCTGAAAAAGAATTCTTGGCTGAGAATCAAAAACTTTCAAACAATTTAAAATATTTTCAACAAAATATAACTAAATTATTGCATTAAGAAACAAAGAAAAATTATTAAATTTAAAAATACTTTTTGTTGTTTTTGGAAACTTTCAATGTAAAAAAAATTATTTGCCCAATGAACAAAATCCCAAAATAAATATCAAACGGTTTTATATTTTTAATATTTATTTATTTTCCAATCCAATGAAAGTCCCAACTTCTTACATGCGACAAAATACAGCTCCATTTGCATAAAATCATTTTGCAATGAGAAACAAAATATTTCTTGCTGTTGTTTCCTGTAAGTGTGAGGCTTGGGTTGGTTTGGTAACCTAATGAGAATTGTAGCTTTTTAATGAAATGGTGGGAGAAGGACAGAAAAATAATTAAAAATAGTATTTTCGTACAACAAAGTGGAGCTGATTTTTTGTGCCTAAACAAATCAAAGATGATATTGTATGTTTAACAAAATTGTAAGTCAACCCACTTAACATTGAACATATTTGAAAGTGATTTGAAATAAGTTTTCTTTCTAAATGATGTACAAGAGAAAAATAAAAATCTGATTGTGTAAAACATTGATCAAAAGTTGTGCAAATCTGAGACATTAAAAAAAAAAAAATTTTTTTTTACAAATAATAAATAAAGTAATAACAAAATCAGCAACAGATTTAGACATTAAAAATTATTCAAATAAAACTGGAGGGAAATTTTGACTTCCATTAAATTATAAAAACGAAAAATATTTTGCAATTTTAAATCTTTTTGAAATTTGGCAGTGAAAGCAGAAACTTAAAAATGCAGAAAAGGAGTAGATAAGTTTTTGTTTTAATATTTAAACTATCTCATTAAATCTGGAAATAGTTTTCCGTTTGGCAAACTTATTTTTGATGACACAATTATGAATTATATTTCTTTGTTAAAATAAAAAAAAAAATTTTCACCATTAAAACATAGTTAAATAGATTTATTAAATTCAAATTTTTTTTACTCAACGTTTTTATTCACTTCCTAATGAAAGTAAAAAAAAAAAAAAAATCTCCCAAACCTATTTTTTTCTACAAGGATTTGCACTAATTAAATGAATTGCCTGAAACACAAATTGCAAAGTGTTTATTTAATGGATGGTTAAAACAACAATTATATAGTTGAATTTAAGTCAATTTTGCACCAGGATTTTATCAAGCTCATGATGAAGCGAAAATCTATCTTTATTTTTCAAATTGAGGGAAGAAAAATCCTCTCCAAAAAATGAAATTTTGTTACTAAAAGTTTTATACAATATTTCAAGCTAAGAAAAACATTTCAACACTAAATTTTCTTTTATTGTACAACTGTTTTGTGGTCCAAGCAATATTCAGTTAATCTTCACTTTGAAAGTGAAGATTTATTTCTTTATATTTTTACACACATTTCATTGTCTACTTTTGTACATATTTTAAAATGTCCAAGTGAGAGAAATGAAATATTAAAAACAAAACATTTGTGAAAATAGATCTAGGTGAGTTTCGATAGTTTTTTCCCCCCAAAATATATTTAATTTAAGTCAGATTAAAAAAAAAAAAAAAAAAAATAGCAGAAAACATTTAAGATTTTTAAGTTGATGAAAAACTCAAGTATTCCAGATTTGTGAAAATTATTTCTGCATGGAATCATTTTTATGATGGCAGAATTACCCCCTGCTTCCTCAAATTAAGAGCATCAATAGCTTTTGAAAAGAATCAAAGAATTGCTTTTCTCTTTAATTATACAATTTTCAAAATTAAAAATAATTCTTTCCTGTTTTTATTTTGAAAATATGATAAAAATTATTTAAGTCCAAACATTGAATTTCAACCCGCAATTATTTTTGTATAATGTAAGAGAAATGGAGAATCATTTAAAACATTTTTGACAAAGAACATTTGGGTTTATCTGACAGCGTTATAGCTTATCAATAAGTGGGCTGCAGCAATTCTTTTGTAAACAAGTTTCTATCTATCCACCCTCTTGTGGTATTATTGTGTAAGTAAACAGTGTAGATCTGATAACATTTGAAATCAGTTGAGCTAAATATAAACATGTAGACACACAGACATCAAAATTACTATGCAGTACTTCTTTTGTTTAAACACAATTTAATTTGACTCAATATGAATTTGGACTACTGTTCTCATCTGGAGTGTTATTCTTACATTTTGGAGGATTTAACCGGACATTCTTCAGGTGTATCTTGTTGAACTCTGGAATCTTTTTGTCAAACGAAACTATTTATTTAATCTATGGGAATAGTATGCTCTCATACCATCAACTATGACCATGTAGAAATCTTAAATAATTCACAATTGTATTTAGTATTGTCTGCACTGAGGATTGAACACCCATTAGAGTGTCTCTTAGAACTGAATTTGATAGAACGAGAGCATGCTACCACTGTAGATTAAATAAGGAGTTCCATTCAAATCCCCAAGTTCAACAACATACACTTGAAAAAGGTTGGAGGTTACATTGACGGAAATCTTGTGAGAATAATACTCAAAATGAGATAAAAAAACAAATTACCAATTAACCCTAGTTCTCATTTAAAAAATTCAGAAACATAATATCAACATGAATTATTATAAAATTTTATAAAGACTGAATAATAGTTGGGTTAGCATTGAATTATTAGCTAAGATTACATTTAAATATTTGTAAAGTACTCCTTCCTCCCAAATGGTTGCATTTCCATATATAAAATGTTCAAACTTTTTATATGTGCATTCATAAATCAAATATTTAGATATTCTCGAAATGTGATTAACTTTGTAGACATTAAAGAGTTTGAAAGATAGAAGAAAATGAAAAATGTTTGGGCAGAATCAGACTAAATTATTTTTTATAGAAATTTTTTTTTTAACAAACTTGTTTTTTGAAGAGTTCATTTAAGTATGAGAAAAAAAAGAAAAATTTCTTGTCCAGAATTCTTCCATTATAAAAAAAAACAAGAATAAAGAAAAGTCTTTATGATGTACTTACTCATGATGAAATGGAAATATATTCCAAAAATCATGCAAATTGATCAAGTAGTTTTATTTTTTGTTTAAAAGGAACTATTTTTAAGGGTGTAAGGAAATTTGTGGGCATTAGAAAATAAATCTTCCGTTTGAATTGTTCTAGAGTTATCTTCCTTCGTTTCTTGAGATTGACAGGAAAGACAGCTACTCCTTATTACTTATAAAATTTGATTTTCTTATTTAAAAATGAAACTACTGGATCAATTTACATAATTTTTGGAATATGATTTTTGTTTTGTTACGAGTACATACATCATACAGATTTTTGTAATTTTTTTATTTTTTAACACATAGGGAACCTGGACAAGAAAAAAAGTTCCTGAAAAATGTTGAATAAACAAATCTTAAAATTATCAGAATGTTTTCATGTATCCAGAGATAATCTTTCACTGATTTTAAATTTTTCAAGAGCAAAAATTTCATAATTTATTTTTCTTTTAAATGAAAATAGTAGACAGATGTTTTTGTTATTTTTGTTGGAAAAAAAATTCTAATTTACTTTTATGTCAATAACAGCAAAGATAAAAAATTGCTCAAGAATCATGAGCATCATAAATAAATTGCTAAAAGATTTTAGAAAACTATAAATTCAGAGATTTTTGTCTGAGATATTGATCAGTTTCTATTGAACTAAAAATTTCTTAAAAAGAAAAGTAGTAGCATTTTTATAGATAGATATTAAGGATAACTTTATTGCATATGTGTATAAGTATTACTAGAATATGTATTCTATATGTATTAAGAAATGTGAAGAATTGAAAAACCTGCTTGAAAGATTTTTATGAAAAAGTAATGTTTGCTCATAAATGTTTGAGTAAGCGAAAAAAGTTAATGGAGTATTTCTATGGTAGAAGAAAGGATGAAAATAGCAGTTCAATTGATAATATTAATCAATCCAAAATCTCATTTATGTTCGATGAGAAAAATTATTTATCTGAAAAATTATTCCGTTGACATTTGGGACTGCCTGTAAACAGCACAAGCAAATATCAAACTGGGGTAAAGTTAAAATTTTTATTTGAAAGGAAAAAAAAAAATCCTGTTTTGTTTGCTAAATAAGACATTTGCTGATGTTTCATGATACTTGATTCAAAATTTAATAATCTCTGCAGAAAATAATACTTGGGTGACTATTCGATCATTTGCCATTAAGAAAAATGTTGAAATTTATTAAAATTTTAACATTTTCTTTTGTAATGCAAATCATTCCCTTATGATAAAATTCCTAAATGTTCATAGATAATCGCTAGCAGTTTGCTCCAAAAGTTGCAAGACAGAAAAAAAAAAAAAAAAAAAAAAAAGAGCACAAAATATTAATGGCTAAAAACTTTATATTAAAGTTGAGAAAAAAAAAAAAATAGAAAAAAAAAGAAGCCTTTTACGAGATTTTGTTCTGCAAACCATTTTTCTGTGAAAATTTTGATAAGCTCAACTGCTACTAAAGATATACACATGCAGTTTGATAGCTCCCAAAGTCTTTAATGGAAAGCAACACTAGTGTCAAGAAACCATCTTTGGTGATTTCCCATCAACAATTGCCTTAATATCATCAGAGTCCAAAGTTTCATACTTCATCAAGGCTTGCGCAAGGGCTTTATGCTCTGTACTGTGACTTTTTACAATCTGACGAGCTCTTTCATAAGATTCCTAAAACAGAAAAAAAAAAAAAAAAAAAAAAAAAAATGAAAAAGAATTAATGATTTAAAATATAATTTTTTTTATGTTTCTTAACCTCTTCTCCCATCATTAAAAAAGTTATCAGTCATTCATTCATTTTACAGCCTAAAAAAAATAGTTTCAATTTTTATTTAAGCAAAATATAAAAGTGATTCATCTCATGTAACAATGATTATAATAAAGCTAATGTTTTGTTATGAATTTTTCTGGTATATTTTAATCATACAGAATTTTCCTGTCTTAGATTATGTTTGACTTCCATTTTGATTGTTCTAATTATAATTTTCAATTAACTTATCAAGTTAGCTATCTCTTACTTTCTATCACTTTCACCCTCTTGCACTGTATTTTATTTAGACCACTGCTTTCTTATTCTATATACATCATCTATTATTCTTGCTTCTGTCACTCTCTCTTAATCAAAGATAATAAAAAAGCAAAGAATAAAGAGACTGTAATAGTTCATAAACAAAAGGAAATATCACTAGTTGCAGTAATATTATTTAACCCATACTTGAAGAGGAAAAAAGATGTGTGATATTTAACTTGCCTTCCAAACCAAGTTTTTCCTAATTTAAACAATTTAATCTGAACTCAACGTGTCACAATTTTTTTTAGTTTTGAACAAACGTATAAGATTTTTAATAGATTTTAAAATTTTAGGTAAAAATTGTTTTTTCTTACGTGTAAAATTCGTTTAATTTCCGAATCCACTTGTTCTTGTACAGCTGGACTCAATTCATTCACCTTCAACATTGAGAGTCCACTGTCAAAAGGATCATTGTCATCAAAGACACGTACACCAATCTGGAAAGAAACAATAAATCACAATTGATGACGTCAAATATGAATATTTTATCTAAAAACATGACAAATTTTCTTGTCATTTTAATGTTGATAAAATATTGACATATGTAGCTGAGATCAAAAACAGCTTATCCAAGAGGAACACTGATCTTCAATCCCCATATCAAAAAATAATTTTTTATGGCTCTGAAATAATTCAGAAAATATTCCAAACTATGTTTGGATCCAGAGAAAATTATCATTCCTGTAAATTGACATGAATTTGAAAACTTATCTAGAATTACTGCAATTCAAAATGGGAACTTTAGTAACCAGAAATTTTGTATCCTGATTAAATTGTTAAATTTTTTTTCCTTTCAAATTTAGATTGAAAAAACAAAACAAAAACAAAACAAACATTTTTCTATAAAAAAGCAGTAAATATTTTTTTTTTTTTTTTTTACCTTTTCAGACATTCCAAACTTTTTGACCATGGCTTCTGCGATAAGTGTAGCCTTTTGAAAATCAGATTCTGCACCTGAAAATAATCAAGTTTATTACTTGGAATAAAATTAATCACTTTTCTTATGAACTTGTTTAAATAATTTTCACTTATTTTTCACAATTAAATTCTCAAAATGTAACAATTACTTTGAAATTAAAAACGCAAGGTTTTATACCAAAATTGGACAATTGATTGTTTAGTCCCACTAAGTTAACCATTTTTAATTTGATCTTTAAGTTATCCTTCAAACTCACAAACTTTAAATGTTTTCTTTTTTAAAATTCTGAATATCATTTTAAGCCTTCACATGAAACACTTAGTTTTTGTTGTTTTATTATGTTTTTCGAAAATAAAATACAGGCCAGGATTTTACCTGTCATAGAATAGTTTTTCTTAAATATATAGTGGGGCAGAAATAACATGTTTTTGAAATTTTGCATCACCAAAAATGGACATCACATGAAAAACATATTCCACAATTGACTTTATAAAATGGCAAACCTTTTTGAATAAATGGATGAAAAAAATTATCTCATTTTCAATAAAATCTTATATTACATGATGTTTTAAAAGACACCTGTTATTTCTTTCTTGTGTCCCAACCTGTATTAAAATTTTAAATCAAAAACAGAAAAAATCCATTCAATGTATTTCAGAATTAGGCAATGTTAAAAATGTTTTGTAGAAAAAAAAATGTTGCATAGAAATAAACAATGAAAAATAAAGTTACTTTTTACCTGTGGTTACTTTGTCAGAGCCATAAACAAATTCTTCAGCAACACGGCCACCCAGACATACATCTATTTCTGCTAGAAGCTGGGCTTTGGTTTTGTTAAAGGTCTCCTTGTCTGGGATAAACGACGTCTGGAAAAATAGAAACAAAAAATGGTCCAACAATAGAAAGCAAAATAATTTATCCAATCAACCTAAGATTTTCTTAAAATTATAAAATTCAATGGAATAAGAATATTCACTGCAGTGAAAACAAAGACCCTGTTGAAAGGTAGGGATTCCCTGAAAATCGCTTTGAATGAAAATCTGGATGCTGCGAATTACTTCAGGTATCTGGATACAATTATTATATACTCAACATAGTTGTATTTCACTGACATTATCTTCCTTAAATATCTTAGAATTCTTGCACATAACCTTTTGTCTTCACATCGGGAAGAACTTCGTTTTCAAGCTTTTACAATTCAAAGCTTCTCTAGATTGATACTGCCATTTGTTTGAAACATTTCTTTTCTATTCTGAAACTAAAATGGCTTACAACTTGTAGTGTTGTAAATAAAAGATGTAAAAAAAAAAAAAACTCTTTCCAAGGCTTTATTGAACAAAATTCACAGCTACTAAAGCAAGAGAGAAAGAACTCAGTCTTTTAAAGAAAAAGGAACGCGTGCAAAATCATGTGGCAAGAAACTGAATTTGCATATTTTTTTGTTTTTTAAACAGTAACAAAACAATTTGCATTAGCGTTTCCTTTAAATGAAAATATAACATAACTCAAAAACATCCCAAACAAAAAACAGGATCAAAACAGACACCTATAGAAATAAAATCAAGTAGCTTCCTTCCTTGAGACTCCTATTTCAAAGAAGGAAGGAAGTGATGTGATTTGGTTTACAAATATCCATAGACTTAAAACTAATCCAGATGATGTAGAATGATTTGTTTTAGTAAACTCTCCAGATATCCTTTGTTACGTTATTGCTGCACTTTTCTACTGTAGGCTATATAATTTTGTTAGCTCAAGTGCCAAAATGTGTGCGAGTAATATATATATCAACAATAACCTTATACAAAACTGTTGTTTATTCTATCAAAAGCTCACTATAGAGAGAGAGATGTGAGTTGACAGTGGCTTGTTTACGACAAAAATGACAATCCGGTCAGCTCCTCTCGGTTCTTTGTTTCTTTCCGTCTTTAACCTGGTTTTGCATTTGTTTTTACCAACAACACTTTTGTCAGGAATTTGTTCGGCATCCCAGTCAAAGCCAACATTCCAATCGGATTGTTTTCGAATCTTGTTTAGTGTCAAGAATGTTGATTTCCAATGTTTGCACATTCTTTGCAGTGTTTTGATTTACGATTGCAATATTCCCTTGTTTTGGAATTTTGTCAACAATCCACTGTGTGTGGGTACAACCAGTGATTATTCTAGTGTTGCCAAGCTCAATATGCAACACTCCTTTCACTCTTATTTTCAAAGTGTATACATTATATAAATACATTTTCACTCCTTCTCTCTCCTCCACCATAGCTACAATACAACAGCAATTTTCATAATAAAAAACAAAAACATCAATAACTTGTTTCAAAATTAAACATTCACAACAACATATATATATATATATATATATATATATATATATTTTTTTTTTAATATATTTTACGATTCGTAGAGTCCAATGAAAGAAAAAAAAAATCATTTTCTTTTTTTTTTTTTTCATGGTTTTCTCTTTTTTCAAGTCCATAAATATATATATATATATAATTTCATTAATTTTTTTTCCAATTAGTTAAATGTCTCTTGATGCATGATCTTTGATCATTGCCAGTAAACCGCATCGTAATTATAAAATTAACATCAATAAATGGCACTTGATAGCCCCATGCATGCTTCTGCTAAAGTTTTTTTTTTCATTTTTTAAAATTTACTTTACCATTTCAACCTACTCTGATTGAAATGAGAAGCCGCTACTATCTTCCCTAAGCGTTATTCATTGTAAACCCACAGAGAAAGGCTTTTCTTTTATTTTCTTAATATTAGGATATTGTGGAGGTGACGTAATTCAAGTTGAGAATTAGTTTATTTTTAGTTTTCCTAGTGAGGCTTAACTGTATTACTGAGCATAGTTCTCACCCATCTCAAACATCCTCCTGTTTACTACCAACTCGCCTAGCCTCTGCGTTATTCTTATTTACCTTCTTGTTGACCCTTTCTTTTGCCGGACGTGAAAATTTACTCTCTTCCTAGCCACTCACGTCTGCAACATTTTTTAATCTTGCCGATGTCTCCTGACATCATACTACTACACGTCAAGATATGGCGCCCCATCAACGGAGCGTTAGATTCTTCATCGGAATTCTCCCATTGATGTCAACCTTTCTGCATTAGAAGACCAGTATCTTCTGGCACCAAATCGCTCTCCAAATCATTTGATACCTCCAGTGCAGCCAATGCAGTTTTCCTTAACAGCCTCTCTGTAGTGGGGATCTCCCACTCCTCAATAAATGCTGCCCTGAGATGTTCTGCATGCCCATTTGTTACAGAGTCCGTTAATTGATCTCTAATTCTACAAGAGAGGTCCTGTTTTTTTCTATGACTACATAATATGGATTCCAACATACATCTAATTTTCCTCTTCTTTGGTGGTTTTTGTATAAAACTAAGTCACCAATCTTAAATTCTACCGTTTTTGTCTTTTTCTCTGAATTTTTTATCTTTTTCCTAGCTTTTCTAATATTGTTTCTAACTAGAGTGAAGGTCCGATGCATTTCTTGTAGAATGACCTCGTGATGCTTGTCACCATAGTATACTCTATGAAATCTCAATATATTGTCTAATGGCAGAGTAACAGCTCTTATAGAGCAAGTAATACGGTGAGAATTTTGTTGTTTCACTCACGTGGAACCTGACAGTCGCTAACATTTGATTTATATAAATATCCCATGATTGTTGTTTCCTATTTTCTTTGCTAAAAAGCATCATGCATCGTTCTATGGAACCTTTCAACTTTCCCATTACTTTGTGGGTGATAGAATGATGTAGTCACATGATGTACATTGAGGTCCTCTAATGCCTTTGGTGACAAACATGCCCCAATTGGATGATCGGAGGCATGTATATACAGTCTGTAGTCTTTATCAGGATCGGGATATGCCAGTATTACCATGTCTACAAGCTTCGTTTTTAGGCTGTCAAAGGCAGACTAGCATGCGTCGTCCTATTGAAAATGCGTTCCTCATCAACCGGACTAATGGCTCAGCGATATCAGAAAAGTTTTTATAAATTGTCGGTAGTATGAAGTCATATCGATGAAAGCTCTTACTTGTCTCACAGTGGTTGGAGTCGAAATATATTTTATAGATTTGACTTTCTTTTTTAGGTTTTGCTGTATACTCCTCTCACTAATCTTGAAACCCAGATACTGTATTTCTTTTCTAAAGAACTCACACCTTGTGGCTTTTAACCTGAGGTTGTGTTTGCGTAAACTACCTAATACCTTATGTGTTTTAAATGGTCTTCCTTCGTATTGGAGAATATTAGTATGTCATCCAAATAAGGTAATGCAAACTCTTCTTGTCCCTGTAAAACTATGGACATTAATTCCTGGAGGACCCTGGGGGCGTTCGCAAGTCTGAACAGCATCACGTTAAAGTAAAATAAACCCTGGTGGCAGGTGAACGCTGTTTTCTCTTTATCATTCTTATTCAATTTAACCTACCAGTAACCTGATTTTAAATCTAATTCTGAAAAGTATTTTGCTGACCCAAGTGAGGCTAAAATATCGTCAATAACTGGTAATGCTCAGGCGTACTTCTCCATGACTTTATTCAATGCTCTAAAGTCTACATAAAATCCCTTGCTACCATCTTTCTTTTTGACACAGGCTGTTCGACTTTTCAATTACTCCTGCCTGCATCATTTCATCTACTGCTGAATTTACCGTTTTCTTTTGCTTTAGCAGTGTTAAATAGGGTTCATGCGTTTCTGTATCAATATGCATCTCTACTGTATTGGTTCTGCCCAAGCCCTTATTCTCCGTAATGAACAAATCCCTATTCCACTTGAGCAATCTATCAACCTCTAACTTGAATTCTTCAGGTACACTTATTCTTTTCAAGTTTTCATCAGATCTTATTATTTTCTTTATCTGGCATGATAATCTCAGTAATGCTATCAGCCCCACTACACAGCTATCGGACAACCCCTTCTTAAAGTGACCGTTTGATTGGTGTTATTCATTAGAAGCAACAGAAACTTATAAGACTTGTTAATTTTTACCACTGCATTAACCACTAAAATTCCACTAAGACTACTAACGAATCTGCTGCTTATTTGCTATCTCGTAAATTAGTTCTTGATGAGCCGTTCCATATAAGTTATCAAATTCACCAAATTTTCATTACTAATGATTACTATATTGTCCAATTTCTACTGTACACTCTTTAACCCTTATCCTTGAGTGGCCTCTTGGCTTTGATAATGTGGTGATGCCTATGTAAAAAAAACAAAAAACAAAAAAAAAACAAAACAAAACATTTTTTTGAATTAAAGCAACTTTAAAGGGTCAACAACAAATTAATTTAAATTAAACTGAAAAATTATCTAGTTTAATAATTTTGTTATTTATTTCATGCTTTGCTCATAGTTTAAAATTATGATTTCTTCCTCGGATTTTAATGACAGGTGCATGAAAAAAATGGCGTCTCCATTTTCGGCGATAAACTGTACAAGTACCCCCGAGACCTATATGTTCTATCAGGTGTTTTTGACAAACTTGAACTGAGATATCTCAAGGTTGTGTTAGGTGTCAAAATCAGCACCAGTGGAAATAAAGTTCAACTGGAAGCTGCTCTCTCTGACTACTTGAGAAGAAATTCAGTTAATTCATTTCCACCTCCAAAGCAACAAAAAAAGTCCCTTAACGAATCTGCTGAACATTCAGATAACTCCTGCAGTTGTGATGGAGAACCATCTCAGGATATCTTCAGTTATGAGCATCAAGGACAATGGGTTGCTGTCTACTATGACACCAACTTTTACATTGGTCAAGTCATTGAAGTTATATCTGCATCCAGCGCTGTAATAAAATTTTTATTGCAAACCAAAGGTAGAAAAGATTTTTTTTCGATAGCCTTTGTCAGATGACATTGCACAGGTAGAGTCAGCATTTGTTTTACAGATGGAGTTTTGAGGTAATGCCAGTTTCAAGTGATGGTAGGATTTAGAGTGTTCTCAATATATCTACCATAGCAGAAGCTTATGAAAGAATTCTGAGAGAAAATCTATAAGGAAAGGAATTGTAGTAAGACCTCTGCCTATAAAATATCTTGTTTACTTGTCTTTTAAGTTGAAAGTTTTTCAATGCTTGAAAAAATGACTTGTGACTTTTTGTATAACAAAATTCTAAATCTTATTGTTGTCGGTCCTTTTTTAGCGAGTTTAAATTCCCCAAAGTAAAAATATTTCTGTGGCAAAAAGTTTTGTTATTAGAAACAAGGCAAACATTTTTTTAAATTCCTCACCCCAAAATTAGTAAAGTTGAAAAGTTTAAAGCTTCTACGTCCAATAGTTACATTTTTACAGCAATTTCAGTAACATACTTTTGACTCATTTTTTAAACCCTTTTTTGCCTTTTCTACCAAATTGTCTGTTCGAACGCTTTTACATGGTCCACAATTAAGTGGTTTTATCAATTTATAATTAAAAGAAAAAATATCTTGATCTCTAATGTTTTATGAATCATACTAAGAAGATTCAATACATTAGCTATTGAAATGAAATTGATATGAACAGTCAAAGTTGCATTTCCGTGTCATATTTTCACTTTTTACCCGTTGGTAGTGGGATTTTACCTAGTGTTTAGGTTGGTTTCATCTAATAATTATTGCTTTCTTTAATATTAATTTTCATTTACTACAAGATGACATTACATTTATAAGGATTTTTCACTTGTTAGTAGCTTACATTTTTAGTTATATACAATGAAATTTGGCTTCTGGACCATGATAGCAAATTTTCAACTTTCCGACAAACTTTGAACGATCATAACTTGATGGCTAATTGAGCTACCAAAACAAATTTGGTACTTTTGTTTATGGTTTACAAAAATCTATAATTTTTTTAGATACAATGAAAATAAAATTTTGGTTTGGGATACCTAATAGTAGTATTGGGTAAGTATGGCGTTTGCTGTTTTGTTTGGTTTGTAGTGTTTTCAGTTTCATCATTCTGGGATTGGGGATTTTCCTTTAGGTCTCATTTAGTTAATCTACTTAAATTTACCTTTAACGTTTTTACAAGAAATCTTAATTCTTTCATCAATACAATCAGATTGTTCTGTGCCATTTTTTTTGTCTTGAAATCGAGTTATTTGTCATTTTAGCTATGTTTGCATACGTTGGTGAGTCTGATGCATTCTCAACTAACCTTCTCGCTTCTGGGCATGATAGATTTTTGGTGTGTTTGATTGTAGTTATTTGTTTTTCCTTCTTCCAAACTTCACATTCTTTTGAGTCAGCTGTGCATTTTTGTTTACAGTTTGCACATCTTAATGGCATTTCGCAATTAATGTGTTCTCCAATTTTGCCACAGTTTTTACGTTGGTGGTCTAGTACATTCGTCTTTGTGATAACCAAATGCATGACAGTTGTGACATCGCAAAGGATTTGTATATAAACTATTTTTTCAATTAAATATGTGATTTTTATTTCAGTAGGAGGTTTGGGGGGTGTTGAAGTTTAGGATATAGGTGTTCGTTGGAATCATTTGGTTCTTTTTTTTTTATTGTTACTCTTTGGACGTCTATGGCGTCTTGTTCCCTTAAGTTACTTTTAATTTCATCTGGTGAACAAAGTGAGAGTTCTGGGCTTTTTATCACGCCCTTTGAGGAGTTCAGAGTGGTGTGAGGGTAAGCTTTTATTTTAAGGTTGTGGATATGGTCTTGATTTAGGAGTGTAGTTGCTGACAATTTATTGGATACTTCTGTAAGGAGTGTGTTGTCCTTTAGTTTTTTAATTGATGTGGTTTTTGTTATAGATTAAATTTTTTTTTCAATGATGAATGGGGATAATTTAATGATTGGAGTGTTGCTCTCTATTGACTCAAAAACGATGAATCTTGGAAATATTTTATTGTTGATTTTGTTGTCTGGTTCTGATCCATAGTCTGTGTATAAGTACTCAAAGCTGGATTCGATATGGGGTCTTTTGTTTTTGTTGGATACCATTAATAATTCTTTTTTAAGTTTCATCTTCCTTGCTCCCCACCCGCCTCGGAACCCATCAGTGGGAGATGTTGGAGGGAGGAGACCCTTTCATCCTATTATCCCAGGGATACAAGGAAAGTATACTCGTACTAGTAGAGTGCTGTTAGCATTTCAGGTTTTTCTTTGTTTTCTTGACCCATTTTTCATGTAAACTTCAGTTTTAATCTCTTCCTGTAATAGCTTTTCCATACTAGTAGACTGACCCTTGCCACCACCTTCTGATATTTATGCTCTATCTCTTGTTTGTGATTGAGAGTCAGACGATTTTTGGAGGTGTCTGATGGTTTATGTTATCTGAAGTAAGTTGGTCTTATGTAAGTAAGTATTAGGGCTTGACATGACTGGCCAATTGATCGGATTGGGCCTCTCCGACTGCTCGTCTCCCCAAAGTAATGGGTGGCAGTGCCTAGACTGTTATACACTCAGGTCAATTACCAGGATCATGTTCTAAAGCGTTATGGGTAGCAACCCAGGGCTAACTGGTTGCCCCATTGAGGGATTTTTACTCTTTGCAGCGAAGCAATCAGCTTATTCTGGTGCCCTACGAGGTGAGAATAATAAAAAAAAATTTATACTTCAAGTTGTTTACACATTCCTATATTTATTCATGGGTTCTTGATTACTGATTTTCTAAGTACTTGTAGTGGATTTGGTTGTTTTTGTTCCTGGTCTTGCAGAACATGGTTTAGCTCTGCAAGAGAAAGAGTTTATAATATTCTTGATTGGTGTGTTTTAAGTTAAGTGGCCAGTAGGGAAGTGGGGGTGGAAAAAGAAAAGAGGCGAGGGGACTTGTTTCGGCTTTTGGCTTTGCAGAACATAATTTAGTTGTGCAAATAGTTAAAAACAAAAAGGTGTTAATGCAGGTGCATTTAAGTAGGGGAGTCATCTGATCTGGTTGTATCAAACCACAGTAATTGGTTCTGTTTCTCGAGCTATACAAACACAGATGTTAGCAGCATGCATAGTTTCTCTATAACTATATAGACTGTCACATTTTCGATCCGCTTACCAAGTGTGAGGATCAACAAGCCTTACTTCATGATCCATTCCTGACTACAGTACCTGAGGATTCTGTGACAAATGCCTATAGTCCACTTGGAAACACCAATAACCTTATGATATTGGTAGACAACAATTCTCGACCCCAAGCTGAGGAGCCATTGCTCAAAATGACAAGATACTTAAAAAAAAGGTTGATTAGAAAGCTATCAGAGATCACATCAGAAATGCTCCATGGAGTAATATCTTTTCTCTTCCTGCTGAATGGTGCAAAGCAGGTATTGAAGCACATATTTCCATACAGAAATTCTATAGCAAACCCCACTCTCCCCAATGATTCACTTCAGTCTGTAAAACTATCATTGCCCAAAGGCAGCATACATTCCATCGATTCATCCATCGTAAGTCAAACACAAATAGACAAAAATTTATTGATGCAAGAAATCATTGTAAGCTCTAATAGAAGCAATGACCAAAAATGCATTGAGTTTCAGAAATGAGGAATTTGCAATGTCTGGAAAATTTGTAATAGTATAGTAGATTATGGGCAATCAACAATTCCCCCAATATCCATTATCCAGGAGGTTACTTGCATGGTAACGGAGAAAGCTGAACTACTTGCCTGGCAGTTTGCCTTCAACTCCACAAACCACTCCCTCACAAATTTCCCTTAGTGGACATAAGACACACTTGATCTAAAAATAATATTTTCTTATGTCTGTGATATCATAAAAACTTAGATGTCTCGAAGATATTGGGCCTGATCTCATCACTGCTATATTGATATAGAAATGCTCTGCTGAACTATCTCTTGTTCTCTTCAAACTACAACAAACACCTTGCCGAATCTTGCTTCCTTAATATCTGGAAAATTACTTCTGTGGTACCAATATTCAAAAATTCTGGTGAAAGAACTGATTTGCTCAATTATCGCGCCACCAGTGTCTTCTCTTTCTTTATTAAAATCTTTGAGTCAATTAAGCATTAGTAAATGCTAAACTTTTTTCTTACTGGCAATATAGATTTAGCCAAATCTGTTCTACTGTGGATATTTTGACGGCCATCCTTAAACACGTGTACCATTCACTGGATAAATCAGAGGAAACTAGAGTGGTCGCCCTTGATATATCCAAAGCCTCTGACAAGGTCAGGTAAGTTTTTCTCATAAATTATACAGTATTACTGGATGAATATTTAATATAATCAAATCCTTGATGAGAGAAAAATCTAAGTTGTCTTAGATGGATGTACATCCAAACACAATATAATTGTGAGTGTGCCTCAGGGGTTTATTCTTGGACCTTTATTATTTCTGATATTCATAATGATGAGTATATTTTCTGATGACACCACACTCTATAACAGACATGAAGAAAAAACAAATGCACATATATTGAAAGGCAATGGCGAAAAACTTAGAAAACAACCTTCAGTCTGTAATGGAATAGTGACATAAATGGATGGTAACATTTAATGCTACTAAGAATAAGCTATTTTTCCTTTAACAATTACAAGAAACCTTGTCAACCACCCATTGCCATGACTAATAACATTACCTGAGAGATCATCATTTAAATTCCTTGGGTTAACATTTACAGGAAACTTGAATTAGAATAAATACACTGAAAACCTTTTTTTAAAAAAAAAAAAAAAAAAGAAAAAAAGAGGTAGTCAACACTTATCAAGGCCCAGAAGCCACTCAGGGATAAGGGTTATTGCATGTACAATACGTTAATGTGAAGATTTAATAAAGTGTCTACTTAAGGGGGCGGTTCATCAGGAATTTGTTTATGTTGGACTTGAAGACATCCAGGTTGTAGTCAGGTGGGAAGCAGGCAGACGGAACAGAGTTCCACAGGCGTGCAGTTCTAAGAAAGAAGCTTTGTTCATGGAATCTACGTTTTGATTTAGGCACAGATAAAGAGTGGGGGAAAATTTTGACTGGTTTCAGCTAGACGGGTGTTTTTCGTAAAAGATTGGCTGAGATTGGAGCTCAGACGAGCACTTGCCATGGAAATAAAGATAAAACAAAGATAGGCTCGCAACATCTCTTCTGTAGGAGAGAGGTTGCAGGGAAGAGAAAAGGGCATCCCCCATTAAGCCACAAAGTCTATTTTGTACTCTGTCAAGGCAGGATAGGCTGTTTTTAGCAGCTCCTGCCCAGATATGGCAGCAGTATTCCATCCTTGAACGTACTTGGTTTTTATATAGATAGAGAATTGCATCAGTAGTGAGATATCTTCTGGAGCAGTAGAAGGATCCCACCATCTTTCCAGTGACCTTGGCAACAGACTTGATGTACGTGTTCCAATTCAGATCAGGAGTATAGGTCAAGCCCAGAAGCTTGTCAAAACATGGGGCTTCCCTAGACGATAGTCATCCATTTCAATTGATGCCAGATGGGGATCAGAGCGTTGATGATGTAAAGATAGGAGTTTGGTTTTAGATGCATTAAAGGTAACCAGCCACGTCTTCCCCCACTGAACCACGCGCTCGAGATCAGAGGAGAGAACTTTGTCATTTACAGCCTTTGATGTGTTGCCGTAGATGGTCGTGTCATCAGCATAGATGTCAACGAATGATTTAAGTATGTGTTTTGGGAGATCATTGATGTAGATCAGGAAGAGAGTTGGGCCCAGGATGGACCCCTGAGGGATTCCATCATTAATACTGCAGGCCTCTGATTTTTGTCCATCGACCACTACTCTTATGAGCCTATCAGAGAGAAATGATTTAATGATAGAGAAAACATTTCCAGTTATACCGTAGCTGGAAATCTTGTGAAGTAGGCCTTTATGCCATACCTTGTCGAAGGCCTTTGATATATCAAGAGCAATTGCCCTAGAAAGGAAGCCTTTGTCAAGAGATTCACTAATCTTATGAGATATAACCATTAGCACATCTGCGGTAGATCTTGCAGAACGGAAACCATATTGCATGTCACTAAGGTTATTTCTGCTGAGGTGGTTGACTATTTTTCTATTTAATATGGATTCCAGCAACTTACTCATGACACACAGGAGACTTATTGGTTTGTACTGAGAGGGAGATGACTTATCACCTGAATTCTTAAATACAGGGCATATTGATGAGCTCTTCCAGGGTGTTGGAATGCACTTCTCCTTAAGGCAACGCTTAAACAGTTTCGTAAGTATGGGAGCAAGTTCTGGTTGAAGCTTATTAACACTATAATTGGGATGCCATCAGGGCCAGTTGCTTTACTGGAATCAAGGTTTTTGATTAGCTTGGTGACCTCATGTACAGATATTTGTATGTTACCTAGCATGTTTTGTGTTATAGGAGGAAATATGGGAAGTTGATGGCCTTTGTCGCATAGGGTAGAATTAGCTGCAAAGTTCTTGGCAAATAGTTTGGCCTTGTCTGATGCTGACGAGATGACCTCTGGTCCATTGATAATGGTTGGGATAGAGCGCACACTTCTGTTCAGGATCCTATTTGTTATTTGCCAAAACTGGTGGGGAAGCAAGCCGCTGATCAGCTTTGTATTTAACGGACTGAGCATATAGCTCTCTTGCATTTTTTATTACTCTTTTATAGTAGTTGCTGGCATTCCTGAAAGCAGCTTCAGTCTCAGTACATCTATTACGTTGGTAGCTATGGAAAAAGTGATTTCTGTGCGCGATGGCAGCAGCACATTCTGGGGAGAACCATGGCTGGCTGTTAGGTTTTTGTTGGAATTTTTTTTAGATGGTATGAATCGGTCTGTGCCTACAATTAACCATTCGGTCAGGTCTGATACTATAGAGGACACATCCTTTTTAAACATGGAATGCAGAGGTAGATCAGATATGAATGTACGGAAGCTATCCCAGTCAGCCATGGAGTATCGGTATACAGTATGGTGGAGGGGTACGTCTGGGGACTTATTACATTTCATTTTTATCCTAACTGCTGCTGCAAAGGTGAGCTCTCTCTACCATACTAGAAAACTAAACACACCTGAGAGTATCCTATATCTCTACAAAGCCACTATTCACTCATCCATGGCTTATTGTTAAATCTGGCCTGATGACTATCTCTAGTTTCTTCCTTTTGTAGAGTCCAAAAAAAGTCTCCAATTTAATAAGTCACGCACTATCAACCAAGCTCCAACCCCTAACTCAAGGTTGGAATGTTGCATCCCTGTGCTTATTATACAAGTACTTTGATGGAATGTACTCTGATAAACTTATAGCACTAGTGCTACCCTTGACATACATTTTCCCCAAATTAACTCAACAAGCAACAAAGTCCTATCCCTTTACTATTTAAGTCCTTAGATGCTGAAAAGCTTTCTACTCTAATAATTCTCCCCCACCCTGCTAGACTTTGGAATTCTCTTCCTGTTTCCCTGACGGTATTTACATGCAGAAATTTAAATGTAATGTGAACAGACATTTCACTGCTCAATTCCTTACATAGTCCCCTATAGACATGGTTCCAAAATGTAATCTCTAAGTGGTAATATGCTTTGTTTGAGGTTAAGAGTAAGAAAAAAAAAAACTGTCACTGAAAAAAAGAAAGACTAAATGTTGTCAAACTTATGATAAAATCTTGATGTCAGCAACATTTCAAGCATTATCCTTATGAATATGCTGTGATAACTTGCTCAGATTATTCTAACAAAACTATTTAATTGTTACTTAAAGGAGAAATGCTTTCCATCTCCTTGGAAAATTTAGTCGGTCTGCCTAATATTTAAAAATATTGTTACAAGCTGATCAGTAGGCTCAGTCACAAAAGGTTTCTTTCCAAACTGGCTACTAAGGAATATCTGAAAATGTATTCTCAACCATGAAGTTCTTCCTTTCTGATAGGTCTATAAAGTAGTTGCAGTATAAAGCATAGATTTTAGGCCCAACAATTCTTTATTTTCATTAATGATCTTCTAAATTAAATTCTGAGATTATTTGTTGACATCTATGTAGACAAGAACTGTCTATGGCAGCACTTTTAAGAACATTGGTGATTAAAATCTTGCTGATTCTCTCTTTCCTGATTTGGAAAAAGCATGTGGTAGAGTGGGAGGATAAAAATGGTTTCTTACCTTTAACACTTTTAACACCAAAATACTCTTCCACCACCAACACTAAGATCCTCATTTTGCTCATTATTCCTCTCCTTAAAATCTCTTGGTGTTTTTATAAGCTCATAAGACTGACTTTCACTCCAGATCTAAAATGGAAGACTCCTATCAAATTTGTTGCTAAGGTGGCTGGAAGAAGTTGGATCATTCTACTGCTCCAGTAAACACCCGATCCCTGGTGCAATTTTCTACATGTATAAGAATCAGATATACCCCAAGATGAAGGACTTATATCCGAGGCAATACCATTCAGAGCACTCGTCTTGACAGAGTAAAAAATTGACCTCACAATCTAGTGTGAGATGGTTGGTGCTGGATGGAGACCCCCTCTCACCAATCACAGCAAGAACTTGTCTTACTACTACTACTACTACTACTGCAAAGAACTTCCGTGTATCTGAAACTAAACAAAATTTCCATAAGCAGTTTATTTCCAAGAACTTCGCATCTGTGGAACATAATTCTATGGAAGTGCTTTCCTGCTGACTACAACATGTGATCCAACATCACTGTCTACATTTCTTTACATTTCATTTTTATAAGAACAACGAAGAAAAACTGAAAAGTAAACTCTACTTACATGCCCAAGACTCAGTCCACGATGTGTAATAGTAACTTTATGGAGAGGAGTAGCATTCTCGGTGAAATGAGCAACAATTGTATGTCCAGCTTCATGGTAGGCCGTTAACAAACTGACCTCCTCAGGAACATGTGTTTTCTTTGCTGGACCTAAAACAAGATGAAAAAAGTTTTAAGTGAATTTAAGATTGTTACCTTTTATAATTTAAAGAAATAAGGAATAGAATTTGAAAATTTGTTAAAAGAAATGTTCTAAAAATATATCACACTCCTAAACAAGGCTTTTATAATTTAAAGAAATAAGGAATAGAATTTGAAAATTTATTTGTTAAAAGAAATGTTCTAAAAATATATCACACTCCTAAACAAGGCTTTTATAATTTAAAGAAATAAGGAATAGAATTTGAAAATTTATTTGTTAAAAGAAATGTTCTAAAAATATATCACACTCCGAAACAAGGCTTTTATAATTTAAAGAAATAAGGAATAGAATTTGAAAATTTATTTGTTAAAAGAAATGTTCTAAAAATATATCACACTCCTAAACAAGGCTTTTATAATTTAAAGAAATAAGGAATAGAATTTGAAAATTTATTTGTTAAAAGAAATGTTCTAAAAATATATCACACTCCTAAACAAGGCTTTTATAATTTAAAGAAATAAGGAATAGAATTTGAAAATTTATTTGTTAAAAGAAATGTTCTAAAAATATATCACACTCCTAAACAAGGCTTTTATAATTTAAAGAAATAAGGAATAGAATTTGAAAATTTATTTGTTAAAAGAAATGTTCTAAAAATATATCACACTCCTAAACAAGGCTTTTATAATTTAAAGAAATAAGGAATAGAATTTGAAAATTTATTTGTTAAAAGAAATGTTCTAAAAATATATCACACTCCTAAACAAGGCTTTTATAATTTAAAGAAATAAGGAATAGAATTTGAAAATTTATTTGTTAAAAGAAATGTTCTAAAAATATATCACACTCCTAAACAAGGCTTTTATAATTTAAAGAAATAAGGAATAGAATTTGAAAATTTATTTGTTAAAAGAAATGTTCTAAAAATATATCACACTCCTAAACAAGGCTTTTATAATTTAAAGAAATAAGGAATAGAATTTGAAAATTTATTTGTTAAAAGAAATGTTCTAAAAATATATCACACTCCTAAACAAGGCTTTTATAATTTAAAGAAATAAGGAATAGAATTTGAAAATTTATTTGTTAAAAGAATGTTCTAAAAATATATCACACTCCTAAACAAGGCTTTTATAATTTAAAGAAATAAGGAATAGAATTTGAAAATTTATTTGTTAAAAGAAATGTTCTAAAAATATATCACACTCCTAAACAAGGCTTTTATAATTTAAAGAAATAAGGAATAGAATTTGAAAATTTATTTGTTAAAAGAAATGTTCTAAAAATATATCACACTCCTAAACAAGGCTTTTATAATTTAAAGAAATAAGGAATAGAATTTGAAAATTTATTTGTTAAAAGAAATGTTCTAAAAATATATCACACTCCTAAACAAGGCTTTTATAATTTAAAGAAATAAGGAATAGAATTTGAAAATTTATTTGTTAAAAGAAATGTTCTAAAAATATATCACACTCCTAAACAAGGCTTTTATAATTTAAAGAAATAAGGAATAGAATTTGAAAATTTATTTGTTAAAAGAAATGTTCTAAAAATATATCACACTCCTAAACAAGGCTTTTATAATTTAAAGAAATAAGGAATAGAATTTGAAAATTTATTTGTTAAAAGAAATGTTCTAAAAATATATCACACTCCTAAACAAGGCTTTTATAATTTAAAGAAATAAGGAATAGAATTTGAAAATTTATTTGTTAAAAGAAATGTTCTAAAAATATATCACACTCCTAAACAAGGCTTTTATAATTTAAAGAAATAAGGAATAGAATTTGAAAATTTATTTGTTAAAAGAAATGTTCTAAAAATATATCACACTCCTAAACAAGGCTTTTATAATTTAAAGAAATAAGGAATAGAATTTGAAAATTTATTTGTTAAAAGAAATGTTCTAAAAATATATCACACTCCTAAACAAGGCTTTTATAATTTAAAGAAATAAGGAATAGAATTTGAAAATTTATTTGTTAAAAGAAATGTTCTAAAAATATATCACACTCCTAAACAAGGCTTTTATAATTTAAAGAAATAAGGAATAGAATTTGAAAATTTATTTGTTAAAAGAAATGTTCTAAAAATATATCACACTCCTAAACAAGGCTTTTATAATTTAAAGAAATAAGGAATAGAATTTGAAAATTTATTTGTTAAAAGAAATGTTCTAAAAATATATCACACTCCTAAACAAGGCTTTTATAATTTAAAGAAATAAGGAATAGAATTTGAAAATTTATTTGTTAAAAGAAATGTTCTAAAAATATATCACACTCCTAAACAAGGCTTTTATAATTTAAAGAAATAAGGAATAGAATTTGAAAATTTATTTGTTAAAAGAAATGTTCTAAAAATATATCACACTCCTAAACAAGGCTTTTATAATTTAAAGAAATAAGGAATAGAATTTGAAAATTTATTTGTTAAAAGAAATGTTCTAAAAATATATCACACTCCTAAACAAGGCTTTTATAATTTAAAGAAATAAGGAATAGAATTTGAAAATTTATTTGTTAAAAGAAATGTTCTAAAAATATATCACACTCCTAAACAAGGCTTTTATAATTTAAAGAAATAAGGAATAGAATTTGAAAATTTATTTGTTAAAAGAAATGTTCTAAAAATATATCACACTCCTAAACAAGGCTTTTATAATTTAAAGAAATAAGGAATAGAATTTGAAAATTTATTTGTTAAAAGAAATGTTCTAAAAATATATCACACTCCTAAACAAGGCTTTTATAATTTAAAGAAATAAGGAATAGAATTTGAAAATTTATTTGTTAAAAGAAATGTTCTAAAAATATATCACACTCCTAAACAAGGCTTTTATAATTTAAAGAAATAAGGAATAGAATTTGAAAATTTATTTGTTAAAAGAAATGTTCTAAAAATATATCACACTCCTAAACAAGGCTTTTATAATTTAAAGAAATAAGGAATAGAATTTGAAAATTTATTTGTTAAAAGAATGTTCTAAAAATATATCACACTCCTAAACAAGGCTTTTATAATTTAAAGAAATAAGGAATAGAATTTGAAAATTTATTTGTTAAAAGAATGTTCTAAAAATATATCACACTCCTAAACAAGGCTTTTATAATTTAAAGAAATAAGGAATAGAATTTGAAAATTTATTTGTTAAAAGAATGTTCTAAAAATATATCACACTCCTAAACAAGGCTTTTATAATTTAAAGAAATAAGGAATAGAATTTGAAAATTTATTTGTTAAAAGAATGTTCTAAAAATATATCACACTCCTAAACAAGGCTTTTATAATTTAAAGAAATAAGGAATAGAATTTGAAAATTTATTTGTTAAAAGAAATGTTCTAAAAATATATCACACTCCTAAACAAGGCTTTTATAATTTAAAGAAATAAGGAATAGAATTTGAAAATTTATTTGTTAAAAGAAATGTTCTAAAAATATATCACACTCCTAAACAAGGCTTTTATAATTTAAAGAAATAAGGAATAGAATTTGAAAATTTATTTGTTAAAAGAAATGTTCTAAAAATATATCACACTCCTAAACAAGGCTTTTATAATTTAAAGAAATAAGGAATAGAATTTGAAAATTTATTTGTTAAAAGAAATGTTCTAAAAATATATCACACTCCTAAACAAGGCTTTTATAATTTAAAGAAATAAGGAATAGAATTTGAAAATTTATTTGTTAAAAGAAATGTTCTAAAAATATATCACACTCCTAAACAAGGCTTTTATAATTTAAAGAAATAAGGAATAGAATTTGAAAATTTATTTGTTAAAAGAAATGTTCTAAAAATATATCACACTCCTAAACAAGGCTTTTATAATTTAAAGAAATAAGGAATAGAATTTGAAAATTTATTTGTTAAAAGAAATGTTCTAAAAATATATCACACTCCTAAACAAGGCTTTTATAATTTAAAGAAATAAGGAATAGAATTTGAAAATTTATTTGTTAAAAGAAATGTTCTAAAAATATATCACACTCCTAAACAAGGCTTTTATAATTTAAAGAAATAAGGAATAGAATTTGAAAATTTATTTGTTAAAAGAAATGTTCTAAAAATATATCACACTCCTAAACAAGGCTTTTATAATTTAAAGAAATAAGGAATAGAATTTGAAAATTTATTTGTTAAAAGAAATGTTCTAAAAATATATCACACTCCTAAACAAGGCTTTTATAATTTAAAGAAATAAGGAATAGAATTTGAAAATTTATTTGTTAAAAGAAATGTTCTAAACATATATCACACTCCTAAACAAGGCTTTTATAATTTAAAGAAATAAGGAATAGAATTTGAAAATTTATTTGTTAAAAGAAATGTTCTAAAAATATATCACACTCCTAAACAAGGCTTTTATAATTTAAAGAAATAAGGAATAGAATTTGAAAATTTATTTGTTAAAAGAAATGTTCTAAAAATATATCACACTCCTAAACAAGGCTTTTATAATTTAAAGAAATAAGGAATAGAATTTGAAAATTTATTTGTTAAAAGAAATGTTCTAAAAATATATCACACTCCTAAACAAGGCTTTTATAATTTAAAGAAATAAGGAATAGAATTTGAAAATTTATTTGTTAAAAGAAATGTTCTAAAAATATATCACACTCCTAAACAAGGCTTTTATAATTTAAAGAAATAAGGAATAGAATTTGAAAATTTATTTGTTAAAAGAAATGTTCTAAAAATATATCACACTCCTAAACAAGGCTTTTATAATTTAAAGAAATAAGGAATAGAATTTGAAAATTTGTTAAAAGAAATGTTCTAAAAATATATCACACTCCTAAACAAGGCTTTTATAATTTAAAGAAATAAGGAATAGAATTTGAAAATTTATTTGTTAAAAGAATGTTCTAAAAATATATCACACTCCTAAACAAGGCTTTTATAATTTAAAGAAATAAGGAATAGAATTTGAAAATTTATTTGTTAAAAGAAATGTTCTAAAAATATATCACACTCCTAAACAAGGCTTTTATAATTTAAAGAAATAAGGAATAGAATTTGAAAATTTATTTGTTAAAAGAAATGTTCTAAAAATATATCACACTCCTAAACAAGGCTTTTATAATTTAAAGAAATAAGGAATAGAATTTGAAAATTTGTTAAAAGAAATGTTCTAAAAATATATCACACTCCTAAACAAGGCTTTTATAATTTAAAGAAATAAGGAATAGAATTTGAAAATTTATTTGTTAAAAGAAATGTTCTAAAAATATATCACACTCCTAAACAAGGCTTTTATAATTTAAAGAAATAAGGAATAGAATTTGAAAATTTGTTAAAAGAAATGTTCTAAAAATATATCACACTCCTAAACAAGGCTTTTATAATTTAAAGAAATAAGGAATAGAATTTGAAAATTTATTTGTTAAAAGAAATGTTCTAAAAATATATCACACTCCTAAACAAGGCTTTTATAATTTAAAGAAATAAGGAATAGAATTTGAAAATTTGTTAAAAGAAATGTTCTAAAAATATATCACACTCCTAAACAAGGCTTTTATAATTTAAAGAAATAAGGAATAGAATTTGAAAATTTATTTGTTAAAAGAAATGTTCTAAAAATATATCACACTCCTAAACAAGGCTTTTATAATTTAAAGAAATAAGGAATAGAATTTGAAAATTTATTTGTTAAAAGAAATGTTCTAAAAATATATCACACTCCTAAACAAGGCTTTTATAATTTAAAGAAATAAGGAATAGAATTTGAAAATTTGTTAAAAGAAATGTTCTAAAAATATATCACACTCCTAAACAAGGCTTTTATAATTTAAAGAAATAAGGAATAGAATTTGAAAATTTATTAAAAGAAATGTTCTAAAAATATATCACACTCCTAAACAAGGCTTTTATAATTTAAAGAAATAAGGAATAGAATTTGAAAATTTGTTAAAAGAAATGTTCTAAAAATATATCACACTCCTAAACAAGGCTTTTATAATTTAAAGAAATAAGGAATAGAATTTGAAAATTTGTTAAAAGAAATGTTCTAAAAATATATCACACTCCTAAACAAGGCTTTTATAATTTAAAGAAATAAGGAATAGAATTTGAAAATTTGTTAAAAGAAATGTTCTAAAAATATATCACACTCCTAAACAAGGCTTTTATAATTTAAAGAAATAAGGAATAGAATTTGAAAATTTGTTAAAAGAAATGTTCTAAAAATATATCACACTCCTAAACAAGGCTTTTATAATTTAAAGAAATAAGGAATAGAATTTGAAAATTTGTTAAAAGAAATGTTCTAAAAATATATCACACTCCTAAACAAGGCTTTTATAATTTAAAGAAATAAGGAATAGAATTTGAAAATTTGTTAAAAGAAATGTTCTAAAAATATATCACACTCCTAAACAAGGCTTTTATAATTTAAAGAAATAAGGAATAGAATTTGAAAATTTATTAAAAGAAATGTTCTAAAAATATATCACACTCCTAAACAAGGCTTTTATAATTTAAAGAAATAAGGAATAGAATTTGAAAATTTGTTAAAAGAAATGTTCTAAAAATATATCACACTCCTAAACAAGGCTTTTATAATTTAAAGAAATAAGGAATAGAATTTGAAAATTTGTTAAAAGAAATGTTCTAAAAATATATCACACTCCTAAACAAGGCTTTTATAATTTAAATAAATAAGGAATAGAATTTGAAAATTTGTTAAAAGAAATGTTCTAAAAATATATCACACTCCTAAACAAGGCTTTTATAATTTAAAGAAATAAGGAATAGAATTTGAAAATTTGTTAAAAGAAATGTTCTAAAAATATATCACACTCCTAAACAAGGCTTTTATAATTTAAAGAAATAAGGAATAGAATTTGAAAATTTGTTAAAAGAAATGTTCTAAAAATATATCACACTCCTAAACAAGGCTTTTATAATTTAAAGAAATAAGGAATAGAATTTGAAAATTTGTTAAAAGAAATGTTCTAAAAATATATCACACTCCTAAACAAGGCTTTTATAATTTAAAGAAATAAGGAATAGAATTTGAAAATTTGTTAAAAGAAATGTTCTAAAAATATATCACACTCCTAAACAAGGCTTTTATAATTTAAAGAAATAAGGAATAGAATTTGAAAATTTGTTAAAAGAAATGTTCTAAAAATATATCACACTCCTAAACAAGGCTTTTATAATTTAAAGAAATAAGGAATAGAATTTGAAAATTTGTTAAAAGAAATGTTCTAAAAATATATCACACTCCTAAACAAGGCTTTTATAATTTAAAGAAATAAGGAATAGAATTTGAAAATTTATTTGTTAAAAGAAATGTTCTAAAAATATATCACACTCCTAAACAAGGCTTTTATAATTTAAAGAAATAAGGAATAGAATTTGAAAATTTATTTGTTAAAAGAAATGTTCTAAAAATATATCACACTCCTAAACAAGGCTTTTATAATTTAAAGAAATAAGGAATAGAATTTGAAAATTTGTTAAAAGAAATGTTCTAAAAATATATCACACTCCTAAACAAGGCTTTTATAATTTAAAGAAATAAGGAATAGAATTTGAAAATTTGTTAAAAGAAATGTTCTAAAAATATATCACACTCCTAAACAAGGCTTTTATAATTTAAAGAAATAAGGAATAGAATTTGAAAATTTGTTAAAAGAAATGTTCTAAAAATATATCACACTCCTAAACAAGGCTTTTATAATTTAAAGAAATAAGGAATAGAATTTGAAAATTTATTTGTTAAAAGAAATGTTCTAAAAATATATCACACTCCTAAACAAGGCTTTTATAATTTAAAGAAATAAGGAATAGAATTTGAAAATTTATTTGTTAAAAGAAATGTTCTAAAAATATATCACACTCCTAAACAAGGCTTTTATAATTTAAAGAAATAAGGAATAGAATTTGAAAATTTATTTGTTAAAAGAAATGTTCTAAAAATATATCACACTCCTAAACAAGGCTTTTATAATTTAAAGAAATAAGGAATAGAATTTGAAAATTTATTTGTTAAAAGAAATGTTCTAAAAATATATCACACTCCTAAACAAGGCTTTTATAATTTAAAGAAATAAGGAATAGAATTTGAAAATTTGTTAAAAGAAATGTTCTAAAAATATATCACACTCCTAAACAAGGCTTTTATAATTTAAAGAAATAAGGAATAGAATTTGAAAATTTGTTAAAAGAAATGTTCTAAAAATATATCACACTCCTAAACAAGGCTTTTATAATTTAAAGAAATAAGGAATAGAATTTGAAAATTTATTTGTTAAAAGAAATGTTCTAAAAATATATCACACTCCTAAACAAGGCTTTTATAATTTAAAGAAATAAGGAATAGAATTTGAAAATTTATTTGTTAAAAGAAATGTTCTAAAAATATATCACACTCCTAAACAAGGCTTTTATAATTTAAAGAAATAAGGAATAGAATTTGAAAATTTGTTAAAAGAAATGTTCTAAAAATATATCACACTCCTAAACAAGGCTTTTATAATTTAAAGAAATAAGGAATAGAATTTGAAAATTTGTTAAAAGAAATGTTCTAAAAATATATCACACTCCTAAACAAGGCTTTTATAATTTAAAGAAATAAGGAATAGAATTTGAAAATTTATTTGTTAAAAGAAATGTTCTAAAAATATATCACACTCCTAAACAAGGCTTTTATAATTTAAAGAAATAAGGAATAGAATTTGAAAATTTATTTGTTAAAAGAAATGTTCTAAAAATATATCACACTCCTAAACAAGGCTTTTATAATTTAAAGAAATAAGGAATAGAATTTGAAAATTTATTTGTTAAAAGAAATGTTCTAAAAATATATCACACTCCTAAACAAGGCTTTTATAATTTAAAGAAATAAGGAATAGAATTTGAAAATTTATTTGTTAAAAGAAATGTTCTAAAAATATATCACACTCCTAAACAAGGCTTTTATAATTTAAAGAAATAAGGAATAGAATTTGAAAATTTGTTAAAAGAAATGTTCTAAAAATATATCACACTCCTAAACAAGGCTTTTATAATTTAAAGAAATAAGGAATAGAATTTGAAAATTTGTTAAAAGAAATGTTCTAAAAATATATCACACTCCTAAACAAGGCTTTTATAATTTAAAGAAATAAGGAATAGAATTTGAAAATTTGTTAAAAGAAATGTTCAAAAAATATATCACACTCCGAAACAAGGCTTTTATAATTTAAAGAAATAAGGAATAGAATTTGAAAATTTGTTAAAAGAAATGTTCAAAAAATATATCACACTCCTAAACAAGGCTTTTATAATTTAAAGAAATAAGGAATAGAATTTGAAAATTTGTTAAAAGAAATGTTCAAAAAATATATCACACTCCGAAACAAGGCTTTTATAATTTAAAGAAATAAGGAATAGAATTTGAAAATTTGTTAAAAGAAATGTTCAAAAAATATATCACACTCCGAAACAAGGCTTTTATAATTTAAAGAAATAAGGAATAGAATTTGAAAATTTGTTAAAAGAAATGTTCAAAAAATATATCACACTCCTAAACAAGGCTTTTATAATTTAAAGAAATAAGGAATAGAATTTGAAAATTTGTTAAAAGAAATGTTCAAAAAATATATCACACTCCGAAACAAGGCTTTTATAATTTAAAGAAATAAGGAATAGAATTTGAAAATTTGTTAAAAGAAATGTTCAAAAAATATATCACACTCCGAAACAAGGCTTTTATAATTTAAAGAAATAAGGAATAGAATTTGAAAATTTGTTAAAAGAAATGTTCAAAAAATATATCACACTCCGAAACAAGGCTTTTATAATTTAAAGAAATAAGGAATAGAATTTGAAAATTTGTTAAAAGAAATGTTCAAAAAATATATCACACTCCTAAACAAGGCTTTTATAATTTAAAGAAATAAGGAATAGAATTTGAAAATTTGTTAAAAGAAATGTTCAAAAAATATATCACACTCCTAAACAAGGCTTTTATAATTTAAAGAAATAAGGAATAGAATTTGAAAATTTGTTAAAAGAAATGTTCAAAAAATATATCACACTCCTAAACAAGGCTTTTATAATTTAAAGAAATAAGGAATAGAATTTGAAAATTTGTTAAAAGAAATGTTCAAAAAATATATCACACTCCGAAACAAGGCTTTTATAATTTAAAGAAATAAGGAATAGAATTTGAAAATTTGTTAAAAGAAATGTTCAAAAAATATATCACACTCCTAAACAAGGCTTTTATAATTTAAAGAAATAAGGAATAGAATTTGAAAATTTGTTAAAAGAAATGTTCAAAAAATATATCACACTCCTAAACAAGGCTTTTATAATTTAAAGAAATAAGGAATAGAATTTGAAAATTTGTTAAAAGAAATGTTCAAAAAATATATCACACTCCTAAACAAGGCTTTTATAATTTAAAGAAATAAGGAATAGAATTTGAAAATTTGTTAAAAGAAATGTTCAAAAAATATATCACACTCCTAAACAAGGCTTTTATAATTTAAAGAAATAAGGAATAGAATTTGAAAATTTGTTAAAAGAAATGTTCAAAAAATATATCACACTCCTAAACAAGGCTTTTATAATTTAAAGAAATAAGGAATAGAATTTGAAAATTTGTTAAAAGAAATGTTCAAAAAATATATCACACTCCTAAACAAGGCTTTTATAATTTAAAGAAATAAGGAATAGAATTTGAAAATTTGTTAAAAGAAATGTTTAAAAAATATATCACACTCCTAAACAAGGCTTTTATAATTTAAAGAAATAAGGAATAGAATTTGAAAATTTGTTAAAAGAAATGTTCAAAAAATATATCACACTCCTAAACAAGGCTTTTATAATTTAAAGAAATAAGGAATAGAATTTGAAAATTTGTTAAAAGAAATGTTCAAAAAATATATCACACTCCTAAACAAGGCTTTTATAATTTAAAGAAATAAGGAATAGAATTTGAAAATTTGTTAAAAGAAATGTTCAAAAAATATATCACACTCCTAAACAAGGCTTTTATAATTTAAAGAAATAAGGAATAGAATTTGAAAATTTGTTAAAAGAAATGTTCTAAAAATATATCACACTCCTAAACAAGGCTTTTATAATTTAAAGAAATAAGGAATAGAATTTGAAAATTTATTAAAAGAAATGTTCAAAAAATATATCACACTCCTAAACAAGGCTTTTATAATTTAAAGAAATAAGGAATAGAATTTGAAAATTTGTTAAAAGAAATGTTCTAAAAATATATCACACTCCGAAACAAGGCTTTTATAATTTAAAGAAATAAGGAATAGAATTTGAAAATTTGTTAAAAGAAATGTTCAAAAAATATATCACACTCCTAAACAAGGCTTTTATAATTTAAAGAAATAAGGAATAGAATTTGAAAATTTGTTAAAAGAAATGTTCAAAAAATATATCACACTCCTAAACAAGGCTTTTATAATTTAAAGAAATAAGGAATAGAATTTGAAAATTTGTTAAAAGAAATGTTCTAAAAATATATCACACTCCGAAACAAGGCTTTTATAATTTAAAGAAATAAGGAATAGAATTTGAAAATTTGTTAAAAGAAATGTTCAAAAAATATATCACACTCCTAAACAAGGCTTTTATAATTTAAAGAAATAAGGAATAGAATTTGAAAATTTGTTAAAAGAAATGTTCAAAAAATATATCACACTCCTAAACAAGGCTTTTATAATTTAAAGAAATAAGGAATAGAATTTGAAAATTTGTTAAAAGAAATGTTCAAAAAATATATCACACTCCTAAACAAGGCTTTTATAATTTAAAGAAATAAGGAATAGAATTTGAAAATTTATTTGTTAAAAGAAATGTTCAAAAAATATATCACACTCCGAAACAAGGCTTTTATAATTTAAAGAAATAAGGAATAGAATTTGAAAATTTGTTAAAAGAAATGTTCAAAAAATATATCACACTCCTAAACAAGGCTTTTATAATTTAAAGAAATAAGGAATAGAATTTGAAAATTTGTTAAAAGAAATGTTCAAAAAATATATCACACTCCTAAACAAGGCTTTTATAATTTAAAGAAATAAGGAATAGAATTTGAAAATTTGTTAAAAGAAATGTTCAAAAAATATATCACACTCCTAAACAAGGCTTTTATAATTTAAAGAAATAAGGAATAGAATTTGAAAATTTGTTAAAAGAAATGTTCAAAAAATATATCACACTCCTAAACAAGGCTTTTATAATTTAAAGAAATAAGGAATAGAATTTGAAAATTTGTTAAAAGAAATGTTCAAAAAATATATCACACTCCTAAACAAGGCTTTTATAATTTAAAGAAATAAGGAATAGAATTTGAAAATTTATTAAAAGAAATGTTCAAAAAATATATCACACTCCTAAACAAGGCTTTTATAATTTAAAGAAATAAGGAATAGAATTTGAAAATTTGTTAAAAGAAATGTTCAAAAAATATATCACACTCCTAAACAAGGCTTTTATAATTTAAAGAAATAAGGAATAGAATTTGAAAATTTGTTAAAAGAAATGTTCAAAAAATATATCACACTCCTAAACAAGGCTTTTATAATTTAAAGAAATAAGGAATAGAATTTGAAAATTTGTTAAAAGAAATGTTCAAAAAATATATCACACTCCTAAACAAGGCTTTTATAATTTAAAGAAATAAGGAATAGAATTTGAAAATTTATTTGTTAAAAGAAATGTTCAAAAAATATATCACACTCCTAAACAAGGCTTTTATAATTTAAAGAAATAAGGAATAGAATTTGAAAATTTGTTAAAAGAAATGTTCAAAAAATATATCACACTCCTAAACAAGGCTTTTATAATTTAAAGAAATAAGGAATAGAATTTGAAAATTTGTTAAAAGAAATGTTCTAAAAATATATCACACTCCGAAACAAGGCTTTTATAATTTAAAGAAATAAGGAATAGAATTTGAAAATTTGTTAAAAGAAATGTTCAAAAAATATATCACACTCCTAAACAAGGCTTTTATAATTTAAAGAAATAAGGAATAGAATTTGAAAATTTGTTAAAAGAAATGTTCAAAAAATATATCACACTCCTAAACAAGGCTTTTATAATTTAAAGAAATAAGGAATAGAATTTGAAAATTTGTTAAAAGAAATGTTCTAAAAATATATCACACTCCGAAACAAGGCTTTTATAATTTAAAGAAATAAGGAATAGAATTTGAAAATTTGTTAAAAGAAATGTTCTAAAAATATATCACACTCCTAAACAAGGCTTTTATAATTTAAAGAAATAAGGAATAGAATTTGAAAATTTGTTAAAAGAAATGTTCAAAAAATATATCACACTCCTAAACAAGGCTTTTATAATTTAAAGAAATAAGGAATAGAATTTGAAAATTTGTTAAAAGAAATGTTCAAAAAATATATCACACTCCTAAACAAGGCTTTTATAATTTAAAGAAATAAGGAATAGAATTTGAAAATTTATTTGTTAAAAGAAATGTTCAAAAAATATATCACACTCCGAAACAAGGCTTTTATAATTTAAAGAAATAAGGAATAGAATTTGAAAATTTGTTAAAAGAAATGTTCAAAAAATATATCACACTCCTAAACAAGGCTTTTATAATTTAAAGAAATAAGGAATAGAATTTGAAAATTTGTTAAAAGAAATGTTCTAAAAATATATCACACTCCGAAACAAGGCTTTTATAATTTAAAGAAATAAGGAATAGAATTTGAAAATTTGTTAAAAGAAATGTTCAAAAAATATATCACACTCCTAAACAAGGCTTTTATAATTTAAAGAAATAAGGAATAGAATTTGAAAATTTGTTAAAAGAAATGTTCAAAAAATATATCACACTCCTAAACAAGGCTTTTATAATTTAAAGAAATAAGGAATAGAATTTGAAAATTTGTTAAAAGAAATGTTCTAAAAATATATCACACTCCGAAACAAGGCTTTTATAATTTAAAGAAATAAGGAATAGAATTTGAAAATTTGTTAAAAGAAATGTTCAAAAAATATATCACACTCCTAAACAAGGCTTTTATAATTTAAAGAAATAAGGAATAGAATTTGAAAATTTGTTAAAAGAAATGTTCAAAAAATATATCACACTCCTAAACAAGGCTTTTATAATTTAAAGAAATAAGGAATAGAATTTGAAAATTTGTTAAAAGAAATGTTCAAAAAATATATCACACTCCTAAACAAGGCTTTTATAATTTAAAGAAATAAGGAATAGAATTTGAAAATTTATTTGTTAAAAGAAATGTTCAAAAAATATATCACACTCCGAAACAAGGCTTTTATAATTTAAAGAAATAAGGAATAGAATTTGAAAATTTGTTAAAAGAAATGTTCAAAAAATATATCACACTCCTAAACAAGGCTTTTATAATTTAAAGAAATAAGGAATAGAATTTGAAAATTTGTTAAAAGAAATGTTCAAAAAATATATCACACTCCTAAACAAGGCTTTTATAATTTAAAGAAATAAGGAATAGAATTTGAAAATTTGTTAAAAGAAATGTTCAAAAAATATATCACACTCCTAAACAAGGCTTTTATAATTTAAAGAAATAAGGAATAGAATTTGAAAATTTGTTAAAAGAAATGTTCAAAAAATATATCACACTCCTAAACAAGGCTTTTATAATTTAAAGAAATAAGGAATAGAATTTGAAAATTTGTTAAAAGAAATGTTCAAAAAATATATCACACTCCTAAACAAGGCTTTTATAATTTAAAGAAATAAGGAATAGAATTTGAAAATTTATTAAAAGAAATGTTCAAAAAATATATCACACTCCTAAACAAGGCTTTTATAATTTAAAGAAATAAGGAATAGAATTTGAAAATTTGTTAAAAGAAATGTTCAAAAAATATATCACACTCCTAAACAAGGCTTTTATAATTTAAAGAAATAAGGAATAGAATTTGAAAATTTGTTAAAAGAAATGTTCAAAAAATATATCACACTCCTAAACAAGGCTTTTATAATTTAAAGAAATAAGGAATAGAATTTGAAAATTTGTTAAAAGAAATGTTCAAAAAATATATCACACTCCTAAACAAGGCTTTTATAATTTAAAGAAATAAGGAATAGAATTTGAAAATTTATTTGTTAAAAGAAATGTTCAAAAAATATATCACACTCCTAAACAAGGCTTTTATAATTTAAAGAAATAAGGAATAGAATTTGAAAATTTGTTAAAAGAAATGTTCAAAAAATATATCACACTCCTAAACAAGGCTTTTATAATTTAAAGAAATAAGGAATAGAATTTGAAAATTTGTTAAAAGAAATGTTCTAAAAATATATCACACTCCGAAACAAGGCTTTTATAATTTAAAGAAATAAGGAATAGAATTTGAAAATTTGTTAAAAGAAATGTTCAAAAAATATATCACACTCCTAAACAAGGCTTTTATAATTTAAAGAAATAAGGAATAGAATTTGAAAATTTGTTAAAAGAAATGTTCAAAAAATATATCACACTCCTAAACAAGGCTTTTATAATTTAAAGAAATAAGGAATAGAATTTGAAAATTTGTTAAAAGAAATGTTCTAAAAATATATCACACTCCGAAACAAGGCTTTTATAATTTAAAGAAATAAGGAATAGAATTTGAAAATTTGTTAAAAGAAATGTTCAAAAAATATATCACACTCCTAAACAAGGCTTTTATAATTTAAAGAAATAAGGAATAGAATTTGAAAATTTGTTAAAAGAAATGTTCAAAAAATATATCACACTCCTAAACAAGGCTTTTATAATTTAAAGAAATAAGGAATAGAATTTGAAAATTTGTTAAAAGAAATGTTCAAAAAATATATCACACTCCTAAACAAGGCTTTTATAATTTAAAGAAATAAGGAATAGAATTTGAAAATTTGTTAAAAGAAATGTTCAAAAAATATATCACACTCCTAAACAAGGCTTTTATAATTTAAAGAAATAAGGAATAGAATTTGAAAATTTGTTAAAAGAAATGTTCAAAAAATATATCACACTCCTAAACAAGGCTTTTATAATTTAAAGAAATAAGGAATAGAATTTGAAAATTTGTTAAAAGAAATGTTCAAAAAATATATCACACTCCTAAACAAGGCTTTTATAATTTAAAGAAATAAGGAATAGAATTTGAAAATTTGTTAAAAGAAATGTTCAAAAAATATATCACACTCCTAAACAAGGCTTTTATAATTTAAAGAAATAAGGAATAGAATTTGAAAATTTATTTGTTAAAAGAAATGTTCAAAAAATATATCACACTCCTAAACAAGGCTTTTATAATTTAAAGAAATAAGGAATAGAATTTGAAAATTTGTTAAAAGAAATGTTCAAAAAATATATCACACTCCTAAACAAGGCTTTTATAATTTAAAGAAATAAGGAATAGAATTTGAAAATTTGTTAAAAGAAATGTTCTAAAAATATATCACACTCCGAAACAAGGCTTTTATAATTTAAAGAAATAAGGAATAGAATTTGAAAATTTGTTAAAAGAAATGTTCAAAAAATATATCACACTCCTAAACAAGGCTTTTATAATTTAAAGAAATAAGGAATAGAATTTGAAAATTTGTTAAAAGAAATGTTCAAAAAATATATCACACTCCTAAACAAGGCTTTTATAATTTAAAGAAATAAGGAATAGAATTTGAAAATTTGTTAAAAGAAATGTTCTAAAAATATATCACACTCCGAAACAAGGCTTTTATAATTTAAAGAAATAAGGAATAGAATTTGAAAATTTGTTAAAAGAAATGTTCAAAAAATATATCACACTCCTAAACAAGGCTTTTATAATTTAAAGAAATAAGGAATAGAATTTGAAAATTTGTTAAAAGAAATGTTCAAAAAATATATCACACTCCTAAACAAGGCTTTTATAATTTAAAGAAATAAGGAATAGAATTTGAAAATTTGTTAAAAGAAATGTTCAAAAAATATATCACACTCCTAAACAAGGCTTTTATAATTTAAAGAAATAAGGAATAGAATTTGAAAATTTGTTAAAAGAAATGTTCAAAAAATATATCACACTCCTAAACAAGGCTTTTATAATTTAAAGAAATAAGGAATAGAATTTGAAAATTTATTTGTTAAAAGAAATGTTCAAAAAATATATCACACTCCTAAACAAGGCTTTTATAATTTAAAGAAATAAGGAATAGAATTTGAAAATTTGTTAAAAGAAATGTTCAAAAAATATATCACACTCCTAAACAAGGCTTTTATAATTTAAAGAAATAAGGAATAGAATTTGAAAATTTGTTAAAAGAAATGTTCTAAAAATATATCACACTCCGAAACAAGGCTTTTATAATTTAAAGAAATAAGGAATAGAATTTGAAAATTTGTTAAAAGAAATGTTCAAAAAATATATCACACTCCTAAACAAGGCTTTTATAATTTAAAGAAATAAGGAATAGAATTTGAAAATTTGTTAAAAGAAATGTTCAAAAAATATATCACACTCCTAAACAAGGCTTTTATAATTTAAAGAAATAAGGAATAGAATTTGAAAATTTGTTAAAAGAAATGTTCTAAAAATATATCACACTCCGAAACAAGGCTTTTATAATTTAAAGAAATAAGGAATAGAATTTGAAAATTTGTTAAAAGAAATGTTCAAAAAATATATCACACTCCTAAACAAGGCTTTTATAATTTAAAGAAATAAGGAATAGAATTTGAAAATTTGTTAAAAGAAATGTTCAAAAAATATATCACACTCCTAAACAAGGCTTTTATAATTTAAAGAAATAAGGAATAGAATTTGAAAATTTGTTAAAAGAAATGTTCAAAAAATATATCACACTCCTAAACAAGGCTTTTATAATTTAAAGAAATAAGGAATAGAATTTGAAAATTTGTTAAAAGAAATGTTCAAAAAATATATCACACTCCTAAACAAGGCTTTTATAATTTAAAGAAATAAGGAATAGAATTTGAAAATTTGTTAAAAGAAATGTTCAAAAAATATATCACACTCCTAAACAAGGCTTTTATAATTTAAAGAAATAAGGAATAGAATTTGAAAATTTGTTAAAAGAAATGTTCAAAAAATATATCACACTCCTAAACAAGGCTTTTATAATTTAAAGAAATAAGGAATAGAATTTGAAAATTTGTTAAAAGAAATGTTCAAAAAATATATCACACTCCTAAACAAGGCTTTTATAATTTAAAGAAATAAGGAATAGAATTTGAAAATTTGTTAAAAGAAATGTTCAAAAAATATATCACACTCCTAAACAAGGCTTTTATAATTTAAAGAAATAAGGAATAGAATTTGAAAATTTGTTAAAAGAAATGTTCAAAAAATATATCACACTCCTAAACAAGGCTTTTATAATTTAAAGAAATAAGGAATAGAATTTGAAAATTTGTTAAAAGAAATGTTCAAAAAATATATCACACTCCTAAACAAGGCTTTTATAATTTAAAGAAATAAGGAATAGAATTTGAAAATTTGTTAAAAGAAATGTTCAAAAAATATATCACACTCCTAAACAAGGCTTTTATAATTTAAAGAAATAAGGAATAGAATTTGAAAATTTGTTAAAAGAAATGTTCAAAAAATATATCACACTCCTAAACAAGGCTTTTATAATTTAAAGAAATAAGGAATAGAATTTGAAAATTTGTTAAAAGAAATGTTCAAAAAATATATCACACTCCTAAACAAGGCTTTTATAATTTAAAGAAATAAGGAATAGAATTTGAAAATTTGTTAAAAGAAATGTTCAAAAAATATATCACACTCCTAAACAAGGCTTTTATAATTTAAAGAAATAAGGAATAGAATTTGAAAATTTGTTAAAAGAAATGTTCAAAAAATATATCACACTCCTAAACAAGGCTTTTATAATTTAAAGAAATAAGGAATAGAATTTGAAAATTTGTTAAAAGAAATGTTCAAAAAATATATCACACTCCTAAACAAGGCTTTTATAATTTAAAGAAATAAGGAATAGAATTTGAAAATTTGTTAAAAGAAATGTTCAAAAAATATATCACACTCCTAAACAAGGCTTTTATAATTTAAAGAAATAAGGAATAGAATTTGAAAATTTGTTAAAAGAAATGTTCAAAAAATATATCACACTCCTAAACAAGGCTTTTATAATTTAAAGAAATAAGGAATAGAATTTGAAAATTTGTTAAAAGAAATGTTCAAAAAATATATCACACTCCTAAACAAGGCTTTTATAATTTAAAGAAATAAGGAATAGAATTTGAAAATTTGTTAAAAGAAATGTTCAAAAAATATATCACACTCCTAAACAAGGCTTTTATAATTTAAAGAAATAAGGAATAGAATTTGAAAATTTGTTAAAAGAAATGTTCAAAAAATATATCACACTCCTAAACAAGGCTTTTATAATTTAAAGAAATAAGGAATAGAATTTGAAAATTTGTTAAAAGAAATGTTCAAAAAATATATCACACTCCTAAACAAGGCTTTTATAATTTAAAGAAATAAGGAATAGAATTTGAAAATTTATTTGTTAAAAGAAATGTTCTAAAAATATATCACACTCCTAAACAAGGCTTTTATAATTTAAAGAAATAAGGAATAGAATTTGAAAATTTGTTAAAAGAAATGTTCTAAAAATATATCACACTCCTAAACAAGGCTTTTATAATTTAAAGAAATAAGGAATAGAATTTGAAAATTTGTTAAAAGAAATGTTCTAAAAATATATCACACTCCTAAACAAGGCTTTTATAATTTAAAGAAATAAGGAATAGAATTTGAAAATTTATTTGTTAAAAGAAATGTTCTAAAAATATATCACACTCCTAAACAAGGCTTTTATAATTTAAAGAAATAAGGAATAGAATTTGAAAATTTATTTGTTAAAAGAAATGTTCTAAAAATATATCACACTCCTAAACAAGGCTTTTATAATTTAAAGAAATAAGGAATAGAATTTGAAAATTTGTTAAAAGAAATGTTCTAAAAATATATCACACTCCTAAACAAGGCTTTTATAATTTAAAGAAATAAGGAATAGAATTTGAAAATTTATTTGTTAAAAGAAATGTTCTAAAAATATATCACACTCCTAAACAAGGCTTTTATAATTTAAAGAAATAAGGAATAGAATTTGAAAATTTATTTGTTAAAAGAAATGTTCTAAAAATATATCACACTCCTAAACAAGGCTTTTATAATTTAAAGAAATAAGGAATAGAATTTGAAAATTTATTTGTTAAAAGAAATGTTCTAAAAATATATCACACTCCTAAACAAGGCTTTTATAATTTAAAGAAATAAGGAATAGAATTTGAAAATTTATTTGTTAAAAGAAATGTTCTAAAAATATATCACACTCCTAAACAAGGCTTTTATAATTTAAAGAAATAAGGAATAGAATTTGAAAATTTGTTAAAAGAAATGTTCTAAAAATATATCACACTCCTAAACAAGGCTTTTATAATTTAAAGAAATAAGGAATAGAATTTGAAAATTTGTTAAAAGAAATGTTCTAAAAATATATCACACTCCTAAACAAGGCTTTTATAATTTAAAGAAATAAGGAATAGAATTTGAAAATTTGTTAAAAGAAATGTTCAAAAAATATATCACACTCCTAAACAAGGCTTTTATAATTTAAAGAAATAAGGAATAGAATTTGAAAATTTGTTAAAAGAAATGTTCAAAAAATATATCACACTCCTAAACAAGGCTTTTATAATTTAAAGAAATAAGGAATAGAATTTGAAAATTTGTTAAAAGAAATGTTCAAAAAATATATCACACTCCTAAACAAGGCTTTTATAATTTAAAGAAATAAGGAATAGAATTTGAAAATTTGTTAAAAGAAATGTTCAAAAAATATATCACACTCCGAAACAAGGCTTTTATAATTTAAAGAAATAAGGAATAGAATTTGAAAATTTGTTAAAAGAAATGTTCAAAAAATATATCACACTCCTAAACAAGGCTTTTATAATTTAAAGAAATAAGGAATAGAATTTGAAAATTTGTTAAAAGAAATGTTCAAAAAATATATCACACTCCTAAACAAGGCTTTTATAATTTAAAGAAATAAGGAATAGAATTTGAAAATTTGTTAAAAGAAATGTTCAAAAAATATATCACACTCCTAAACAAGGCTTTTATAATTTAAAGAAATAAGGAATAGAATTTGAAAATTTGTTAAAAGAAATGTTCAAAAAATATATCACACTCCTAAACAAGGCTTTTATAATTTAAAGAAATAAGGAATAGAATTTGAAAATTTGTTAAAAGAAATGTTCAAAAAATATATCACACTCCTAAACAAGGCTTTTATAATTTAAAGAAATAAGGAATAGAATTTGAAAATTTGTTAAAAGAAATGTTCAAAAAATATATCACACTCCTAAACAAGGCTTTTATAATTTAAAGAAATAAGGAATAGAATTTGAAAATTTGTTAAAAGAAATGTTCAAAAAATATATCACACTCCTAAACAAGGCTTTTATAATTTAAAGAAATAAGGAATAGAATTTGAAAATTTGTTAAAAGAAATGTTCAAAAAATATATCACACTCCTAAACAAGGCTTTTATAATTTAAAGAAATAAGGAATAGAATTTGAAAATTTGTTAAAAGAAATGTTCAAAAAATATATCACACTCCTAAACAAGGCTTTTATAATTTAAAGAAATAAGGAATTTAGAATTTGAAAATTTGTTAAAAGAAATGTTCAAAAAATATATCACACTCCTAAACAAGGCTTTTATAATTTAAAGAAATAAGGAATAGAATTTGAAAATTTGTTAAAAGAAATGTTTAAAAAATATATCACACTCCTAAACAAGGCTTTTATAATTTAAAGAAATAAGGAATAGAATTTGAAAATTTGTTAAAAGAAATGTTCAAAAAATATATCACACTCCTAAACAAGGCTTTTATAATTTAAAGAAAATAAGGAATAGAATTTGAAAATTTGTTAAAAGAAATGTTCAAAAAATATATCACACTCCTAAACAAGGCTTTTATAATTTAAAGAAATAAGGAATAGAATTTGAAAATTTGTTAAAAGAAATGTTCAAAAAATATATCACACTCCTAAACAAGGCTTTTATAATTTAAAGAAATAAGGAATAGAATTTGAAAATTTGTTAAAAGAAATGTTCTAAAAATATATCACACTCCTAAACAAGGCTTTTATAATTTAAAGAAATAAGGAATAGAATTTGAAAATTTATTAAAAGAAATGTTCAATAAATATATCACACTCCTAAACAAGGCTTTTATAATTTAAAGAAATAAGGAATAGAATTTGAAAATTTGTTAAAAGAAATGTTCTAAAAATATATCACACTCCGAAACAAGGCTTTTATAATTAAAGAAATAAGGAATAGAATTTGAAAAATTTGTTAAAAGAAATGTTCAAAAAATATATCACACTCCTAAACAAGGCTTTTATAATTTAAAGAAATAAGGAATAGAATTTGAAAATTTGTTAAAAGAAATGTTCAAAAATATATCACACTCCGAAACAAGGCTTTTATAATTTAAAGAAATAAGGAATAGAATTTGAAAATTTGTTAAAAGAAATGTTCAAAAAATATATCACACTCCTAAACAAGGCTTTTATAATTTAAAGAAATAAGGAATAGAATTTGAAAATTTGTTAAAAGAAATGTTCTAAAAATATATCACACTCCGAAACAAGGCTTTTATTATTTAAAGAAAATAAGGAATAGAATTTGAAAATTTGTTAAAAGAAATGTTCAAAAAATATATCACACTCCTAAACAAGGCTTTTATAATTTAAAGAAATAAGGAATAGAATTTGAAAATTTGTTAAAAGAAATGTTCAAAAAATATATCACACTCCTAAACAAGGCTTTTATAATTTAAAGAAATAAGGAATAGAATTTGAAAATTTGTTAAAAGAAATGTTCAAAAAATATATCACACTCCTAAACAAGGCTTTTATAATTTAAAGAAATAAGGAATAGAATTTGAAAATTTATTTGTTAAAAGAAATGTTCAAAAAATATATCACACTCCGAAACAAGGCTTTTATAATTTAAAGAAATAAGGAATAGAATTTGAAAATTTGTTAAAAGAAATGTTCAAAAAATATATCACACTCCTAAACAAGGCTTTTATAATTTAAAGAAATAAGGAATAGAATTTGAAAATTTGTTAAAAGAAATGTTCAAAAAATATATCACACTCCTAAACAAGGCTTTTATAATTTAAAGAAATAAGGAATAGAATTTGAAAATTTGTTAAAAGAAATGTTCAAAAAATATATCACACTCCTAAACAAGGCTTTTATAATTTAAAGAAATAAGGAATAGAATTTGAAAATTTATTAAAAGAAATGTTCAAAAAATATATCACACTCCTAAACAAGGCTTTTATAATTTAAAGAAATAAGGAATAGAATTTGAAAATTTGTTAAAAGAAATGTTCAAAAAATATATCACACTCCTAAACAAGGCTTTTATAATTTAAAGAAATAAGGAATAGAATTTGAAAATTTGTTAAAAGAAATGTTCAAAAAATATATCACACTCCTAAACAAGGCTTTTATAATTTAAAGAAATAAGGAATAGAATTTGAAAATTTGTTAAAAGAAATGTTCAAAAAATATATCACACTCCTAAACAAGGCTTTTATAATTTAAAGAAATAAGGAATAGAATTTGAAAATTTATTTGTTAAAAGAAATGTTCAAAAAATATATCACACTCCTAAACAAGGCTTTTATAATTTAAAGAAATAAGGAATAGAATTTGAAAATTTGTTAAAAGAAATGTTCAAAAAATATATCACACTCCTAAACAAGGCTTTTATAATTTAAAGAAATAAGGAATAGAATTTGAAAATTTGTTAAAAGAAATGTTCTAAAATATATCACACTCCGAAACAAGGCTTTTATAATTTAAAGAAATAAGGAATAGAATTTGAAAATTTGTTAAAAGAAATGTTCAAAAAATATATCACACTCCTAAACAAGGCTTTTATAATTTAAAGAAATAAGGAATAGAATTTGAAAATTTGTTAAAAGAAATGTTCAAAAAATATATCACACTCCTAAACAAGGCTTTTATAATTTAAAGAAATAAGAATAGAATTTGAAAATTTGTTAAAAGAAATGTTCTAAAAATATATCACACTCCGAAACAAGGCTTTTATAATTTAAAGAAATAAGGAATAGAATTTGAAAATTTGTTAAAAGAAAATGTTCAAAAAATATATCACACTCCTAAACAAGGCTTTTATAATTTAAAGAAATAAGGAATAGAATTTGAAAATTTGTTAAAAGAAATGTTCAAAAAATATATCACACTCCTAAACAAGGCTTTTATAATTTAAAGAAATAAGGAATAGAATTTGAAAATTTGTTAAAAGAAATGTTCAAAAAATATATCACACTCTAAACAAGGCTTTTATAATTTAAAGAAATAAGGAATAGAATTTGAAAATTTGTTAAAAGAAATGTTCAAAAAATATATCACACTCCTAAACAAGGCTTTTATAATTTAAAGAAATAAGGAATAGAATTTGAAAATTTGTTAAAAGAAATGTTCAAAAAATATATCACACTCCTAAACAAGGCTTTTATAATTTAAAGAAATAAGGAATAGAATTTGAAAATTTGTTAAAAGAAATGTTCAAAAAATATATCACACTCCTAAACAAGGCTTTTATAATTTAAAGAAATAAGGAATAGAATTTGAAAATTTGTTAAAAGAAATGTTCAAAAAATATATCACACTCCTAAACAAGGCTTTTATAATTTAAAGAAATAAGGAATAGAATTTGAAAATTTGTTAAAAGAAATGTTCAAAAAATATATCACACTCCTAAACAAGGCTTTTATAATTTAAAGAAATAAGGAATAGAATTTGAAAATTTGTTAAAAGAAATGTTCAAAAAATATATCACACTCCTAAACAAGGCTTTTATAATTTAAAGAAATAAGGAATAGAATTTGAAAATTTGTTAAAAGAAATGTTCAAAAAATATATCACACTCCTAAACAAGGCTTTTATAATTTAAAGAAATAAGGAATAGAATTTGAAAATTTGTTAAAAGAAATGTTCAAAAAATATATCACACTCCTAAACAAGGCTTTTATAATTTAAAGAAATAAGGAATAGAATTTGAAAATTTGTTAAAAGAAATGTTCAAAAAATATATCACACTCCTAAACAAGG